>NC_050486.2:1775558-2473878 GCF_012460135.2 Molothrus ater
GACTTAAATGTGTCCACATAACAAGGGATTAAAAAGGCACAGACAGGTTAAACTCACACTGGCAATAAAGCTGTCAAAAATGCACTCAATACTTTCAGGTGTCACACAGCTGCTTTTGTTCAGCTGAGATCATTTCTGGTGTTTCTAGTGCTTATGAAATCTTTTCCTTTTAGGTAACTGAGAGATTCTGGTCCCATCCCCTCTCCTCACAGGCAGAAATGATGCCAGTGCAGCGATTTAGGAACTTTGGGTGGAAATAAAGCAGTTTCAGTTTCATTTTTTGTGGAATTTTTTTTTGCATGTTTATAGTCAGAGCATAAAATAAAGCTGTTCAGTGTCCTCACAAATACTATTTCAATATTACCTACAACAATGCAGTTATCCAGGAATTCAATGCTTTCAATGCTTGTCTCTTTCTTCCATATTTTACACCAATGGCCCAAGTCTGGTCTTCAGCTTTCTACTGACTAAGGGAAGCTGTTCATCAAGACACCCCTTGCACTGACCTCTGCCTTTTACAAGGAGCTAAGGAGACAATTTAGAGATGCACTCAAGCATAAATAGAGCTACTCTTAAAACAAAATGCTGAAATTAGGAAGCTCCTCCCTAAAAATTTCATTCAGTTCTCAACTACTGCACATGCAGAAGATATAATAACCCTGTCTGCTGTAGCTTTATAATGAAATACTGTTATTTCTATTGTAATGGTAACTTTACAATTAAAACAGAAATTGATTTCAAAAAATATCGATTTTCAAAGTGGAGTATCAAGCAAGGTAAAATTAAGAAACTCCCTTCAGTGAATTTCTTGTCTGGTAATTCTTTGCATTTCCAGAGGTTAGATAATGAAAAATGGTACAAGAATCACCAGAGAGTTAGAGAGTTTTAACAAAAGCTCTTCTACTTTTCTGGACTGAAAGCCCAACATCTGCCACCTCAAACAGCAGCACTTTCAAGCAAGTAAGACTCCTACAGAAATCCTACTCTGGTGGTCAAGTACCCTGAAGACGTGAAATACATGATGTCCAAACTCAGCCTTAAGGCTCAAATCCTTAATTAAAAAAAAAATTGCTTGGTTTAAAAGAACAAGATAGAAGTGATTTTAATTTGGTTTCTGAGTTCAGAAAATTTACTTTGGTCATTTTTTTCAAACTTCTTTGCAACACGAGGAATAGTTCTTTAGGCTAACAGACTGATGGAATTTGCATACAAATACTAAAGAGAAGGGACCAAAAGGTTGAAGCTGTGAACCTGATTGCACCAAGTCATGAGCATCAGAATGTGCCTGGAGGTGCCAAATGCACCTGGGCTCAGCATTCCCCTCTACTGGGATGGTCCAGACTGGTCCTGGCAGAGGCACAGCAGCCTCAACACTGCAGCATAGTCTGTGTGTGTGTCTGTCTGTCTGTGCACCCACAGGTTTGTAGGGCTGCCCACTGCTGATGGAGGTGATGTGGAACCATGTTCAGTGAAACAGTTCTCCACATGTCTGCTTGCAGATTCCAAGAGTAACAGCCATCACACTTACCCAGTTCTTCTCAGAGCAATTCCCAGTTTGGGTTGAGGCACAGCAGGGCAGCAATGCAAACCAAACCTTATTGCTCACTGGCACATGAATGAAAAGCTGTCAGAGGCCCAAAAGCCTCCTACCTGTGGGATGGGAGCAGCACAGGGCAATATGGCAAACACAGCACAGCCCTCACTGCTACTGCAGCTGTCCAGCTCCTTCTCCCATTTGTTCTACACAAACCACACCAGTGCAGAGAAACAACACCACAAGCACAGCTCAAGTGCAGATGAGGAATTAACCACCAATACCTGTCCTAGAAGCCTTCCTTCAATGTCAGCCCTTTGCAAATTATCTGAGTTTCTCTGCCACAAAGGATTTTTCAAGACATTCCAGTAAAGAGACTCCACCTAGATCAGCACCAAACTGGACAAAGGCAATGCACCAACCCAACACAGCTACAATTTAGATGTTACAGTAGATTACCAAACATGTTCCAACCAAAAATCTATTCTTTTCTGAAAACCCAACATCCCAGATTTCTCTGCAGGTCACTTTTAGAGCAGGTTATTTTATTTCTCCTTAGCCTGACAAGGTCTTTACAAGTCTTTCTGATTTCTTCAACATCAAGTATTAAATGAATTTTTTGCAAGACAGATTTTTGATTTTCCAGTTTCATGCAGCTGGTTAAGAAACTTTCATAAATTGTAAATTTTTAATTGAGGCAGAAGTTTTGAAGTTCTGGAAGAAAGCCAGGGCCAGAAAAAAGCCCCAAACAGTTTCTATAGAATTAAAGAGAGCATCATAATGATAAGCATTCTCATTATTTCTGGGAACAGAACAATGCAAGTGCTTTTGCCCAATTAGCTTTTCAACTTGCAGATGCCAAATGAGACTTATTTTTAAGATTTGCAAAACCACTTATTAAAGAAATTTCCATTATTTGGAAGAATGAGAAAACTTCAAAGCTCACCAAACTGAATCACTGCCTATTTTTGAGCACAAGATAAGGGAATAAATTAAGGCAAATTCTTGCAGAAAGAAGCTGTGTACCTGCTATCAAAGTGCAGGATTGAAACAGCAGCCTGGGAGGCGGCATTTTCTGTGAATACAGAACACTACCATGACCTGTCTTACCTGTCAGAAAGATTTTTAACTGAAAAAATTACAACTATTCACCAAGCTTCTTCATAGCTAATTGAGATCAGTTTATCCAGACCCCAGCAGCTCTCTGTAAAGGCATCTGGTAATGGTTAGGATCACAAACAATCCCATAAAAATTACAAACACACTCAGCAGACTGTCACAAGCACCACTCTGTTTCTTGCTCAACTGAACCACACCACCCAGCAGAAGCCTGGAAAGGCAGAAATATCAGCAAACCCCTTCTCCCCACACACGAAGTGACATGGGGAGCATCCTCCTTGGTGGCATCCTGAGTGGTGGCTGCTGTGTCAGGCTGAGAAAAGGGGGACAAAAGACAAAGGCACAGCGGGGCTACAGCAGCAGCCTCAGCCTCTCCTCTGAGGTGAGCTGGCTCTGCAGGTGCTGCCTGGGGGAAGTTACCACAACAACAGCTGAGCACGATTCCCCTCCTGAAGCTGCTCCCAGTGATAAGCTGGTGCAAAACACTTCCTTCTAGGAAGCTGGTGAAAGAAAATCAATGAATACATGAAAAAAGACCAGATGCCCAACAGATGAGCAGAAGCTGCAGCCATTTACAGCCAATGCCCATCCTTCCACTGTTTCATTTTTCTCTTTAATACTTACTGCAAAAACCTCTTTATTACCAACCCTCACTGAGCTGGTGGCACATTTCAACTCTTCCTACCCACCCCATGTAAACCTGGGCAGTGGAAGAGAGCAGGACAGATTAGGAGAAAAAAGTTAAATCACTCCTTTGCTGGAAGTAACTCAAGGAATCTCTTTCAAAACTTCCATTTCCTGCTCCTTTACCACAATTTCCAAGCCCCATGGAATAATTAATGTTTTTTCACAGAGGAAGTGAGACCTTTTTTCAGCATTCTTCCCCAGGAACAACAACACTGAGCAGATTTCTCATCATGCTTTTCTGTATCTTTAAAGTATCCCTCACCCCAACTGCAAATAAGTAAAAATTTTTATACTTGTTTTTCCAAAGCCCATATTCACAAGTTAATCCTTAAATAAGAAATAATTACATCTAAAGGGTTTTAATTTGGAAATTTGTTATTAGTTGCTTGAAATAATGTTCAGGCAAGCTCCTCTGTTCATGAGCTCCTACAGAATATTTTGACAGAGCACAGGAACAACTTTAGGGCCACATCCTTAAGGATTTCCCCTCTTCTTTAGAACACACGTGCCAAAATTATTCCCCTCTTTGCCAGCTTTTTCCCTCCAATTCTTTTGTGCTCATCTTCTCAAGGTGTTTCTGTTGTGAAGGCTCCAACCTGAAGATGAAAGCACTCAACAATAAGAACCTACAGAAAAAACCAGTTTTGAACTCTTGTACAACCTCACCATTATATAAAAAAGTTTAAAACAGTTACTCTAATCACTTATGTAATGACTTAAGCTACTTGTCACCACATTTAAAACTTCCCACCTTGCCCAAATTCTTTGCTGCCCATTACTCCTATTATTCCTAACCTGACTCATGTACATCAAAAATAAACATAATTTCTTCTCTGTATTAAAGAGATGTTCCAGCGTTATTTTGAAGGTTTTTAAGATACTCCCACTGTGATAGTGAGAGCCAGGGCTGCCAAATATTCCAGCTTGTAACAGGCTGTCAGCAGCAGTAAAAAAATCTCACTGCAATGCAAATAAAGGTGGCAGAATTTTGTTCCTCGGCCTGGTCCAGCTTGGAGAGAGCTCCCAGCCACTCACAGGCTCTTCTACCTGCTGCCCATTATCCTCTGGAGCTCTGGTTACATGCTTTTCCCTGTGACTCACTCAGTTCTTGGAACAGACACATCTCCTTGTTCACTGAGGAATGCTCAGCATGGAAGAGATGCAGCTGCCAACACCACACTGACAACAGCTCTGGACAACACCAGTTCATTACAGTAATGGTTGACTCCAGACCTCTGCTTTACACTGGGTTTGACCACAAAAAAAGGGGAAAAGAGAAGATGAGAAGCTAAATTGAAAAAGCCTTATCAGCACAGGCAGCTTTCTGCATCTGTCTCTCAGCACTCCAGAATCCATTTTCCATGGAAGTTAACTTGCATCTGCCAAATGGCTGCAGAGGAGCTTTAACATCTTCACTTGCTCTGGCTTCTCTGTTTCTTCTGCTCAGAAGAAAAACCAACCCACACATCCCTTGACACTCTGCTTTCAAGATGCAGTAAATAATTCAGGCTCAACACATGATTAAAAAACTTACCAAGGAACTTTTTGTTATCCAAAGCTCTGTGTGTCCCACAAAGCTCTGTCCATGCTGGTGGCTTCATCTGTGGCATGAAAACACCTCTTAACCAAGGTGACTGCAGCAAAGCAACCACTCAGAAATGCCATAAGCCAAAGGCCAGCTTTTCTTGCTAAAACCCATCTTTTTTATTTCCATTATCAAGGAAAAATGTTCTTGCTCCTTTTCATTAGAGGACTTCTGCTGTGCACCCATAAAAAGCACAGACTGTCCTGAACATGACTAAAAACAAGCCCTGTAAATCAGTATTTTTTTTTTTTCAAAACAAAAGCATCAATTCATTGATATTAAGACTGAGGCCCTTCAGTGGAATATCTGGTGAGTTTGAAACAGAAGTCCTAAAGCAGTATCAGGTGTTTAACTGAGGAAATTATTGGGTTCTCAAACAAAAAGCAAATGTTGCTGCACTTCCACCTTAGCTGAAGGTACAAATCATTTTAAGTCCATCTTAAATCATTACTGCTGCAAGCATTCCTTAACATTTTAACTGTAGATTGAAATTGTAAGTTAAAATTTAGAAACAATAAAATCCAGCAACAGTCACTTGCTTACAAAATATAAATTTTAAACCAAGGTGTAGTGATTTATTTGATTTCATGAGGACAGCCTGAGAAGGGCTGCTTTTCTGAGCACACAAAGTTTGGTTTGCTAACTTAAGCAAGCAGTGCAGCAAAAAAGGGCAGCCTAGTCATTGCCAAACTACAATTTACAGCCCAACTAGGTAAAATCCCAGTAAGGCTGCCATTTCATTCAAGAATCAGCATTGATTAAATTGGTACATTGGTACATTGATTAAATTGGTATTTAAGAGACCTCTCTTCTCTCAGTTACCCAGGACTGGGGGATGCCCCAGTTCTTCAGGCAGTACTTGTGCATTTGCTGAACACAAAGTGCAGCCATTCCTGTCTCTGATGCTGGAAGACCCTGGAAATGCAGCCCACATTTTTTCAAATAAACATCAGTTAAAATTTATCACCATCATCCTCCAGACTGAAGACATGTAAGGCTGATTCTGCACTCTAATTTCCCCGTTAATCAAGGCAGTGGCAGATAATTTAAACCATGAACAATGGGAATGTTAAACAGTTTCTCCCTCTAGTATGTGTTTGCAATCTGTAACAGACGAGCTCGTTAGCATTGACTTAGAATGTTATGTAATGGCTGAGGTATTTGTAATAAAAACAGTCTATTTCTGTTAGCCTGTTCTTCATAGACATAAAAGCTGTCTTCATCTGATTTTTATTAGGACTTCATCTTCCTCTGCTCTTGATGCATTTTTTAAGACTCCTGTGCACTCCATTTTCATTTCACCAATGCTCAGTGTTATTTTCTCCCACGTCCTCACACGAATTCCAGTTTTTATTTTCACACTACTTTCACCCGTAAGCTTCCACTGGGTTTTGTAAAACCCAAACCCAAAAGACAATGAGAGCATGAAGCTGAGCAAAGGAAAAATTTCCGACAGAGGATGAACTGGTTCTACCAGTAAAACACCACGAGCAGTGCTGTCATTACAAGCCCAGCATCCATCCTCAGCTAGTGGGAAGGTGCTGCATTTTCATGTGGTGGTTTTCCCTCTCAAACCCTCCACTACTGCAGGAGCCTCTGAAGAGAAGTGTTTTTCCTTCTCTCACATCCCAATCCACTACACAAGGGTTTACTCCTCTGTAAGAGTACACTGTAAAAAGCTTGAGCTCTTCTGTGAGATTTTCATCTCCTCATTTTATCCATACCACCCCTTATATGGTATTTATCCTACCCTCTCTCCACTCTCACATCCCTGCCATTCCCTAGCCTGGGAATCAGCCTGCAACAAAGCAATTCCCAGTCCTGCAGGACACCTGGCTGAAATGGGCCCCACAGACCAGAATCCTGCTCTGACTTCCATTCTTTCTCTTAACTGGCACCCAGCATTCATCCAGACAGCCCCAAACCCCCAGGGAGCTCCCTCTGGAATTGCATCATCTCCCTCTTGCTCGCTGGGGCCTGTTTCACTTTCCCAGGGACACAGGACCTATGGAAGGTGCATCCCATAAATCTCCAGCACTGGACCAGGAGCCCAAGTTAAAACTGGAGACTGATGTAACATTCTGCTCTACAAAAAACCAGGGCTCCCATTCTGGAAAGTCTAAATGAGAGCAAAGATATTATAAATTGCTACTAAACTGCCAAGACACAGAATATTTATATTACCAAGACTCACAGAAGCAATTGTATATTGAGTTATACATATTTCATGGCCTATTATCTACAAAAGCCAAGAACTTTATACAAGCACATCCACCCAGCAAGGCAGAGCTTGAGGTGGCACACAGAGCCTCAATCCTGGTCCCCAAGTGGCCTAAGAGAGAACCAAGCTTCAGTTTAAAGAGTGACCTCTCAAGCTCACATCACCAAACCACCTCTGCACTAAACACCTGTCCAACTCCCAAAACTTTGAGATTCTTTATTCTCAACCAAATGGTTGCAGAGTTGCAACAAAACACCACAAAATTAATGCAGAAGCAAAATTCTCTAGACTATAGAATTAAAAAAAGCCCTGACAGGCACACTGAGCTCCTGGCAGTCAGTATTTAAGGTCAATCCTTTTGTTTCTCATACATGGACAAATGAGATCATGTCCTGTTTCCTGCCTCTTCAAAAGCAGTTTCTAGTCTGAGCAGAGCTCTTTAAGATGAGACACCAAGCAGGCCAGGTGCCTCACTGTACAAGGAATAAAACTATTAATAAAACCACAGCCCCGTTCCTTCTGTTGGAAATATTGCTGTAATATAGCTATTTAATCCCAATAATCAGGGCAACAAGGAGAAACGGTCCTTCCTTGAAAATACTGACTTCAAGACCTTCCACCAAATAATATATTTACAGAACACCCACGTGAAACACAAAAATGAAGAAAAACCACGATGCTCCATGCAGGGCCCAGCACCATGCTTTCTGCATGTCCTCTTCCTCAGCAAGAGGGCCCAAACTATTACCTTTTAGCCTGAAAATGATCTTTTAGCCTAAAAATCTTCAATCCCCGCATGCCTGGATGATGCCCACTGCAGACCAGCTGCCTGAATTTCAGCCGTGTCATCTCAGCACGCTCACCCATCCTTTGAGCGCTATCCATGAGCGCACCCCCGGCTCTGCCCATCCCGACCCCAGGAGCACAAACAATGACTTCCTTCACTCAGCCCCGCACCAAACCACCCAAGAACCGCCTTTTACCGTAGGCGAGGAGTCAAAGAGCCCCGGATGCGGACTCCAAGTTGGAAAAGCGAGGCGCTCTGCCTCCAGCAGCCGCAGGACAAGGCTGCGCTCCCCCCGCGCTCCTGCAGAGGAATCACAGCCGCGGAGTGAGCGCGAACGCGCGCAGGGCTCGGCGCCTTCCTCCGGGAACCCCCAGAGAGAGAAAGGGAGGGAGAGAGAGGAGGGGAAGGGAGGAAGGAGCAGATCAAGCGCCGTTAAAAAAAGGAGAAAAGTGAGGGGCAAAAAGGAGAGCGGGAGAAGGAAGCAGCAGCCCCGCAGGAGCGGTCCCGGCACGGCCGCCTCTCCCGCCGGCCCCGGGCGCGGCCCGGGCCGTGCCCGGCGGGGCGCGGCCGGCCCCGAGCGCCAATGCGGGCGGCCCGGCGAACCCCGGCCCGGCCGCCCGGCGCCGCCGCCCGCCCCGCTCCGTCCGGCGGCCGTGCCGGGCCCGGGGCGCCCCTCACCCGCCGGCCGCGGGCCCGCCCGGGCGGAAGCCGCCCCCGCCCGGGGCCATGCGGCGCAGGCCGCCCGCCCGCTCCTGCCGGCGCCGTGCCGCCACGCGAGCCCGCGCTCCGCCGCGGTGAAGCGGAGGAGCCCCGCCGCTTACCGGGCGCGCTGGGCGGCGCTCGGCTGCCCGCGGGTCCCGGTGCCGGCGGGGCCGCTGCCTCTCCCGGCGCCGCCGCTTCGGCCGCTCGCACACAGGGGCCAAGATGGCGGGCGGCCAAGCCGGGCGCCAACGACGTCTGACGTCACCGCGCACAGCGCGAGCGGCCGGCCCCGCCCCCGCGCCGTCGGTCACGTGACAGCGCCGTGCCGCAGTCGCGCGGGCTCCCGGGGACAGGAGCGCCCCCTGGCGGCGCGGGGCGGAGGGCGGGGCCGAGCGGAACCGGCCCTGTCCCGGTCCTGTCCTGGTTCCTATCTCTGTTCCCATCCCGGTCCCCTCCCTGTCCCGTCCCGGTCCCGTCCCAGTCCCGTCCCAGTTCTGTCCCGGCCCCATCCCAGTCCTGTCCCGGTTCTGTCCCGGCCCCATCCCGGTTCTGTCTGGGTCCTTTCCCGGTTCTGTCCCGGCCCCATCCCGGTCCTCTCCCGGTTCTATCCCGGCCCCATCCCGGTTTTATCCCGCCCCTGTCCCTGTCCTATCCCGGCCCCATCCTGGTCCTGTCCCGGTTCTATCCCAGTTCTGTCCTGGTTCTGTCCCAGTCTTGTCCCGGTTCTATCCTGGCCCCATCCTGGTTTCCATCTCGGCCCTATCCTGGCCCCATCCCTGTTCCCATCCAGCCCCATCCTGGCCCCATGCCGGTTCCCATCTCGGCCCTATCCGGGCCCCATCCCAGTCCCATCTTGGCCCTATCCCTGTCACATCCCAGTTCCCATCCCAGCCCCATCCCTGTTCCCATCCTGGCCCTGTGCCGGTTCCCATCTTGGCCCTATCCTGGCCCTTTCCCGGTCCCATCCCTCTTTCCATCCCTGTTCTTATCCCAGTCCTATCCCTGCTCCCATCCCAGTTCCCATCCCTGTTCTCATCCCTGTTCCCATCCCAGCTCCATCTTGGTTCCCATCCTGGTCCCCATCCCAGGAATTCAGGGTTCCCTATAATCCTAAGGCTGCTGGGGCAATGTCAGGGATGCTTGCTTGCTTGGATTTGTCACTGTATGTGTAATTTATTATTGTATATCAATATATTAACATATATAACAATTCTCATCTACCTTATTTGTTGATATTTCTATCTATACAATGGGTAGATTATACATACACAAGGGCAAGAGTCTCCCCTCTGCCACAGCTTGGGATCCACCTCACACACCCTGATAATAAACCATTAATAAAACCATCAGCAAAGAGCAGATCTGTCAGGTTTATTTGTGGCTCCCTCCTTCACATCCCAAGTTACCAGACAGAGAAGTAGCTCTCTTCAGACAGTTCATGTTTCATGAAATCTCAAGGTGGTGTGGGTCTTGCCCACATTTCAGGGAGCAGGGGGAGGAAGGCTGGCCTCATGCTCAGAATGGTTCAGGGTGAGCTCTCTGTGTCACCTTTGGTGGAATGTCAGAAGGAACATTGTCCCTATAGAGCACAACACGGTGCAAAGCACCAAGACTCCATCAGAGGGGTGCATAAGAGAGATTTATTACAGCAACATGTGGCCTTTATAGTTTTTCAAGATATTTATGTTTACTTAACAGACACATTCACTGCCCATTGGTCATAAGAAAGAAACAAAATTCTCAATAGGTGAACAAGGAGCCACGTCACTCTGTGAGCCAGCTAGAGTCCACATCTTTTAACTTTCTCTCTTCCATCACATTGTCATGGGGACAGCCTTGGTGTCTTCCTTGAGAGAGATACAGGGCTTTCCTTATCTTCAGGAAGCCTTTGCTGGCTCACAAGAACAGCACAAAATGCCTTTCCTACAGAACATCAGCAGGAGGTGGCTGGACACATATCACCCTGATTTTTTAAGATTTTCTAAGCCTTCTGATGTTTACATTCTTGTAACAAACTTTCTCACACACTTTCTGTAAATAACTTACTGTTTTGCATTCTTTTATGGAGGAAGAGAAATTTGACAGACTGTTGGTTTGTCCAGTGTCATTGGAGAGGTGGCACTGTCATTCTCCAACCCACTGTCACTTTTAGAAAACTATAAATGTTAAGGTAAGAAAATAAACCTCTCTTTTTCTTCACTTTAGAGAAAAGAAGAAGCAGTGTGTGCACTTGTGTTGTTTCATGTCTTATAGTGACAGACACAGACAGCCCCAGGCTCCTGCTGGTGCCAGCTCCATCCCTCTGGCAGCACCTGGCTGTTTCAAGGCAAGATGTTTTCCATTGCCATCTGTATGGCAGATTATCTTTTGTCAAGTGGGCAGTTTGCCTTATCTCTCTCTCTGAGTGACCACATTCACACCTCCCTCAGGAGGGGACATCTGCTGATAACAGACTATTGAATGTCCCTGCATGGCTGATAAGAACTGCAGCATCCCATTGGGAGATGTGAGCCCAGAGGGAGGAGCCAAGCATTGCTACCCAGATATAATCCAGAGGTTTTGAGACACCAGCACAGCTTCTGCACTGGATTCCCCAGAGGAACAGCAGCTGCCTCTCCTTCCACTGGATCTTCAGAGGCAGAATCCATCCTTCTCTACAGGATCCCTGCTCCAGCAGAACCACCCCTGGCACTGCAGGAGGGCTGCAGCCACAATTCCAATGGTTCTGCTGCCAACACCCTGACCCACAGGGTGTCAGGTTGTGTTCTGACTCTGTCAGTGTTGTTCTGGTGTACTGCATTGTTTATTTTATCCTTTATTATTTTTTCTTCTCTATTAAAGAACTGTTATTTCCTGCTCCCATATTTTTGCCTGAGAGGCCCTTAATTTAAAATTTATAGCAATTAGGAGGGGTGGGGAGGGTTTACATTCTCCATTTCAGGGGAGGCTCCTGCCTTCCTTAGCAGACTCCTGTCTTTCCAAACCGAGACACTGGCACAGCTTTGCACCATGCCCACATCACTTGGCATCACATCTCTCCATGTTCCTCCTACAGCCGGGGGCTCCAGCCTGGCTGGGGGTGTTTGGAGCAGAGCCAAGCTGCAGTGAGAGCTGCTGGCAGAGCCAGGAGGCACATCCAGCTCCAGCCCCAGGAGCTGCTGGAGCTGTCACCCAGCATCCGTGTCCTCAGGGGCCGCAGGGAGCGCTGCCACTGGGTGAGGATGGCAGCTCTGGCCCCGCTCCAGCTGCCCCTGCCCTCCAGCCGGTACTGGTAGGGGGAGCAGGGCCCAAAGAAGATGGCCAGGCCCAGCTGGGGGTCTGTCAGCAGCAGCCTCAACACGCTGGGCTTGACGCCGGCGCACGCAGCGATTTTGTCCACGTAGCTGATGAAACTCATCTTCAGGTTCTCCCTCTCAGACGGGTTCCTTTGATGGGACATGAGAAATAAAAGTCAGGTGGCATCATCCTGCCTCATTTCCCCGCTCCATGGGCAGCAAAGGCCTCAGGCTCAGAGATCAGGTGAGCCCCAGGCTCTGGGGCAGAGCTCTCTTAGCCCCAAACAAAGCCAAAAACACTGAAGGAGCCTCTGTGGGGTTGGTGCCAGCAGTTCCCCGGGGCAGAGGACAAGCAGAAGCTTGTTTTGTCTCTGCAGCATAGTTGTGGCTTCAAAATCAGCTCTAACTTAACAGTAGCATCATTGTAATGCCGCAGCAGCCTGCTCTGTCCTTCTCTGAGGTTCAGGGGTGTGGATTTGGCAGATTTTGAGAAGTAGAGATATAGACTTTCAGAGATAAGAATGCCAAGGGGAAATCTGAGAAATGCAGAAAGCTTCCCATGCTGGGAGGGACCTCCTAGATTTCTCTGCTTGAAACCTTATCTCCCTCACAGAAGGAAGGACGTGCTGATCTGCTTCAGGAAAGTTTGAGACAGCCTCAAGTTTGTTCCCCTTGCACCTCAGGCTTCAATATTTCTGTGTAACAGAAATTTCCATATTTCTGTGTAACAGCACCCTGGTGCAGTCGCTGGGGCTCCTGGTCATTACCCCTGTGGCTCTGTTTTGTCCCAGCTTTTCCCCAGTGTCCCATGAGCCAGCCCTGGCAGACCCAACCCCCGAGGTCCCCTCCTTGCTCCATCATGATCCATCCCCCATCCCTGTGGACACATCACCTCCTGTAAAATCAATCCCAGTGCCAAGGAGGCAGGCTGCCAGCTCCCACACACACACACAGCAGCCTGGTGGGACATTCACCTTGACCTGCCAAAAAGTGACACAAACTGTCCCCCACCCACACTGCCCAGCTCCAGGGGGGTTCTGGATGGAATCTGGATCATAGCTCTCCCCAGGGCCTGGATTTGGGAGGGAGAAGCCACGAGATGGCACCCTCAGTCTGGAGGAAACCAAACCTTCATCTGGACGTGCTGGGAACAAGGACATGGCTGGGAGGCCTGGCAGGGGGGGATCTCCAGAGAACAGGAGAGAAAGGGAGGGAGCAAAGGAGGTGGGAAGAGAGGGAAGGGGAGCTGCAGGCCCTGGTCTTGTCATAAACTGTTCCAGAGAAGCTTATGGTGTCTTGTTCCATAAAGGAGCCACGGGAGCATTTTCCCAGCTCACTGTGGGTGGTGAGGTATTAAATGCAGAGTTGGGTGTGCTGAGCAGGTCTCTCCCATGTCTGCCATCGAGTCCCCTCCTTCCCCGAGCTTGTCCTGGCACACAGAACCTGTCTCATCCTGACTGCAGGAGCATCACACACCTTTTGACTGCTGGCTTCCTCTTCAAAACCTCAGCCATCATCCTGCTGGGGGGAGGCAGCTTGTTCCAGCCTGAGAACAGAGAAACCAGCAACTGCCCATGACATCAAAATAAATAAGAGTCTTGGGATTTTAACTCTTGTTACACTATGTGGTCTTTTCTCTTTTGTATGAGGAAGAGATACCATGGATGCAAAGAAAAATGTTTTCCAAATGCCTCAATTTAATTTCAATCTGTACTTTGTATGAGCCAATTTGTTAAGTCTAGAAGGGGTCTCATTAAGTGATAAGAAGCTGGGTTAGAGCTTTATAGTATCTTTTCACTTTCTGAAAGCTTGAAGCCTCATTTAATTATGTCAGAGTTTTTAATTCTAGCAGGGGTAAACCTAGACAATATTCATAAGTATATAATAGTTCCAGCAGCACCTTAAGAGAACATTCAGCCCCTTCCCAAGATCCCAGCACTTTTCCTGAAGTGTGGGATGCAGCTGGTGGACAGAGGCTACCCATGGAGCTGAAATATGCCCTAAGCTGTGTAGGCAGCAGCTCAGGCTGCCCCAAACCTCCCAGCCAGAAGATCTCCCCCATCTCCTACCTGCAAACACCCCTGTGACCCAGCGAGCCTGCATCTCTGAGCCCACCATGATGGAACCTGTCAGCTGGATCAGGCCAATGATGGCCAGCGTGGGCTGCTCCAGCTGGGGAGGGAAGATGCAGTTGTAGAGGGAACGGTTGTCGTGGATGGTGCCCCCAACAGACTCCTCGAGGAAGGGGAAGGAGAAGTTGTAGCCCGTGGCAAAGAGCACCACGTCAATGTTTCCTTCGGTTGTGCCGTCTTCGAAAACAGCAGAGCTTTCAGTGAACTCCTTCACGTTGGGCTTCAACACCACAGTCCCAGAGAGGAGGCAGAAGGGCAGCTCTTCATTGATAATCATCTTAAATTTGGAGCTTGCAGCAGAGAAAAGAGCGGTGTTAGTATCTGGGAGAGACCTAAAATGACTTTTTTTACAGTCAGAATTCCCCTCCAATGGTTTGCTATTCCACAAATATCCCCCAAACCTGAAACTTAAGCATTTCATATTATAAACACCCCCTGAGCACCCAACAAAACAACCAGAAAAATCACCTTTTGCTGGAGGCCAAGCCATAGTTTGTGTGGTTGAACCATGAATTGAACTTCCGAAACTTGATCCTCCTTGTGAGGGCTGATGGGAGGAGCCAGTCCAGGAGGGAGTTGAAGCGGGTGGTGCTGACCATGTCCAAGGGGAAGCCGTGGTCTGAGACCCGGCTGACGACCCATGTGTGGCTCCTGGTGCTGAGGAACACCTGGGGGGAAGGCAGGTCTCAACCTCCTGCCCAGGCATCTCCTCGGTTTTGCCCTGAGTGGCAAATCCCATCTCCTGCACTTGAGCTGGCACAGAGTTACCCCAAGGGAAGGAGATGACATCCAGTTGAACCAAACAGCTTGGGTTGCTTTGATAAAGTTCCCACAGCTGCTCAATGGCCAGTCCTCAGGTGGGCCAAACTCTCCAGGAGTTGCAAAGCTTCTTCAACTGCCCTCAGTGAGAAGTGGAATTTATAGAGGAATCTGGGGGCAAAGCTCCCTCAGGTACCTTGAGCTGATGCCTCAGGTTTTAACTTATCTATTTTTCAGGTTCTGTGCTGCTTTAGTGTGTGGGTCTGGGCTCCATATTATGGGATGGTGAGCTCTCTTCACAGAGTAGGAAGACAAAACAATTCCTTCTCTAGCTGGGGACCAAGGACAAATGAACCAAATCTCAGGCCCAAGAGCACAAACAATGTGGGCTGAAGAGAGAAAACAAGAAGGATGGGACTTCATGGGCTGGAGCTGCAATTGCACAATTAACTCCAATATACAAATGGAGCAGAACTTGTAAAAGTGAGAGACCCCTTGACCTCTCGTGCATTTTGTGACAATTTTGAGTTGTGCTGCCCAAGGTGGATCCATTGAGGTCTCTTAATAAATCCCTTCTTTATTCTTTAACTCTGTCCAGCCTCTGTTCTTGGTCAGCCCTCACAAGGCATCAGAGCCACTGGCGCTCAGAGGCCCTGTCTGGGGCACCATGGAGCTGTCCCTTGGGGGAGGCCCTGTCTGGAGCACCATGGAGCTGTCCCTTGGCAGAGGCCCTGTCTGGGGCACCATGGAGCTGTCCCTTGGCAGAGGCCCTGTCTGGGGCACCATGGAGCAGCAGAGGCCCTGTCTGGGGCACCATGGAGCTGTACCTTGGCAGAGGCCCTGTCTGGGGCACCATGGAGCTGTCCCTTGGGGGAGGCCCTGTCTGGGGCACCATGGAGCTGTACCTTGGCAGAGGCCCTGTCTGGGGCACCATGGAGCTGTCCCTTGGCAGAGGCCCTGTCTGGGGCACCATGGAGCTGTCCCTTGGCAGAGGCCCTGTCTGGGGCACCATGGAGCAGCAGAGGCCCTGTCTGGGGCACCATGGAGCTGTCCCTTGGCAGAGGCCCTGTCTGGGGCACCATGGAGCAGCAGAGGCCCTGTCTGGGGCACCATGGAGCTGTACCTTGGCAGAGGCCCTGTCTGGGGCACCATGGAGCAGCAGAGGCCCTGTCTGGGGCACCATGGAGCTGTACCTTGGCAGCCACTCGGCTCAGCTCCACAGACAGGTCCCCGCCGGTGTTGCCGATGCCAAGCACCAGGACGCGCTTCCCACGGAAAGCCTGCACGTCCCTGTACTCCCAGCTGTGCAGGTACTGCCCTTTGAAGCGACTTTCAATGCCTAGGCAGAGAGCAGGGAGCATTTCCTACTGCCAGATACATTTATTCACCCCAGGCTCGTGCCCAGATCATCTGCAGCCCCCAACTCTCCCCACTCCCACCTCCCCTGGCAGCTGAGAAGCCCATGGAAGTGCCCTGTACCTCCTCAGCTCAGTCTTGCTTTGCAAATCCTAAGGGAAAAGCCTGGCTGCACCCTTACAAGGTTTTTTTCTCATTCCCTGCAATGCCCCCCACCATTTCCATGGGGTCAGGGTCCTGCTTGCTCCATTGTGGGGGCTTCATGGAGCAGGCAGGCTCACAGAGCAAAATCCAACCAGGGATTGGGGGAACCAAATCCAACCATGGGTGCTGGGGGAACCCCACTGCTGGGACAGGCCTTACCTGGGAAAGAAGCCAATGGCAAGTAGGGCTCCTGGTAATGGCCGGTGCAAACCATGACAGCGTCGAAGATGTGGGACTCACGGACACCACGGCTCTCAGTGACCACCTCCCACCGGCCTGAGGTGCTGAAATCTGGGCACTTCCTCACACTGAGAACTGTGGTCTTGCACAGAAGCCCAAGAGAAGAGAGCAGCAGTCAGGGATCATGGAGACATGCCTGTGAAAGGCTGGGTCCCTGGGGAGCTGTGTGCCGCTTCTGAAGCTGTTAAAGCCCATCCTGAATTTCCCCTGGTGATGGCACTGGGGGGTAAGCCTGTGTGAAACCTTGGGCCTAAAGTCTACATTCAGGACTCAAAAGGGTCTTGAGGGTTGGCACCCAGCCTTGTCCCATCCCACCTCCACTCTGCAGTTAGCCATGGCTCTTCTCCCTGTGGGTTTGGGGTCCCTGCTTCTTGGGACCCAGGACATTGCTCTGGCTGCCCTGGATGATTCCAGACCCTGGCAGAGGGCTCAGAGGCCTTGGCACAGAGTCACAAACACCTGTGCCTTTGATTTTAGCCCATGGAAACAATTACCAACTTTGTGTGAAGATTTACAAGGCACAAGAGTTTGAGTAGAATGATAGTGAATTTGTCACAGGGTGAAAAAAGTAGAATTTTGGGGATTTAGAATGGGGGTTCAAGGGGCAAGATGGAGGAATCTGGGTGTGTCCAGAGCTTCTTCTTCTTCTTGTCCTCCATCTTCTGCTGTGATGGTGACACTTCTGGATTGGTTTAGAGTAGATACAGACTGTCTAGCATAGGTGATAGGTATTGGAAAATTATTGTAAATAAAGCACAGGTAGTTCATAGTATAAAATGTTAAAACCACCCCAGGGGCAGTCACTGTGCCACAACCCGACCTGCTGGACAGATCTCAGCAGGTCAGAGAAAGAATGGAACAGATAAGAGAAAATAAACAACCTTGAGAAGCAGAACTGAGGAATCTCGACTTCCTGGATTGTGGGGCTGGAAAAAAAAAACCTCTTTAACACCTTGGGAGCCATTCCAGCCACACAAAACCCAAGACCTGCTCACCTGGAGGC
Organism: Molothrus ater; assembly: GCF_012460135.2. Taxonomy (NCBI): domain Eukaryota; kingdom Metazoa; phylum Chordata; class Aves; order Passeriformes; family Icteridae; genus Molothrus; species Molothrus ater. The sequence goes on from NC_050486.2 coordinate 1,793,163, forward strand.
GAATGTGCCGCAGGAGGTCGAAGTGCCGGGCGTACATCCTGAGGTATTCAAGGACCAGGCTGTGGGGCAGGTAGTTGGGAAAATCCTCGGGGAAGGGGAAGTCACTGAAGCAGGACATCTCCTTGGAGGTGTTGGTGATGACTGAGCGGTACACAGTGATCCTCCTGCTGTCTGTGGAGTCCTGTGTGAAACCAGTGCTGATGTTTCCAGGGGGGCAGGGGAAGACTTTCTCCCCATCAAGTGTATGAGTATTTTTCTTCCTCACATTTTGGTACAAGGAATAAGCCAGGACAAGCACCTGGAGACAATCATTACTGCTGCCTCTGTCAGATTAAGCTCTTTTCTGACCCAGAGGTGGGACAACTGAGAGGCATTTTAAAACTTTTATTCTATTTTTAGTCTCATGTGAAGGATGAGACAATACAGATGTTATTATTCACTCTATCACAATCAGAAGCCAACTAATTCTTAATTACAATACACTATAAGCATTTCTTGGCCTATCTTGGCCTTGGTGTTTGCCACACCATGCTGTAAATGCCTTAAAGCCAATCATCTAAAATTATCCCTCATGGGTCTTACTACAATGCATCTTTCATTGTTCTATTTCTCCAAAGTATTTAGTCTTATTGGCAAGGCTATCCTTTGAAACTTATTTCTAGTTCCATTTCTCTCTCAGCAATGCCTATTCCATGGCATTTCTAAGTCAGCATTTCTTATCTCAAAGTTTACATGCAGATGCACACCATATGAACCTTCTGCCAGGGTTTGAGAATTCTCTACAAATCCATTTCCCACATTTCCCTCTCTCTCTTGAACGGAAAAAACTTCTTTGATGGCTTTGTTTGTCGTTTGCAAGTGAAGTACACAAGGCACAATCACCACTATTTTCACTACAACAATCAATGCATATAAACCTATTTTGCAAAGCTCCTTTATCTAAGGTGCAAAACTCCATCCATTTCCCACCCCTTCCATTTCCTTCTCCATCTTGGAGTCAGGAGGAGCCCCACGAGTGGGACCGGGACAGTCCCTGAGGGTGTGGCCACCCTTTCCTCTTTGCTGCAGTCCAAGAGCATCCAAGGAAGGGGATGAGAGGAATGGTGGATTTGTCTTTACAAACAAGCTGTGGGTCTGCTGGTAGATAAAACTAGCACTGGGAGAGAAAAGAAACAATGGGAAGGATTCCACTGATTGATGAATGGAAAAAGATATTTGATTTTACAAATAAACTTTACAAATAAACAAATAGAGAAGAAAAAACCCTAAATTCCATAAGAATTAAAAATGAAAAGGGAGGGTTATACATTAGAGGGGAATCTCTGGTATCCCAGGTGTTCGGGGAAGTCTTAACCTCTCGGGTACCTCAGCCAATAGGGAAAAAGAGAAGGGAAATGTGGCTGGGAAATTGGGATAAAAAGGAGGCTGTGCGCTCCAAAAATTCAAGAGATCCCAGGGGAATGCTCCATGGCCTCTGCCTTTATTGGAATAAAGTAAAAGGGCTCCTCTGTCTCCTTTAGGACATAAACCTCTGGTGTTTGTGGATGAATTTTCCTGAGAGGGACAAGCCCGGGGACAGACGCAGGGGGCACTGACCGTGTAGCGCCAGACGCCGCCGATGTCCTCGCTGCTCTCGAAGCACGTGGGCTCCAGCCCCTCAGCCAGGCAGCACTTGACAGAGGCCAAGCCCCCAGCCCCAGCTCCAACCACAGCCACACGCTGGACCATGGTGGCCTGCAGCAGGTGACAGGCTGGTGTGACAGCAGCTGGAAGCACAACAGCCCAGGGGTCAGCAGAAACGCCACTCCCTTCTTCCCATCCCCACAAAAACACCCCTGGTCTTCTCTGCTGCAGGTGTCCATGAAGGAAAACTGTCCTGGGAGAACGCCACAGCCAGCTGCTGCTGCAAGTGCTGTGCACAGATCCTGCTCATTCCCCTCCCAAAGCCACTCTGGGGGTCCGGGAATCTCCCTCCTCCATGGAGGGGGAAAAGGAGGCACTTTTAAACCTCGCTGTTCTGCTGCTTCCATTTATTCTCTTTTCCAGCCCAAACCAGGGCATGCAAAGAAGTTGCAGTTGTCTTCTGCCTGAGCATCCTGAAACCTTTGGGAGAAGCAACTCCAGCTAAGCTGGCTCGTTTTCACGCTCTCCTTTTTAACTTCCCATTAAAGAGCAATCTCTTGAAAACAAAAAGGGTTTAAAAAGAGGGAAAAAAAGCAAAGCAATGCCTGACTGAGCAGGAGCAGGGCGCAGCCATTCAGCAGTTAGACAGCTCTGTGAAAGCAAGGCTGGGATTACAGGATATACAAAAGGTAAGGAACCCGGGAAACGCTGGGGATAAATGGGAGGAACTCAAAGCTGGGGTGTGTAAACTGAGCTGCACTGAGCTTGCCTGGAAAGCAAAGAAACTAAGAAAAAATGAACCCACGCGAACTTTGATTAGATAAGAAATACTGCTACTGCAGGGTCTGCAGAAAGAGTAATTTATAATTTTTTTCTATCGGTTTTGTGTCAAAAAGTAAATTAACATAAATAGAAACTGGAGAAAACTGAAGAAAGCCAGGGAAAAATGGGGGAGGTGCAAAACAACCCCTTTGGCATCCACAAGCCTGGTCTGAGCCACTCCTTAATCTGCAGGAACAGGGCAGGACATGCCCACAGCTGCCTGCCTCATTTCTGGAGCATTCCTTGACTTCAGGAAAGGGCAGGCAAGCTCAGGGTGCTCAAGCCACCCCACTCTTCCAGGGCTGCCTGCAGATGGATCTACTCCAGAGGGTCCCTGCAACACCCCTCTCCCCCCACCAGCAGCAAGGCAAAGCCAGCAGTGAATGCCAAAACCCTGGAGAGCTGTCTGCCCGCTTTTAAACCCTGCCAAAGCCACCCAAGAGAATTGAGGAGCAAACCTTGCAGGACAGTGCTGTGCCTTCGCCGCTCTGCCTCTCCAAATTTCCCTTGAGTTCCTCCTCTGGCCGTGGAGTGGAAGGGAAGGCTGAAGTCCAGGCACAGCCACAGCTCTTGCACCACTGACCTTTACACCTGCATTCCCCCGCCCTGTGGGCTTAAATGCACTGGAAGAAAGTTCTCAACCTCCCTGCGGCAGTGCCAGGTGAAAATTCAGAGCTAATCCCAAAGAGAACATGCTTGCAAGGACTCCCACGCTGTAACTTGTCCCTGCCCCAGCCCAGGCAGCAGCGTGGGGCTGTCCTGATCCTTTTGTGGTGCCTGTGCTGGGCTCTTGTTCCCTTGGCATCCCCAGGAGATCAGCAGAACACGCTCCCTTGGCCAGCAGACAGCGTGGATGTGGGACATGGAGCACTGTGCAGCTTCATTTTGGGGAGTCAGGGAGAGCCCTGAGAGCCCCAGCCTTGTGAGCTGCCCACAGCAATTGGTGGCACTGCCCCCACTCAGACACAGCCTCTGTCCCCCAGCTCTTCCCATGCACACAAGAAAAGCACAGGGAGGCATCTGCAGCACACTCCTGCCACAGCCACGGAGATTTTATTCATTCAAAGTCTCTCTACACACAAAACAAAACCTCAGGATTGTCCAGTGGTGGGGCACACAGGGAAGCAAAGGCAGGAGTGCTCAGCCCCACAGGCTCCTGTGGGACAAACCTGGAATCTTTCCAAACAACTGGAAAGATGCACCAATTCAACCCCAGCTGGGATTTTGGGGTTGCAGTGTTTAGCTTTGGAGAAGGGGACAGCCTGACCTGTGTGCACAGCCCAGGTAATTCCTGTGATAGATAATCACAGGAATATTTTCCCAGATAATTCTTGCTCCTGTGACACACCACCACTTTTGCTGGTCTTGTCCTCTCTGCATCCTGTCTCATGTGATGCAGGCACAATTGTGGCACCAATCCCTGCTCTGCTCCTGGCAGCAGGCAGGGGAGCAGAGGGGCAAAATACACTTGGCCAAGGCTGCCATCCCTGGTTAATGAGGCCTGCAAAGCTGGGCTTGTGGCTGAGAGGGAGGTTTATACTGCAGGTTGCAGATTAAAGTTTGTTGCCATCTACTGAAATCCTTTTTCCCAGTCCCGTGGGGCTGTCTGATCTGAGATAAAATCCCTCAGGACAAAAAAACCAACCCAAACAAACAATAAACAAATAAAAAAGCTATAGGAAACCAAAAATCACAGCAGCCAGGAGCAGAAGGAATCCCACCACCGTCAGGAGAGACAGGGAAGAGCTGGAGGAGCCAGCAGGGACTCGTGTTCTGGTGGGCTTCAGCACACGGTCCCACTGGGTGAGGATGGCCTGCCGTGCCCCCTGCCAGCGCCCAGGACCCCCCAGCCTGTACTGGTAGGGGGAACAGGGCCCAAAGAAGATGGTGAGAGCCAGCCAAGGGTCTGTGCAGAGCAGCCCCAGCACGCTGGGCTTGGCACCAATGAAGGAGGCCAGGGTGTCCAGGTAGACCAACCACTCGGTTTTGAGGACTTCATCAAAGGTCAGACCAAACCTGAATGATCAGAGAAGAGAAAGAGGCAGGAGGAAGATTGGTGTCAGCAGGGCTTAGAGGAGCTGGGGTGGACATCCTCTGCATCCTTGGTGTTACTGCATCTGGAGTATGACTGGGTTCCCTAGGAAAGGACTGGATGTAGCTGAGAAGGAGGGACACAACTCCTGGCCACCACACAGCTCCTGTAAAGGGATGCTGGCTCCAGTCAATCTTTCTCGTCCTCACTCACAAGTTGCACTTGTTCCTCCCCTTCCCTTTGGTGAATCTTTGTTAACAGACTTTGGTTAACAGTTTGGGGTCTTTTTCAAAGCAAGCAAACAAAAACCCCTCAAACCCAAATCCCTTTGCTTTTTGCAGAAAAATCATGTGCAGCATGAGAAAGGTGGCACCCTTTAGTATCCCTCACGTTCATTTCCACCAAATATTGCAAGAATACACAGTGGCTTGGAGAATTGCTCTCAGTTCACCTTCTCTGCAGAATTCATAGCTTCATGTCCCACCTTCAGAGGTCTGCAAAAGCCCATACCCACTTAGCCTTGTATTGTATTCTGTGCAATTCTGTACTTGACTCTCCTATACCTTTTCTCCTATAGCTATTTAAGTGAGCCATGGATTTATCTATCACCCAGTTTCCTGGGATTGGCTCATTCATTCCCTAATCCTTTTAAGTCTTTTGCCTGCCTGTGAACCACACACCAGTGTGCTCAGACACCTGTTCACAGTGAGTTAGGTCTCCATGTCTCCATGCTGTGAGATGAGACAATCTCAGTGTACACCTCACTTGTTGTAGGTTGGCTTTTCCCCCCCAAGCTGAATTACTTTGCATTTATTTCCATTAATTTCTCTGCCATTTTATCTCTCAGTCCGTGGGGATCCTGATGTTCTTCCCCAACTCCCAAGCAAGCTTTTGCCTTGAGTACCCTGAATTAATTTTTTCCTGTCACCAACAGGCAAAATATCAGTGTTAAATTAAAGGTTACATTGGCTCTTTGCAAGTGAGTAAAGCGGGAGCTGGATCCAGGAATCCTCCCCTCTCACTCTGTGCCTGCAGAGAACAGGCACAGAGTGAGAGCCCCAAAAACTCCAGAGGTTTTTCAATCCACCAAAAAAACCTTTGGGGCTCTGGGGAATGACTTACCATTGGATTTGGTTTTTCTTCTTCTCATTTACTTCCTTCTCCATGACAGCCTGGGGTGGCAACTGACACAAGCCTGGAAGAGAGAGTGTTCTGCAGAGTTTAACTCCTGGAGGGAAACTGTGAACTCACTCAGTGATGCAAAATGTGGGAATCCCTTCCCTGGGAGGGCAGGAAACTCTCATTGCAGGCAGTTTATTTGGCAATGCTGCAGTCCTCCAGTATTCCAAATTCACCCACACCTCCTCCTGCTCTTACAGATGTGTGCTGTCAGGGCACAGGCAGGGGATGTGGGGGCAGATGGGCTGTGCAAGCCCCAGAGAGGATCACCCCAAAGAGAAACCCCAGAGCTTCTCATCTCTGGGGCTTAGTCCTGACCTAGCTCTCCACGAGGTTATTCTTACTATTTTTATAAAAAACCCCAAACAAAACACCAGTAGGTTTCTTTCCTCACTCATGTTGCTGTAGCTTAGCTGAAGTGAAAACTTGGGAAATCTGAGCCTCAGAAATGCTCCTTCATCCACTCTGAACTTCTTAGCTCTGGGATCTCCCTGAGTGAAGGGACAAACCATGTCCAGTTTTGTCTGAGCTGTATTTTGGGCCACAGGAGGGCTCACATTTGCTCCCCTACCTTTGAAGACACGGCTCACCCAGCGTGCCTGCATCTCTGCCACGGGCATGATGGCTCCAAAGGGCTTAATCAGCCCAAGGACAGCCAGGGTGGGCTTCTGCAGCTGGGGTGGGAACACGTATTTGTAGAGGGACGCGTGCTTGTTCTCCACCCTGACGATGGATTCTTCCAGGAAGGGGAAGGAGATGGTGTAGCCCGTGCAGAAGACAACGATATCGATGGGCTCCTCCTCAGGGCAGTTGTGGAAAAGGACTGAGTTGTCCTTGAACTCCTTCACACCTGGCTTGATGGTGATCCTGCCTGTCAGGATGTAGCTTGGGAGCTCGTCGTTCAGCACGGGCTCCCGCACCAGCCAGCTGTGGAGAGCCAGGGCCTCTGAGAGTGGGGCACCACAAACAAGCATTGCTGCTCCCCTGCTCCTCCTCCCACCAGCTCACACCTCTTGGTGTTGTTTTCTCTGAGCAAACAGCCCTGCCTCCCACCTCCAGGCAATGACACGTGTCACCAATGTCACCCTGTCCCACAGAAGGAGTGATTCACTGACATCTCCTGCCACCTTATTCCCCTCACTCAGTTACTCTTCAAATCATCTCTTTCCAGAACTTTAAGCTTTAAGCCTTCCTTCTCCTCTTTACCCAGAGACCCTCCTCAGGGCCTTCCTGGGCTTTTCCTGAATGCTCAGTCTTTCACCACTTAAGGGAGCTACAGCTTATTTTCTCCTCCCCACTGGAGATCACCCCAGTCTGGGCATTGGTTGATGCTGGTTACTGAACATCTCCCCCTGCCCACACCACAAGCCCATCAGCATGGGATGGGGACCACCAAGAATACCTGTTCTCTGGCTGAAGGCCATAGTTTTCATGGTTGAACCACTGGTTCACCTTATAATTAATCAACCACCATGAAAGGGGTCCAGGCAAGCTGGTTTTGATCAGGCTCATCAGGCGAGTGTTTAAAATCATATCCCAGGGGTAGCCATGCTCAAACACACGGCTGAGCAGCCAGGCTCCTCGAGTGGTGCTAATGGTCACCTGCAAGAGAAGAACCAATGCTTCAGGTGATGAATTTGCTGCTTTTCCTTTATAAAGAAACTCAGAGGGGCACGGCGCAGACAGCCGCGTGATGGAAAAGCAGCAACAGCATCTTTAATTTCTCCTGGCTGCTGATGATGGAGGTGAAACAAGAGACAAAAACAAAACCAGCTTGCTTTCAAGGTAGCTTTTTGACCAAAAAATTCCGGCTCAGAAAGACTGTTTGTGATGACAGCACACTGAGCTACTGTCCCCTGTTACTGTGATATTTCATGAAAAATCCCTTTGCCAGGATTTCTTCTCCTGGGAAGCTGGGAAGCTTCAGCTTCTCCATGTTTTGCTCCTCTGGGATGTGATTTGGAGAATTGTTTACCCAACATGTGAATTGTTTTTAACTAATGGCCAATCACAGCCAGCTGTGTCGGACTCTCTGTCTGTCACAGGTTTTTATTATTCATTCTTTTTTAGCCTTCTGATGTCTCCTTTCTCTTTCTTGAGTATAGTTTGTCACAGACATCTTTTATGAAAAATCCTTTCCTTAGGATTTTTTCTCCTGAGAAGCTGAGAGGCCTCAGGAACAAAATGTAACCAATGATTATCTGCTGCTGTGGAATGCAACAGGTGCATCTGGGATTGGTTCATGCTGGATGTTTCTAATTAATGGCCAATCACAGTCAGCTGGCTTGGACAGAGAGCCAAGCCACAAACCTTTGTTATCATTCTTTCTTTCCTATTCTATTCTTAGCTAGCCTTCTGAGGAAACCTTTTCTTTATTCTTTTAGTACAGTTTTAATGTAATATATGTCATAAAATAATAAATCAAGCCTTGTGAAACATGGAGTCAGATCCTTGTCTCTTCCCCAACCCGAAAACCTCTGTGAACACCGTCACAGATGGCACTGTCACAATAGTTTTAGTATATGATTTTCAAATAATATATAATAATATAATATATAATAATAAATCAGCCTTCTGAGAACTTGGAGTCAATTCTCATCTCTCACCTCATCCTGAAACCCACAACACCACCACAACAATGAATAACCACAGTCCCCAGTGTCTCTGTCCCCAGAGGCCGGGGGTGGCAGGGTGGTGGCACCTTTGCAGCGACCCGGCTGGCCTCCACGGCGATGTCCACTCCCGAGTTGCCCATGCCCACCACGAGGACACGCTTGTCCTGGAACACGTCAGGATGCTTGTACTGCCTGCTGTGGAAGTGCTGCCCTCGGAACCTCTCGATGCCTCAGGGGAAAAACAAACAGAGCTCTGAAGCACTCCAGCATTTGTGGATTTTATTGGGAGAACTGGTGTTAAAAAGCAACCCAGATGGTAAGAGCAAAGAGTGCAATCTCTGGCCACCAGGGTCTCAGGGAGGTCCAGCCCTCCATCCCATGCACACAGAATTAATTGATGCTTCCTCTCCAAAATGGGGTCTCAGACAAAGCTGCTGAAGCATGGGACAGTATTGCTGTTGATGCCAGCAGGTTTGGAAAGCAGAAGCAAGAAAAGAAAGGGAGGATTTTCCCTGAATAACCCCTAAATCTTCCCTTCCCAGCCCCTGAAGCAGGTAACAACATTTCCTTGTATACCATACCAGGAAAACACTGCAGGGGGAGGGATGGCTCCGAGAAATTGCCGCTGCAAACCATAACAGCATCAAAGACATGTGATGTCTGCTTCCCCCCTGCCTCCGTGACCACATCCCACTGGCCCGTGGCGGCAAAGTCGGGGTGCTTACGGATGCTGACAACGGTGCTCTGAAACGTGGTAGTGAAGCAAATCACTGTCACCATCATATTTTCTGGAAAAATCCCTTTGCCAGGATTTTTTACTCCTGGGAAGCTGAGAAGCCTCAGAGAAAAAGGAAAACAATATTATCTCATTTGCTTCTCTTGTGTTTTGCTGCTTTGGAATGTGGTTGGAGATTTTTTTATCCAACAGGTGGTTGTTTGATTGGTTTCACATGAATTGTTTTAACTTAATGACAAACACAGTCAGGCTGTGTCGGGACTCTGGAAGAAGCCACAGGTTTTCGTTATCATTCCTTGTAGCCTTCTGTGTGTATCCTTTCTCTATTCTTTATAGTTTAGTATAGCATTAATATAATATAATATAATATAATATAATATAATATAATATAATATAATATAATATAATATAATATAATATAATATAATATAATATAATATAATATAATATATATCAGCCTTCTAAGAACATGGAGTCAGATTAATCAATTCCTCCTCCGATGAGGACCCTGAAAATACCACAAGTGCCCATGGGCACCCAGGGTGGGTGGGGAGCAGGGCAGGGTGGAGAGCAGGGGCATCACTCACCTCAAATCTGATGTGCTGCCTCAGGCTGAAGTGCTCAGTGTAGCGCCGGAGGTAGTCCAGGAGCAGGGCATTGGGCAGGAACACGGGGAAGTGCTCGGGGAAGGGGAAGTCAGAGAAGGCAGACATCTCCTTGGAGGTGTTGCTGATGACTGATGGGTAAAGGCTGGGCCGGCCGGCCTCGATGTGCTCCTGCCACAGCGCCCCGGGTGCATCAGCCCTGTGCCCAGGCTGGGCACTGTCCCCCTGCTGCCCTGGCCTCTGGGGTGCACCTCAGCACCCAGCAAACCCTCACAGCCACTCCAGCCACCCCACAACCCTGCAAAGCTGCAGCTGCCAGAGGAGGTGAGGATGGCCTTAGCAGCTGGTCTGCAGGCCAAACAACTGAGCTAACAGAAGAAGAGATGTCACTGTCATATTTTGTGAAAAATCCTCTCTGCCCAGGATTTCTTCTTCTGGGAAGGTGAGAAGCCTCAGAGAAAAATGTAAAGAATTATCTGATTCGTTTCTCCTGTGCTTGGCTGCTTTGGAATGTGGTCTGGACATTGTTTACCAACAGGTGCATGTTTGATTGGTTTCATGTGAATTGTTTTTCTTAATGACCAATCACAGCCAGCTGTGTCAGACTCTGAGGAGTCAGTCACAAGTTTTTATTACTCATACTTGTTAAGCCTTCTGTCTGTATCCTTTCTCTTTCTTTAGTAAAGTTCTAGTATAGAATAATATAATATAATATAATATAATATAATATAATATAATATAATATAATATAATATAATATAATATAATATAATATCATTTGTACATACTTTGTACCAATAAAATACAATAAGCTATTGCTTTATCCAATGAATATAACGAGCTGGTTTGATGTAACCAATGACTTTAGGGGTATAAAACTTGAGAACAACTTGCAATAAAGAGGGAGCTGTTGTTGTCACTGCACAAATGTGTGTGTGTGTGTGTGGTGTCCCCATCTCTCAGTGGCAGGGAGGAGGACATGTCCCCTTGCTCACCGTGTAGCGCCAGAGCCCCCCGATGTCCTGGCTCTGCTCGAAGCAGGTGGGCTCCAGCCCCTCGTCCAGGCAGCACTTGGTGGCTGCCAGCCCGCTGACCCCCGCGCCCACCACGGCCACTCTCATCCCTGTGGGCTCTGCTGGGCTCCCAGGAGCTGGAAAAAACCCCACAGATGATCATCACTCTCTCAGGGGGCAGCTCCTGGTATGCCTTCCATAGGGAACTTCTCTATCTGCTTTTCCCAGTTTTTCTTTCCCCAAAAGCCATTCCATTTCCCAGCATTCTGGGCTCTTTGTTTACAAGTTAGATAAAATGTCTTAAATAATAATTTTCTTTTATTCCCCCTTTATTTTAAAAAATCACTTTTACAGTGTGCTCCCTGGGCTGCTCCCAAACTCCATTCCATTTTCCCAGCATTCTGGGTTCTTCATTTACAAGTTAGATTAAATGCCTCAATTAATAATTTTCTTTTTTTTCCCCCTTTTTTTTTTAAATCTCTCCACTTTTACAGTGTGCCCCCGAGGCTGCTTTCAAACCCCTGCAGCTGCCCTGGAAAACTGGCTTGGAAAGAATGTAGTTGAGCCACAATTCACTGCCAGTTTGTATTTACAAGGTGGGTTTAAACTATCCTGCCTTATCAGACTAGCAAATATTTGTATTTTATCTTTGGATATCTGCCCCTGCCTCTCACAGAAGAAAAAAATAAAAAATGCACTGGAATTGAAAATGCACTTTATTTTATCTTTGGATATCTGCCCCTTCCTCTCTCAGAAGAAAAAAATAAAAAATGCACTGGAACGGTTCCGTTTGTGCCTCTCTGGCAGGGTCCTGTCCCTGGTGGCTGCCTTTGACATGGCCATTGGGGCTGACAGAGGGGCTGCAGGTGTGGCACACCTTGGATTGAGGACGATTTTGTGTCTCCTGCAGGGCTTGAAAGGCAACAGCCCCTGGGTTGGCATCCAGCCCTACAAAACTCCCAGTGGGGATGATGGATCCTAATCCCTGGCAGTGCCAGGCAATGAAACAAGGGATGAAGGCCAGGCTCTGTGGCTTGGGCTGGACAATTCCAGAGGCAGGACCCTCCCCCAGGTGCCCTGGGGGTGCTGCTGCCATCTGTGGTTTAACCCCAGGGCTGGAGGGAGCCCCCTGCTCAGGTGAGTGATTAGCTCAGCATGGCAGGATGTCACTAGGGGTGGCACCAGTCCCTCTGGCCTGAGAGGGGCTTTCAGCTCCCACCAGACACAGAGGGTGGTGTAATCATCAGGAAAAAGGAAAACAAAAACAGTCTTCAGTAAAAAAAATGGGGTTGGACACAGTATTTTTTAAAACCCACCAAATTCTCCAGAATTATTTCAACTTTCAGACATAAAGTGACACCTAATGAATACTCTGCTTTGCCAGGTTGGAACAAAACCTGGACTTTTCCCTTTATAAATCAAGAAAGCACTAGCAGGAGCTGCTCACTGTTAACTGGTTTGGGGGAGACTTTTATTTTTTTTTTTGCATGGTGGGAACTAACTTATATCACAAACACCTCCCAGCTACATTTGCTATTTGATTCCCTACCTTCTCGAGGAGAAGCTACAAATAACAACCAAGAAATACCAATTCTGCCACACTTTCCACCCTAACCCTGCAAACAGCCAAACTCAGAAGAGCTCAGGTGTGGCACAGGAAGGGAAGAAAAGGCTTCCCAGCCCTCTGGAACACTTACCTCCAGCCCCAGGCAGCTGTGTGTCACCTCTGCTGTGGGAAGGGAGGGTCCCTCTCGCTGGGATTTATAGCGAGACAGGAGCTGGGCAGGGGCAGGGAGGGCAGGCAGCCACCCCACTGCCAGAGCATTGCACAACTGCTGTGGGAGGAGTGGCTGCAGTGTCCTGCTGTCCCTGCACAGCCCAGATGTGGCTCCCTGCAGGGAGTGGAGTGATCCAGCTGTGCCCCGTGGTCGTGCCAGGGGCACCTGTGGGTGAGGGGGCAGCCCCAGCTGGGGGATGTTTTCACTTGCTCCATGTTTTCTTTTGCCAAGAAGGGGCTGAAGCTGCAGATGAGCAGCAGGGGTTTGTCAGGGCTTTGTTCCCAAGGCACCTCTGAGGACAGAGCCGGGTTGGTGTCACTGCTCATGGGGCACAGAGGCCACGCCAGTGGTGCCAGGGCTGGGCAGGAGGCTGCCCCTGCCACCTGAGAGAGCAGGGAATGGCCACAAAGCCAGTGTACCAAGGTCCCCTGCACACAGGAAGGGCTGAAACATCAGTGCAGGACATAGAGCCCATCCAGGTATCTCCCAGGAGTAAATGATCATGGAAATGATAAGGGTGGCTTTGGATATTCAGATATTCAATATATTTAGGGGTGGCTGGGGAGAAAGTATGAGATCCCTGCAAATGAATCCAGCTGGGCATGGAGAATATAGAAGCCATGGATGGACAGTTGATGGAGGACTGGGTCTTTAGGAAAAGCAGGGTTTAGAAAAAGACAAAGGTATTTGTATCATGGGGGTGACAGCAAAACTCACAGAGTGAGTGCAGGGCTGCCAGCCCCATTGAGATCTCACCTTGTCACTGACAAAGACACTGCCAGGGCATTGGCCCCAGATTTGGTACCAGCTCTTTTAGCAGTTTGAATAACCAAGGAGTCCACAAGGGAGGAGGACAAAAACCCATCCAAGGTCTGCAGAACAGAGGGTGGTAAATGAGGTATCACTGAGGTGTCTGCTCTGGCCCTGTATTTTGGTTTGCAGAGGCTGAAGGGATGTGTTTGCCAAAAACTGGACCCTTCCCCAGGTGCACCTTGCTCCTGCAAAGATGCTCACCAGCACTCAGCAGAAAAGAGTCAGGAATCCACTAAGGCAAATATTCTGTTCTTTATGTGCTTCTGCTTTTCTTGAGTTCCTCAGCAGGCATTCAAGTGGCTTGCACTTAGAGGGATGCCATGGCAGCACTCCAGAAGTGGTGTTAGTGCTTTTAGGAGGGCAGCTCAGGGAAGCTTTCTGAAAGAACAAGTTGTTTTTGGCAAAGAGGAGCTGCTGGTGCAGAAATGGGACCAGGTGCCTTTGCTGCAGCTGCTGCCAGTAAGGCTGGCCCTGATTCTGGGGAGGAATCCAGCTCAGAGGTGCAGGGCTGGATGCAGTGAGTGATACCATGTGAGTATAGGGTAGAAATACCTCCAAAACCTCAATAATCTGCCTTAGGGCTGTGGTGTTCCCCTCCATACATATCCCAGGCCAGGGTCTGGGCCAGGTGTGCAGAACAAAGTATCAGAGGAGATGGAGATGAGATAGCAGAGAGCAATTACTGTAATTATGCACACACATGCCCAGGGCACTGCAAAAGCCTTGTCAGAAAACACAGAGACATTCTTGCTCCTTTACTCACCTCTGCTGGGCACGGCAGCCCTGGCACAGCTCAGCAGGAGCCAGGAGCAGTGAATGTCCAGAGGTGGCTGAGGATGAGAACCAGGAATGGGAAATTCATGTGCCTGTCCACTGGTGAGCCCCTTATCCCCTTGAGAAGCAAAGCTCCCCAGCACTGTGGTACAAACCTGGGCTCTGTAACAGCCCCTTTAGTCCTTAAAACAGGAGGAAAGAGAAACTAAATATATCCATTCAGTCTGAATCAGGAGGGAAACTCACCTTGTCTGCAAAACTCTGGCACCAGTTTTACAATTTCTGTTTAAAATGATACTTCAGGTCTAGGAGGGGCAAATTTCTGCACAAACAAGTCTCAGCACAGCCCACTTTGCTGTTTTCTAGGTTTGTTTCAGCAGCTTCTGGCATGTGCCATGCTGAAGGGGGAAAAGAAAAAGGAAAACAAAAGTGGAGTTTCTTGTTAAGCCGGTCTCAGAGCAAGGCAGCTGCTCAGGACCTGGAGGGATGTGAGCTTTGGGCTCATCCCTGAAACACTTCACTGTCCCCTCCCCAATGCTCTCACTGCCTCCCCCAGTGTCCTTTAGAGGCTTTCATTGACACTCCTGCCCCAAAGCTGCCTCCCCTGCTCGCTGCAGAGCTGCAGCACAAGGCCATGCACAGAGTGAGGGAAGAAGCTGCTGCTGGAAAAATGAAAAATGTATTTCCCCCGCATTTCTTGAAGCCTCAATTTTGATCTCTAAAAAAAAATAAAAAAGCTTTTCCTTCACTTCCAAGGCCAAGAGGCATTTTCCTGCTCAAAACCAAAGAAAACCCCTGACCTGTTTACTATTCCCAGCACACAGAGGATAATTCCAGTGACAAACACTGGCAGGACACTTCTGGTTCTGCTTAAACTGAGCTGGATATGTTCAATATCTTGAACTTTTCCTGAAACCTCTCAAAAGGTACCATTTTTAAGGAAATCCAAAGGATGTACTGGAGCAGACATGGGCTGTAGAGTGACTTTGGGAGAGGGGTTTACTTGTTAAGCATGGAGGTTTCTGAAGTGTTTTACTCCAACGTTCTTGGCAAAATTTAACCTGATTTAATAGGTCACCATGTTTTCCAGGCATGTAACCTGTGGAATTTCTCAAGAGAAGGCTGCTGGTTGTTGAACCTATTGTGTTAATAAATCCTGCAGAGCTGCAGGTTTAAACTTCATGGCTTTGGAGTTTTTCAAATGTACATTTTACATCTTCCCAAGCCCATGGACATTTACACCCTCCCTTTAGCACCACATCCTTGAGCCAGGACTCAGAGTGGATAAACACAGGGAGATGCCCCTAGGAAGGATCTCAGACCCTCCTCATCTCTTCTGAGCCATTCCTCAGTGTCAGGAGGTCTGTGCCTGATATTCCCCAGGCAATAAACCACAGCTGCTGGAGAGACTGGCACAGCAAACAGCACTTGAGGAAACTCCTTAGCAGAACAATCCCAAGAGGAGCTGTGTGGGGAGCACAAGGTTAATGCAGGCACAGCCTGAGCAGGAGGTGCCTTCCTACCACCAGCAGCAGAAGTCATCCATCAGCCTTTGAGTGCTTTCAAAATTCCTACTCAGTGCTGAGCCTCAAAAATTCCACTCAGCTGACCCTCAAAAATTCCACTCAGTGCTGACCCTTCCCTTAAATATTGACTGAGCTGCCAGGCCAGGCACTTTGAATGCTTCCAATTCCTGCTGCCTCTCCCAGAGTGTCTCCTGAGGCTGGGCACTCCTGCCCCAGCACAGGGACACAGCTGAGATATTCCTAATTCAGGCAGAGATGTGCCCCTGCACCCCCCCAGCCTCCCACCCAGGGGCACTTCTGGGCGTTTATTGCCCAAAATGAGGGGTTTTAAGAGGACAAACCCCCAGCACAGCAAGGCAGTACTCTCAGAGCCCTCAGTGGAGCTGCAGGAGCTCTCAGCACCTGGCACACCTTCCACCTGCAACTGCTTCACCAGCCCCCAGATGGGGACCTCAGGGATGGCTGACCCATCTCCTCCCAATGCAGCTCCAGCTGACCTGGACCACCTTGTTTCCTTCACCTGTTGTAAGAACTTCTAGTTTTGGAGACTCCCATACAGCTCCAGGCGGCCTTTTTTTTTTTAGTTTTTTTTTTTGTTTTTGTTGTTGTTGTTGTTGTTGTTTTTGGTTTTTTGTTTTGTTTTGTCTTGTTTTTTGGTGGGTTTTTTGTTTGTTTGGGTTTTTTTTGGTTTTTTTTTGTTTTTTGATTGGGTTATCTTTTCTCCCCACATCCAAGCCAGGCTGACATTTGAGGATAACTGAGAACATTTTGCAGCCTCACCCCTCCCTCAGTTTAAATGAGAGCTGATTAACGGGATGAAGGAGCTCTGACTGGCTCATGCCTCAGGTTGCTAATTAATCTGAGAAGCTGCTGGGCACCCACAGGTGATCCTGGATTCCTGGGACCGCTGAAAATTCCTGGATTCCTCAGCACCACTGCAAATGAACCCCACTGGCTGCTGTTTCCTATTTGCAACCTGCAGGAGGACTTCTATGAAACAAAAAAGATTTATCAGAAAGGAACACCCAGGAATGATGCACAGCATGAGAACATTGTCTCATTGTCCCATTGCTGCTGGCCCTGGCATGGGGACAGGAAAGGTCATCCCAGGACAGAGGGAGGGGAATGAAGCTGCAGGAAGAGTTAATCATTTACCTGGATTGACACAGATGTCAAGCAGCTGGAACAGGAAAAGGCCATGGACCTCTTGACTCATCATTTCCCAACTGCAGTTTCCCTCAAAAGAGAAAAAACTGCATTTTGGATGTTCTTCTCTCCTCTCTAAGAAGGAGAAACAACGGAAAGAAGAACTGCAGGTGTGGGAAGGCAGAGAAGAGAAGAAAAAGTGGTCAAATATCCCAGAGAGAGAGAAAAATAAAATCAAAGGCCTCAACATTCCTAATGGCAATGGTTCTGCTCAATATCTGCAAACTTTTGATGGAATTTTTGTCACATGATGGAAGAAAACAAAAAGAGAGGGCTCCCAGCATCCAAAAGAGCACAAACAGTTGGGAAAAGGCATGGAAATCTCACCTACAAAATCCTGCCACCCTCCAGGCTGCAGCTGCCCCACAGCCCTGGCTGAGGCTGGAGGTGCCTCCTGAGGTGCTCAGGGGTGCCACAACAGCACAGTGGGGATCCTGCTGGGGATGGAGCCTTGGAGTGGCCACCTAGAACAGAGGCTAGACCAGATTAAGAGAATAAAACCAGGTATTTATTGAAGGTGTTCAATAGGCACAGCTTGGGCAGCCAAAAGCCTCCAAGGGGCCGCACCCAGGATGGACAATGGTCATGAGTGTTCCAGACAATTATGTTTGGTCCATTTACATATCAGGGGTTAATCCTCCAATTACAGCTTCAATGAAGTCATATTCCCCCAGTTTGCTCCCCTCAATTCACTTTTGTTCGTACTTTTCAGGGCCTGAAGCTGTAGGGTGTCCTTGAGTTTCAGGCCCAGAGGGATTGTTTTGTCTGACCAAAATGTAAAGACAGTAGCTGACACTCTATATAGAGTTTAGAGTTATACACTGAAGCAGTACAGGATCTGAAAAAGATAAAAGCTAAAATCCTGAGGCATCAGGGACAAGCTGCAGTGGCAGGAGCTGCAGGAGGTCAGTGGCACAGTGTGACCCTGGGGCCCTGCACCATGCACAGCTGGTGTGACTGCAGCTCTGTGTGCCCTGGCTGCTGCTCCAGGACACCTTATTCCCTCCCAGAGGGCAGATGGAGATCTGGGCTGGCCATTCCCAACATTCCCACTGGGAGCAGCAGCAAAGCAGAGAGGAAAACCCGTCCAGCTTTGATGCTTTGGCTGCCTGCAGAGGCTGTCTGGGGCAGGAGCTGCAGGGATGCTCAGCTGCAGGGATCCCCAGGCTGGGCAGCAGCTGCCCCATTGCTGTGCTGCTCCTGCCCCAACACCCCAGATGCTCCCCCAAGGAGTATTCCAGCTGGGAACAGAAGGATTCCTCACTGTACCCCAAAGGAACAAACCTCATGCTGAAGGTTGCAATGCAAGATGTTTTCCATTGCCATCTGTATGGCAGATTATCTTTTGTCAAGTGGGCAGTTTGCCTTATCTCTCTCTCTGAGTGATCACAATCACTCCTCCCTCAGGAGGGGACACCTGCTGATAACAGCTATTGAATGTCAGTGCATGACTGATAAGAACTGCAGCATCCCACTGGGAGATGTGAGCCCAGAGGGAGGAGCCAAGCATTCCTACCTGGATATAATCTGGAGATTCTGGAACACCAGCACAGCTTCTCCACTGGATTCCCCAGAGGAACAGCAGCTGCCTCTCCTTCCCCTGGATCTTCAGAGGCAGAATCCATCCTTCTCTACAGGATCCCTGCTCCAGCAGAGCCACCCCTGACACTGCAGGAGGGCTGCAGCCACAATTCCAATGGGACTGCTGCCAACAGCCTGACCCACAGGGTGTCAGGTTGGGTT
Source organism: Molothrus ater (assembly GCF_012460135.2). NCBI lineage: Eukaryota > Metazoa > Chordata > Aves > Passeriformes > Icteridae > Molothrus > Molothrus ater. Next base: position 1,811,628 of record NC_050486.2, read on the forward strand.
CTGACTCTGTCAGTGATGTTCTAGTGTACTGCATTGTTTATTTTATCCTTTTATTTTTCTTCCCTGTTAAAGAACTGTTATTTCCTGCTCCCATATTTTTTGCCTGAGAGGCCCTTAATTTAAAATTTATAGCAATTAGGAGGGGTGGGGAGGGTTTACATTCTCCATTTCAGGGGAGGCTCCTGCCTTCCTTAGCAGACTCCTGTCTTTGCAAACCAAGACACCTCAGCACGGTGCCTTGGCCAGAGAGCTGCAGCTGGGCTCCCAACCCATCAGCCAGGGATGCTCCAAAGTGGCCCAGCTAGGAGCACTGGGAGCATTGGGACTCTGCACCACAGACACCCACAGCTCCTCCTGTGCTCCCTGATCCCTTGGGCTCCCCTCAGCCCTTTGATGTGCAGCTGCATTGTTCCAGCAGCTCTGAAGCCCAAAATGAGGAACAGCCTGGGTGGAGGCTGGGCAGAGCCCTGGGAGCTGCCAGCAGCGGCACCAGCCAAGGCTGCTCAGGGGACAATAAATCTGCAGCTGGAGCAGCACAAAGCCAGGCACAAAACATTCCCCTGGCCTTGGCTATGCTCTAATTGCATCCCCAGCCAGCTCTTGTTTTTCTTGAGCACAGCTAAAGGTCCCTATTTCATTTGCTTTTCCACACCCTTCTCCCCCTTTTTTGTTGGTCAGCAAAATCCTTCCAGGAAAGGGCTGCAGGGCTGCTCCCAGGAGCTTTGGGGTGCTTGAATGGAGCACCCCAAGGGGAAGCTAAGGCCCTGTGATAGGGGAGAAGATGTTACAGTGTCTCTTCATCCTCCTTAAGGCTTCCATCTGCCCTGGAAGTTGGTTTTTGCCATTCCCCAGTGTGATAAACGCAATTTAAAATTTTAAAAGTTTAATAGTAATAAAATGGTTATAAAAATAGGAATACAATTAGAGTAATAATAATTTGGACAATTTGGATTAGGACAATATGAGACAACAGAAACAAAGAGTTATGGACAGACTGGGAACCTCTTTCTGGGCAGCATAAGCCCAAAAAAGGACCCAAGTTAACAGAGGATTAACCCTTAAAAGCAGCAGCCTGTTGCATATTCATACACCTCATCCATGATGCATAAATTCCATTAAAACACAGGATTCTGTCTGGGCAGTGTCAGCTTCTTCCTCTGGATCCTGATGGTGTCTTCAAGCCTGAGTGAGGCAGGAAGAAGTTCATTTGTTCTGATAATGGAGCAATAAATTCTCTTTCTCTGAAAGATTCAAGTGTCCTGTGGCTGCTATTTCAGTGTGTAAATTCAGTAATTTCTTTAGAAAAAGTATTTTACATAGCATAGTTTCTATTTTAATATTTTGTTACAACCTAAAACTATATTTAACACACTACTTAAGAAAATTAAGACAGCATAACTTTCTAACAAAACACATATAATATTTATTTGAATATTTGTGAAAAGCCAATCATAAAATACACATTTTTCACACCTAGGGACCTGTTCTGACCCTTTCAGTGGAGGTAGGAGCTCAGAGGGCATCACTCACAAGGACAAATCAAACAAAAACCCAACCTTGCCTCTCATGGAATCTCTGCACACAGCAGCTGCAGCAGGTGACACATCTCACTGCATCTTCTCAGAGACATCTCCCCTCTTACCCCCCTTCCCCTGCACTGCTCCCCAGCCTTGGAGCTTGGTGTCCTGCAGACCTCCAGACCATTTCCACTCCTTCTCTGGGGTCTGTCCTTAGGCAGATCCTCCCTCTGTCCTCCCTCTTTTTCCTTTTCCCTGCCTATGTGTTGTTTTCTAGAGGCAGGAGCAGCAGAAACTGCTGAGAGCATTGGGTGAAGCCACAGCCACCCTGTCACAGCACAAGCTGCTTGGGGGTACCTGGCTTGGAGGATTCCAGAATAATCCTTCCCTTGGGCAATCACCAGGCACAAAGGGGTTCAGCAGGCTCAGGCTCTGCTCCCAGCCTTACAGCACCCAGCTGGGAGGAGCACAGACCACAAGGACTCTGTCTGAGCTGCTTTTGCTGGAGCACAGCTCTGTCCAGCAATCCATGTGCCCTGCAGGGGCTGCCTCCAGTTCTCCTGGGGCCAGGGGGGCTGCAGGCATGGAGAGGCCATGGGATCTGCTCCCAAACACAGGACATCTGCCAAGGGTTACTCTCCCTTCAGTAAAATACATTTCCTCCCCTGCTGGCTTCTCTAACCCATGTCCTGCAAGTGATGCCTTAGGATTTCAGCCTGTATATTTTTCATCTATTTGCAATCCTGCAGTTCTTTAGTGTATAGCTCTAAACTCCATATGCAGTTTTGTTCTCCCATTTTGGGCAGACACAACAATTCCTCTCCAGACCTGGCAATCAAGGACATCTCACTGCCTCAGGCCCTGAGAAATGTAAAACAAAGTGAGTTGGGGGGGAGCAAACTTGGGTAAATGACTTCATTGCCTGAAGCTGTAATTGGAAGATGAACCCCCAATATGCAAATGGAACAAACTTACAAAAGTCTGACAATCTGTGACCCATCATCCATTTTTGGGTGTAACAAAGCCCTGAGGGGCTTTGTGTGCCCTAAATGTACCTGAAGGTAAATAAATATAATATATTTAATAAATATAATAAATATCAAACAATAAATATCAAAATCAATAAATAGAACAGTTTTTTATTCCCTTAATTTTGTCTGGCCTCTGTTTTTGAGTAAGCCCAAAAAGGATTTTGTCAGCCCCAGGGTAAGGGCTGTCCTCTGTCACCCATGTGCAAGCCTTGCTTGGGGCCCCAGGTCTTGGTGAGGCTGGGATTTCAAGGTTTGCCCTGTTTTTCTGCAGGAGGAACAAACACAGCCTTTGCTCAGCAGCAGGACACCAGCAGCTCAAGTTTTAGCACCCAACTGCTCCAGGATGCTTTGTGGCCCTACCAACCCACACAGTTTTTGTGGATTTAACACTCCCAGATTTCCTGGTGATTTAATCTGTGCTTCCTCTTTTGGCCTTGGAGAGAGGTTCCCAGCAGGAGGGGTCTGGTTTAAGCCCCTGGAGCTAAGCAGGTACTAACCCAGGGCAAACCCCTCACCCCCACTCCTGCCTCCCAGCCCCGGGGGCACAGAGCAGTTGCCATCCATGGCTTGAATCACTGCATTTAACTCAAGGGTCAAAGGCAAGGATCCCCTCCTGGCTTCAGCAGAGAAGTTTTCCAGGGGTTTGGGACATTCAGTGGGATGAGGGCTGCCAAAGAAGGCAGCCCAGCACCTCCAGGGCTGCATTTCCATGGGGGCAGATCTGGTCCCAGCTCCTCCAGTGGAGATGAGACCCAGTGTGGCATTCACATTCTCTGGAAAAATCCCTTCACCCAGGGTTTCTCTCCTGGGAAGCTGAGAAGACTCAGAGAAAAGGAAAACAATAATTATCTGATTTGCTTCTCCTGTGTTTTGCTGCTTTGGAATGTGTTTGGGGATTGTTTATCCACAGGTGATTGTTTCATTGGGTTGTGGTGTGAGTTGTTTTCACTCTTTGGCCAATCAGGGCCAAGCTGTGGCAGGACTCTGGAGAGAGTCACAAGTTTTCATTATTAGCTTTTTTGCCTTCTGTCTGTATCCTTTCCGTATTCTTTAGTATAATATTCTTTAACATAACATAGTATCATAAAATAACAAATTAGCCTTCTGAGAACATGGAGTCAGATTCATCATTCCTTCCTTCATCAGAGCACCCTGCAAATACAATAACCCAGGGTGCAGGTTGGTGCAAATCCAGAATTCCCAAGCTTTCCCCATTACATAATTTCTGAGGGCTGCCAGGATGATGGGCTCTTGCAAGCTGGACACCTTCAGTGCTTTCCTGCTGCTTCCTCTGAGGCAGTGGCACAATGTCCAGCCTGGCCCTCACATTCTGAGGGAAAAGCTGTTAAAAAGGAGCATTACCTTTCTTTACACCAGGGATTCCTGGCTTACTGTAAAGGGGAAAAAAAATATACACCTTAAAAAACCCCTAAAGTTCACCTCGAGCTCCCTCTTGTGACTCCTGTCCTGTCCAAACCCAGGCTCTAATCCGGGTTTGGATAAAGCTTTCCTACTGACACTGGGGGAATATTTATAGCTCCCAGTCATGTGTTAGCATTACTTAACACACAATTAAAGTAAAATGGGTCCAGATGCTTAAACGGGCCTTCACATCACACACAGGATCCAGTTTGCCCTGCTGCTGTGCCAGGAAACCTGGGAGAAGCTCTGAATCAGCAGGTGAAACACCACTGCCTTTTCCCTTCAAAGCCAGATCTTATCCCCCAAAGTGCACCTTGCATTTGGGTTTTCCTGTCCACACTCTCCTTCCAGCTGGGTCTGTCCTTTAGGATGTTAAATCCCTGCTGCCCCAGGGAGGGCAGCCCAGAGGAGCTTCCCCAACACACATTTTATTTGCCCTGCAGGTTGCTTGCTCCAAGCTGTATTTGGGTGTTTACCCCATAACTCTGTGAGCTGATTTACGCATCTATAACCTCCCCTAATCACACACTCAAAAGGGATATCCCTACTGTTAGGAAGTTTTTGTGTTGTGTTACTTGTTCTGCTCACCTCAACACCCACAGCCTGTTTATATTTCCCATTCCCCATTCCCAGATGGTCCCAATGAGCAGATGGGGATTGAGGCAAAACTACCAAATTCCTGGTGGCACAAAGAGAACACTTTGACCAGCAATGGGTGCAACACAGATCCCTTGGGTCTGGGACCTGCACTTCTACTCACCTACAGAATTCTGCCCCTTTTTTTTGTCTCCTACTGAACAGGAGGAGCTGGCAGCTTTTGGGTGGAGAGGACTTGTGGCTGTCACTGCTCCCTCATTCCCTGCTCTGTGAACAGCCCCTGTAGCCCAGAAGCTGGAGAGAAACATCTCTGCATGGGAAAGCACTGCTGGGCTGTTCCTCCGTGGTTTGTAGCCCCAAGAGCTCTGGAAGAGCAATTCTCTTGGCTGAGCCCATCCCAAGCCCCACAGGAGTGGGACTGATTTCTTTCCATGCCAGTGCCCTTTCCCATTGTCTCCTTGCCATTGCTCTGCCTGTTGTGCAAACTTGCAGAAATAACCTCAGAACAGTCCCTGGCCCTTTTTGCTGTAGGGATATTGCTAAATCATATTATTCTTGCTGTCATGCTAGAAAAAAAATGATCCACTTCAGCACAACCATTAACCATAATTAGTGCTCAGTTGCACACACAGTCTGGAATGAAGGGATCTGATCTTCTGCTACCAGTCAATAAATCTCTCCAAATGCTCAGGGAGCAGACAGCAAAGTGAGCAATCACTCATTTCTGCTCCTGTAACTACTTTTAAATGCCCTGCCAACAAGCTCACAAGAATATTTCCCCCCCATTTTCTGTGCCAGTGGTTTCTATTCACAGCCAGTATCTCCTGCTGATGGATTTCCCTGGATCACCAGCCTGGGAAACTAAGAGCCAAGGACTCACAGGGCTGCTACAGCATCTCCTGTTCCCTTCCAGGAGATCCTTTACATCTCTGGATGCTCAACAACCACTGAAATTAAAAACAAAAAAACCAAACCAAAACCAAAAAAAAAAAAAAAAAACAAAACAAAAAAACAACAACAAAAACAAAAAAAACCAAACCAAAACAACAACAACAACAACAACAACAACAACAACAAAACGCCCAAAAAAACAACCAAAAAAACCCCCAAAAAACCAAAAAAACCCCAAAAAAACCCCCCAAAAAAACCCCAAAAAAACCAAACAAACAACCCCCCCCCAAACCAAAACAAAACCAAAACCAGCCAAAAACCCCAAAAACAAACAAACAAAAAACTCCCAGAAAATTACTCACACTGGACTTGGGAGGCACCCTATCCTTGAGAAGAAAAACAACCCCTAGCAGTAGAAAGTCTGTCAAACTGAACCCTTCCACTCAAAATTAATGCAGAATTGAATTTTTTGGCTTGAGAAAATTCTCAGGAAACACACAAATTTCTGAGCCTCAGCTCCCATCAGACTCCCAGCACTGGATGTTATTTTGGAGGGCCCAGCTGAGTCTCCTTGGGGCAATTGAAGCCCAGCAGTCCCTCAGAACCTCAATGGATGAATTCAGTTCTTCCCTGAGGCTCAGTGGGGTGGGCAGCAGGAGCAGGGAGGCCATTGTGCCCCTGTCCTTGTGCTGAGGGCACACCCTGAGGGCTGTGCCCAGTTCTGGGCCCTCACTTTGGGAAGGGCTTGGAGACACTCAGAGGAGGCAACGAGGCTGGAGAGGGGCTGGGAGCACAAACCCTGTGAGGAGCCACTGAGGGAGCTGGGAGTGCTCAGCCTGGAGAAAAGGAGACTCAGGGGTGCCCCCATCACTCTCACAGCTCCTGAAAGGTGCCTGTGCTCAGCTGGGGCTGGGCTCTTTCTCCAGGAACTGACACAACCAGAGCACACAGCCTCAAGCTGCACCAAGGGAAATACAGGCTGGATAGCAGGATAAAGTTTTTACTTTTTCCTAATATCCAACCTGTATTTCCCTTGGTGATAAAGTTCTGGAATGGCTGCCCAGGGAGGAGGTGGAGTCCCCATCCCTGGGTGTGTTTAACAAAGCCTGGATGTGGCACTGGGTGCCAGGGTTGAGTTGAGGTGCTGGGGCTGGGTTGGACTCCATGATCCTGAAGGTCTCTTCCAACCTGGTCATGCTGTGATTCTGTGAATTAATCCCAGCACAGGTCAATGAGCAGCATTTTGATGAGGTGAGATACCCCATGCACAGCCCAGGCACCAAACGTGGGGAAGGGGAAGGCACATGGAGCAGACACCCAGCATCCCCCTCCTTTCTTCACCTGCAGGCTCCAAGTGCCAGGCCCTGTCTGGGTACCAGCACCTCCAGCAGCCCCCACAAGCCACGTGGGGAGATGTGGTGGCTCCTAATTCACTTTGGTTTGCTCTTCAGCCCTGTCTCTCACTCCAAATCCTCTCTGGGGCTGAGGTTTTTGATGAGCTGACTGTGGTCCAGCATGGAGCTGCTGTCCCTGGGCTTGTGCCAAGGTGGGAGGAGTGGGATGAGACATTGTCCCCCTCCCACCCTGGCTGAGCCCCTGAACCCATCACCCCATAACCTGTGGGACAGCCCCACGTGCCCCTGGGTGACAGCACCAGCCCAGTCCTAGCATTTTTGGGGCATTTTTGGGAAGTCAAGGCTCATCACCATCACCCTTGGGGCTGCTTGGAACAGCCCCAGCTCCAAGGTGAAGGAAGAAATCTCAGAGATGTTTCTGGGCTGATTGAAGTTGATTAGCTCAAATGATGCCTCTGAAGGGAAATGCTTTTTATTTTGGGTTCCTGCCAAGCCTGGTTTTCATAAGGCCAGTAAGTGCAAACAGATAGGGCCCTTTCATTGGAAACAGGCAGTGCAGGATGTAATTAAAGAAGTGTGCCCTGGCATGGCAGGGACCCGTTTTCAATTACTGCTATTGCAAGGGGATTAAGGGGAAATATTTTAAACAAGGCCACTGCAAAAATAGATTTTGTTTGTCATTAGCTTCTAAATAATATTTGACTTCAGGGCTGAAATTCCCATGTGCCAGCTCTGCCCCTGGTGGCACATTCCCCCCAAGGGCTGGGAGGAGGGTGATCCATAGGGGCAGAGCTCCCTGTGCATGGCCCTATTTCCATATGGGAAGTGCCCTCCTTTTCCCCCTGCCAATTTTCTCTCCGTGCCGGCCTGGAAGTGCCCAGGGCAGCCTCAGAAGCGAGGAACACCCTGCAAGGGACTTGTTTGGTGCCAGCCTGTCCTTGGGCTGCTCTGGGAACACTTTGCCACTGCCTTGGGAAGGGAATGAACACCCTCCTGCAGAGGGAGCGGTGGCTCCACTGCTCCTGTGCCTTCCTTGGCCAGGACAGCTTTGGTGGGCTGCTGGATCTCTGCACAGCTCATGGGTGGGAATTTGGGATGCTCTGTCCTGCCAGGGGCCACACAGGTGGCCTGGAAGTTGCTGTCACTGTCACAGCAGCAGTGCAGCCCAGCTCCCTGCATCTCTGCCTCTCCCAGGATGGGGCTGTATCCCAGAGAAGGGATGGCACTGGAGCAGCGAGGCAGCACCTGTGAGCCATGCTGGGAGCTCTCCTTGGGCTGCAGCTCTGCAGAAACAGGGGCAGAAAGGTGAGAGGGGTTTGCTCTGCTTTGCCAGCCTGAGGTGTGTGGAACCCGTGGAGCTGAAGAGGGGCAGCCACACTCCACGTGCTGTCCTGTCCCCAGGTGGGACAGGGACCACCTCACCCCACCACAGAGATCACTGCCAGCATGTGGGACATGGATTTGTAGAGGATTCTTAAAGTTTGACTGAAGGCTCACATCTGTTTGTAAATCTTGAGGTTAAGAAATGCTGACTTAGAAATGCCATGGAATAGGACAGACAGTGCTGAGAGAGAAATGGAACCAGAAACAAGTTTTAAAACATGGCTTTGCAAATAAGACTGGATACTTTGGAGAAATAGAACTATGAAAGATGCATTGTAGTAGGATTTATGAGGGGTAATTTTAGATACTTGACTTTAAGGCATTTATAACATAGCATTGCAAAAGCTGATAAGCCAAGAAAAGCTTATAATGCATTGTAATTCAGAAATAATTGGCTTCTGATTGTGATGACATGAATTATAACATCTGTACTGTCTCACCCTTCACGTGAGACTGAAAATGGAATAAAAGTTTTTAAAACACCTCTCAGTTGCCCCATCTCTGGGTCAGAAAAGAGCAGAATCCAACAGCAGCACTTGTTGAGCACCTTCTGAGACACCTGTAATCAGGGGGGTCAGTTCCTACCATGCAAAAGGATCCCAAAGCCGTTCCTGCAGACTCACCACAAGCAGCTTGAGGTCAGTGAGGGGTCCAGGATTCATGTGGCACGTGCAGAACAGGCACATGGACCCTCCCTCTGCCTTCCCGGAGGAAAGGGCTGTTTCTCACAGCACCTGGGCCACTCCTGGCTCCCAGGGGCTCCCAGGGGCTGGGTGCAGCAGCAGCACGAGGAGGAAGGGCCACTGTGGCCACACTTCTCATCACAGAGAAAAGCAAGGCACAATTCTTCCCAAGAATATTTCTGGGTTTCACATTCTCTGAACCTCAGAGAAGGGGAAAAGACAATTCTTATCACTTGCTGTGCCTGTGTTTGTGCCAAAGTAGAATGCAATATGGAGATTGTTTACCCCAAGTGATGGTGTTTTGTTTCCTTGGCCTGTCAGAGCCAGGAGTGTGTGTGTGTGTGTCGGGACTGTTGGGTGACAGTCACGAGATGAGTGCAGTGTGAGCAGAGTGAGTGTGTAGCCATGATATTTTCTGAAAAATCCCTTTGCCAGGATTTTTTCTCCTGAGAAGCCTCAGAGGAAAAGAAAAACAATAATTATCTGCTGCTGTGGAATGCAACAGGTGCATCTGGGATTGGTCTCATGTGGTTGTTTCTAATTAATGGCCAATCACAGTCAGCTGGCTCAGACTGTCTGGTCAGTCACAAGATTTTATTATCATTCTTTCCTTTCCTTTCAAGCCTTCTCATGAAATCCTTTTTTCTATTCTTTTAGTATAGTTTTAATATAATATATATATCATAAAATAATAAATCAGCCTTCTGAAACATGGAGTCAAGATTCTCATCTCTTCCCATGTCGGGGCTGCCTGCAAATTCCCACATGAGTGCTTGGCAGATTCAGTTTAGATGTACAGAAAGAATATAATATATATAATATATATTATTACTATTCATAATATATATTATATAATATATATTATAATAATATATTATATTATTATAATAATATATTATATTATTTGCAAATAATACATAATTATAATATAATATAATATAATTTATATTATTTTTATATTGTAATATATTGTATTAGGTAATATTATATTATATTATATTATATTATATTATATTATATTATATTATATTATATTATATTATATTATTCAACATTATATTAAATTAGCCTTCTGATACCCATGGAGTCAGATTCATCACTCTCTCCCCTCGTTGGGGCCATCCCAGCATTGCAAGAGGCCATTGCTGAGAAGGGCTCTGCTGACATCTGCCCAGGCTCGAGCAGCACAAACACTGGCCCTGGCAGGATCATGAGAAACCATTCCTCTGTGCTATTTACAGCACCCAAGCACATATTTGTCCTTTTGGAAGCACCACAAGGAGGATGTTTCTCATGGCTGCTGGGAAAGAGGGGGGCACCTCAGGGAATAGCTCGGGCTGGGGGCAGCCGGCAGCACTTCAAAGGCAGCAGGGACACCAAAACCAGAGCTTGGCCACTTCCATGTCAGAGGGCAGAGCTGCTGGCACCAGCTCAGCCTCTGGGATGTGAGAGGAGCATCAGCAGCCTGCAGGGATGTCCAACAGCAGAGGCACCAGAAGACGGCTCCTCTCCAGAGGGGTTTCCAAACACGAGCACACCAGAGCTGCTCTGCTCCTGGAGCAGCTGCAGGCAGTGGAAAGGCTGGAAGGGCTGGGCTGCCATGCCAGTGGGGCCAAAGAACCCACGGGGGCACCCACACTGCTCCACATCTCCAGAGCAGCAGCTTCCCACAGCACCAGGGGCTCAGAGGGCTCCCCCTGACCCACAAAGCCCCCAGGCACACTGCAAGGACTGGGGGGACTGAGGAAAGGCCACACCACTCCTGTTACTGGGATATTTCATGAAAAATCTCATTGCTAGGATTTCTTCTCTTGAGAAGCTGGGAAGCTTCAGCTTCTCCATGTTTTACTCTTCTGGAATGTGATTTGGAGAATTGTTTACTCAGCATGTGACTTGTTTTTAATTAATGGCCAATCCCAGTCCAGCTGTGTCAGGACTCTGGTTTGTCACAGGTTTTTATTATTCATTCTTTTCCAGCCTTCTGATGTATCCTTTCTCTTTCTTTAGTATAGTTTTAGTATATTGTTGTAATGTAATGCAATATAATGTAATGCAGTGTAATGTAATGCAGTGTAATGTAATGCAGTGTAATGTAATGCAATATAATATAATATAATAATATAATATAATATAATATAATATAATATAATATAATATAATATAATATAATATAATATATACAATATCATATAATATCAATAATAAATGAGCTTTCTGAGAACTTAGAGTCAATTCTCATCTCCCACCTTGTCCTGAGAACCCTCAACAACACCACAACACACTCCAGACTGGGTCAAGTAAGCCTGGACATGTGGGGATTTCACACTTTTGGGTTAAAAGCACCTGAGAGGAAAACACAGAGTCCTGGGAAGCAGGGACTGGGAGATGCAGCTTCTGCTGTGAGCTACAGAGACCTGCAAAAATAATGTCACCCAGGAGGCAGAGAGCAGGGACAGGAGGCAGAGTCAGGAGGGGACATGTCTGCAAAAATGGGGATAGAAAATGGATACTTCAAGCAAAGAGCAGCATGGGCTGGGAAAGGGCTCTTTCCACAAGCAGCATTCCACCCCCTGTAAAATCCAGGGGGATTCATCAATAGTGCCATCAGTTCTCCTGTGGGTAATGCAGCATCTTCTCATGGAGACCCTGATGACACTTCCAGGGACCTTGTAGGAGCATTGGGGGGTAGGAGAGTCGGGACTGATGGAGAGCAGAGATCTCTGCAGCCAGGGCTTGGAACTTGTGGTTTATTGCAAAGGGCCTGGGTGCAGGGCCCTGCTGGGAGCTGCCAGCCACAGCTCAGAGCAGGCCCCAGAGAAGAGAGGGGGAGAGAGGGTGAGAGGGTGAGAGAGTAAGAGCGTAAGAGGGTGAGGTTCCCATTACAATACCATAAATCTTCTTCTGTGCTGAATATTCTAATTCTCACTAACCAATCTAATACAAGATACAAATCCTATAGCATTTACATACAGCTGTAAGAATCATTACATTCCCATACTGTGTTACATTTTAAACCCTACAAACTCCTCTTTGGAGCCCCTTCTGCCAAGCATGCAGGGTCTGCTCTGACCCTTGGAGCTGTCTGCAAGCAGAGGGTGTTGTTCATCAAAAGGGGATCACCTTCAGCTGGCCACAGCCATTGTTTTCCAGTTGTTCAGTAACTGAGGGATCTCAAAGCTTGCTTTCATTTCAATCTCACTTAGAGTTTCCATATTCTCAAAATCTTTTGCCAGACAATCACATTTATAAGGCTTTCCTGTCTCATCTTCCCCAACAGACCTGAGGTCAGCCCTGTCCTCATAGCAGCAGGCAGCAAAGCCCAGAGAGGGGACACAGCAGAGCCCAAACAGGGGACACAGCAGAGCCAGAGAGGGGACACAGAGAGGGGACACAGCAGAGCCAGAGAGGGGACACAGCACAGCCCAGACAAGGGACACAGCACAGCACAGACAAGGGACACAGCAGAGCCAGAGAGGGGACACAGCAGAGCCAGAGAGAGGACACAGCACAGCACAGAGAGGGGACACAGCAGAGCCCAAACAGGGGACACAGCAGAGCCCAGACAAGGGACACAGCACAGCCCAGACAAGGGACACAGCACAGCACAGACAAGGGACACAGCAGAGCCCAAACAGGGGACACAGCAGAGCCAGAGAGGGGACACAGCAGAGCCAGAGAGGGGACACAGCAGAGCACAGAGAGGGGACACAGCCCAGACAGGGGACACAGCAGAGCCAGAGAGGGGACACAGCAGAGCCCAGACAAGGGACACAGCACAGCCCAGAGAGGGGACACAGCACAGCCCAAACAGGGGACACAGCACAGCCCAGAGAGGGGACACAGCACAGCCCAAACAGGGGACACAGCACAGCCCAGAGAGGGGACACAGCAGAGCCAGAGAGGGGACACAGCCCAGAGAGGGGACACAGCACAGCCCAGAGAGGGGACACAGCAGAGCACAGACAGGGGACACAGCAGAGCCAGAGAGGGGACACAGCAGAGCCAGAGAGGGGACACAGCCCAGAGAGGGGACACAGCACAGCCCAGAGAGGAGACACAGCAGCCCCCCTGCTCCACAGAGCTTCCCCTGCCCCCCTGGGTGCCCCCATGCTGTCAATCCCTCCTGACCCGGGTTTCCAGCACAGCCACCAGCTGCAGGTGACAGCTCTGTGGTTCCCACTTGTGCTGTTCTTTCCAGGCAGCAGCTCCATCCCTGTCCCCATGTCCCCATGTCCATCCTCAGCCCATTCCCCAGCTTCTCTCCATAGAGCTGCTGTTTCACCTCTCTCCTCCAAGCATCTCCAGACATTCCCAGTCTCTCTCACCCTTCTTGGGTGCCTTGAGCCCTGAACCAGGACCCTGCACCAAATCCCAGCTGTTTCTCAGCATCTCTGGATACTGAGAATTTTAGACTTTCTGTGTTTTTAAAAAAACACTCAAGAAAACACTACATTTCACCTGAGGTCCTGAAAAAGGCTTCCAAAATTGGATAATATAACTAAGATTATAGGTGTGTAGTTTAAATAAAAGTGTGTAATGTCACATAGTAGAAAACATAGAGTTTGAAGTTTTAGAATATAGTAATATATATAAAGCTAAGATAGGGGTTTTAAAGCAGTAACTAGTCCTTCTTCTTCATGAGTTTAAGTAGTATTGTATAATTAGACAAAAAAAGTCCCCATTACAAGACATGAGGAATTAGTTATTGAGTTAAAAGTAAAAATAATTTAAGTGTCATTTCTTAATTAAATAATTTTTCCTTAAAAGACTAAGGATTGTAAGAACGAACACAAAACCATTTTTGTAACTTGTTAGCAAAATGCTGTAAAACTCACATAAATAAAAAATAATAAACATCTAAGGCATAATATAAATAAAAATAATAAATATCTAAGTCCATAATACAAATAAAAATATTAAATATCTAAGTCCAATATAAATAAAATAATAAATATCTAAGTCAAATATAAATAAAAATAATAAATATCTAAGTCCATAATACAAATAAAAATATTAAATATCTAAGTCCAATATAAATGAAAATAATAAATATCAAAGTCCAAACACAAAACACAGTTTCAAACACTTTCAATCCTGACCCTAACAAAAACAAAAAACAAAACAAACCAAAAGAAGCCTGGCAAGGGCTGAGTCATGTCGGGTGCTTGCCAAGCCTTTATAGGGTCACAAAGCATCCCCAGGGCCCCTCCAGCAGCAGCTCCTCTCCCTGCAGGGTCAGGCAGCCTCTCTCAAGGCTCCTCCAGGAAATCTCCTGTGGAGAACACATGAGAATTCAAAGAGCAGAAGGGTCTGAGCTCTGGCAGGTGCCCAGATCTGGGAAGGAGAAAAGCATCATGAAACATTTATCAGAGGGCAGAGAGAAATCAGATGTGGGGCACTCAAACCCCAGCCCTGAGGAAAGAGGTGAAGCTGGGAGGCAGCCAGCAGAGTTTTTTGGAGGGGAAACTGCTCAGTTTGTTAATTTGGTGACATCCTCCAGGCTGGGCTTTCCCTTTGCTTGGGATAACAGGTGTGGCCCTAGAGCTCAGTCCCACTCAGTGAGTGCTGCTGTGCCTCCCCTTCCAGCCCCACAGAGGGGCTCAGCCTGGAGGTGATGCTCAGATTTGGGGTTTATTAAAAGGAGCTGCTGTGCCTCCCCTTCCAGCCCCACAGAAGGGCTCAGCCTGGAGGTGCTGCTCAGATTTGGGGTTTATTAAAAGGAGCTGCTGTGCCTCTCCTTCCAACCCCACAGGAGGGCTCAGCCTGGATGTTGGGCTCAGATTTTGGATCCATTAAAAGGAGCTGCTCCTCCCACCCAGCTGGGCTTTAATGGGAAAATACTGAAAATATGTTCAAAGGAGACTGACATCGTCCTGCCCCTTGCTCAGAGAGCCCCCACAGTGCCAGTCCCTGGGGCTCCTTGTGCCCAAAATGTTGGCATGGCATCCTCTGGGCAAGCAGCACCTGGCTCTGGCTGGTAGAACCCCTGACACTGCTGGGTGGTCTGGACCCAAAATCTGAGCAGCACATCCAGGCTGAGCCCTCCTGTGGGGCTGGAAGGAGAGGCACAGCAGCTCCTTTTAATAAACCCCAAATCTGAGCAGCACATCCAGGCTGAGCCCTCCTGTGGGGCTGAAGGAGAGGCACAGCAGCTCCTTTTAATAAACCCCAAATCTGAGCACAGCATCCTGAGCCTGAGCCCTTCTGGGGAGCTGGAAGGAGAGGCCAGATCTGGGAAGGAGAGAAGCATTATGGAAGCATTTATCACAGGATGGTGAGAAATCAGATGCTCTGAGCAAGGGGCAGGATGATGTGAGTCTCCTTTGAACATATTTTCAGTATTTTCCCAATATTCTCAGCTTTGGGGAGTGGTTTTCTGGCTGCTGTCTGACAGCCTGTTGCACACACCCAACTTCCACTTTCAAAACCAGTTGGTTTTTGACCGTGTTGTCTCAAAGGGACTTTTCCAAGAGAAGAATTTTGAAATCAGCCTCCTGGAGCTCTTGGGCATTTGCGAGATGTTCTACTTTTAAAACATAATCTTTAAAGGGCTGACATTTCCATGTGCCAGGCCCTTTTCCCTTTAGGAAAGGATGTGAGGCACTGGATAGGGCCTCATGTGCCAATTAAGTTGTCAGCAATCCTTGTGTTTATTTTTAACTGTGAAAAAAAGTCCTTTATTTTTTGCTTTCAGGAACTGAGAGTGGCTGCATGCACCAGTGAGCTCACAAAATGTTTTATTACCTGGCCCTGTGTATTTTGGACATGCTACCAAGCAGGTTAACTGATGGGTTGACCTCCTGAGATCTTCCAATAATGCTGCAAATATTTTTTTTTTTTTTGAGAGAAACACAGATGAAAGAGAAGCATTTATTAGTTTGGATGGCTTACATATGTAAGTGTCCACTTGGAAATTATGGGATGGGATAGGCTGGTGAGACATCCTGAATGGGTAATTGTACCAGTCCTGATCCATCCCTGGAGAATTCCCAAAACCAGCATCCCCCTGGAGGCTGCCAACAATGGGGGAAGCCAACAATGGCTTCTTCTTTATTGCAAGTTGTTCTTAAATTTTATACCCTTAACAAAGTGTGATCTTAAGTCATTACTTACATCAAACCAGCTCATTCTATTCATTGGGCAAAGCAATATTTGTACTGTATTTTGTATTTTTGTACAAGATTTGTATATTGTATTTTATTGGTACGAAGCGATTAATGTCAATAATTAATTGGCAAGAGTTTACAACATTATTTATTTACATTATTTACAACATTATTTACAAATTATTAAGGCACACAGGCTGCTCACTAAGGCATGGATCCTCTTACTTCAAATATCCCTTTTGTGTCTATTTTGTTGGTTTCCAGCTAACAGCCTTGCTTTCTTCCTTGCTATGGATAAACTCATAATTTATCAATTTCTTGGTTGTTTGGCTTGCAGACCAGCTGCTAAGCTCATCCACACTTCCCCCTTTTTGTATTTCAGCTATAAATATAGTTGTTAAGGAGAATACAGTTGTTAAGGATTTTTGCAGGATTTTTTGCAAAAATCCAAGTAGGTAGGGGAGATATAAAGTAATAATTATAGTTACTAACAAAATTAGTAATTTAGTTTTTAACAACGTGGTGCTTCCACTCCAGGAGGGAAGGGGGTTTAAATCCTCCCCTCTCCTGACCCCAGAAGGAGCAGCTCCCAGGAGCTCCCAGCACAGCCAGTGGCTCAGAATGGTGTGGAATCCGTGTCTGCTGTGCTCCAGCAGGGGGAAAACATCCTGCACTGCAAGGAAAAGCAAAGTGAGAGAAGCAAGGGAGGAGAGGGGAGGAGAGGCACCCTGCTGGAGGAGAGGGGAGCAGGGAGGAGATGCTGGAAATCCTTGGCTCTGTGGGCAGGTCCATGACTGCCCCAGCTCAAGACAAGGATTCATTTGCAGCCTGGGATGGTAAAATATTGGCACAGAAAGGCTTTTATTTCTTTTTTTTAGCTAGCCAGGCTGTCAAAATCTCCATTATTTGTTACTTCACCATATCAGTACTTGGTTTTTCATCCTGTACCTGACTGAGCTGTCAGAGCTGTGTCACAGACATCCTTTATGAAAAATCCTTTCCTCAGGATTTTCCTCCTGAGAAGCTGAGAGGCCTCAGGAACAAAATGTAACCAATGGTTATCTGCTGCTGTGGAATGCAACAGGTGCAGCTGGGATTGGCCCATGTGGTTGTTTCTAATTAATGGCCAATCACAGCCCAGCTGGCTCAGACTCTCTGTCCGTGCCACAAACCTTTGTTATTCATTCCATTCTATTCTATTCTTAGCCAGCCTTCTGATGAAACCTTTTCTTCTATTCTTTTAGTATAGTTTTAATGCAATATATATCATAAAATAATGAATCAAGCCTTGTGAAACATGGAGTCAGATCCTCGTCTCTTCCCCAATCCAAAAACCCCTGACTCTCACAGAGCTGCTGGATTTTCACCATCCCAGCCCCCTTCCCAAGCACATTTCTCTCTACTCCCCTCCTGGGAAGATCTCTCTTCTTCCCTGAGAACTGGAAGCTGCCAATGCCACAGCAGCACCTCCCTGCAGCACAAAAATGATCCTTTCTGATGCCTCACTCCTCCCCTGCCCCTGAGCAGATGCTCCTGTGTCTGCTCCCCCTGGAAATGTCTCTGTTTCTGGAAATAAAAGGCACAGCCAAAAGCCACAGACCTGTGTGTGACTTGCACAAATGTGAAAATGAGAGCTGAGAAAACCTCTCTGAGCTGCTCCTGGCCTGCCTCTGAGCAAGATGATGCTTGGGAAGTGTGGATGAGCTTAGCAGCTGGTCTGCAAGCCAAATTAGTCAGAAATTGATAAAATATTGATAAAATATGAGTTTATAATAAATCATTGATAAAATATGAGTTTATCCATAGCAAGGAAGAAAGCAAGGCTGTTAGCATGGAAACCAATAAAATAGACACAAAAGGGATATTTGCAGTTAGAGGATCCATGCCTCAGTGAGCAGCTTGTGTGCCTCAATAATTTGTTGTAAACTCTTGCCAATTAATTATTGACATTAATTGATTTGTACCAATAAAATACAATATACAACTATTGTACAAAAATACAAAATACAATACAAATATTGCTTTGTCCAATGAATAGAAAGAGCTGGTTTGAAGTAAGTAATGACTTAAGATCACACTTTGTTAAGTCCTGACTGGTTTAGCTCCATAGCCCAGACATTTCCCTAAGCTGATGGGGCATTTATGGCTCAGTTTGCACTCATGTTTGGTAAGCATCACAGTGTGAGGTGGATTTCCATCCTCTCAGCAATCAGAGAGGGATTTACAGGGCCTGCCAGAGGCAGGGTGACAGGAGGAGCCATCAGGGACATGGAGACCACTGCACCTCCCTGCCTCATCCAGAGGAGACCAGGACATGTTCTGGCTACTCTGTTCAATTCTTTGGCTTCAGATGCAGGGCTTGGGAAGTAGAGCAACCCCTCCTGCCACCATTAGCAGCCTACAATGTGGTTTTTTAAATTAGGAGAGTCATAACTTTGCTGATTTTTCTGTTCCATTCTTGATAAACCCTCTGATTGTAATAAACAGCATCACAGCCCAGGCTCCAAGGCTGATAATTGTTGATGGGAAATGTTTTGTTTCATAACAGCAGCTGCAGCCAGCAGAGCACATGAGAACATTTTTTTTTATTTATTTCTTTTTGCAGGAACATTGGAAGATGCTATTTTTAACTGTTCTCCCCCATATTCCTGGTGCTTGGATATGAGATGCACCAGTTGGAGGTGGAAAGTTTAACCCCATCTGTGCCATGGGCAGAGCCCCAGCCTGGTGGGGTGACCATGCCCATTGTAGACCAAATTCTTTGCTGCCTGTCGCAGACATCTTTTATGAAAAATCCTTTCCTTAGGAGTTTTCCTCCTGAGAAGCTGAGAGGCCTCAGGAACAAAATGTAACCAATGGTTATCTGCTGCTGTGGAATGCAACAGGTGCATCTGGGATTGGTCTCATGTGGTTGTTTCTAATTAATGGCCAATCAGAGGCAGCTGGCTCAGACTTTCTGTCTGAGCCACAAACCTTTGTTATTCATTCCATTCTATTCTATTCTATTCTTAGCCAGCCTTCTGATGAAATCCTTTCTTCTATTCTTTTAGTATAGTTTTAATGTAATATATATCATAAAATAATAAATCAGCCTTGTGAAACATGGAGTCAGGTCCTCATCTCTTCCCTCAACCTGAGACCCCTGTGAACATGATCACAGCTGTCCATCCATCCACAGCTTCACAGACCATCATCATCATCCTCATCATCAGGGTGTGACATGACACCCTGTGAGCCCCAAAATGCAAATTTTGGTGCTGGGGGAAGAGCAGGGTTTGGCTGTGTGAGCACTGCAGACACCCAGAGAAGGACATGGGAGCTTGGGCACAGAAGGAGGGGCCAGTGAGGGTGGCCACCAGGTCACCAGGTGGGTGTGAGCCCCCCAGGGGTCACCAGTGCATCCCCCCCATCTGCTGGCATCCATCTGCCCTGCTGGAAGGTGTACAGACATCTTTTATGGAAAATCCTTTCCTTAGGATTTTTCCTCCTGAGAAGCTGAGAGGCCTCAGGAACAAAATGTAACCAATGGTTATCTGCTGCTGTGGAATGCAACAGGTGCATCTGGGATTGGTCCCATGCTGGATGTTTGTAATTAATGGCCAATCACAAACCTTTGTTATCATTCCTTCCTATTCTATTCTTAGCTAGCTTTCTGATGAAATCCTTTCTTCTATTCTTTTAGTACAGTTTTAATGTAATATATATCATAAAATAATAAATCAGCCTTGTGAAACATGGAGTCAGATCCTCATCTCTTCCCTCATCCAGGAACCCCTGTGAACAGGAAGGTTCCTCCCCTGGGACAGGGAGCAGATCTCATTCCCACATCTTCCCTTGTCCCTGTGGGATGGTAAAGCCCTGTTCAGTGTCCTGGCTTCCATTCCTCACAGCAGCACAGATCCACCAAAACACCACACCTGGCAAGGCTGGGAGGCCCCACCAGGAGCTCCAGGTTAGGAGCTCCCAACACAGGCAGCAGAGACACTGCAAAACCAACAGCACCAAGCCAGGCAGAAATGGCATCTAAGTGCAAAGTTGGTTGAAATTGTGTTCCTGTGTCCAACAAAAACAAGTAACAGGCATGGAGCTAAGTGGAGTCACCCAGAGTTACAATTTCCTTTCAGCAGATATTTCATCTCCAGGCTGTCATTTCCACTCAGGCCATGATTAAAACAACAAACCCTGGAGAAGCCACCCTGCCCTCCCAGCAGCTGCTTCTCCTCCACGCAGCCATTCATCACTGGGAAAATGGAGGTGAAATCAGAGACAGATTATTGCTATTTATTGCTCCTAGGTGCCATGTCTGGCCAGCCAGCTGTCCTTGGTGAAGGGAGGCTGGCCACAGCTGCAGACTGAGGAGGGAGAAGCCACCCTGTGGTGCAGGAGATGCATCAGTGCTGCACCAGGACCTTCCCCTCCGGCCTCCTGTGACAGCCAAGCCATTGCATTGGAAGGATTCTCCCATTTACCTCGGAAAATCTCCTTTTGGAGATTTGCATTCCATCAGTGAAACCCCACCTTGACAAATGGTTTGCAAAGGGAATGGAAAGAAAGGGAAAAATAAAAGGGAAAAAAAAAGGAAAAAAAGGAAAAAAAAAGGGAAACAAAAGGGAAAACGGGGGATAAAAGGGGGAAAAAGGAGAAAAAAAAAGGGGGGAAAAAGGGAAAAAAGGGGAAAAAGGGGGAAAACAAGGAAAAACAAGGAAAAACAAGGAAAAACAAGGAAAACCAAGGAAAAACAAGGAAAAAATGAAAAAAGGAAAAAAGGAAAAAAGGAAAAAAAGGAAAAAAGGAAAAAAGTGAAAAAAGGAAAAAGGGGGAAAAAGGAGAAAAAAGGGAAAAAAAGGGGAAAAAAGGGAAAAAAAGAGAAAAAGGGAAAAAGAGGCAAAAAAGGAAAAAAAGGGAAAAAAAAGGAAAAGAAAAGGAAAAAAGGGAAAAAAAGGGGGAAAAAGGAAAAAAGGAAAAACAAGGAAAAACAAGGAAAAACAAGGGGAAAAGGGGAAAAAAAGAAAAAAGGGAAAAAAAGGGGAAAAAAAAGGGACAAGAAGGAAAAAAAAGGAAGTATCATAGTATCATGCATTGCCAGAAGAGGCTGTTAGCACATTCACCATGGTTCCTGTGCTTTTGGGCAGCCCATCCCCCTGGGGTTCTGCCCTTCCCACCCTGAGTTTCAGTCTGGACAGCACTGGGAGGTCATCATGGCCTTAAAACACCTGGGAGATGGGCATGGAGCAGGGACACGGCTCTCCCTGGATTTGCCAAGCTGTGCTGTCCATGCCCACCATTCCTGTGAAGATCCAACCCCTGGGCTGCCCCAGGAGACACCAGAACTGCCCCACAAGGCAGAAAACAGCCCAGGTCCTGCCAGGCTCAGGAGCCCCCACTGGGGGCACAGACATCACTGAAATCCAACAATTTTCTTGGGGTGTTTTTGTTCCAAAAGCTCGACCTGCTCCACTTCAGCAAGGCTTCAAAATCTCCAGTGTCAGCTCTTCTGCCATGCCTGTGCATATTTGCATTTTCCTTGCAGTATTTTTAGAGATTTCCACTCCCCAGCCTGATTTGGGACAAAGTCAAATATGTAAATCTTGGAAGCTGCCACAGGAAAAGAAACTCCATTTTTCAACCAGCTTCAGATACAGCCTTCAGCCACAGCAACAAATCATCTGCCAGCCTGGGGAGCTGTACTAACCTCTCAGATAAGGGCTCAAGCATGGTCCAGGAGGTCTTTGTCCTGCAGCCAGTTTGGGGAGGTGCTGCTGTCCCACCCCTGCAGGATGGGCTGGATGTTCCCACAAGATGCTGGTGGGAGGCAGCAGAGGAGGGGGCACGTGGCAGAGTTCCCTGGCTCCTTGTCCCATCCAGATGAGCGAAGAGCTCAGCTCTCCCCCAAGATATCCCCTGAGGGTGCTGGGTCTCCAAGACTCACATCTCTTTGCTGAGGCCAGGGAGGAGCTGATGGGGCTGACTGGAAAATGGTTCAGCTCCCAGGTCTGGGGCAGGACAAGCCCCAGCTCAGCCACACCAACCCAGGGGGCAGCTGAGGAGCGCCCAGCACAGCTGGCACAGCTGGCACAGCTGGAACAGCTGGCACAGACACAGCATTTCCTGCACTGCTGCAGCAGCTGGGCACAGCTGGGGGGCAGCCCCACAAACTCTGGGGTGCAGCCCCACACTGGGGGTTCAGTCCCACAAACTGGGGGAGTCCCCTCCTTCCAGTGTGGGGTGGCTCTGATGCCTTGTGAGGGCTGAATAGAACAGGGGCTGGACAGAGCTAAAGAATAAAGCAGGGATTTATTAAAAGGCCTCA
Organism: Molothrus ater; assembly: GCF_012460135.2. Lineage (NCBI taxonomy): Eukaryota > Metazoa > Chordata > Aves > Passeriformes > Icteridae > Molothrus > Molothrus ater. Next base: position 1,833,923 of record NC_050486.2, read on the forward strand.
ATGGATCCACCTTGGGCAGCACAAGAGCCCAGCCAGGGCTGCACCCAAGATGGACCCAAAATGGGCACAAAATGGACAACAGGTCATGAGGTCTGACACTTTTATAAGTTCTGCTCCATTTCCATATTGGAGTTTTAATTGTCCAATTACAGCTCCAGGCCATGAAGTCCCAACTTTTTTGGTTTTCTCTCTTCATTCCACGTTGTTTGTGCTCTTGGGGCTGAGATTTGGATCATTTGTCCTTGGTCCCCAGCTGGAGCAGGAATTGTTTTGTCTCCCTGCTCTGTGCACAGAGCTCAGCATCCCCTAATATGGCACCCAGACCCACACACTAAAGCAGCACAGAACCTGAAAAATATAAAAGTTAAAATGAGGCATCACTTCCCCCCTGGCTCCTCTCCTGGCTGAACACACTGGTCTGTGCTGAGCTTCCCAGACAGGACAGCTCCCACCTGAGCTCCTCCTCTGGGGACTGAGAACCCCCCACATCCTTGAGGAAGGCTCCTCTGCTCCTTGGGGGTGGCTGTGGAGAGCACTCACCTCCTTCACACAGCAGCTCTTTGGGCAGTGGCACTGAGCCCATCTGAGGCCACTGAAATGTGGAGCTGGTGATGTCCCAGGATGGGTTTATGGAGCTTGGTGATGCCCCAGGATGGGTTTATGGAGCTTGGTGATACCCCAGGATGGGTTTATGGAGCTTGGTGATACCCCAGGATGGTTTTATGGTGCTTGGTGATGTCCCAGGGTGGGTTTATGGCCTGGCTGATTTTAGCACATCCCATTTGAAAGGAGGGCTGCACCTGGCCTTGCTCTGAAACCACCTCTGGGCTGTGGGACAACATCTGGCACAGCTGGGACAGGCAGAGGCAGGAGGCAAAGGAAAAGAGCAGCCTGCAGGGACTGCAGCCAGACTGAGCAGCATTTGGCCAGGAGGCTGGAAAGAGTAACTCTGATCCTAAAGGAGTGATTCAAATAAAAAAGAATGAGACATCATAAGGTGCTGGTTGCCATTCTTCACCCTGCAGGCTGCTGTGAACTCCCACCTCCCTGCCATGGCACAGAGATGTCCATCCCTGCCCCACCAAAGTCACTTCAGCTTTGATTTCACAGCTGGAGACCCTGGGGCCCATCCCAGCCCTGCCCTCAGGGCTCCAAGGTGTCCACAAGGCACAACCATCCCCCAGCCCCACCTTGGGAGGGGCCACTCCTTTCAGTGACCTTTCAGTGTCATTTCCATGTCATTTCAGAGCCAGCACCTGGCTCTTGGATGATCCCCAGATTCAGGACTCAGGACATCCCTCTGGGGTTCCTGAGCAGCCCAGACCCTGCCAGGGGGCTCAGAGACCCTGGCACAGAGCCCAAGATGCCCCTGTGGGTTTGATTTTGACCCATGGAGCAAATTACCAACCTTGTATGAAGATCAGCAAGCCACAACAGCTTAAGTAGAATATTAGTGAAGTTATCACGGGGTGGAAAAGTAGATTTTAGGGATTTTAGAATGGGGGTTCAGGGGGCAAGATGGAGGAATCTGGGCATGTCCAGCCTTTCTCCTTCTTCTTCTTGGCCTCCATTTTCTGCTGTGATGGTGGCACTTTGGGATTGGTTTAGAGTAGAAGCTCACTGTCTAACATAGGTGATGGGTATTGGACAGTAATTGTAAATATTGCACATGTAGTTTTTAGTATAAAGACATAACACTGCCCTGGGGGCAGGCAGAGTGCCTGAACTGTCCTGCTGAGCTGATCTCAGCAGGGCAGGAGAAAATTTTTTATAGATAAGGAACAATAAACAACCTTGAGACCGAGAAATGAAGAGCCCTGACTCCTTCTTCGAGTGCCAGGCTGGGAAAAGAGACTTTGTGACACATCTTGGGGTCCCTGTGAGCAGCAGAGACCCTGACCCCCAGCCTGGCCAGAGCTCTCCCACCCAGGGCACTCTGATCCCTGCAGCCCCAGAGGTGCCCTCCTGCCCCCAGCAGCCATCAGGGGCTTGGCAGAAGGTTTGGACACAGCACATGGTCCCAAAATCACTGCTGGCCTGCCTGCCTTCCCTCACAGAGACTTTTCTTTTTTGCAAGACCTAATTGTTGGTGCACTCTGCATCTGTTGAACATCTGCTGGAAGGACACACGGGGCCTCCTGGCTTGTGGAAGGACCTGGGCCTTCCCCACTCCTCCTGTTCTCCTGAACTTGGCAGCTTCAGGCGGTTTCATCCCACCTGATGGACAGGCAGAGACACAGAGTGAGCCACTGCTGCCACAGCTGGCTGAACTGTCAGGGTGAGAAGGTGACAAAGTCAGAGGTGCTCCAGGCAGCTGAGGGGCACAAAAACAACTGGTTGGAAAGCTGGGAAAGACAAGGAGAGCCCAGGAGCAGTGCTAAGCCCAAATCCAGGCTGCAGAGACCCCAGCAAGGTGCCGGGCACTGCCCCAGCTCACCTGGATCTCACTGGAGGGGCAGGAAGGGGAAGGGTGAACAGCAAAGCCCCTGTGGGCAAACCTGTGATGGTGCTTACAGGGGGGTTCTTGGATGAGGGAAGAGATGAGGATGTGACTCCATGTTTCACAAGGCTGATTTATTATTTTATGATATATGTTACATTAAAACTATACTAAAAGAATAGAAGAAAGGATTTCATCAGAAGGCTGGCTAAGAATAGAATAGGAAAGAATGATAACAAAGGTTTGTGGCTTGGACTCTCTGTCTGAGCCAGCTGACTGTGATTGGCCATTAATTAGAGACAACCACATGAGCCCAATCCCAGATGCACCTGTTGCATTCCACAGCAGCAGATAACCATTGGTTACATTTTGTTCCTGAGGCCTCTCAGCTTCTCAGGAGGAAAATCCTGAGGAAAGGATTTTCCATACGAGATGTCTGTGACACAAACCCTCAGTCATGGGGACACTTTGCTGTCCCTGAGGATGAGCAGCAGATGTGGCTTTGCTCTGAGGCAGGACCCAGGCCCATGGTGGGAGCACCACAGTGTGCAGTGCATGTCCAGGAGAGGCCTGCAGGGAGAGGGGAGGCTGCCACACCTGCCTGGGCCACAGCTCCTGGGGATCCTGCTGGAAAATCCAACCCAAACTGAGCTGGAGCCACCAGGTGAGAGCCACAGCACAGCAGTGCCAGGCCAGGAGATGGACACCTGCCCAGGTGTGGCTGGGAGGAGCTGGCTGCAGGTCTGCATGGACACCCAGGCTTGTTTCAACTCTCTCCAAACCACTCCAGTCTCTAAATCAACTCGGAAGCGATGCTATTTACAAGCTTACTTCTTTTGGCAAAAAGAAATAATAAGCAAGAGGGTGATATTATTATTATTTCAGCTTCAGAGGAGGGAATAATCAGCTTTCCAAGGAATGCAAGCTTGGCTGAGTGCTGAGGGCCATGCAGAGATACCCATCTCCCCTTATCTCTGAGCTCTCTCTGGGGACTGCCCTGCTGAAATTTATCTGCCAGGGAGGCTCAGAAGGCAGATCAGCAGGGAATAGGATGCCAAGCCAGACAGAGCTCCCCAACAGTTGGCTCAAACCCGAATCCATCCTTTAGTGACCAAGAGGGGAAGCTGCAGAAGCCCCCCAGCATCTCCCCCCAGCACAGCTCACCAACTCCAGCCCAGCTCCACATCTTCAGGAGACAAAACCAGCAGCACTTCCACCCTGCTTTACCAGCCTTCACCAATGAGCCCTGAGGACCCTCTGAGCTCCTTCTGCCCCCCTGCCTTGCTGTGAGGAGGGATCTCCCTGCTGAGCCCAGCTCTGCTCACTCCTGCACAGGGATGGGACTCAAACCTTTTTTAATCTTCATTTGTTGCTCTCCCTCCCTCCCTGCTGGTCAGCCATCCCCAGCACCCACAGGGGGATGTCCATCCCTCCATCCCTCCCTCCCCTCGCTTCCCTGCTCCCTTTGTGCCCCACATTCAGCCCCACCTGGTGCCTCACCAGCCCTGTGGGGTGTAGGGAGCTGGGACAAAGCCATGGCTGTGTCTCCATCCCTCCTGAACTGCATCTCTTCTAGGAGAAGGCTTTGTGGATGTTTCCTGCCCTGCACTGCTGCTGAACCCCAAGCCCAGCTCCACAGGCTCCTGTTCCCCCCCGAAAATGCTCCAGAAAGTTCCCAGCCCCAGCCAAGGCTGCAGGACACCCCAGGACAGCAACACATGACACAGATGTGGCAGCTCATAGAAAGGATTGAGGAGTCTCTTCCCCTTTTATTGAAAATGTTCATTTCTATTCTAGTGCAAACACTGTACATTTTACATCACAAAGCAAGAGATAATTTACAGGATAGCTCCCATCTGGAAATCCCATGCCATGTCAACCATCCCTGCCATGCACAAAATTCCCACTTGGAGGGAACCAGTCACCTATTTCTCTGCTGGGAGAGGGGGAGCCTGAGAAAACAAACAGTGCTTGTACAGAGCAGGCAAGAGGAAAATGCCTTAAGACACATTTTCTACCCTGAATGGTACCCAAACTTAATGCTAACCATGGTAACCATGGCAACTTCCCAGAGCTACAACTGGAAATCTGCTGAAACCCTGGAGAACTCCACTCTTTGAGGATAAGGCCCTTGATTTGCACATATATTTACATGGTTGAATAAAATACAGATTAGACACAGGCAATTCTAAAATTTCACTTTGGCTTGATGGACGAGGAGTCGCTGTCTTTTGGCTGAGGTCATCAGCAATCAACAAATAAACACCAGAAGCTGTCTGCTCATCCAGCTGGACTCTGGTTAACAAATCCATGTAAACAAAGCAATGTTGGGGATGTAAAGGTCTTATCTGAACTGCCAACAGCCCAGCCAGCTGTGGCGGCACCCCTGACCAAGCAGCCCAACCCAAGGCAAGACCCAGCTCAGACTGGAGGTGCAGCAGCTCCCAGAGCCTCCCTGAGGAGCAGCCCCATGCCAGACAGTCCAGATCAAATGAAGAGGCTGAGCAAGGGTTGGCACAGGGATTTGTGAGCTCCTTGATGTGAGCATCCCAGCGTGGGGATGGAGATCTCAGTCTATGGCTGGGTCATGGGGTACCAGGAGCTCCAAGCTCCCTTGATACCCTCAGAAAGTGCTGTCCCTACACAGACAACAACAAAAGCTGCTCAGGGTGGTTTTTCTACTGCAGAGAAGCTGAGCAAAGCCTGGGGGAAAGCCACAGGCCAGAGGGATGCTGAAAGGTGGAAAGAGCTGAAACTCCAGGGAGAGCTCTGAGGGCTCTCAGGGGAATCCAGCCAGGCTGGGATGGGGTGGGCTCTGGAGGAGGGCAGCAGGGCAAGGGGGTGCAGAGCACCAGCTCAAGGTACTCAACACCCACTTCAGCCTCTGAGTGATGGTACTCAAGGGCACTGGGTCCTTTCTGACCAATTCTGCTCTGTGTTTGTGGAGGCACAGGAAGCAGGAGTGAGTTTCTAAGTGCAGCCTGAGATTTCCAACATCATCACTTGGCTCTAGGAGCTGGACCTGCCCTGGGCAGGGCAGAAATATTTTGGTTTACACACATGAGTTTCTCCAAGAAAAGGGATCAGACAAAACATGATGGATTTCTTAAAGCACAGTACTCACCCTGCCTCCCTTTCCCTGGTGTTCTGCCTGTGACTTTCAGCTTTTTGTCCTGATCAAAATTAGGGGTTTTTTCCTCAAAAATACCCACATTGGGAGGAAAAAAAAAAAAAAATCCAGTAGCAATGCATACAATCACAGGCACAACTCACTCCAGTTTGGATTTGGGGCTTTTTCCCTTGTGCTAGCTCAAACATTTTGGCTGGATTTCCATTCATCCTCTGGCAGTTTAATTTTCACCTACACTTCAAAGAGATTTATTCCTCATTTCCTGTAACTTGCTGTTTGAGGCTATCAGAGCCCACTGTCAGACATCTCCACATGCCCAGGGTGTCTGCAGCAAACACCAGGCTGGGGATCCAAGCCACTCTGGTATTTCTCATGGCTGAGCTCCATTCTCCTGCCCTGATGCTCCAGCCTGGGCCATGGAGCAGCTCTGCTGCCTTCAGTGGGGCTGTGCCATGGCCTTGCCCATCCCAGCTTGGACACAAGTGCTGTTTGGCATAAACCAACCCCTCCTCCCCCTGACATGAGAGGCAGCATCACCAGCAATGAGAAAGATCCTGATTTCCTCAGGATATCTGCGTGGAAGAAATGCCTTTTGGGCTGCATCTCCTCTGCTCTTGGTGGAGATAAATTAATTAGGGGCTAATTAGGTCTCCAGAGCCCAGAGGGAGGACAGCAGGTAGGGGGAATGGTTAAGGTTATGGGACAAGCCTTACTGAGTAGAGTTAAGGGATCTTTGGTGGGATGCTCCCTGCTGAGACATCACTTGTGCCCAGAGGGATTTCCCTGGGATATCCCAAAAACCACATGAACCAGCAGAGGAGACCCTTGCTGTGTTCTGTGCAGCTGCCCATGGGGAAAACCTGCAAAAAGGAGTGTGGCTCCCTCCAGCACCACTTCTTTGGGGTTCCTCATGGAAACTCTCACGAGCTGCCTTTCCCAGAGCTGCCCAAGGCTGCAGGGAAGAGCTCTGGCAAGGCTGAGAGAGGCTGTGGCTGGAATTTCAATGCACAGCTCCACCTGGATGCAGCACAAACATCCTGAACGTTTTCAACGGGTTTTATTTTGTTTAATAAAAAACACCAACCAAGCTTGCATGTATTATCTTATATATATAAATATATACAGTATATATAAAACAAATGCATCTGGACAATGCCTTTCCCTGTGGCAAAAACTGTAAGGCATAGGAAGGAGTGTCCTGACAGTCCTGATCTTGGCACTACAGAGAGATCCCCCTGCTCACACACCCATGTTGGCTTTGCTCTCTTCTTTGGCTTTTTGAGGCAGCAGTGCAGGGAATACTCAACCAAACAATGGAGCTCTGCAGAACCCAGGGAGGTTTTCCAGGCAACTCAGACAGCAGGAATCCATCTTGCTGCACTAAATGGGCTTCTGGCAGGCTGATAGGAACGTGCTGCCTCTGTGGCACAAGGGACTGGAGGGATGAGGGTGGGGTGGATATGGTGGAAATTGGTGACCAAACAAATTCTTCTTCTTCTAGGGTGAGCTGGGGCAGCAGGGAGATGAGCAAGCTTTGGATCTCAGCGTGCTGGGGCTGGGACTGGTCCGTGGGCTGACACTGGCAGAGGTTTCTTTTTGCAGTCCCTCACAAAAATGGACACCAGCAAGGGTGAGACTGTCCTTTACTGAAGAAGCTCGCAGTATATTGAGCAGAAGCAATAAACCCGACGATAACAAGAAAATAAAAAATGGTGGCATTATCCCAAAAGGAAGGAGGAACCTGATCACTCACAGGTTCTGTTTGCTCCCCATGTTCAGTTCTGGGTGAGGGTTGGCTTTTTTTCCTTCTTTTTCTTTTTTTCTTTTTTTTCTCTTTTATTTTGACGGTGTTGTTTTTTTGTTGCTGTTGTTGCTGCTGTTCTCTTTTTCTTTTATTTTCTCTTTCAGCACAGACAGTTGCAAAGCAGGACGGGTGCTGTTGTGTCTTCTCCTGCAAGGCAGCTGCCCCCAGCTGTTAATTGACTGTGGGCACCTGATTCCTCTGTAAACTATATTCCTTAGCCTTCAGTCTCAGGTTGGCAATACTGTTGGCCATGTTCATGCCCTGTGCTGGGCTGGCGTTGGTACACGTGGCAGAGTAGGTGGCCATGGCACTGAGGGATGGAAAGAGAAACATCATGTCACACGTGGCCTCCAAACCACAGCAGAGCCTAAAGCCTGGTTTTTTCCATACCTGTGGGATGTAATCCTGCTGTGGTGTCAGCAGGGAATTACCTCTCCCCTTTGTTTAGCAAATCTTTCCGCTGCTCTTCACTCACCCAGCACCAAAGCTGGTTGAAGTCAACGGGAAAAATTTCCACTTCCTATTTTCTAACCCAAAAAAAGGTTTGCAATGAGGTCAGCCTGCCAGTTAGACTATTGTCCTTAAAAGTATTCCCAGTGGAAGCAGTGTCTGTTTGATGAGACCAATTGCTGGTTTTACAGCCTGTGAAATCACGTCACTTCTGAAACACATGTGACATTAAAGAAACATTCTGGGAAAAACCCCTTTCAACAATTGGGATGTTTTCTTGTTTCTGCCTTTTGGAATGAAAATTTCCACATTTTTTCCCCCCTCAAAACTTCAGCTGATTATAAAGAGCATGTCCTGAAGGCTGAAGGAAGAAACCCAAAACATAAACCACTTTTTCTCCCTTCAAACTGCAACTTTATTCATGAAAAACATCACTTCTAACAGCAGAGCCTGAACAAAGATCTCCAACTCCTTTCTTATCCTACCAAAAAATCTGCAAAGCTGCTTTCCAGACCACTAGAAAACTTGTTTAATCCATGTGTCCCCTGGGTTTCTGTGAAAAGCAGCTCCCCCTGCCAACTCCCCAAAACCCCAAAGCATTTGACCTGCTGCATTTCCTTTGCATGGCCCACAGATCACAACCAGTTGAGAAGCACCACATGAAGTGGAGGTGCCCATTTAGCACAGAATGCTCAGGAGGAACCCCCAAATGCTCTGCTGGAGGCCAGCTCAGCTCTGGTGCTGACCTTTCCCATCTGCCTGCCCTGCTGGCTCCCAGCTGAGGCTCTGGGAAATGCTCTGCTCCATCCACACACCAAAACACCAAGATGGGCTGGGATTTTTTGCCTTTTTGTCTTTTCCTTTATCTGTTATTTTATTTTATTTTATTTTATTTTATTTTATTTTATTTTATTTTATTTTATTTTATTTTATTTTATTTTATTTTATTTTTTAAATTGTTCCAGCACTGATCTCCACAACTGGAAATGCAAAGAGCAAATCTCCCTGCAGGCACAGGGGCACTGCTGCACAGACCCAGGCTGGAGCTGTGCCTGCTCACCCCGAGGTGCTGCTGGTATTTCTGACCTCCCAGAAGGTCAGAAAGTATTTCTGGAGTATTCCAGGAGTATTTCTGACTTTCTGGGAGGTTATCTGCCAGGAGTTTATCTGCCACCCAGTGCTGTGTGAACCCTCAGTCTGCAGGAGATCCAGAGCAGGGAGTATCTGCATTTCACCAGCATCCAGCACACGTGGATGTGCTGTTTCTGGAGCTCTTCTCAACCAGCTGCACCCTCATTCCCTCTCCATGGCTGGGCTGGTTGCTCTCCTCACCCCCAAGTGCTGCCTGCAGGAGGCTGCAAAGCTCCACAAGGTCTCAGGTTAATCCCCCATGCCCATCTGCTTCCACAGGGTGCATCTCTCCCGTGTTTTTGAGCTGGAAGCAATTGGGAGACCTTCAAGGGTACCCTAAACTGGATAAAATAGGAGTTTTCAGTCAGGGCTGCAAACTGCCCCCATTCTAAACCAGTTTGTTGGCCAAGTCTGGGCTGAAACTCCAGGGAGCCTCTGGGAGCTCCCCGGAGGTGTGGGGAAGGTGGTTTCACTTACTGATGCCAAATGAAATCCCTGCTAAACCAAAAATCTCTAGCAGTGCTTCCTTTCATCAGGTTATTCCAGCAGGAGCAGTGCACAAGAAGGCTGTGTCCAAACACCAGAACAGCCTGAGGGTTGCTCCAGAGACTCTCCAGGGTCTAACAAGGGTTGAAGTCACCCTGCTGCCCCCTCCCTCTACCCCATTCAGGCAGAGAAAATTCTCCTTCCTCCACTCAGCTGTCTGCTTTCATGAAACACAGAGGAGCATCATGTTTCTGAGGCCTAAAATCCTTCTTTCAAACAAGGTTTTCAGTGGCCCGTGGAGCCAAATGTTGCTGGAGTGGGAAGTGTGGGCTGCCAGTCCTGTTTTCTTAGGAACCTAGGCTAAAAAATGCCTAAGTAAAACATTTCTCAACTTCAAAAAAAAAAAAGCATAGTATCTACTTGGCTGTCTGTGTGACAGAGATCTGCAAATAGCTTTGGTTGACCTGTGGCTGAGTGTATTTGGAGAATAAACACAGGGACTGCAAACTTTTCCCAGATCTGAGAGGGAAACCAGCCCTGGCCACGCTGCTCTGGGCCCTCCCCAGGAGTGGCTGCTAATCAGGGGCTGCTCCAGCACTGCTGGGAAGATGGGCAGGGGGCAGGGGGCCATGCAAACACTGCACAGGGCTGCAGGGCTTCACTATTTGAATATCTGAATGACCTTACTGCAAAGCTTTAATGAGGCTGAGACCCTTTCAGATGAATGTGATTGCCAGGAGAGGATCAGAAGGATCAGAAACCCAGGGGAGCACGGAGTGTCTGAGGGTGCTGTGCACCCCAGAGTGTGGAAAGCAGCTGCTCTGCTCCTCTGCCAGGGCAGTGGGAGGGTGCCACTGCAGCCTGCTGTGAGGTGGAAGCTGCAAATAAATGCCTCTGCTGAAACATCCTGGCTGCAGACAAGACAAGGGGAAGGTGTGTCTGCATCCTGGACGGGCACAGCCTAGGGCTGAGGGGCTGGAAAACCATCCCTGAGACTGGAAAACCATCCCTGAGGCTGGAAAACCATCCCTAAGGCTGGAAAACCATCCCTGAGGCTGGAAAACCATCTTTAAGGCTGGAAAACCATCCCTAAGGCTGGAAAACCATCCCTGAGACTGGAAAACCATCCCTAAGGCTGGAAAAGCATCCCTGAGACTGGAAACCATCCCTGAGGCTGGAAAACCATCCCTAAGGCTGGAAAACCATCCATAAGGCTGGAAAACCATCCCTGAGACTGGAAACCATCCCTAAGGCTGGAAAACCATCCCTGAGACTGGAAAACCATCCCTGAGACTTGAAAACCATCCCTGAGACTGGAAAACCATCCCTGGAAAACCATCCCTGAGACTTGAAAAGCATCCCTAAGGCTGGAAACCATCCCTAAGGCTGGAAAACCATCCCTGAGACTGGAAACCATCCCTGAGACTGGAAACCATCTTTAAGGCTGGAAAACCATCCCTAAGGCTGGAAAACCATCCCTGAGACTTGAAACCATGCCTGAGACTGGAAAACCATCCCTGAGGCTGGAAAACCATCCCTGAGACTGGAAAACCATCCCTAAGGCTGGAAAACCATCCCTGAGACTGGAAACCATCCTCAAGGCTGGAAACCATCCCTGAGACAGGAAAACCATCCCTGAGACTGGAAAACCATCCCTAAGGCCGTCCCTTCTCCCCTGTTCTCATTAGCACATCCCAGGTGCTGCAGGTGACCTCAGACAGCCCTTCCCAGGTGCTCTTGGGAGTTACCTTTGCAGGGGCTTCTCCTTGCAGTGATTATGAATCCCCTAGCTCATGTTCTCCTAGCAGTGATTATGAATCTCCTGGCTCATGTTCTCCTAGCAGTGATTATGAATCTCCTAGCTCATGTCCTAGCAGTGATTATGAATCTCCTGGCTCATGTTCTCCTAGCAGTGATTATGAATCCCCTAGCTCATGTTCTCCTAGCAGTGATTATGAATCTCCTAGCTCATGTCCTAGCAGTGATTATGAATCTCCTGGCTCATGTTCTCCTAGCAGTGATTATGAAGCCCCCTGTGTAAACATCATCTCAAGGAAGGATGATCTCTTTTAAAAAGTGTAAGAGGTGGAAATAAGCCATGAGCACTGAGTAGGGGTCTGGTACCTGTGACCAGTGCAGCCCCATGGGGCTGGGGAAGGAACTCACTCTCTTCCCTTCCCTGATCTCACCTCCCAGAATGCTACAGCAAGAACACTGCACAGGGAGAAAGCCTTAATCCATAAAAGAGGGATTTTGACAGGCAGCAGTCATCAGAAAAAACTCCAAAGGATAAGGGCCATTTCTAAGATGAAGCTGGTGGCCACCAGGCGCATCCTTTTCCATATCTGCAGTGGGTGGGTCTATGACTTGTTCTGGACATACAGGGTGGATGAGGAGGAACCCCCGGGTCTGAAGCAACAAGCAGGAAGACCAGACCATGTGTTTGCAGCTCTTGCTGTGCAAACAATGCTTGGAGCAAAAAGAGGGTCAAGGTGACCCAGCAAGAGAGGTCCTGAGCACCAGGTGTGGCTCCTGGAGGGCAGCGGGAAGCTGGCAGTGACCAGGCCAGACGAACAGGAAGAAATCCAGCCAAAGGCTTCATGGTTCTGACCAACAATGAAGCCACTGTGCTAAAAGACACCCTCCAACCTCCTTTTTAACTGCCTGTGAGCCAGCTGGCTCCCCACAAACCAACACATCCTGTGGAGCTCGTGTCCACACCCAGCTCCTGCAGAGCCAGCAATGGCACAGAGAGGACAGGCAGCGCTGTGATGTGCACACACATCCCAGACCCTCTGAGGCTGGGCTTGCCACATCCCTGCTCCTTTCCTGCCATCCCTTGAGCAGCACTGAGCACAGGGCTGGACACTGAGCACCAGTCTGTCACCTGGCCCTTCCTGCAGGCTGGCCACAGTGCAGTGCTCACACACACACCTGGTCTCAGGCAATAAAAGATCTGCTCACCAGCCCGGTGCTGAGGGCTCCACGGGGATGGAGGGAGCTCCCAGCCTTGCTGCCATCCCCAGCAGTGGGACAGCCACAGAACTCCCTCTTCTGGCCACTGCGTGCTGGCTGAGCCTCCCCAAGTGCTCTGAGCCCCCTCCCCTGGATCTGTGTCCCATGGAAAGGTTTCCTCCTTGCTATAAACCAGATGCACTGGGGAAAACCTTCTGTTTCCATGCACTTCTAACTGAGCCTCTCTAGAAACTCCCTGAATGAATTGCAGAGAGAGACCCCCAGAAGCTGCCAGAAAGACCAACAACACTGAGCTGGGATCACACTACAAAACTGGCAATGAGATGGTGTCACAGTCATATTTTCTGAAAATTCCTTTGCCCAGGATTTTTCTCCTGGGAAGCTGAGAAGCCTCAGAGGAAAAGGAAAACAAAAATTATCTGATTTGCTTCTCCTGTGTTTTGCTGCTTTGGAATGTGTTTGGAGATTGTTTACCCACAGGTGACTGTTTTGACTTATTGGCCAATCAGGGCCAAGCTGTGTCGAGGCTCTGGGAAGAGTCACGAGTTTTCATTGTTATCTTTTAGCATTCTCTAAGTATCCTTTCTGTATTCTTTAGTATAATTTAGTATAGTATTCTTTAATATAATATAGTATCATAAAGTAATAAATTAGCCTTCTGAGAACATGGAGTGAGATTCATCATTCCTTCCTACATCAGATTCATCATTCCTTCCTACATCTGGGGGCAACCCAAATTCAAAAAGATGGGGTGGGAACAGGTGAGGAGAACCAGTGGGACCGTCAGGCTGCTGTATCCTCCAGGTGTGGATGCATCAGAGCTGTCTGAGGGCGCTTTTGGGGTGGTGCAGTGGGGTCAGTCACTCAGTCAGTCACTCCCTCCATCCCTCCCTCACCTGTAGGGTGAGGCAGTGCCCCAGGACAGGTAGTCGGTGGCCCTGGGGGCGGGCCGGGGTACGATGGGCTGCTCCACGGCCGCCACGTCCCCGGAGTAGGATTTGAGCAGCGAGGCGTTCTTGCTGGCCAGCATGGCGCGCTCGTTCCGGCGGAACTTGGCTCTCCTGTTCTGGAACCACACCTGCAGGGGACAGACAGGGCCACCAACCATCACACCTGCTCTGCCACTGGCCACGTCCCCACGGGCTCCAATTCCCATCCCCATGGGATTCCATCCCATCCCCATCCCCAAAGCTGGCTGCTTCCCAGGGTGGCCCTGGGAACCCTGAGGATGGGATAACCCTGGTGCCTGCTCTGACCCAAGCCCTCAGGTGAGGGGCTGGCTGAGGGACATGGGTGTGTCCCATGCAGATGGCTGTGGCAGTTGTATTTTCTGGAAAAATCCTCTTTGCCCAGGATTTCTCTCCTAGGAAGCTGAGAGGCCTCAGAGAAAAAGGAAAACAATATCATCTCATTTGCTTCTCCTGTGTTTTGCTACTTTGGAATGTGGTTGGAGATTGTTTACCAACAGGTAATTGTCTCATTGGTTTCATGTGAATTATTTTGAATTATTGGCCAATTATGGTCAAGCTGTGTCGGGGCTCTGGAGAGAGTCACAAGTCTTTTTTAGTATCTTTCAGCCTTCTGCAAGTATCCCTTCTGTATTCTTTAGTCTAGTTTAGTATTCTTTAGTATATTTTTGGTATAGAATTCCTTAATATAATATATAATATATATATTATATATATATATAAATAAATATATAATATATATAATATATATTATATAAAATGTATTATATATATATGAAATATATTATATATACATGTGTATATATATATATATATATTATATCTTAAAATAATAAATTAGCCTTCTAAGAACATGGAATCAGATTCATCACTCCTCCCTTCTTGTATTTGTGTGAGGGAGCCCCACAAATACAAGAGATGGCAGCAAGGCCTGGCAGTGCTGTCCAGCACCTCGTGTTCCACAGTCTGCTTTCACCTGCAGAAGGTGCAGGCCTGCAAGCTGAGAGCTCAAGGTAACATCAGCAGCCTGAGCATCCAACAGCTTGGCCATATGGACACATCTGAGTGGGCAGGTGGTGAATGGAGGGGCAGGACAGGCCTGGCAGTTTCCCTCAAGGCATGGTGGAGTCAGGAGCTTGGTGATTCTTTTGTGCCACACAGACCTCAAGGATTTCTGCTGCCTTGCTGGAGTGGCCTGATGATCCCCCAGGTGAGGTGGGAATTACCTGAATCATGGGATTACCTGAACTCTGGCCTCAGTGAGGTTGACTCTGCGTGCAAGGTCTTCCCGTACGAAGGCATCGGGGTAGTGAGTTCTCTCAAAGACCCTCTCTAGTGCCTGCAGCTGGCTGCTGTTGAAGGTAGTCCTGTTCCTCCTCTGCTTTCTTTTCTTCTTCTCTTCTGAGTTCAGCTGATCATCTATGAGAGACAATTGGGGATGTGAATAGTGAAAAAGCCAAGAGCCCAGAGCCACCATTGAGGGGTGAACGACCTCAGTGGTTTCAAGAGGGAAAGGGCTTAGGAAGGGGCTTGCAGAGTTTTAATACATTAACCATGCTGGGTTACTCCCCACATGAAGAGGAGGTGCAAAGTGCACCAACATCAAGCATTCATTTTTCAATTCTACTGGGTAAGACTTGTGCCAGATCTCTTAAGCTATGCCAGGTCTCAGCTTCCTTTTCTCTAAAAAGCAGCAAAAAAAGCCCAAAATGCATCTCCCCATTCCTCACAATCCCAGAAATCTTTTCTGAAGGCAAAGAATCACAAAGCCCTGTTCTCTCTGCTTCAATTTC
Organism: Molothrus ater; assembly: GCF_012460135.2. NCBI lineage: Eukaryota > Metazoa > Chordata > Aves > Passeriformes > Icteridae > Molothrus > Molothrus ater. Next base: position 1,849,101 of record NC_050486.2, read on the forward strand.
CAAGGACTGCTCTGACTGGGAATTAACAGAGCTTTCTGGGGTACGAGCACACTCTTGGATGCTGCTAGTGAGGAGCAGCTGTGCCCTCTGCAGCATCCTCCTGGCCTTGCTGAGCCCAGCAAGGTGTTGAACAACCACCCCTAAGAGCATGTATTGTTTCGTACCTGGTTTGCATTTACTCAGAAATTAATCAACACATCTGGATCACGCCAGTATGTGTGGGGTGCCACCAAAAAATCCACATTACCCTGGGGGGACCTGAGGCAATATTCATGTCAGCATTAAAGTGTATTGATCCCTGAATCCATAAAAATCCACAAGCTAGGGAATCATATTCTAAGTTCATCCCTGCACTCCTTGGCCCAGGTGAGTGTCACCACTGAGAGTGCCAGGGCTTGACCTGCTATGTACAGAAGGAGAACACTCCCTCAACAGTCACTCCTTTTGCCATGTACAACTATGACAGCTCCCCCTTATCCCTCTCTTCTCCAGGGGGTATGTAAGGCACAGGGAGAGGCTGACAAGGAAATTAAAGTCTGCAGTTGTTGTCCTCACCACCTGTTTGTGTTGCTTTTCACAGCCCATCTGGTACCAGTTACTGCACCTGAACACCTTTGGAGCAAGGCCCATCCATTTGAGAACAAAAGGACATTCCTCTTAAATTAAAGCATGGCTTTCAAATTCCTGCAGGTTTACAGTGCCTCCATCCCTAATCCTCCTCCAACAGCCTGATGATCCCCAGAAGGCTCCTTTCCAGCCTGGGGATTCCTGGGTGCAAAAACATACCCTTGGTTTTCCCGTATCCGAGAGGAAGTGCTGGGAGACTGGTTATTAACAGGAACACTGAGATGTAAAGCTGAGCTGGGAAGGGACTGGCAGAGGCAGGAATGTGCATGGAATACAAAGGTATGAAGGAATTAAAGCAGGGCTACAGGTGAATCTATCAGCTCAGAGGGATGGGATTGAAGTGCTGCTTGTGCAGAACACCCTGCACACATTTCTCCCTGCTGGGGGGTTTAACGCCATCACAGGCTCCATCCCCTATAAAGAAGGAGAAAAACTCTGCATGTCCCTCTCTTGACTCATCACCAAACCCTTCTCAAAAGGGGTCAGCCATTTCCCCTGGCTCTGCTGTGCTGCTGTGCACCACACAACACAGCAAACAGAGCCTCAGGGCACAAATGGCCCTCCAAATGCCACAAACACCACAAGGCAAGCTGCTGGAGAGGCCAAAGACAACACGGCCTCCTTTGGAGTTACCCACTTCATGCTATTTTCTAACCTAAATCCTGCCTATGCAGAGCATATGAACAAATCAATAAAAGCCTTTGGGACCCCTTCAGAATCCCATCCAGGCCTCTGAAGCATCATTTCTGCCCAGAAGACAACACCCGGCTGCAGGGAACACGAGTCTGGCCCTTGCTCGGCCCTGCGTGACAGCTACACATGAGGAGGGGTGAGCACATCCCTCTGGGGAGCAAGAAGAAGGGCCAAAGTCTGTAAAACACCAGAGAACAAGAATTAATTCCCCCTGCCAAGCACGTTAGCATAATTTGCCTGGTTTCCTCCCGGAGTAAAGCGAGACGCCGGTGATTCACGGCTCACCTCGTAATTACTGAGCCCAAAAATAGCCAGGACAGAAAGTGTCCGTGCTGGGTGACTCATGGCTGGGTCACTGCTGGCTAAAGCACCCCCAGCCTGGGCTGCCACGGAGCAGAGATGTCAGTCACCCCCTTTATCCAGGACAGAGCTGCATGGAGGTGACAGCAAAGCACGACCTGTGACGTGGAGCTCTGGAATTTTGGTATCTCCCACGGCCGCACCTCTGGAACAGCACGAAATCCAAACCTCTACAGAAGTGATTTGGGTAGCAGGGGAAAAAAAATAATAACAGGATATTAATCCAGAGCAGCACGAGGTTGGTCAATCCTTGTGTTTTGCCATGTGCTGCTAAGGAGGGACTGTACACGCCTAAACCCAGCCTGCCTGCAAATGTCACCTTGCTCACAGCGCTCCCCGGCTGCCTCCAGCACAGCAGCAGGGTGTTTCTTCTTCTCTACCATTCATTTCTTTATCAGGAAACAACCCTGAACACTGGAAAATGGTATTCCTGAAAAACAGTATTCCTGAAAAATGGTATTCCTAAATAGTGTTGACAGCACGAGTGACTGGGGTCAGCAGAAACGGAGAGGAGAGGGAAACAGCTCTAAAGATTTTTAGGTAGGTCAGAAGTCTTTTGTCAACATTCTTTTAATCAGAAAAATTTTATTACATGCAGAGTTCTCAAAAGCTGAGCAGCTTGCAAATGTGCCTCACAGAAAGACTGAAACATGTGTTCTCCTCTCAGGAACCCAGTGCTGGAAAATCTGGGAATTTCATTGCCAAATCCCAACCTTCCACGCTGGGACTACGTTTCCTGTTTCCACATTTGCGTTTTCCTGTGCTATTTCTACATTTCCCCATAACATGCAGGTCCTGATGTCATACACAAGTGCACCAAAGCATTTTCAAGCGCTCCTAAATGATTCAGCAGGAAACATCCTGTTCTTTTTTCCTCTTGCAGCGAGGCAGATCCACACTTGTAGACACTCCACTCTCTTCTCCTCACTGCACAGTGTCTGTCCCAGTGCCTGTAACTATTGCTGAGGCACCACCAGACAGCTCCTCTTGGGATACCACGTTAAAAAAAAAAACAAAAAAAAAAGACCCCCAAAAAACCCCCCAAAACAAAAAAAAACCCCACAAAAATTAAATTAAATTAAATTTTAAAAAATCAGAGTTGAAAACTAAATGCCTACGTAGGAGTTTCAAGATTGGTATTTTTTCATCAATACTTACAACCACAACACATTTCAGATTTCCAGTTTGCAGGAATGCTTATGCATACTTGCATTCATTCCAGGTCAGAACAAAAGCTAATTTCCAGATGGGATTTACATTTGTGGGCAGTTTGGAAAAGTTTTGACCAGTTCTATTAAGTCCAGAACCAGCTATTATAGTTCATTAATTGGATCCGAATTGAAAGTAAACCATTGGATTTAATTAAGGGAGGGACAGAGACACTTAACCACAGAATAATGTATGGTAAGGCAGCAAAGATTTGTCACATCAGTTATAGAAACTGTAAACTGAGAAAGGATTCCAGGATGAAAATAAGGAATCACACTCTAATCACAGCCTTCAAAATAAGAAGTTAACGTTTGAACACAGATTTAAGAACAAGCAAGACAAATTATTTCACAGTGAAAAACCCCCAAACTATAAATTAAAAGGAAACAATTCAAAACTCTTAAAATATAAAAAAAAAATACTGCAAGCAAGTGAAAGCTTTATTCAGATTGGTGGAGAAAGAAAGAAAGGAAAAGGGAGAAAAGAAGGGAAAGGAACAGGGTTTTTTATTTGGTTTAAACTTAAATTTCATGAAGCTTGAATAGAAATATTTCTGGGTGTTCCCCCAGCTCTGGGCAGGCTCCTCTCCCCAGCATCAGCCATCCAGTTTTTAGCCCCTCACACCCTCCCAGTCCACTTTAACTCACGCTCTGCTCTGCTTTCGATTCGAGACATCCCTCTAAAAACACTGCAACACTTTGTGTGCAGGGCAGCTTTGTGAACTGGCATCATAAAAAACCCAAAACCCAGACCCAAAATGTTTAATCAAAGCAAAACCAAGGCTCCGAGCAGAGCGATGGGGACACACAAACCCCACACGGTGACAGAGCCCAGCCCCACTGATTTGAGACAAGGCTCACTGATTTTCCACCCCGCTCCTCCCGAGGGCTCCTTGTCCAGCAGCAGCATCCATTGACTTTGCCAGATGTGAGCAGGGACAGAAGAGGGGCAGGGGGACATAAATGGAGAAGATTTCATGCCCAGAGCTGCCTGAAGTATCTTTCTTTCTAAAATCTCCCAGGAGAGAACGAACTCCAGCTCGTGCGGATTTCTGCGCACAGGAGAATGATTTCTGAACGGAAACGGGGTTTAACTTCAGGGCACACAAATGCTACACAGAGAAGGTGCAGGTATCCCACAGCAGCCATCACAAATGTAGGCAATATGGAATGAAGATAACAAATAAAAGTAAATATGTTAAGGTAGGAGATTCCTGTTAAGTCATGTACTTCAGTACAGCAGCGATAGCGAGCCCAGCTGTACAACAGTGATAACAGAAGGTTTTTATTCTGAGTATAGGTCAGAATACAGAGATTTTTGAACTATCATTTTCTTCTCATTACACAACACCAGCTGAGCTTTTCTCCTCACCTCTACTGTTTTTTTTTCCTGCATTATCTTAATGTTTAAATTATTTCAATTACACAGAAAATTCAAGTATCCAAAGTTCCAGTCTTGTTAAGAGCATCAGGAACACAGAAAAAAAAAAAAAGTAACAAAGAAACAGATGCTCTATTTCCTTTAAGAGCCATCTCTTGTGATCATCTTACAGTCAGGTTCAAGTTTTGCACATAAATAAGAAGTTGTTCTGTGCATGAGCACGAAGCTTCAGAAAGGTGACACTGAATTTTTCATACCAAACCTGAATTTTAATGTTAAATAGAAAAACATGCATATTTTCAGTGTTACCCGTGGGACTACAGCAGTTCCTCTCCAAAGTGTCTGCAATGTGGGACCTATCAGGGTGATTTCTAGCTGCCTGCACACAAACCATTACAGATTATTACAGAGCTGTGAATGGCTGGGATAGCAGGGAGAGCCCTGTATCCTTTGGAATAGGATAATAAATACCTACTTTAATAAATACCCACTTTATTCCTTTAATAAAGGAATCAATAATTTCATAAATACCTACTTTATTCCTTTAACACTATCTAGCCTCTGTTCTAGGTAGCCTCTCAAGGAATTACCTTACTGAATTTGGCTCAGCCTGCCAGGACCTGCTGAGGTCCTGCACAGCCACAGCGTCACCAACGGGAAGGATGAAACCCTCTGGCTGTCCTCCCTCAGGAGCAGAGGGAGCTCCCACCTGCACTGTGGCCAAAGGAGACATTCCCAGGTGGGATTGGAGGCAAAGCACAGTCAGTGACTCTTGGCCCCTGGAATGAGGTCTTGGGGTTGTCACTTTTCAGGTGGAGAGTCTAGAGATGCCTCCAAGCTTCTGAAAAGAGCTTCCAGCATGCAAACCATCTTCACCCAAACTTACCAGGCACTGGGGACTTGAGTGCAGAGGCTTTCCCTGTGCTCTGTTCTATCCCTATCTGATGGGATAAGGTCCCATCAAAACCCCAGGCTGCTCTGCTCCTGACCCACAGACAGGGCAGCATGAGAAGCCAAAAGCCCTCTCCTCTCCCTCTCCCTCTCCTCTCAACTCCTTTTCAGGGTGGTTTCAGCTCTGATGCTCTGTCTCTCATCTGGTGGCAACCTGTAGAGCACATGGGCAGTTAGAGCAGCTAAGATGTGAGCCCTCTCTAACCATTTCAGTGTTCCCACTTGCTGGAGCTGACAGAAGAAATTATGTTTGGGGGAAAAAAAAAAAAGAGTAATCATGATCCCATGGAAATCCAGAGAGTCTCGCTGGAAAGATTTAACATTCAGTGTTAATTATTGGGAGAACAATGTTTGTGGGGGCAGAAGTTTACATCCTCCTCCAGAAATTGGTACAAGGCCATGAAAAGTCCCCCTGCATCCCACAGACCAGTCTGAGCTCTGCTGCAACAGTTCTGCTTTTATATTCACTGGAGTTTTCCTTCTGGGCATCCTACAGCTCATAAGGCACATGGCTTAGTCCTGCTCTTCTAACAAGCCTTTCTGATGGGTCTTGGGGTCAGAGTGTTCCCATAATACAATAAGCACTGTATGGATCTCATAAGCTCCAAGGCACAGTATGTTATGTGTTTGGAATTCCTTGTATGCTTTTATACTTTGTTTTACATATTGTAATTTTTATATGCATTACCGCATTGATCCTTGGAAAATTAATTTAAAAAAAAAAACCCAAACCCCAAAAAAACAACAGACATAATCAAAAGCAAACACATACATTTTAAAGCCTGCCAGAGGCAAATCATGTTCTGTGAGGCTGCACTTTGTAACTGACAAAGAGACCAAACCACCAGGCCGTGGCAGAGCTCCAGAAGTGTGGATTCACCAGGGGATCCAAGGGGGCTGAGCTCCCCCATGTCCCCCCCAGATCAGCCCCACAGGGCAGAGCCAAGACACAGGAGCAGAAATGCAGACATTGGAGCCAAGACACAGGAGCAGAAATGCAGAGACACGGGAGCAGAAATGCAGACGCTGGAGCCGAAATGCAGACCCTGGAGCCATGGCACAGGAGCAGAAATGCAGACACTGGAGCCGAAATGCAGACACTGGAGCCATGGCACAGGAGCAGAAATGCAGACACTGGAGCAGAAATGCAGACACTGGAGCCATGGCACAGGAGCAGAAATGCAGACACTGGAGCCATGGCACAGGAGCAGAAATGCACTCACAGGGCTGTGCCAGCCAAACCCCACCACCACCCCCCAAAGTGTCACACCCCAATGTCCCTGAGCTGCCACGGTGCCAGTGGGACCCCCAGAGCTTCCCGAGAGCCTCTCAGCCTCCACAGCCCCTCCCTCACTCCTGGTTTTGATGCCTTGTGCAGGCTGACCTAGAACAGGGGCTGGACAGAGTTAAAGAATGAAGCAGGGATTTATTAGGAGGCCTCAATGGATCCACCTTGGGCAGCACAAGAGCCCAGCCAGGGCTGCACCCAAGATGGACCCAATTTGGTCACAAAATGGATGACTGGTCATGAGGTCTGACACTTTTATAAGTTCTGCTCCATTTGCATATTGGAGTTAATTGTCCAATTACAGCTCCAGGCCATGAAGCCCCAACTTTTTTGGTTTTCTCTCTTCAGCCCACGGTGTTTGTGCTCTTGGGGCTGAGATTTGGATCATTTGTCCTTGGTGCCCAGCTGGAGCAGGAATTGTTTTGTCTCCCTGCTCTGTGCACAGAGCTCACCATCCCCTAATGTGAAGCCCAGATTCACACACTAAAGCAGCACAGAACCTGAAAAATAGAAAAGCTCAAACCTGAGGCATCAGTTTCAGATCTGGATCAGTGCTTGAACGTGTGTGAACTCATGGCTTTGCAAGGTCAGGGGTTTGGCTTCCAACACCTCTTCCCATCAGCTCCCCTTCCCGAGTCCTGATGTTTTATCTTAGGAATGGCACAGATTCAGCACAGATCAAACTTCCCAACCTCCGCCCTGCTGCATCCGTATCTTCTCACTCCCAAAAACGTCTGTCCACGTTCTTGATCCCCTCCCTGCCCCAGTTCATTCCAGAAAAAAAAAACATAATCAAATTTTCTCCTCTCCTATCCAACACCCTTTCCTTTCCCTCTTCCAAAGACTCAAAAAGCCAAGCTCTGGGACACTTGCTCCCTTTCATGCACACGTGGTTGCTCCAAACCAGCAAATCTGAGTGTCCTCCAGAGCCACCACTGCTCTCAACTGGACTGTGCAATTAACCCTTTCCATGCAGGAGCAGACTGAGGTGTCAGGAAGGCCAATATCCACATCCTCCTGGACATAACCACAAGCTGCCTCAAAGACAGTGGCAGCAAGCACCACTGCAATTAGGACAAACAGGTTAATAATCCATTTTCCACACTCATATCCCCCTGGAGTGAGCTCCATGGGGTTTCACGTTATGCAAAAGGCACATGGTATTATTTCCACCTGCTCCCCTGTTGGATTTTCCTAGTGTCCCCTTCTCTTTATGTACAGAAGTGACCCCCCCCAGCCCTATAGCATGCCATGAACCATGAACAGCTGGAAGCCATGAACTGAAAACCTGGCACTGCATGCTCACCTGAACTCTGGGCAACACTGCTCTTAATAAATTTATTCTCACATTTAGAAAAAGTGGCAAAAAATCCTTGTGAACTTCAGCTAGAAAAGCTTTCAACTAAGGAAAATCAGATATTTTTACAACAAGCTGACTAGTGCAAAAATAAAAAGGAGGGTGGGGGAAGAAAAAAGAAAGTTTTTTGTGAAGACAGAAAAGAGCTGCTTTGGGGGGGATTTTTTTCCAGTGCACATATCCCTTGCAGATGAGCCACTTGGCATTTCAGCTGGCTCATTTCCAAACACTGTGGCAGCCACAAGAGTCTGCAAACGCTCCCCAGCAGGCTCCTCTCAAGGGGAAAGACTGACTCAAGCTGAGTGTCTCCATGAGTGTCTCTGCTTGTCCAGGTCCCCACTGTGTTGCTGAGAAGTGCCATTATCCAACAGCTCTCCCAACTGGATCTGGAAATTCACTTGGATGGGTTTTTTTGGGACCTACACAAACAGACTGACGATGACCAGTGGGATGCACACGCCAGCTGGCTGCTCTGGTAGACAGGAACACTGCTCCCAATGGATATTTCATCTGTGTATTCCTGGAACATCCAGGAGTGCAAACTGCATGGCACAGAAAGGCTGTGCCAGGAGCACAGGAGGCGCGAACGGCGGCGAGAACACGGCCACGAGCTCTGCAAAGGCTGTACTCCCCTTTCATTAGCATCCAAGAACAAATGGGTTTCAAGGAAATTGGACCACCACCACCCCTTCCCGAGCAAACTGGACTGGAGCTGCTGCAAAGCTTAACTTAGAAATCCATTTTTTTACTGCTAATGGATTTTATGGGTCCCTCTTGATCACAACTGGAAAAACGATGGCATCCGAGGTCCAGAAATAACATAACTTGAGCCTGGCTCTCAGCATCCAGCCCACCTGCCTTCTGCAAGGGCTGAGCATCCTGACCAGGAGCACACTCCTTGGGTGGGGAATAAAGGACCTTAACAGCAGCTGCAGGAGGCAAAGGGATCAGAGCAGGTAGGGCCATTCCAGAACAACTTTCTCCTTCCAGGTCCCCAGTGAAACCTGCTCTTCTAAGGAGAATGGACAAGGAGGATGCTGCTGGTGTCTGGGAGATTTTTGTTGGACACAGGGACATTCAGCAAAACAGGAAGGCAGATGGGACAGCATGGGCTCCAGGATGCTCCACACCCCAGCTCTGCAGGACACAAAGGGAAACCAGGCTCAGACCCCCCCTCCATCCTCTGCCTCTTCTGGACGGCGAATGCATTTCACATTAGCTAATAAATTGCTACATCTTATGTTTCTTAGCCTGCTGGAATGATGAATATTTTGGAATGTATTTTGAATGGTTTCTTGCCAGAGTGGAACAATCATCCAGAAATCTGAAATCAGAAAGCTGAAGAATGGAAAGCCCTGTCTTTCCAGAGTTCACCGCAGTTTGAAAAGCACAACTCCCAGCAGAGGAGGCAAAATAATGATTATGAAAGATCCTGTGAATTGAGGCCCACAAGGGATATACTGGAAACGACAATCCTTACCATGGAGTAATAATTTTTGCCTCCAGGTGATGAATATATTATAGGATATCTGTTTATTCCTGCCCTTAATCTGCCTGAAATGTCAGATACTCTAACCTGGAGTTAGACAGGACAACTGGACAATTTGGGGGACCTGTGCAGAAATGTGAGGTATCTCAGCCACAAAACACTGCTTTTGCTCTGGTGCAGGGTTAGCAGACAGCTGCTGCTGCTCTAGCAAAATTTAACACAATTTAAGCCTTTTATAAAGGAATCACACCCAATGCCAGACCAGCCAAATCCTCACCTGCCCAGGAGTATCTCAAGACCAGAAAAAGGTTGCACAGCTCGCCCAAATCAGTTCCTGTGGATCACCAGGCACCAGGCTGAGCCAGCTCAGCACAAACCCCAAGCCTGGATGGAAAGTCTCCATGGATAAAGGAGACCAGAAGTGGTCTGGTCTCACTGGAGCAGCTCCAAGAAATAAGCTTTTCTCTCCCCCATAGAGATGGGCTGTCTAGACACATTGGCAAGGCTGCGCTGCCGCATTTGCAGTGCTGCATCCTTCTCACATCCAGCCTGTCAAATACAGCAAATTCCTGTCCCCCAGCCTGTTAGCATGGGCATTTTTTCAAACTTCCTAATGTTACTCACGTCCAGAAATGCCATTATGTTTAATGAGAAGTTTTAAAACAGATTTCTCCACACACGCAGGACGACATCTTAGATTTTCTTTATCAACCCTCTGGCAAAATAATTATTTCATTAAATATTTTTTGCTAACAACTAAAGTAAAAATAAAGTAAATCGAGTACAAAATATTTTTAAGCCAAGAAACACTGATATGTGAATATAATTTGCAATGGAAATGCAGGAAAAAAATTGTTCTCCAAATAATAAAAATACTACTCAGCAAAACCTTTGGGAGTTAGGTGATGTTTTTCACTGGAAAAACAATGAGAATATTTAGAGAGAGCCTAGCCTCAGGGCCATGTCCAACACCGTATGGAAGTGCAGATTTAAACCCATCCACATCAAAGCTGCCCTGAAATAAGCAAATTACCTTCCACCGGATTCAAGACTGCAGGGGTGATTAGTGTGGGTCACACAGATTTCTCCATCCTCAGAAGTCCTCAAAGCAAAAAGCACATTAAAATTCCATATGGCCCTAGAGTAGAGGTGGACTGCCAACTCTCTTTGTTCATAACACATCCAGCAGCCCCGTGCTTAAGTGGGGTGCAGACAAAAAGCAAATCAATAAAACAAATAAATAAAAGTGTGATTTTAATCAAATCAATCCAAATAAATCACAAGTGGGATGCACTGGCATTACGTTCACGCTGTTGACCTTCACAGCACAGAAAATAAAATAACAGCAAGTAATGAAAGCACTTTCAGTGTGTGGTATAAAGGTACAGAGAGCAGCTGTTTCATTTCAGCTGCATACACAAATGATAGCTGGTGTGTTGGTGAGTCCTGCAGCCCCATTTCCCAGCCACTGCCAGTGCTAGCAGGGCACAGAGCCTCAGATCCCCCCACTGCTGCACTGCCTCACTGACTACTGACCCCACACCTGGCATTTAGACAGATTTAGACAGAAGCATCCATAGTGTTGGAACCCTGGATGCTGAGAATTTTAAACTTTCTGTGCTTAAAGGAACAGACCCACAAGAGAACACTGCATTTGACATGAGGTTGTGGAACTGGCTTCCAAAATTGATAGATAGCACAGGGATTAAGGGTGTGTAGTTGGTTAGAAGTGTGCAATATCACAGGGTGGAAAACTTAAAAGTTTGGGGATTTAGAATATAGTAATAAATATGAATCAAGATGGAGCTTTTAGGTTGTTCTTTACCTTCTTCTTCCTTCTTCTCCATGGGTTTGGGTGATGTTTTGTAATTGGGCAGCAAAGTCCACGGTGCGGGCTTTGAGGGAGCAGTTATTGGGTTAAAAGGGAAAGTAATCTAGGTGTCCTTTCTTAATTGGATAATTTAGCCTTAAAAGACTTTGTAACAAGAGATAGTTAGCCATTTTGTGCCTTGCTAATGAAAGGCTGCAGAACTCATGGTTGTGAGACTGTTTCACTGATAAGAAATAATAAACATCTGAGTCCAAACATGAACTATCATCTCAAGTGCCTTCAATCCAGACCCAGAGAAACTGATACCATGGGATGGGCTTTCTCTCTGCTTCACTGCAGCATCCCTCAAGGGGACTTCTGAAACCACCTCATCCCTAGGAAAGAAAGGTCAGCTGCTCCTGGCTGCTCACAGAAACCTCAAGGGCCTTCAACTTCACTTAGGAAATCTCTGCCAAACTCTCCGGTCCTGTCAGCAAGTGTGCAGGTCAGAGGTGTCCCTGTCAGAGGTGGCCTCCTCCCTCTCCCTCTTCTTCATGCAGCTCTCCACACATCTCCCAGAGCTGAACACCCTCTCAGGGCAGCCCCAGGGCCCAGCTAGGTGCTGGACAAGCTGAGCTGGAACCAAGCTGTGAGCAACCAGAGGCTCCACCACTAGCCCAGATGCCTGTGGGCACATCCTCCAAATGGCCCCACAGCCCAGCCCACTCACACCAATTCTCCAGGCTCCCCTGTGGTCACAGAAATTGAATTCAATTCCTGCATGGGAAATCCTACAGTGTCCTGATGTGCCAACAGCTGTACCTGCAACCTGCACAGAGCCTGGGTTTTCTGGTACAGGTCAGCTGCAAATGTCCTTCCATCCCAGGCACAAGGGATACTCCAGGATGGTGCTGTGTGCACTGAAACATCCCCCAGTCAGGTCCTGGAAGATACAAATTGCTCCACAAAGCCCAGTGCCATGCAGCATGGTGTAACAGAGATCAGAGCACCCAAAGAACCCCAAACCAGCTGGGAGAGAACTAAAGCACCATGGGCTGGTCCTGAAATAGGCCCTCTTTTTCTTTTAAGCACAGCTCATTAAATGTTTGCTGGAAAAACAGAAAAGCATTTTCCACAGAGAGGAGGACATCCAAGAAAAGCCCTTTTGGACATAAATTGGCAAGAGACTCCCAAGCATTTATCTTCAGCATAGAATGTGCTCTGTCAGGAGGGCTGTAACTAACAATACGCTGAAAAACACGCCACAGACTTCCACTGTATTTTACTTGGCACTAAGGGGTTATTCCTCAACACAAAGTATTCACAACTGGCATCAGTTAAACGAGAAATTACAACCTTCAAAAGACCTATTTAGCATCAGCTGCAGAAAGTATGAATTTGCCATGGGCTTTGATGACAACAGATTATTCCCCATAAAACGCTGCAAAGGCGCTCGGCAACAATGCTCGGCACGAGCTGCTGGTTCAGCAGGGGGGGATTGGGAATTCAGCACTTCCTGCCCCTTCTCAGGAGGCTGCTGCCTGCTTTGGGACTGCTCACATCCCTCTCCCCAGCTCTCCAGCTCACTGGCAAGCTCAGCCACAGGGCTGGGACACAGCGAGCTGGTTTCTGCAAGGGGCTTGCTAAGCTGATGGCTGCTAAGCTCTAAGCAGGCCGCAAAGATACCCTGAACTCATCTGCCCCACAGTTCATTAAGGAGGAATATGAGGGAATCATCCCATTCCTTCAGGCTGGATGGTCAGCTGGAATAGACTGAAGTCAACAGTGTGGAGGCCTGGGAGCTCCATCGCCTCCTGATCCTGCACAAACCACAAACCAGGACAAAAGGCAGCCTCCCTTCCCTGTCCCTGGATTATTCCCACCTCCCCAGCAGGAGGAAAGAGCTCTGCCACCAAACTCCTCAGGCCCTCAAGCTTTTTTCCACTCAGGCTCTGGCAAAGGAGAGCTCAGAGCTGGGAATCCCTGCTGGTGTTTCTTGGGATGAATGCTGTGTCCATGCAGAGTGCACAGAGGGGAGAGAGCCTGGGGAAGGGAAAGGCCATCACTGGCTGTCTGCACTGCACCAGGGCTATCTTTAGTTAACCTGGAAAAAGTGACAGTCCAGAAACAGTCTCCACCCTGGCTCTCAAAGGGGGCTCCAGAGAGGTCAGCCTGAGCTGTGTTTTCCTGCCACAAACCTGGAGCCTGCTCGGTGAGCTGTAAAACGTTCCCGTCCCTCTGCTTGGCAAAAGCTTTTCTGTTTCCTTCCGCAGACTTAGAGAGACGGGGTTTTGTTGGGCAGATACCCTTTGTCTGCCTTGTCCTGGAAGCAGATTTAGCCATCCACAGGACTTGTGCAGCACCAACAGAGAAGAAAGGGGAAAACCAGTCCTTTTTGCAGGCAGCTGCAGCCCGTGGCACACGGCCTGCCTGCTCCAGCACCTGTAAAACCCAGCCTGCACCAGCTAACCCCTGCTCCTGCAAGGCCAGCAGTTGTCACCTGGCTTCAAATTCAGGGTGTCTTACTGGGCTGGGGAGAGGGGAAAGCTTTGCCATGGCTGTGCCACTCAGACTTGTTCATGCACAGCAGGACCAACCAAAGCAGGACCATCCTAAACTGGATCCTCCCAGAACTGTGCTACTGCCCCTGCTGGAGATTAGCATGGACACAGGCTCCAGACTGGCTGTGCCTTCTCTCACTGCATTCTCTGCTCCTTTCTAACCTTAAAGCTGGCTGAGTCTCATCCTCCCACCATACACACACTGACAGAGTTGTGCTTTTGTCATCCCAGGTTTTAACACGACCCCAGAATCCGAAGCCTAAAATAAAAATCAAATAGATAATTAAAAGCCATGATCCTTCAAGCAATGCTGAGACTGGGCTGTGCTCTTGCTGTGCTGGCATTGCACATTGAGGTAGTAAGTGACAGTCTTCCCATAAAGGCTCTGGGCACTCTGTTTAGTGAACCAGGCATCCTGGCAGTAATGGCCTGTTGTCACCATGATATTTTCTGAAAAATCCTCTTTGCCCAGGATTTTCTCCTGGGGAGCTGAGAAGCCTCAGAGAGGAATGAAAACAATAATTATCTGATTGCTGCTCCTGTGTTTGCTGCTTTGGAATGTGCCTTGGACATTGTTTACCAACAGGTGAATGTTTGATTGGTTCCATGTGAATTGTTTTAAATTAATGACCAATCACAGTCAGCTGTGTCAGACTCTGAGGATTTAGTCACGAGCTTTCTTTATCATTCTTGCTAGCCTTCTGATGTATCCTCTCTCTTTCTTTAGTATAGTTTTAGTATAGCATTATTTTAATATGATATATAATAAAACAATAAATCAGCCTTCTGAGAACTTGGAGTCAGATTCTCATCTCTCACCTCATTCTGGGGACCCTCACAAACACCACAGCCTGTCATTAGTCAGCTGTTTTGTTTTAAAAGCTGAAGTGTGTCAGCTAAATCCACCTGCAGAAGCAAGTGTTGCTCTAGGCACTCCCAGTCAGGCACAGAACTAAAGGCTGAAATGCTCAACTTTAGAAAATGCACAGGACAATCTCAGCCATTTCCTGGACCACAAGTCAGACGGCAATTTCTATAGGGCAGAGCGTGGAAGGCAAACCCTGGAGTCCTTTAGGGAAAAATAAGACCTTTTAAATTGACTCTCCCAAGCCAAGATCATCAAGTGAGTGTCCTGGAATCCTGCTTTATTTCCCGAGCTCTGATGGGAAGGAGTGCATCACAGCACTGTCATCTGCTGCCACGGATCCTGCCCTCCCAGCTCACACCCTGCCTTCACTCAGCACATAGCTCAAGTGCCCCCTGATGAACAGAGACACTTTCCTGAATCAAAACCAACAGGAATAAAACCCCAAGTCTCCACACAAAGTAAACCCAAGTTGTATTTCAACCAAATCAGGTCCCAGCATTAGAAGCATTATAGGAACTGGAGATGAAAATCTCCTTTTGAGCTGGAAAACGCATCCCTGATGAAGGATGGGTGAGTTACTAAAACAAATACTACATTTGATTCTGGCTAACAGGACTCTGCTCAGGGGAGCTAAAGTACTCCCAAAGATTATCATTTATGCACAGCTGACTTCAAGTTCTCTTGCTTGTTGAGCCCAGGCTGTGATAAAACCCTCAGATTTCTCCCACAAACCTCTTCTGTTGGTCAGGCATTTGTTTCTCAGTTGCTCTGGCAGTTTTATGGAATCTACCACCTGGGCACAGATAAAATACCAAAACCCTCAGTCCTGGGCATGGGTTATACCCTTTCCTGGTTACCTGCCAGCCTATGGCCAAAATCAGGTGTCCCATCCTCAGTGCCTGCCTTGGGAGCCCTGCTGCTGCACTCCCCCAGAGAGAAGGGTGCCCATGGCCACCCTCATCACAGATCTGCCCCAGAGCTCCACCAGCACTGGCTGAAACAGGCCAGGCTGCCCCAAAACAACACCAGATCCCTGCAACTGCCCAGACAGCTTTGGGGTGTCCTGTCCCAGCAGGCAGCCCTGGTTACTGGGACCAGCCTGCCTCACCTTCACCTACTCCCCATGCTTCCAGTTTTCACATTGAAAGGGCTTTGACTTCTCTCAAATCATCAGAGGAAATAAGGAAATAGATGTCAAAGGTTTGAAACCCAAACACTTTAAAAGTTGCTACTGACAGTAACCAAAGGGGTTAGAGGAGGGGAAATGCCTCCTGTTTGCTAGAACAGAGATGCTGCTCCTGCACCATCTCCTGCTGTGGGTCTTGCCCTTAAACTGCAAAATCAAAAAAGAGGGAAAAGCTGCTGGAAAGCCCCATCAAAGATCTGTTCCCCTCTCCTGGCTTCCTGTGCTCCCTGCTCAAAGCCCAGCTTGCCACGCTGGAGTGAAGCGAGTTGAGGATGCGCCCTTTGAAGCAGCCACAACAGAGAGAGAGAGAAATAGAGAGAGAGGGAGGACATCCTCTCCTCAGGGACCTGCTGAGGACATCCTCTCCTCAGGGACCTGCCACACAGGGCTGGCCTGGCCACCAGCACAGCCAAGCCAGCCTGGAATGTGTGGCAAGCAGGAGACAGGCAGTGATGGGGAAGAAGCCATGGGGCAGAGCTCAGATCAGCCTCCCACAGGAGATGGGTGGTTTTGGATTGTGCCCTCAAATCCCAAATCCCTCGAGGTGCCTTCCAGAAGGGCAGCCCAGCTCTCCCAGCTGGTTTCAGCTAGCTCACCAGACGAAATGCTTACAATGCAACGTGCTCTTTGCCTCTGATCTCATGGCAGTTTTTGAGGAATTGGCCAACTTCAACCATGTTTTGACCATTTGAACAGAAATCATGAAGGCAATTTAGCTCCTATTAGTTTTTTGAAAACCTGGTGGCTCAGTTAAAGGAAAGAGGATTACTAATGACAGCAGCAAAGACCAAGCAGCTGGGTGAGCCCAAGCTTCTACAAGACACAAGAACCCAGAGTCTCACCCTGCTGCTCTAACAAAACAAAGGAAAATGCCAGCAGAGCTCAGCCCAGGCTGCTCCATGGGCATCCCTGGAGGTGCACAGTGGCTTGAGCAGCATTGCCACCCACTGCCACCCTCACATAACCCCCCCTCACCTTCCTGGTAAGACCAGGACTGGAGGAGCTGACTGAGCAGATTTTGGTGTTTTTAACTATTAATCGTGGGGAAAGCAGAGCTGGAGACAATGGGGAGTGCAGCACCAACTGTGCCTGTGTGCCCTGCAGGGAGGGAACGCAGCCCCTGCTCCTGGGGGCACACTGGCCACCCCACCCCGGCCATCCGTGCTCCAGTCCCCGCTGCCACAGACCTTCCTGAGGGCTTGGGCCAGTAGATGGCACCAGAATGACAGAGAAACCCCTCTGCATCTCCCCACATCTCCGGCAGCAGCATCCCTTCCCCAACACACAGCACGGGGCACTGGCACCAAACTATGGCTCTCAGCTCTCTGTTTTAAAAGCCTGACTTCTTCAGGGCTTCAAAAGTTCTACCAGTTTCTCTAGGAAAAAAAAAAGAGATTTCCAACTAAGAGATACCCTGCCTTTTGGAGGCTTATATTTTTTTTTTTTATTCCTGCATCTTAGATGCTGCTTTTAAATGAAACACAGAAACAAAGTATTTGCCCAAAGCAGCTGCTTTACTTTGGAGAAGGCTTCCCCTATCCAGCCAGAACTGACAGAAGTTCTCTGCCTGCTGCATTTGAATAGGATCTGCATTTCTTGATGTAGAAGCAATTCCCTTGTGAAGTGCCAGGCTACATTTTTAGGTAAGAAAGTCCCCTTCTCTTTGGCTCTTGTGGACAGAGCAGTGCTGCCTCCCCAGCTCTCCTCTGCTGTCAGATAATGACAACATCCCTGATTCCAGTGGGTTCAGCATCATCTCAACCCTCTCAAAACAAGCAACAGGACAGGCTCAGCCAGGGTAGACATTTTCCCCAGGAGGTACCCACCTCTCTCTTGCACACCAGGTGTGCAAGAATTTTTCTCTTTACAAAGAAGATGCCCCAAAACAGAATTAACAGCCAGTGCACATCCTGCAGCAAAATCCAACAATGTCACAGAGAGTTAAGGATGATCCTATTCCCACTCCTGCCTTGTGGTACCTCCTGATCATCAAGGTGGAATGTTTTCAGAAGGACCTGGGCAAAGATGATGGTGGTCTCCAGGGATGGTCTCTGCAGCACAGACAGGATTCCCCCAGGGAAATGCATTTTTTAGTCCCTGTCTCAGCTGTGACAGGTGACAAGATGTGTGTGGGCACTACGTGGTGGCACCAAACACCCTGGAGCTGCAGCCACGGCTCTGCCTGGGGCAGGTCTCATGTGCTTAGGGAGACACCAGGATAGACTCAGAACCTTGAATCCTGCTTGGAGGATCTGGGACAAATTCAGAGACCACCTGGCTTTTCACACCCAGACTGAGTTTTGAACATGGCCCAGCCCAGCAAAGTCTTTAGAGCAGTTTGATGACTTTGATCTTTCCCCAACATCCCCGTTATTAATCACACTGAAGGAAAGTGTAATTCCTCCAAACCAAACCATTGCCAAACCATTTCTCGGCACACTTTTTACTCTATGTCCCTTCTAGGAACAGAGCACATTTGGAAACCTCCACAACTCCACACTCCTTGGCCAGCAGCACATCCATGACCACATGTCCACAAACACTGAGCTTTGGGGCTGGAAAATGACCATGCCAGCCAGGTGGAGAAAGGCTCCCATTGCCACAGGCTCAGCGGTGGAGCAGAGAACCAACCATGAGGGCTTTGTTTAAGGAACCTTCCTGGAAGAGCTGTCCTTCTGCAGCTCTTTGGGCATTCCTGGTTTAGCAGCTCTCTCCCTGCTGGTGACAACTGAATGCACAGTTGTGGACACAGGGGGTGGGTGACTGCTCTGATCATCCCAAACCTACAAACCCTTCTGCTCCCTTCCCTTGGTGCCAGCCTTGCACAGCCACCCCCAGGGAGCTCACCTCACCACTTCAGAGATGCTCTGTCCCATGAGGATGCTGAGCATGTTTATCCCTCTTCCCAGCACTGATTAGATTTGCAGCTCTCCCTGTTTTCCTCATTTTTCCCAAAGCTGGCAGGGATGCAGCTACAGGAGACACTGCTCACTCAGAGCCTCAAGCTGGCCAGAAATAGCAGAAATCACACACAACAGCCTGCTGCCTTCAGAGCTGCAGTAAACTCCAAAAGAGCTCCTGAAATACAAGAGAAAGTTGGGCTATTCCCATGGCTGGTGTTTGCCCTTCACAGCCCTGCAGAGGCTTTCCTATCTCTCTTATTCCTAATAGAGGGATTTTGGAGATTTAGGATTTTGGAAAGGGGATTGTCCCATAAATGTGAGGCAGCTGGTTCACATAAGGGCCTGAGTTATGATCAGAGATGAGGACATCGCCTTCCTGTTGTGTTTCTCGCTATGTTTTGGTTCAAACCTGTAAACAGACTCGTACCAAGTGGATCTGTGCTCTCCATCTGGTCCTGTGTTCTGATTTCCTGGCAGGAACATGCCTGCAGCACATCTCCCATCCCTCAGGCCGAGCTGAGCTCTTCAGTTGCTGTGTGGGACTCAGCCACAGCATTTCACCCAGTTACCCCACTGGTGAGACCAATAATTCATGGCTGACAAAAGCTGCTCTTCCAAAAGGGCTTCCAGACATTCATGGATGCAGCAGCCAGTGCTTTCCTTTGGAGTTATTTCTAGTGATTACACAGCATCCCACAGCTAAAAAATGCATTTCCTACCTCCTCTGAATGCATGTCTGGCTTTTGCTCCCAGCCATTGGCTCTCATTCCACCTTTCTCTGATGGATTAAAGGCAGGGGGGAGAAAGGTTTCTACCTAGAAAGTCACAGAAATGTGGATGTCACTCCATCATCACAAGTGTCTGGAAGAACCCTTGCCACTTTGTGGCCCAAAAGGGACAGTGATCCATCACACAACCTACAGTGCTCCCACTCAAGAGTGGAGATCAGGGAAGCAGAGCTGAGAGCAAAGCCCTTCTGAGGATTCCTGGGGAGCAGCAGCATGGGTGTAGCAAGAGAGGCAGGGAGAACAGGGATCCTGGCATCACAAAGCAAGAAAACCAGGATTCAGCACCCAGCTCCACACAGAGCTCTTCAACCCCCCCAGAACAAGACAGACATCAGCTCTCTCTGGTCAGAGGAACACACAAAATACACAAATGCAAAGGCAAAGATGAACCTGCCCAGACTGATGAAGAGCAGCTTTCTGGGGTAGTTTTCCTGCTAACCACATCCTAGTTTTTCTTTTCCATCATTCCATCCAGTGACTGTGACCCTTCCCCATCCACACTCAGCTCCATGGGTGCCTCCTGCCCCACAGGCATCCCAGCTGAACACAGCACCCTGCCTGGAATGGGGGGGGAATTCAGAGGCAGCACCATTGTGCTGGCCAGAACAGAACAGATGAATCTCAGGATTAAACAAGTTCCCACTAAAGTCACACAGTCCCTGACACTTGGGAGGATTCCCTTCCCAAGGTAGGATGAGCTCTATGCTGTTTATTCCTTTGTCTCAACAAAGTTTCCTTCCAAGGAAATCTCTTCCAAGGGCTCCTTACCCTCTCTAGACCTGGGGGGATTTCCCTACTGCCTCACATCTGCAACGGCAGTAGGTGGGCTTGGAAATCAGTTTTTACTTGAGCCTTAGCACCTCTTCTTTCCTTCTAAACTGGAGCCAGAGCTCTCTTTACCTCTTCTCTGGACTCTTTTGGACTCAGTTTGCACCTTCTTGACACACAGAGCCCACCTGGAGCCCTCCCCAGGGCCAAGCAGCACAGGGAGAGGATGCCCCACAAACAAGGCCAAGCTGTAGGACATGCTGGGGGTGAAAAACATCTGCCTCTCATAAAGATGTGCTGTTCTGCATTGAGCAGCAGAGCTGGTCCAAGGCCAGACAAGCAGATTTGCAAAAGGCATGGATCCACAGCACTCCAGGGGAGCCTCTCTGCTCCCAGTTCATCCCAGATCCTGTGCTGCTCTCCTTTCTCATTCCATCTTCCTCTGATGGATTAAAGGCAGAGGGGAGAAAGACTTCTACCTAGAAAGTCACAGAAATGTGGATTTGGCAGTCACAGCTGCAGGAACCACAGCACTCCAAGGGAGCCTCTTTGCTCCCAGTTCTCTTTGCTGCCCTCCTTTCCACACTGCACTGTGACATGGGGAAATCTCTGTGAACTCACCAGAGAGCACAGGGCAACCTCTTCCCCCAGCAAGCCCAACTTCTCCCCCTGGGAATCAGTGGTGGAGACGAGAGGGATCCACCCTGCCAGGGCTCCCCTGCAGCTGGAGGCCTTGGCTGGTGGCAGGGCACTGGGCAGGAGGCTTTGCACCAAAATAGGTCATTAGTGAGCAACTGGAGCTCTGCATTCTTCTCCAGGCCCTGCATTTTCCTAACGGGAATGCCTCAGAAACCCAGTGGGGGGAAAGAGGAATTTACAGTTCCCTTCCAAAAACCAGTCTTTGTTTGTTTGATCGTTTTTTTAAATGATCGAGTAACTTGTGAATACATTTTCTGATGATTCCCACATCCTCCCAGCTGGAGAATGGCTCATGAACAGACTCCAAGCTCTGTAAATGAGCTTGTTAGTCATAAGTCTTCAAACAGGCTTGATAAACAACTTTCAGCCTGCAGGATATTCATCAACCATTCTGTCTGCCTGGTCTCCTGACACTAATTTATTATTTACAGTGAGAGATCCTTCTCCTAAATCACAGGTGATTGTTTCTTTTTACTGATTAGTTGATTAAAAAAAAAAAAAGAGGGGAAACAATGAAAAACAAATCACAAACAAGCATAGTGCTGCAAGCACTTATTCCTGAGCAGTCCTCCTAGTTTCCATGACACGTATCAGAAGTTTTCCAAATGAAACAAACTCTCAGTAACGATCTTTTTTGGCCAAACACTCAAGAGCAGGCTGTAGCCAAGAAAAAGAGTGTGACCATCCCAACCAGCCGCTGGGAATTTCACTGCCTGCCACCAAACACGCCAGGGACCTTCCAGCTGATCAGCACGTGCTGCTCCTTGCATCTCTTGGGCTTGTGGAGAGCCCAGGCACCCCAAGATGTTCAGGAGATTCACATTCATGTGCAAAAAATCTAAACCTGAAAGCCACCCCAGCCCATGGGTGGGTGCACACAGCAAACAGCTCTGGCCCCAAGGGCATGGGGTGCACTCAGCAGCACCAGGTGGGTTCCCTGCAGGAACAAACCTTGCTGAGGTTGCTCCAGGTCTTGGAAGGGGATATTCTCAATGCTAACTCCACAAAGACAAGCAGATGCAATAGCAGTTTGCTGGGGATGGTGCAGAAGGAGGAGAATCTTCCCAAACTGCTGTTTAAGCCAGAAAATTCCAAAGCCCCTAATTAGGGCTCAGGGTTGTACCCAGTTATATTGGTAGGAAAACTGAGGCATGGCAAGGTGATCCTGGTCAAGTTATGGGAGGAGTATAAAGTAAAACAGTGGCCAACACACAAAGGTGTATTTGAGCAACACAAGACAGGCTGGGTCATCTGGTCTCATGTTTGGAGGAAGAAAAGCCCTTCTGTTCCACTTGAGATTTTGGGTGTAAGCCTTTTCTGGGTAGGCTGCTCCCAGCACCAGCACACACCTGACCCTAAAAACCTGCCCTGCAGTTCTCCCAAATGGAGCAGCCCTCACTGCTTGGGGAACACAGAGCAATCACCCTCCTCCAGGGGCTGCCTGCTGTGTGTGCATCCATGCTGTGCTTCCACCCTCACCTCAGCTCGCCTGGACACACATGGACAGAGCCCCATCAGCACTCACAGTAAAGGCAGCAGGATGCAGAGCTTGGCTCTGGGCTGGTCTTGAGAGCTTCTTCCTCTCCCTGAGTGTGAAATCACCAACACATTTCCTCTGACAAGCTCAAGTACTTGACACTGGGCAGGCAGCACTAGCAGCCCGTGCCTACAGCCAGCCTTCCCTGGGACACAGCCTGGTCTCCAGCCTTCCTGGTTCACAGGAACCATCCACCCTGAGCAGGAACTCTGTGCTGGATTCACAAACCCCTGCTCTGTGCTGGATTCACAATCCCCTGCTCTGTGCCCTCCACCCAGGGTACAGGTGATGCTGCTGGCAGGACGATCAGCACAGAGTGCTACCGGCACTTCGGGCCGCAAGGCAGGGAGAGGGCTCTAAAGCTTGATGGGAAACCAGCCCAGGCCTGGTGGGGACAGGAGCTGCCTGCAGAGCCACCAGCAGGGCCAGCCCTTTGCAGCAGCAGCCCCAGAGCATTAACACTCTGTTTTCACTGTTACGGCTCAGGCACTTTTCCCTTTTAAGTCCAATCCATCCCCACCGAGCCCCGCCGCGGCTGAGCTGACACGGGGAGAAGTGACAGCTCTTTGAAAGCTGCAAGCATCCCTGGTTTGGTTTTTTTTTTTCTTTAAACAAATGTGGATCGTATTAGTGACACTTCCAAAAAAGAAGATGATTTCCAGAGGCACTGAGCAGGTCTGAGGGCCTCGCTGGCACACTGGCTGCAGCTCAGCCCAGCTCTGCCACCACTCACTCAGAACAACAAAGCCCAGAGCAGACAGACCACTGCAGGCTCCCCACGAGCTCAAATCCTCAACCTTCACTGCTCCAGCACCTACACTGAGAGGGCTGGAAGCTGCTGCCTTCTGCAGCCACCCACCCTTGCTCCATCAGCACCAGGCACCCTGCTTTGATCCCAGTGCCCTGCTGCTCCCTTCAGAGCCTGATTCCAGTTTCCTTTCCCAAGCCTGCCCACTCAGCAGCTGCTGCTGGCAATTCCCTCTTGCCCCAGACTGGCAGGACCAAGGGGAACTTTGATTTTGCTTTGGTCAAGGAGGCCAGAGAAGTTCATCTGCTGGTGGGCTCAGAGCAGGAAGCAGTGGCCCCAAGCTGCTGATGAGTTTCCAGCTCTTGGTGCAAAAGCAGTTTTGCTGCCTGAGCAGCTCATCAAGACGTGGAGAGGGTCCCAGCCAGATCCTGAGCGTCTCTTTGGAAGTTTGCCCTGCCCAGCAGTCTTGCTGACTGGCTGGAGTTTCTCCTGTAGGAAAATTTCTCTAGCCAGAATGGGGGGAAAATTTGGGTGGAATATGAACTGGATGCTGCAATAGGATGTAGTGATTTGTTAAGAGTGCAGCTGGCTCCCTTTGCCTCTCATCTAACCTTCCCTTCCAGGAACACGAGGCACCAGGATGTCCTGGGCTGCCACCCCAAGGCAAACGTTCACTTCACATGGGCACGTATGAAATCCAGACTGTCTGGGACGGTGCTTTAAACTGTGCTGTAACCTTTTCTCGGCCCCTGGAGGTGAGAGAGGAGCCCAGAATGCTATGTAAGCTGAATTAGATGCTCCCTGGCTTGCTCATCAGGCCTCTCTTGGCCTTCACAGACTCATCCTTGCAGATGCTTTCCACTGCAGGAGGTGCCCTCAGCTTCAGCACCTCTGCTCCCTTCCCTTCTCAGCCAGAATCCTCCAGACACTCTCACTTGAAAGAAACTTCTCTTTAAGTGATGCCCCCAAAGTGCCAGACAGGCAGGGCAGCTCTGCTGAGCTCCCATCCCCACCTCACAGCATCTTCCAGGGATCAGCAGGGCCCAGCAGGAACAGGGCAGGAAAAGAAACATGGATTAGAAACACAGCACAGATTTCCAGGGCAAACCTACATTTACAATGCAAAGGTGAGCAGGGCTGTGACAAGCTTCAAATTATCTCCAGCTAAGGAATGAAATGGACAGAATTCTTCTCTGTGAGACCCTGGCACAGGTTGCCCAGAGAAACTGTGGCTGTCTCTGGATGCTGGAAGTGTCCAAGGACAGGCTGGACAGGGCTGGCAGCACCCTGGGACGGTGGGAAGTGTCAGGGTTGGAACTGGATGATCTTTAAGGCCCCTGCAACCCAAACCATTCTGGAATTCCATAAAACCAATCATAGCTGAAAAGCCCCTGAAGTGCTGAGGAGCTTTGGGAGCTGTGCTGGCCCTGGACAATGGGAAAACTGTCCCAACACAGGGTGACAAAGGACAAATCCCTGCATTGTAGGGCTGGTGGCACCTACATCTACACCTGTGAGTTTCCACTGAGTCTGTAACACAGAGCCTCTGTAGAGATCTCCAGTGGGTGGTAAGAGGTTGGATTTGTGCTGCATCTCCCCCTCAGGAGGGGGCACTACTGCCATCCTTCTCCATGCCCTTCAGACTGCCATTTCACCCCTCCTTGGAGCGGTCTGCTCTCCCCCAGAGCAAACAGCGGGTTCTGAAGATGTCCCACATGCAGCGACCAAACAACAGGTTTTTCTTGGGGGAACCAGACGAAAAACCTGCTCCACCACCCAAGCAGAAGCTGAAGCCTTTCTGTACCCTGCATGTAAAGCCAAGAGGACAGTTCAAACATCAGAGCCGTGGACAACAGCTCCTCCAGCCAGACTGTGCTGAGTCTCACTTCAAATCTCCATAATCTGCCCCAAAATCCAAGGCTCCTTTAGGAAAGGCGAGCAGGGTGGGGAAGCAGCAGTGCAGTGATTCATCCTCCCCAGAAACAGAGGCCCAAGGCTGGAATACTGTGACACTTGGTAAATATTCGTGATGTACTTCATTATGCAACAGAGGCCCAGCAGGAACACAGCTCCCTCAGGGCTACTTAATATGGGTTTCAAAAACGATTAAATATATCATAAACAACTCCCAACCAGGAATAAACACCTATAATCCCATCAAGTCATTCTGGTGATGTCAAAAACCATGGGAGTCAACTCGGTTACCGGGGGGAAAAATAAAAATACATCTTTGAAGGAATTACAGCCCTGTAATTCTGTGTCTGCCTTGTGAAAGACCCAACTCTCCCAGCCCCTCCTGGTTTTGCTCTGTCCGTGCTCTTGCTCTTTTCCTTTCAGACTCCCTCACATCACAGATTTTGATGCATTCTGCACTTCTGCTGAGAGGAAAAAGGATGGAGGTCCAACTGCAGACAGCAAAACCGCTCCATGCCCGCACAAAAATACTCCACTGGCCGAAAAAAAAAGACCTTTTTTGCATGACTCAAGGCTGCTGGTCAGGTCTTCAAACACTAATACTCATCAACTGGCACACACATAAGTGGTCCATTGAATCACATGCAATGACTTGTGTGAGTAAGGCCTGCACAAATTAACCCTGAGATAATATTTTCCCATGCAATCACTGCTTTAGACATCATCAAAAAGATGGAAAATAGACCGGCTAGCAGTGGAAACTCAGTGCAGATGACAGAAAGCTGATGTTCATTAAAAGGTTCGAGCAGTTTAGACCAAACCTTTCAGTTTTATGAGAGATTTCAAAATCTAATTTTCATGGAAATGTTTTCATTACATTAAGGGGGGAAGGAGGGAAAGTAAAAACCTTCGGCAAAATCTTTTTCGAATTAAAAAGTTGGAAGCTCTGAGTGGATGGATTGAAAACACAAATACCATCAGCAAATTATGAGACCATGAGAACCAGGAAGCAAAACTGATTATGATCAAAAAAAAAGTGAAATTCACAAACAAATAGAAGTTTCTTTTCACCCCTCAAAAGGAAAAGCACTCAAACAGAGCCAGCTCCCTCCTGTACATTCACATAGCTCTTTTTACTTTGTTAATATCAGTACCTTGACCACTTTCGTTTATTTCCTTGTGCCTTTTGTTTTTAAGACTCCAGATATGTGGCAGAGCCACATTTCCATCTTCTGTCTTTGCCCAGAAGCTGCAGAAATTTACATAACAAACCCAAAACGCTTTCCCACTTCAAACTGCAGGATTCAGGGATGCAAGAAAAGTGTCTGACACCGTGACAGTCGCTGCAATAATCACACATCTGCCAGCCTGAGGTCAAAATTAGATAGATATGCCCAAGGAGCATAAATGGAAAGGAGTTAATCAAGCTTCTAACAACTGCTTGGTGTTAGTTATCTCAACCTTCATTCAAGTGAGCTCTCCTCAAAGCCTCGAGGATACACGCAGTAAAACCGGCACGCGCAAAGATGCTGTCGACCAAGAACTGCGTTTTTCACACAGATAATTTACAACAAGCGCCTTAAAAAGAGTAATGATCTGATCCTGGCTTTTCCTACATCGGTTTCTGGAAGAGGAGAACTCTGGAGAGTCTTTCTTGAGGAAGATTCGCCGCTGTTGGTGGGGACTGAGGCACCGGCGGCTTCCCCGGCTCTCGCCGCTGTAACCTGGGGACACCAGCACCAGCTGCTGCCCCAAGACTCTCTGTCCATCAGCAGGACAAGACAAGAAGAAAACTCCAAGGTTTAATCAATTTTCCCCTCTTCTATCTATTGGTTGTACATCCCTTGTCTACGGACTCAGCATTTTCTGGGAATAGGGCCTGTGATTTACTAACAAAAGAGATGCTCAATACTCCGAGATAAAGCAGAGGTTTGCAAAGAAAACCCTGCAGATGTCCCAGGTGCTTCTTCTCACCTTCATCCTCAGCAACTCAGCAGCCCAAGGAATTGCTTTCCACATTTCCAAGCAGTGGCAGAGCTTTTCCACCTCTTCTTGCAATTTTTTTTTTTTTGGGTGAAGGATGGGGAGGCACAGGAGCACAGACAATTCAGGACTTAGACACTCTCTTTTACTCCTGCAGCAACCTCACTTGTTCTGATTAAAAAGAGGCAATTAAAGCAAAACAAATAGCCATGTGGGAGCAGACCCAAAGGTCCTCCAGCTCAGGATGCTGTTTCAGACAGCCAGGAACAGCAGTCAGAGGGTTTAAGCCCAGGCAGCAAGGGAGAGATCTCTGCCCCAGCTCATCCTTGCAGCCTGTGACTGGCGGCTCCCTGAACCGGACAGTGCCTCCAAACACTGCTGCAGTGAGCGGTCATGCTCAGCCCTCCTGAATCTGCCAGTCCTTTCTTGAAATAACACCTATTTCTGAGCTGAGCCCCATCACCCAACAGTGAGAAGGCTGAAAAAGCCTTTCCTCAATCTGCTGCCAGAGCAGAGGGGCTGAAGGCACTGACTGACCTGCCCGAGCAGAGGAACTCACTCACCTTGTCCCAGCAGGGCTCCTGGGATTTCCTTGAGAAGGAGCAGCAGCACTGAGGGGTCACGATGCTCACTGGGACAGGAAAAAAATAATGGGGGGACTCAGGCAGCCCGTGCTCAGCTTTAATTGGGAATCAGCCTGATTTAATCTGCCAGCCACCTGAGTGCCAGCACTTTTATAGTGAAGAGAGATTAAAGGACAGCAAAAACCCCCAAACACAGAACTTGAGCGTGTAATGGACTGAAGCGTGGTTTATTCGCTCCTTACGAAAGAAATCCCAGCGTAACAATTTTTCTTTTGCTGTTCATGCTTTCTCCACACCATTTTATGAGCCATCAACAGTGAGCCTCAAACAAACCAAGCAAAAAAAAAAAAAAAAAGCAGAAGTCAAAAATGCCCATCTGAAAAAAACCCCAAACAATCATTGAGAATTACCCCAGAGCCACAAGCTTTGGGAACCCAGAGGCAAGTGACAGGTTTCTGTCACCCTCATAGGGCACAAAAGCAATAGGAGATCATTGCCTTTTCTGGGAAGTTTGGGGGATCCCCTCAGCTCAGCATTTTCATCCCAGCTTTAGCCGGACTCAGCAAAAGTTGAGCTACCACAGCAAGAGTTGGTTTAACCTTAACAGGTTATTTGGTGACAAACTGGAACTGGGATTGCAAAGCCTTCCCAGCCAAGCAGCAGAGGCAGGGAGGTTTGCCCTGATGTTTATCAGCTTTTAGGTTAAGGTGTTCAGAGCTCCGAGTTGAAGTGAGCTTGGTAAGAATGACAGCTCCGCAGCGCTGCTGCAAACTCAGCTCCTTAACCCACGGACAGCTCTCCCTGCAAATGTTACAATCACAGCTGCTCCCAGAATGTTTTTTTTCTTTTTAATAAGAGAAATGTTTTATCCTGAACATCTCTCAAATAAAACAGAGGTGAAATATTTCCTTCAATATCAAACATTCAAACAAAACCTTTTGTAATTTCTGCGTCAAACTTCTTAAGTTTTGTTTACAAAACCAGCACCAATAATTTGGTTTTCCCCTTCAGTTTAGGACAAAAATCAGGGGCAGACCAGTTGATTTTTCTTCAGCCTGGAAGAACATTTTTAGTATTCTTGAGAAATCCACAATTTCTTCAAACTGCTTTTACCTTTTCTCACTTAAAACCAGAGTAACTGAGCCCTGTGTTAGCTTTCCCACTGAACCAATTCTCATTTTTCACCCAGAAAAGCTCCTACCTCTGTTGCATTTCCTAGCTCCAGCACAGTCCCTTTCCTGCATGGATTGCTAACACTTCACAGAGCACACACAGCAGATAGGGAAACTGAGGCACAGAGACTCCCAGGATATGCTAAATGCATCCATGAGAGAGCCAGAAAGCCCAGATGACAGCTCTGCCCAACAAACCTGGCAGAATTTATTCCTCTCCCTTTCTTTCTTTTCTGTCGTTGCTTACTTTAGAATACTTCTAAAACTTTCTAATTCACCGCAACGGTATTAAAACTTTTACAGCATTCAGAGAATTTCTAAATTATTTGAAGCTGTAGTTTGGTCCCTGCTCAGCAGTGCTGGCTAGAAAACAAGCCCTTGGACAGCTTTTTTTTGGGTTTTTTTTCCCCCCTGCTTTAAGAGCAAGGTGAGTATTGGTGAAACACAGTTCTCCTTTTCCACGCTGACTGAGCTTGCAGTTGGCAAGGGGCAAAATCAGGAGTAAATCGGAGTAAATCAGGAGTGAATCCAAAGAAAACATGATAAACTAAATTGGGTACAGAGCAGAAGTAAAAAAAAAAAGTTGTCTGCATTTGATATCTTGCGGATTCTCCAGCGGCACAAGTTGGGGATTCGGGGGCAGCCGCAATCGCTGTTTTCCCCGCTAAAATACACACCTTTAGAGCCAGAAATTGCAGTTTTTCGGGTCCTGGGAAGGCAATAATTTAAAGCCATGTCCCAGCGGCGGTGGATGCGGCTCTCGGGGAGCAGAGGAGCCGCTCCGGCAGCCGCGCTCCGCTCGCTCCGTTCCGAGCGCTCCTGGAGGATGCTCCCCGCCGGGACCGCATCCGGCCGGGCCGAGCCCGGGCATCCCACGGGCGCTTCTGCGAGGAGCGGCTGCTTTGGGAAGGCTTCCCGCTTCCCCGGCTCGGTTTCCTTCGGAATACCGAGAAAACCACGTCGGATCCACGGAGAAAAGAGGGTCGGAGGCGGCTCCGGCGGGGAAAAAAAAAAACAACACAGAAAACCAAACCAACAAAAAATCGAAAAGCGAACGAAAATTGCAATTCGCATTTTCGTTCGCTTCTCGTTTCGTTTTGTTGTTTTTCCCCCCGTTTTTCGCCGAAGCTCCCTCGGAAGCGATCCCGTGTCCGCAGCCGCGGCCAGCCCGGACCCCCACGGAACTCCCTGCGGCCGAGGATGTAATTATTTTAACAGAGAGCGGCTAAAGGGGGGTTACTGACCCTGCACAGCCCCTGCACAGCCCCCTCAGCCTTTCTGACAGCGCTGCCCTTGGAAAACAACACGCGGCGCTTGGAAAACGCCGCGCAAGCCGGCGCCCATCCCGCTGCCCACGGCCGCGGGGCTGCTGGGTCACGGCTACTCGAGCTGCGAGCTCGGACTGTTCAGGATGGGCAGCTCAGAGCCCGGTCTGGCCTCTGCCCTGTCCTGCCCGGGTCGGGGAGAAGCGGGGCTCGGGGCAGCGGCAATCCGCGGCTGCACTCGGGAGCTGCACTCGGGAGCCGCGCACGCACCCTCGGGCTGCTGGCGAGCCCCGGCGCTCCCGGCAGGGCACCGCACAATGGTCCGGACCCCATCCAGACCCCTGAGCAGCCTCCCGGTGTCCCGCTAAGCACGGCGCCGTGCCCGCTCCGACGGGCCGGACTGACGGACAGATGGATAGATAGGATGGATGGGTGGGATGGCAGGATGGATGGATGGCAGGATGGATGGCAGGATGGATGGATGGATGGATGGAGGCTCAGCGCCTAGCGCGCCTCGCCCCGTCCAGCCAAGCGCCGTTCTCAGCGCACCCCGGCAAGGAATGGATGAGGGGGCCGAGCCCACGGGCCCGCTCCTGCCCGCTCCTGCTCTCCGGGATGTTCTCCGGTTCCCCGCAGGGTGCAGGAGCCACGGCACCGGACCCGACGGGCACGGCGGCGAAGGGCAGGTCGCCCCTTTCCCGGGAAAACAAGGGTTTCACACTCCGGCGGGTGCCGACCCCGCCGGGGCTCCCTGCGCGGCGGGGAAGGGCGGCTCGGGGAGCGGGGCAAGCCGGGCTAAGCACCGGCGGAGCCCCCTCGGAGCCGGCACCGCCCGCCGCGGCTGCCCCGGCGAGAGATGGAAGGGGAGGATGCCCCCGCACTTACTGTCCTGCTGCGGGGTGTCGCTGCCGCTGGTCAGCCCGGGGGACTCCAACAAGCTCCGGCCGGGCTCGCCGCCGCCCTCCTCCGCCTGGGCGGCCACCATGTCGCCCGCCTCCTCCAGGTCCAGCAGGTGACTCACGGAGAAGTTCTTCTTGGCTTGTAAATTGTCCAGGCCGGCGGGGCCGTCGAGGCGGGCGGGCAGCAGGGCCTGCCTCTCCATGGCGTGGGCATAGCTGGACGCCATGGTGCCGAGCGGGGCTGCTCTGCCCTCGCCCCCCGCGGGCGCCCACCGCCCCCGCGCCCCCCCAGCCGCCGGCGCTTCCAGGGGGGGAGTAGCGAGGAGCGGAGCGGGGCGAGCGGGACGGGACTCGACGGCAGCGGCGGATAGGGAAGCCCGAAGGGGAGCGGGCAGGGCCGGGCTTAAAACATGCCGGAGGGGAGAGGCGGCGGCCGGCTCGGGGCGCCGGGGCGGCGGCGCGGGGAGCTGCCGCCGGCCGAGAGGCGCAGGGCGGCTGTGGGGCCGCTGGGGCGGGTGCGCCCCGTCCCTCCGCCCCCGCTGCCGCCGGCTCCGCTCCCTCCGCCCCTGCGCTGCCCTCCCCTCCCTCCCCTCCGCCCCGCACTTCAAACGGCGGGGGCGGCTCCGGGCACCCGGGGGAGGGCGGCCCGCGGGGCCCCGCCGGGACGTGGCACCGGGCCGCGGGTGGCAGCGCAGGCCCCGCGGCTGAAGGGGGGAGCCGGGCAGGCCCCCGTTGTGGGCCGGCGCTGCACCTGGAGGGGAGGGTGGACCGCGGCCCTGGGAGGGAGGGAGTGAGGAGAGGAACAGCGAAAATGAGAAATGCAGATGAAAAGGTGAGCGAGGGTAATGGAAGAGAAAGTGCGAACAGGAGAGAGGGAAGGAAGAGGAAAAACCAGCGAAAGAGGAAGGAAAAGTGCAGCAGAGAACTGAGAGAAACAGAGCGATAGGGGAGTAAAGTGAAGGGAAGGGAAAAAACAAACAAAAAACCGCGAGGACACAGTCGGAGCTGCTGAGGCCGGCAAGCACAGCGGTCCCCGCAGGCTCTGGTGGCCCTGGTGGCCCCGGTGGCCGGGGACAGGTGGCGGCCCTCGGACCGTGCCCAGCACAGCGCGGCCGCTCAGGGGCCGGGGCCGCCTCAGGCCGCTGCTCCCGGCGGCCGCGGCCGGGGCTCCGAGCTGCCACAGCCAGCCCAGAATTTCCATCCCCCCTGATCTGGGGAAAGAACATTTGATGCCATCAAAGGGCTCCAGATTGAAAACAGATGTGCTTCCCCGAGCCTCTCCATGCATTTAATTAAGGCACAGGCATGGAGGAGACATTTCCATCATTAGTTTGCTTTCAGGCCCCCCCCCCGGTCCCAGTTTACCCTTTCCAGTCTCAAAGACCCAAATGAGCAGGGCAGGGCTGCAGAGCTCTGCTGTCCCCGATTTGGGGGGTAGACAAAGGTGGAAAGGCAAAAAAAACCCCAAGTTTGGGGCAAGTTGTGCATGTGCACAGAAGCATGTGAGTGTACATCCACCCAAAATGCTGTGGGTGCATCTGCGTATGCAGCACAGAGTGACTTCTTCTGCATCAGAAGGACGATTTGTGTGATGTCCTCTGGTACATGTCCACATGTTGGATGGGGAAGGAGCTGTGCCCTCACATGGGTGTGCAAGGCTGGCTTTTGTATACTGGCATCTGGTACCCTGGCTCTGCAGGTTCAGGCAAGGCAGGGCGGGTGATCACCTGTACATACCCTGGTCATGAAATGCCCTTTTCTCTGCCTTTCTCAGGTATCTGGCTGCTGCCTCCTTTCTTGGTGAGCTGGGGTTTACCCTCTCTCTCCCTGATCTGGTTCA
The DNA here is from genome assembly GCF_012460135.2 of Molothrus ater. Taxonomy (NCBI): domain Eukaryota; kingdom Metazoa; phylum Chordata; class Aves; order Passeriformes; family Icteridae; genus Molothrus; species Molothrus ater. Next base: position 1,881,980 of record NC_050486.2, read on the forward strand.
GATGCGTGTTTGCAGCTGGCTGTCCTGAGTGGGTGCTGGAGAAGCCCAGCCATAAACATGCCTTTCCACGGGCAGTGGGGTCTGCTCTTGGCCTTGGATGTCAGCAGGAGCCACAGAAACCAGCCCAAGAGGTCTCTGTGACAGCAATGCCCTCACTGACATCCCTGCTGAGGTCTCCCCATGTCTAAGTGCATCCTTCAGACCATGCTCCCTGCCAGCCCTGGGGTTGGGAATGCAGCCTGAATTTGCCCTGGAAAGAGGAAACAGCCAGCTCCAAAAGTGAGGCTTCATCCTGAAGTGAGTCCTGGCTGCTCCCCTCACATGCATCTTAAAGGATTGACTCCCGTTTCTCTTTCTGCAAGGCAGGCTCCCAGAAATGGGGGCACACCAGGGGATGGATGCTCCCAAGCACTCCCTGTTCTCACAGGGGGTCACCTCCAGACATTCTAGGGATCCCTCTCTGCCTCCTACCACCGAGACCAGGACAAGTCCCCATGGAAGGGGTGACAACCTGCAGAGCAAGAAATGTTCAAGTATTTCAGCCTCTTGAAGAAAACATGGATGTTTTCAGACCAGAGCTGGGCTTGAGGGAGTGCATGAGAAGAGATGGATCAGTTCTCCCCCACTGCCACCTCAGACCCTCTGTGTGGCCCAGACAGGTCCCTTCCCTTCCCTTTCAGCCTGGGTGAATTCCACAGGCTGCATTCCAGAACAGGGTGCCTGATTCACATTCTGAACGTGGCCTGAACCCCTCCTACAACACAACTCTGGATTTCTGTCACTGGGTGGGAGGGACAAGCTGAATCCAAGGGCAACTCTGACAACTCTGTCTGTCCCAGAAGGAAGGGGAGTGGGAGCAAGGCCTGCACAGAGCACAGCAGGGCTGCAGTTCATCTCTCAATTATCTCTGTTCTGGCCAGACAGGCCCTGTGCCAAGGCACACCTAGGATGTGGAAATGAGTGCAGCAGGGACCTCCTGGGCTCTGACAGGGATAGTGCCTGTGCTGCCAGCTCAGTTTATGATGCAGAGGTGACAGGATACCCCAGTTCTCACAATCCTGAGGCTGGGGAGGGCTGCCATGCCACAGATGGCCCATGGCAGCAGAGCCAGGCACCCTTTAAACATCTTACAGGCCATCAAGAAGTGATCAGACATTTATTTCCTCCTCACCACTGCTCTGGTGTCAAGCTGAGCAGGTATCTCCCCTTCCCCCCATCCTCCCATCCCACTTTTCCTCTCCAATGTGCACCTGCCCAGAGGCTGCTCACAGCCCCATTCCTCCCTCTCCCAGCTGTCCAGCAAATGGGTGCCTTCTGCTCACACTCTCAGCAGGGCAGGAGCCTCTGAGCCACTTCTGCCAAGGGAGAAGAATAAAGCCCAAAAGTCCTGAAACAGCCAGAAGTCTGCCTGGTGAAGCACCCACAGATGAAAGACCCAGCCTCACACCACAGCCAGACCCCAGTTTTGCCCTTTCTGCTCCCAAAAGTGGTTGTCATTTTGAAGGACATTAGTGAGACTCACCAGTGAGCTTTGCCTCAAAACCTCCCTCCCCTCTGCTGTGATCATGTCCAACACTGGGAGAAAGTGAAGCAAAAACCACAAATTCCCCCATTTTCCCTTCTCTAGTTGCATTTCAAGAAGGGGAACCCCAAATATCTGCATCTCTGCAGATGACCAGCACATTTTGCTTCTGCTTTCTCTTCTCATAGAAATCACAAGCACCCTGCAGTGCCAGTGAGAAAGCCCCTAACTGGAGTGTATTTTTGATTCTTGAAGTTTCCCAGGAGGTCCTGCACTGGCAGCTCCTGTGGTTCCCAGCTCCAAGGATGTTCTAAACCCTCAGAAACATTCCCTTCACATCTGTCTGAACAGCAGCTCTGGAGCTCCACAGTTTTGGTGCCACTTTTCAGGTACAACAAACAGGACCTGATGAGCCTCCCAGGGGTCTTGGAACCAACAAGAAACAACCAGAGCAGGTGAGCAGCTATAAAATCCGCAGGGCAGCTCACAGCCCTTGGGGCTGGCATTAGTGGCATGCAGGAGGGTGCAAAGCAGCAGGAAAGCCAAGCCTTCCTCTGCCCTGACCACCACACCATGTGCCTCTACCAGCACAGATTGCCCTCTTCCTTCAGGTGCCCTAAATATCTTTTCTTCCACCTGGGTTTGAATAAAGGAAATAAAAGAAGGACTTTGAATAAAAGAAACCAGGCAGAAGAACCTGTGGTACCCAGGTGTGTCCTTAGCTGGCTGATGGTGTCATGGCATTCAGGTGAAGAAGCATTTTGCTCAGTGAGGGAAAGTCCTTTGGGTTTCCCCTACTTCATTTTCAGTGTTTAAATTCTTAGAGCCTTTTTTTTTTTTTTTTGATCTGCCAAATGTGTTTCATCCTAGAAATTAAAGAAAAAAATGCAGGGGGGGGGGGCAGTGAGGAGCAGGAGCTGACAGCCAGAGTGCAGGAAACCTGACCAGAATGCACACACCATCTATTCCTGCTCCTTGCAGGGCACTCAGCTCTTTGCAGACATGCTGAATGCCCTCCAGCTTTGCCCTCTTGAGGGTCTGGATGGGGTGCAAGCAGTTTAGAGTGGTGATTCAGAGGGCAGAGGGCACAAATGATGTCCACTCCTCTCCTAGACCCAGCAGCTTTGGGGAGGGAGTGCTCCAACACACCTTCACACCTTTGCACTCCAAAACATCACCCAGGCTCCTTAGGGGAAAGCTGGGGAGAGGCAGGGATTCAGAGCATCTCTCTGGCTCTGCCTCTTCTCAGCCTGCATCCACAGTGTCCCATGCCCTGCCCAGCCCAGTGAGATGCCACTGCTGGACTCCCTGATGCTGCAGTGCTGTGGAGCCAAAGCAGAATTCTTTCCCTCTGAAAAGTTTTCCCCCAGCCCTCCCATGGTGCTGGTTCACTTTCATGCCTGGTCTCAAGCCCTTCTGCACTTGCTGCAGCCAGGGCTGGCTGAGATCTGTGTGGAGCTGGGCACAGAGAGCACCTGCAGGGACATTTGTCTGCCTCTCACATCCCTTTACAGATTTTGGGGGAGATTTTGGGGGTCTGGGCTCATATTGGGGTGTGCAGCCAGGGCTGGGTGAGATCTGTGTGGAGCTCAGCACAGGGAGCACCTGCAGGGACCCTTGTGTGCATCTCACATCCCTTTACAGCTGTGGGGGAGATTTTGGGGATGTGTGTCATATTGGGGTGTGCAGCCAGGGCTGGGTGAGATCTGTGTGGAGCTGGGCACAGAGAGCACCTGCAGGGACACCTGTGTGCCTCTCACATCCCTTTACAGATTTTGGGGGTCTGTGCTCATATTGGGGTGTGCAGCCAGAGCTGTGCCCCACAAACTCCTGCTACACACTTGGACCAAGCCTCCCTCTTTTCTTGCCTCCCCACACTGAGGTGTGTTATTACATCTGTGGGGATCAGGTAGTCTACAGTCCTTCCAAGCTGTAAACTCAGCATCAGGGTTTCTTTTAATCCCAAACATCTTGATGTCATCTGGAAATGCCATGAGCAGTTTATAATTAGGGTTTAGCATGCAGATTAATACCAGCAGCTCCAGGGTGAACAGACCATCAGAGTCTAATCAAAGCTTAAATGGGGCAGCAATTTAGTACTGAGATTTATTATTCCTCTGCACAATATTTTGAACCAGAGGCTGAGTTCACAGCACACACAATCATTCCTGGAAGTGCTATCACATCTCCAGTCAGAGCAAGGTGCCTTGTTACTGGTTCATGGGGGTGATAAAGACTTGGCTCTGGGAACTTATTTAGGAATATCACAGCACTGACACTGTACAAGATTTAAAACCTGAGGCAGGAGAACACTTGCACACATGCTGCAGCCCATGTGGATGCTGGGGCAAGGCCATGCACTTATATTTTTTTGCTGTGCACCAGGTGTAATAAGGGAGGTGTCCCAGGATAGCAGCTGAGGGGTTTTTTTTGCCATCTCCCCTGGCCCTGTGTGGGGAGGAAGGATGGAAAGCTTTGTGGGGATGGAGCCACCTCACAGCAACAGAACCTTCAGGGGACCTGGCACTCTGCAGCAAGCTCAGCTGAGGGCTGGGGAGGGAGTTCTGTGCTCAATGCAGCCAACTATATTATTCAGGCACAACTCCTGAATAATATTTCTGCCAAGCCCCCTCTGGATGGCTCCTGGGAGTACCCCCAAGTCTCAGAGGTTTGATTTTCACAGTAGGGGCAGCTGGGCTGGCTGTGCAGCACCTGGGCTGGAGATTTCACTAGCAGGGCTCCAACCTGCCTTGCCTGACCCAGCCTCCTCTGACCCAGCCTGGGCTGGAGCCTTTCCCTTGCCTTGTCATTTCTAAAACACAAGTGGAGGAGGGGGCTGAGAGAGTGGAAATTTGTTTATCAGTTTGTCTGCACTAGTCCCGGTTTTTAGATTGCAAGGCAGAGCTGCCACAGCTGTCACCCAGCTTTCAGCAGGGATGACAGGCACATTCACCAGCTGCCAGTGGCAAAAACTGCTTTTCTGGTTCCTTTTTCCATCATCTTTCCACCAAGTGGGAGAGGGGCTGTGAGGAGTGTCCTGATCCCAGCCTGGCTGGGTGTGGATCTGAACTTGGCTTTGCTCTTGCCAGGGATGCCATGGGGCTGGCACCACTGGGGTACAGGGGACAGATGTCACACACTGTGGCCTCTCAAGACAACCCATTCACCATGGGTTCCACCAGGAAACCACAGCAGTACCAGCACAAACACCTCCTGAGCACAGTTTTGTTGCAGTGGCTGTGAGCTGTGTGAGCACAGGGCACAGTTCTGCAGTGGATGGTGCCTGTGTTATTGCTCCAGCACCAGAAAAGCAAGAACTCCTTCTCTGCTTCCTTCTTCCATCATCTTTCCACCAAGTGGGAGAGGGGCTGTGGGGAGTGTCCTGATCCCAGCCTGGCTGGCTGTGGCTCTGAATCAGAGTTCAGCTCTTCCCTCCTTTGGCTTTGCTCTTGCCAGGGATGCCATGGGGCTGGCACCACTGGGCTGCAGGGGACAGATGTCACACACTGTGGCCTCTCAAAACAACCCATCACCGTGGGTTCCACCAGGTATCAGCACAAACACCTCCTGAGCACAGATTTGCTGCAGTGGCTGTGAGCTGTGTGAGTGGATGATGTTTATTGCTCCAGCACCTTGGAGGCTTTAGTGGATTTACCTGCCTGTGAGAAACCAGGCTGTGCCACTTCCAGGGTTCCTATTCTCCTATGACAGCGACTTGGTGACACTGAGAGAGCCACCAGGAGCTGCAGCCACTCCCCCTGCCCCAGGGCAGCTAGGCAGGGCTGGCCAGGCTGCAAGAGGGCTAAGCTGCTGTCCCAAGGGCTCAGACTGGAGCTGGCTCCAGAGCTGGCTGTGTAAGGAGCCTGGGTTTGGATAAGCCAGCCGTTTAACCGGGGTTTTATTACCAGGCAGGGGAACAAAAGCACTCAGAGGTCACCCGGGAACTTTAATCAGCACCGAGGGTCATTGGATAGCAGGATAGGAGGGAGGAGGGCAGGGCCCAGGGCACACAAATAAATAAATAGATGTATTTAAACCACCTTCCTCCTCCAAGTGATCTCTCTCTCTCTCTCTCCCCTTCTCCATGTACACACTCTGCTCCTTACAATCAGGCCTTCAAATGGCCCTCATTTCCCCAGCAGAAAGTCCAAGATCTCCTGCAAATTGAACTAAGACGTTTATCCACAAGGTTTGGTTGGGTTTTTTTATTTTAAATCCCTTGCTGCTGGAGATGAAAGTTCAGTCTGCTGGACTGCTCTTGGGCTGGGTATCAGATATCCCTAACCCTGGAGAGAGAAAATGTCCCACCAGCTTCTCTCCCCTGCAGGAAAGGAAAAAAAAACCCCACCACCTCCCATAATCAGAGTCTGGGCAGACAAATTGGCACCACTCTTTTCTCCCTCCACCCCCCTTTCTGCAAGAGGACTAACCCTTCAGAGCACAGTCACAACTCACAAATATTTGTGGGTATTATATTGCAAGAGGGGAAAAAAAAAATCCAAAGGAAGGTAACTGTTAAAAGCTTAGTCCCTCTCCCATGGAAAGCAGCTTTATGCACGTCCATAAATCTCCTTTGTAAGTGGCCATTAAAATTGCGTCTTGTTTAATTTTTTTTTAATCTCGTTTAAACACTTTTTCTCATCTTGCAAACGAATGATGTCATTGGCAGGCCCAGTAATGAACTGAAAAAAAAAAAAATCAACTTTCTAATGTTTTGGGGGCTCTCTCTAAACGCAAACCCTTCAAAACCAGTTTCCTAATCCAGCCAAATACTTAAGCACGTGCTTAACAACCAACTTGTGTTTAAGTGCCTTGCTCCCACATCTGTCCACACTCATCTCTGGGCACAAATGATGTGCCTGAAGGGAGCAGAGGGTTTAAACTGTGCCAGGGTGAGAGTCCCTGGCTGCTGAACTGTTGGGCTGCTCCTTGCATGGGCAACACAACAGGACAGAGAGCCCACAGCATCTGCACAGGACAAGATCCTCACTTTGGCTGAAAGGCTCCTTGCTGGCTGCTTCTGTTGTTTGGGTTTGGTGTGTGGCTGGAGGTTTTAGGTTTATTTTTTAATATTTTTTATTTTTTTAAAAAAAAATTTTTTTGGAAGCTGTTTTAACAAAGTGGGAGCAAAACCAAATAGCAGGCTGAGCAAACGGGGAAAAATAAATGTGAGACTTGCAAATGAATAATTGGTGTGGTTCTAATTAAAAAGTGGTTAACTGTTTCGGGGTGAAGAGCAGGGGTTTGGGCTGACACCATCTGAACCCTGGAAGGAGCACGTTAAGCTGTTCACCATACTGTGGGTTAAGAAAATGGGAAATAAATACATCCCAGCCCCTTGGAAAACTAAACCATCTTTAGGGCTCAGCTGTAAACTTTCTTCAGCAATTTATTAGAGTTCCAGAGAACACTTGTTGAGTAGCCTCGGCCTGTAATAAATATCAGTCCCTGTTTGTTTGTTTTTGTAATGGGAACAAAACCACATCTTTTTCTTTCTCAAGTGGATAATTTAATTACATGGCAAGAAACACATTCATTGTCCAAAATACCCAGAGAAGATTGCCACGAAAGTCACAGTTCTGTGGTGAGAGGAGGAGAGCAGAGCCAGCTGATACCAGAAGTGGTTTCAGGGAAGGTTTCTGTGGTGGCACATCCATCTTTGCTGGAGCTGGGGTTTGTAGTGACACTGGGCTTGTCACTACAAACAGGAGAGGCACCTCTGGGCAAGGCACTTCTTACCCTACATGGAGCACCAGAAGGGAAAGGCAGAGGGAACCACAGGGAATGAGGGGAAGGGAAGGGAAGGGAAGGGAAGGGAAGGGAAGGGAAGGGAAGGGAAGGGAAGGGAAGGGAAGGGAAGGGAAGGGAAGGGAAGGGAAGGGAAGGGAAGGGAAGGGAAGGGAAGGGAAGGGAAGGGAAGGGAAGGGAAGGGAAGGGAAGGGAAGGGAAGGGAAGGGAAGGGAAGGGAAGGGAAGGGAAGGGACCTGTCTGGGCCACACGGAGGGTCTGAGGTGGCACTGGGGGAGAACTGATCCATCTCTTCTCATGCACTCCCTCAAGCCCAGCTCTGGTCTGAAAACATCCATGTTTTCTTCAAGAGGCTGAAATACTTGAACATTTCTTGCTCTGCAGGTTGTCACCTCTTCCATGGGGACTTGTCCTGGTCTCGGTGGTAGGAGGCAGAGAGGGATCCCTAGAATGTCTGGAGGTGACCCCCTGTGGGAACAGGGAGTGCTTGGGAGCATCCATCCCCTTGTGTGCCCCCATTTCTGGGAGCCTGCCTTGCAGAAAGAGAAACAGGAGCCAATCCTTTAAGATCAGTTCTTGATGGGCTTGGTTCACTCATTACCTGCAGGCAGCTTTGGGTTTAAGCCTGGAAATCTGAAATAGCTGAAGGGAGGCACTATCCAGATAAGCAATTACCCAGTGCTCTTTCCCAGGGATAGCCTGGCAATTATGGTCAGAATCCAGGAATCAGATGGTTGCAGAAAGACAGACCCTGACTCCTCTGAGCTTGTCTTGAGGGGCACAATTAACGTGCTGGTGTGATTAAAGCCACGTTCAGCTCTGGGATACGAGAGCCAGATGCACCAGGTGACTCCTCTGAAGGTGCTGGTTACCTGATTTGTAGCAAATCAAGTAGGAATCAGCCATTCCTGTCCACACAGCTCCATGGTGCTGTTAAACAGCCAAACCCTCTTCTCTTACATGTCTTTGAGGGAGATGAAATCCATATGGCCCAGAGAGTGAGCACAGGCCAGGGATGGAAGGAAGGACAGAAACACCATTTCTTCAGGACAGAAGACAATGGAAATGTTTCCACTGATTCCAACAGGTTCTGAGTCAGCGGCTGCAACCAATTTTCCTCCTAAATGGACTTCCATATGTCTAAAAGAGTCTTGCAAGTGCTGGAATTTGTTACAGAACAAACCTGTACTTTATTACTCTGCTCCCTGATTCCCAGTGTTTCTCCCTTTAAATTCCTTTGCTCAGCCATTTCTGGGCTTGGGGGTTCACTTCTGAGAAATGCATTCATTTCTAAAGCAAACATTTTCCATGGGACAGACAGAGTGAAGCCTCCCCCCTCTGCTCCCAGATTTCACTTTGCTTTGCTGAGAACTTCAGGTTCATCAGAAAATGGTGTGGTTCTCTGTGCAGAGGGAAGCATGGTGAGGAAATCAGGCTCATCAGACCTGAAACCTTCTGTATTTTACAGGTTTCCTCTGAAAGATAGATATTTGGGCAAAAGTTGAGCAAAGCTGGTATTTACCAGAATTTTTCCATTTGTCACATCTCTTAAAACAGAAGAGGTTTTGCCTTCTTTGTGGCAGGAATCTTAAAAGATTTTTCTGTTTCCTTCTTTCATTAAATTGAAACAAAAATTAGCAAAATGGACTTTTTCCTTTTCATCAAAGGCTGGTTTTTTTATGGAAAGAGCATCACTTTCCTGCCCATGGTACCATTTACTGCATTTAAAGGGATTTAGGAACTGTTGTACCATTTTCAGTAGTGGTTTAGGGACTGCATGGGACACTTGCATGACCTGCTTCATATCCATATTTGAGAGCTATCAGTAAATGTTAAGGAGTGAAATACCTTTTATCTCATCCTGAGGTGTCAATGAAAGACAAGCTTTCTACAATGTCTTGAAAATATGACTCAAGTTTAAGTTCCTTAAACTGAATATAATTTTCAAACTTACTGCTAGTGCTACACTGAAACAGCCATAAACATTACAGTTTTCAAATTCATCTATTTAAGCAAAAATATTTTCTGTTTCCCTGCAAGAACAAAAACACAGGAAGAAACTTTCAAATCAACTCCCCCAAGGAACATCTCTAAGGCCCCATTTAATTCAGAATTTTAAGAAGTTTCTCAGTTTCCCAAGTGTTTTTTTTAGTTCATGCTGACATTACTTTAAGGGTGTTGGTTCAAAATGAAATCTCAAAACTTTTCATTAGAAAACAAAGCCAAAACCTTTGGACTTCTTTTTATTCCTTTGCCAAAACAGTTCTTCAAGCTGATGTGAATTCCCAAACATTTTCAGCCAACTTAAAGCACAGCATTTGGCAAATACATAATTTGCCTAAAAAAAGAAGTAATTGTCCCATTCTAAGAACTAGGATAAAATCCATCCGTGATTTTAAGTGCTCAGACTGAACAATGATGAAGTATTTGCCCTGATGATAGGAAAAAAAAGAAATAAATTTTGCTTATTACTTTACATATATATTTATACATTTCTGAAATTTATATACATGCACGGCCCTTTCCGTCCAACATGAATATTTTCAACACAGAAAAAGTAAAGAGAAGAGATTTAGTGCTGATTAGAACAAAAGTTGCACTGTACCTTACAGATTTCAGCATGTCTCATTAAAACTGGGCTTGAAATATACATATCCTTTAATAAATAAAGCTTAAGGTACATAAACACTGCAGCGGATATAAATTATTTTAACCAAAGTATGTAGGGATGAAAAAAAAAAAAATTACTGGAACACCATGATCCAGGGCATTTTACAGTAAATTGGACTTCATCAGCGGTTTTGCATTTTTATTTGATTTTGGAGTTCCTCCACTAAAGCTGTAAGTTTTGTAGAGTTTATTTCACACCTTGTAATTTAAAACGTTACACTCCATCGAAATTCCTCTCAAAAAAAGGACCTGAGTAATTAATGTCTTTGGGTTCAACGTTCATTATATCCCACTAGTGTGAAAATTCATAAAAATAAGACATGGGATTAGGAGCTTAACAGCCTCACACATTTGCAGAGCTGCTGCATTGGCAAATATTTCCCTGCCCTTTCGGAGCAGAGCACTCTCCTGGCTGCTCTCATTTGTTTCACTGCATCATCCAAGTCATTAGAAAGTGCCTGGAAATCAACTTCCATGTCTCACACTCGTATTTTTTTTCTTGGAAGCAGATAAATAAGATGGGTCAAAGCCATTTCTTCCTATGCTCTTCTCCTTTCTCCATTTGGTGTTTTCTTCATGTCGTGTTTTAACTCCTCATGGAGACAATGGGAATTTTGGCCACGTGGAGCCAGGGGACTCCAGATGCCCTTGGAAAGGAAGCACGAGCTGGGGTTTGATTGCAGAGAGCTGAATCGTCTCCTTTGTGCAAAGCCCTGGGTTCTCCTCCCTGGTTCCAGCAGCTCCAGGTGGAATCACAGGCTCCGTTTTGCCCTGGGCACATCCATAGATACAGTGGGTGAATTTGTGCAGCAAACTGTAATTTTGACCAGAGTTTAATTTTGGAGGGACATAAACCACTCACGAAATTGGGCTGAATTTGACAAGCACTCTTTCCCAAAAAACCAAACAAAACCAACAAGCCTAATACAGGAGGCTCTTTTTTAAACTTCAAAACATTTCATTCCAAAGTGTTTTCAAAGCAAAGGGGTTGACTTCATGTAGGTGTTTCTGAAATGAGCCTTTTGGAGGTTTTATTGAAAAACCCGACTTTAGGGAAAAAAAAATGAAATTCAACTCTAAAATGGAACATTGTGTTTCAGATCAAACACCATGTCCTAAGTTGACTCAGGATTTCTCGTTTATTTTATATATATATATAAATATATAATTTTCCCCCTCCCATTTCTTTTTTTTGGGACTGTTTTGGTTCCAAACAAACAGAATTGCTTCATTCCCTGCTCCCCTCCCCCAGGTATCTGAATCTGGCACAAAGCATCCTTTATCCACCCAGGTCGCTGTCGTTCACCCCAGAACACGCTGGCCAGAAACCCTAAGGAGCAGATCAGACCAGATCAGATCAGATCAGATCAGATCAGATCAGATCAGATCAGATCAGCCTCGCTCTCCCCGCAGCAAGGACTGCACAATTCCCTTCCAAACGGGCAATTCCCATTGTGCTGAGGTTCCTGCCACATCCCAGCCTCTCATCACGGCTCCCTCTATGGCTGACAGGGAGGAATTCCAGCCCAGGATCCTCAGGACCAGCCACATTCCAGGGAACCAAGCTGTCCAGTTTGGACTCGGAGGTGCTTTCATCGAGGGGAGGTGAAGCCTGCAACAGATCTGTTCTTGGGCAGAAATATCAGTGGGGATTGCTGCTTTCATTGCTGCACGTGGCTGGGCAAAGGAAAATCTTTGTCCAGGATGGATCAGTTATTGCATCTGTCCTGGAAATGAATTTGGAGACCTGCAGCAGCATTTGAGTGCTTTGCTGCTGGCTGATACATTGAATTTACCTTTCTGCCAAACAGTTTTTGGCACAGTCACCAACCCAAGAAAGGGGTTTTCAGAAAGTTCTCTAAAGAAGAAAGAGCATGCCAAAGGAAAGGCCCCTTAGATTTTACTCTGTACGTTTTTGAGCAATGCAATTAACTTTTAGCATCCTAACACAGGTTTGCACATTTTGCCCCATGAGCAGTTCTTCTAACTGATATAGTTAACACACACTTTCAAAAAAATGAAAAATTACACATATTCTTTGAGCTTAAGGAAAGAAGCTCCTATTTCAAGCTTGATCTGGAGGCTCTGCTGAAGCCTCCCTTTGCTCTCAACCCCTAGAGAGCAGTTCTGTCCTCAGAGCAACCCATCTTTGCAGCAAAAGGGCAAAGGGATTCTAAGGAAACATCAGGGCTCCTCAGATGGGTGAAAACTGGGAGATCTCTCAGCAAAGTTATTCTCTGGTTCAATCAAAAAAAGCTGTCATCATATGCTGGGGCTGGTGAAGGGGTGATAAAATCATTCAGCTTTGGGACACGAACAGCTCTCTCAAATTTAAATCAGATGGAAATGGAGTCAGTTTGTTTGGAGAAGTAGCTCAGCTCTCAGCAAGGATTATGACTCTTATAATTTTCCTGTGGCTGAAAATGGAGTGTATTTCAGAGCAGTAAACAACCACCAAGCTTTTCTTATGAACTTATCTTGCATCATGGCCCTGTCCCCTCGTGAGGACAAAGCACCAGGAACCCAGGGCTGGTTTTGGGACAGCAGGCAGGGAATCAGAGCCTGGGATCAGAGCCTGGGATCAGATCCTTGCTTGCTCTGAGGATCTCTCCATGAGCTGACGCACAAGCACGGGGATGAGTCACAGATGGCTGGGGTGCTGTTGGAATCTCAGCAGATCTGAGGGAGTTTGGGATGCTTCCCACCACGAATTCTTCACTCCCTGCCTCACTGCAGAGCCTGCTGTGCATGTGCTGTAAGGGGTAACACAGAGAAAGGCCTGGGCCCTGGGAAGAACCATTCTGCTCAAACACAGCTCATGGGGCAAGGAGAGCCAGGTCCAAGTGTGGCAGTGGAGTTTCCAGTTAGATCTTGGGTTCCACTCAGCTCTTGGGTTTCTGTGGCTGAGATGATCTCCAAGGTATCAGAAAGTCTCTTTTTTTCCAGCCCTGTGACTGAAAAAGAAGTTGAGGTTCCTCAGTTCTGCTTCTCAAGGTTGTTTATTTGCTCTTATCTGTCACATTCCTTCTCTGACCTGCTGAGATCTGTCCAGCAGGTCGGGTTGTGGCACAGTCCCTGCCCTTGGGGTGGTGTTGGCTTTTTATACTAAGAACTACCTGTGCTTTATTTACAATAATTTTCCAATACCTACCACCTATGTTAGACAGTCTGTCTCTACTCTAAACCAATCCAGAAGTGTCACCACCACAGCAGAAGATGGAGGAGAAGAAGAAGGAGAAGGACAGGACATGCCCAGGTTCCTCCATCTTGCCCCTTGAACCCCCATTCTCAATCCCCAAAATTCTACTTTTTTACCCTCTGACAAATTAACTATCATTCTATTCAAACTCTTGTGGCTGGTAAATCTTCACACAAAGTTGGTAATTGTTTCCATGGGCTAAAATCAAAGGCACAGGTGTTTGTGACTCCATGCCAAGGTCTCTGAGCCCCCTGCCAGGGTCTGGAATCACCCAGGGCAGCCAGAGAAATGTCCTGGGTCCCAACACTCAGCTTCCACTGCTGAGAGACAGATTCTCCATCTGGAGGCAGGAAATATCACCAAAGGGATACTGGGGACAGCCAAAGGTGAGACTGAGACTCCATCCTCAAAAGACATGAAAAAGCACTTTATTAGTAGAAATACACAGTTCTTATAGAAACAATGGTGGACCAAAGACCAGATTGGCCTTTAGGAATCTTCTCTCACCTATTGGTCAAGAAGGGACAACTCCTTGTAAACATCTTTGACAGTCATTGCCTGCCATGTGCAGAGATTGAGATAATAATTGTTTTAATTCTTTCTCTGAGCTTTCTCACAGCTTCTCACAGCTTCCCAGGAAAATCCTGGGAGAGCTATGTCTCTCTCTGTTCAGAGAACGTGTGATTACCACAGCAGGAACTATCACACACTTACCACTCAGGACACACAGGGTGGACTTGGTAGTGGCTATGAGTTGGAGGATGTGTTGAGATCCTTTCCAGGTCTGCCATTCCAGAACAGGAGATCACCCCAGCTACACCTTAATCTTGCTTGGAAGGTGCACCCTGAAAAGACAGGCTACAGGCCAAGTCCATGCACAGCAGCTCTTGAAGTAGCAGAGTAAGAAATAACAGTAATGCAATGTTTCAGCAGGAGCAGAATCATGTTTTTCAGGGAAACATCATAACCATAACACATACCAGCACAGCTAGGCAGTACTGACACAGAAAATTTTGTTTGAGGGTACCCAGGACGTGATTAAAACTGTTGTGATCCCATGCAGCAAAACACTGATGGAGTGTATACCACTCTGCCTGGTCCAATTCATCATCTGAATTGTCACAGGGTAACTGTGCTCCAACAGGATTTATGCCAGATGGGGTATAATGTGTCTTCCTGCAGTCAGTGTACAATGTAAAGCCAATAAAAACACTATATAACCATGTTCTGGCTAATTCAACACAAAGAGCAGCGTGCACACACCTGACGTGGAGCGGATTTGTCCTGCCAGGTGATTTTGCAATAAACAGCTTGAGTGTTACTGAGGTGGAATCCTAGCCCCATCTATGGTCCTGACAAGCCCCACCTCGTGTTCCCTGCCTGAAGAACCCTCCTGTCAGCTCAAGCTCATGTGCAGCATCCAGGGACAGCAATTCTGTTCTGACAGGTTATTCACCATGTGCCAAATCTGTCAGTGCAGCCTGCAGGGAACTCAGCAGAGAAGGAATACTGATGTCTGCTTTGTTAAGCTTTGGGCTTAACACCAGAGACTCTCCTCATGCCTCTTGGCCTTGAGATAAAGGGAAGGTCTAGAGTTGCCACAGCCCCATCTCCTCAAGGCACTCGAAGTATCAGCTGAAGGCTTGATTAAGCTTGACTGAATTTCCACAGAAGGAATGCTAACCCTTCCTTACACAGAAACACATCCCAAATGCACAGACACAGGCACAAAAAATGAGTGGCCACTCATTTTAGAGTTAGCTGGTCATTTCTACCACAGAAATGACTGTGTCAGCATCTGCAAGTATTTAAAATTCTCAGGCTTTCTTGTTTTTGCCTTCTGGGCTTTTTGAGGTTTTATGTCAGATGGTGGTGAGTTTTCAAACTTTTCTTCACAGGGATGAGGCCATTGGGTGATCCACAGAGTGCAGAGCCAGATCCTAGCCCTAACCCCAACCCTAAACCTAACCCTAACATTAAATCTAACCCTAACCCTGAAACTGGGAAGTTGTGATGGCAGCAGATACAATATGGAGAGAAAGTCACAGGAGGAAGAGGGAAGACCTGGCTGTGAGAGGTTTAAAATGACCCTGAGGAAATCTCTACATTGAAAGTTTGTAACATTGAAGGGGTGAAGAGGAAGGAAAATATTAGAAGAGGAGGAGGAGGAGAACTTCCTTTCTGTCTGAGCAGGCAGTGGAGTGGAGGTGATACCTGAGCAGACACACTGGAGGACAGTGCAGCAGGTTTCCATCTGGGCTCTACCTGCTCACCAAAACCACCCCACTTTAGGAAAACAAGGAGGCACAAATTTAGCAGAGGAGACTGGGGAAGTATTGTCAGTATTGTCTTTTGAGGATATGTCCCTGACAGGAAGCTTGGCATCTTTTCTTCCTGACATAGGTGAGAAAAGCAGACAGAAGAAACACAAAGAAATGTCAGCTGTTCTTCAGGTCCAAAGCAGAAGCAGGAATCTTTGAGGCCAAGCAGGACAGGGAAAGCAAAGCTCAGAGTTGCACCAGCTCTGTACCAGTTGGTGCTGTGTTTCCCTTGCATGGATTCCCTGTGCTCTGGTGTGCAGCTGAGCCCTGGCCGTCCACAGGGTGGATGTTTTAGTGCCTGGCTCTTTTTAACTGGCACATGTTAAGAGCTTTGAATTAACAGGTGCATAAAAACTGTCAAAAAACACTTAGCTCTCAAGACAGTCTGTCGGTTGTATTAAAAATATGGTTTTATGTAACCACATTCTCTCAACACTTGCTGGGTATTACGGCATGGGAAAGTCACTCGCCCTTCCCAAATGAAAGCAGAGATGTTTAAACTCTCCTACAGGACAAAAAAAAGAAAAAAAAAAAAAGAAAATGAGAAAGACTACAGTTCCTCTGATCTTGCCAAGGATTTGCTCCTGTTTTAAACACTGAAGGTCGATTCCTTGCAGCAGAACAGGACTGGCCTAAAGCTCCAGACTAGGGGCAAGCACCCCAGCAGGTCAAAAGGCCAGTGTCTTGCAGGCTTAGTGAGGTGGAAATGAGGGGTTTTTGACAACTGAATGGGAAGATATCTCACTTGCTGACTGAGGAGGTGGTATTTACTGTAAGCATGGCCTGGGTTTTAAAAAAACCACTCGGGTTTAGAGCTAGGAAAAAAAGCCAAACTATTTGTGCCCATACTTCAGAAGAGGTTTAGAAATAGTTTTAGTTCTCAGTCTTCCCTCAGTCTTGAATCCAGAACATCTGGGATCCCAGAAACAAAAGCATCAGGTTTCCAGAGTGGAAAGAGCTCTAAGACACAGGTCCAGAAGAATTTTTAAAACTCTTGAAAGCATTTCTGAAATCCGTTCCCTTTCAAATATGTGGCAAACACATTAAAGTGGGCTTTGGATTAGTTTTACTGCCTCTTGATAAAAGCCATTCACACCTTTGATGTGTGTGAGGACAGCAGCCATCCCAAATGCCTCCACCAGGAAGTCTCCTTCTGGCTCTCCCCAGGAATGCCCAGCTGGGTTTTGATTTGTCACCTCTCCAGAGGTGACCAGCTCAAACCAGCCACCTCTGGGGTTACAGACACTGCAGGTGAAAGCAATGATTTCTGAATGTTTAGGATGTAATGGTGAACATGGATACCCCCAAAGCCTGGGAGAAGTGGGAAGAACAGCAGGGATGTGGGCTTCTAAAACTGGCTGTGAGTTTAATCCTCCTGAGTTTTAGTTCCATGAATTAAAGCATTTCCAGTACCACTCTGTGCTCACCCATCTCCTGGTGGCTCTGGGGAGCCCTGGTTGTTTGCCTGGCCTGGAGGACAGATGGGTCCATGAAGTTTCTTGGCAGCTGCTGGAAGTAGAAAGGGAAACTGTTTGAAAGACAGAAGGAGAAAAGAAAACCAGTGGCTTTGAAGGGTGCAAGCAGTGAAAGGCTCCAGTGTGGCGGGCAGCTGGGGCAGAGGAGACTGACTAGTCCTTGAAAGAAAATGGTGACTCCCTTCTCTGAAAAGCAGATAGAGCTTCGTTAATGTTGAGGCCAGAAGGAGCACAGAAGGAGCACCATGAGGGCCCAAGTGCAACTTGCCAGGCCAAGGAAAGTATTTTCCAACAGCTTCTCAAGTTCTGCCAGCAAAAGCATCATCCCTGAGAGACTCACAGGGGGACTGTCACTGACAGTACCAGATACTGTCCAGGAGTGGAGCCTGCCTGCTTGGCAGAGCTGTTTTCCTGCAGAACTGGTTAATGTCACTGAGACTGATGAACACTCCACAGTAGTTAAAGGATGCAGTGGGATGTCATGGAGAAAAGTCCACTGCTAAATATTTTGATTTGAGGAATGAAGAAAAGAAAACAACTGGCATTTTAGCAGATGGGGGAAAAAGAGATCTGGAAGCAAGAAGAAAATCCTGCAGAGAATGAGGCATGACTTTTTAAAACAGCTGCAGGATGTTCTTCTTGGAGGCTCAGAGAAGCACGTTAGGAAAACCCTGGAATGGACCTGGTTCTTCATGAGCACATCCTCACGCCAAAGAGAATCATCTTCTCCATGAAGCAAACCACCAAAATGTGGGAGCAGCTGCAGCTCACACGGCAGCCAAGCCAGAGACACAACCTCTAGGAGACCATCAGCACCACAGACAATGAAAAATGCACCATCAGCAACCAGAGTCATCACCTAAACAGCTACAGAACTATTGAGGACGTGATGCGGGTTTGGGTGAGGCTCAGGAACCTACTCCAGATGCAAACTGAGAAACTTTGAAGAAAATGATGTCTGAATTGGATTAACCCCTCCTTGGGACAGGGACAGTGTCTGTCTACACTGGAATGGGCAAAGTGAGCTAAGCCTGCAAAGGCAGAGCTGTACCCAGCTCATGTGCCCAAGGCAGCGAGTGTACTCAGCAGAGATTTTGGCAGGGGCTCACAGCATGGCTCTGCCAGGGGTTTGTTGCCCAAGCTAACAATCCAAGGGACAGCCACTTTGTGACTCTTAAATGCAGTCCACAAACACCTCTAGTGAGGTATCCTTGATGGGCTGAGGGCTCATGACCTCCTAGGGCAGTGAAGTACAAAGGGCTTCCCTCCCACATGGAAAAAGGAAGGGAGCAAAGTAACTCAGCAAAGGCTTGCTGAGACACCATCTGCAGGACTCTCAGCTCCTACCTGTGAAGGAGCCACAGCAGCAGGGAGCTGCTGGTACCTGCTGCCTAGGAATGCCTCCCAGAGCTCTCCATCCCTTCACTGCTCCTGGGAATACAGTGGTCCATGTGGAGGCAGTGGCCAAGAAGGTCAGCTGCCCTTTAGCTACATGGCAGGCAGCTGAAGGGCTCCTGTTTCTGTCGTTGCTGGATTTAGGAGCGCAGGGCAGCCACAGCCTCACTCAGAATCCATCACCAGGCAGGCACCTTGCCTAGGAGAACCACTCCATAGTTCATGGAGTGCCCCTGTGCTTTGCTCTACTCCTCCTTTACTGGCTCCATGAAGGAGGAAGCTGTGGAGCTGAAATAACTCAGTGAGTCACTCAGGACATTTAGGGACCAATGCAGGAGCAACACAAGGTCACCCACGGTGCATTCAGAGCTGCCCCTGCTGTCTCTTTGTCTGCAGCTGTTCCATTACAAATCCATCACAGTATCTGAGGGCTCCCAAGGCACAGCAAGTTCAGAACAATGCTTTCCCAAGCTGAGATTTGGGGCTCAATTTGGCCCTGAATAATCAGGAAACACCAGGAAACCAGAACAGAGACCAATTACTGCAGAGAAAAATGTCAGACAGACATTTGAAGGGTGGGATTCAGCCCTGGTAACATGGACATGAGAGGATCACATCAGTCATGTTCATGATACATCACCAGCCCTTACCAACTGCTAGAGTAAAGAAACCTTGCCTGGCAAAGTTAAAAAGGCCCATCACTCAGGGATTTATTTGTGACTCATGTTTCACTTTTATTACCCACCAAGCCTTTTTTTGGGTGTTTTTGCCTTACTTGGCTCCAGCCCTTGAAAGCTGACTGAGGGAGGGTCTGGGTGAAGTGACTCTGTTCTTCATTCTGCCACATCCTCCCCAGTTCTGAGCAATGTAAGAGACTAAAGGGATATTCCCAACACTGCAGCTTTCCCTTGGGATGGTTTTTTATCCACTTCAATGGCATCACAAATCCTGCAATGGGTTTCATTCTTTGCTGTGAGGAACCTCCAAGCTTTTCTCTTGCTGCCTGCAGAGATGGATCCCAAGGCTCCACAGAGCACTGGGCTGAACTGGGTACAGGGCAACCTATCCCATCCCAAATTTCCATCAGAATCCAGAAAACAGCACATGGCAGAGCCAAGGAAAAGGCTTCTAGGAAAGGCATCATGTGTTCCATTACTCAGCTCTAGAGCTGCAGCCCCACATGTGCTTTCCAGTCCCAGATATCACATCCTGCTGCTGCTGGACTTTCTGCCCTTCTGTCACTACCCAGCACTGCCTGTTCAATAGGACACCATTCCCAGCCCCTGAAGGATGGTGTGGCTTGGAGTGCTCAGACTGTTGAATCCCTGCCACTCATAAGAGGTGTTTTACTTTCTTGCCTAAGAGCAATTTCTCCCAGTTCTCCCCTCCTGCACTGATGTGCCAGGTGTGAAAACCAGCTCAGACATCAAACCCCACTGCTCAGCACTGGCAGCATGGAAAAATAAAATCACTGGCTGATCAGCCAAACAAGCAGGTGGGAGTGGTAAGGACAGAGGCAGGAGAGACAAGGTACTAAACCTGCCCAGTGCTCCCAAGTGCCTCGTTAGACTGATTTATGTTTAGCTAATTGAGAAAATGACCCTAACTACACAATCCAGGCCCTAATTCAGAAAGGCCCAGGCTTTTTAGTGTCTCTACCTGAGCCTTAAGAGGCATGATTTAAACCCTGTAACTAACAGGCTGCCAAAGGCAGGGATTTGAAGGATCTGATGTCCTATCATGCTGAGGGGGTGAGGCTTGGCTCGCTTCTCTTGTTACTTGGTCTTTCCTCACTGATGTCCAAGTTCTCTGCTGGGACATAAATCAGGGAAACCATGAAGGAAACCAGTCTTGTGCCCCATCAAAGCAGCCAGCACTGGCTTTAATGGGACCATGCAGACCAGCCTAAATAGGGCACTTAACAAGCATATGGTTTCTATAATACCAGCCCACGTCCCTACACCCTGTCTGCACTGCCACTGGCAAAACCCTTTGTCCATTGCATGCCACACCTCCTGATATCCATGGAGTTAGGAAAGGGATTGTGATGTAACACCATATAAATGCTGAACATAGGATTTCTGGGATGGATCAGGCCTGCAGAAAAATTTTATCTCTCTCTCAGCAACTGCATGAAGCCTTGCACACAGCTATGTGTGTGCATGTGCAGGAGAGGAGCACAGACACCCAAGACACTCAGACACAGAGCCCCACTCAGGTACCAGCCTCGGCCCAGGACATGCAGATGCTCCAAGATCCCATACAAGGTGCACCTGGTGAAGTTCCAGGCCTCAGGTGTGGGTGTTTAATCCCAACTTGAACCTTGACAGAAGGGAAGGGACTTAGGAACAGTAAATATTGAGGTCCTAAGTGGAAAAGGAAGGAAGGGGTGAAGGAAGGAAGGGGTGAAGGAAGGAAGGGGTGAAGGAAGGAGAAGGGCTCCAGAACTTCCCCAGAGGTCAAGCTGCCATGAGCATCCCTCTCTAGCATGTCCCTAATGCAGCTGATCAGGTAACACAGTATCCCCCACCACTAGGCCAGTCCCTACACTTCTCTCTAACTAGTTTTTCCTCATTCAGTTCAGATGGGATCCAGGCCCAAAGGAAGACTCCACTGCATCACAGTGAGTCTTATTAGGAAGAAAAATGGCTGATGGAGAACTTGAGTCCCTCCCCAGAAAGCTCCCCTATGCAGAGCTCTTGAGAGCCCAGTTTCATTTGGCTGGACACACAATCAGATTGGGGGTTGTCCAAGTGTTTTACACCATGCTCTACACATCCATGGGAACCCCAGGCTGAGTCATGACCATCTGTGCTCATTTAAACATTTCTTGACAGAGGAGGGAGTGCTAATCCTGACATCCTGGCCAAAATGCAACATGGATAATTACACCGTGCTTTGTAACTTTCTCAGTGGTGTACATTGGTGTTTCCCAGTCCTTCCCATAATGGCAATGTGGTGATCCAACACAGGAATGGCCACGTTGCCAGAGGAGAGTGCCCTGTGCCAAACCCTGCAGTGTTACTGTCAGACATCACACATCTATCTCCATTTTCCCTGCCATGGGTGTCCAACCCCAACCCACTTCAGACTCAGACTTTTACCTCTACCTGTGCAAGAGGTGCTCACTAAAAATCAGCCCACTCATTCCTGAGCTGTGCTGAGCTTTCCATTTTCCTGAAGAGACACAAAAGTGGACAGCACACCTGCCCTTAGTACGCACCTGGGGCAGCAGGACAAACATTGTGACATCAGCTACTACAAAGGTAGAAATGGATTTGCTTGAAGAGTCTCAATTCCAACAGTTCTTTTTCCTTCAAGGAGAAACAAGGAAAAAACCCCAAGCTTTTTGTTGCACCAAAATCATCTCCTGGCATTTCTGACCAGCACACATGTTGTTACAATTAGGACTGGACTCCTTGGCTCCGGCACAGGGGGAATTTTAAACCGGCACACTGGCACCCATCAAAACATTTGTGAACTTCCAAAGTGGAACTGACACCATGGTAGTGGTTTATATCACACGTCAGAGAAAGGCTTCACAGCTGAGATCAAACAAATTAACTCTTCAGCTCCCTGTCCAGCAAGAACAGCCTGATGCTGGGCTGCTATTGTTACTCCATGTGGCTGTTTCACGTGGCTTCCAGCCAGTCCACTTCACTTTGCAGGCTCACAAGTTAAAGACAAAGAGAACTGGCCACAGCTTCAACAAGAGACTTGTAAGAGAACAGAAACTGCTGATTTTAACAGCATCTTCCCTCTCAGGCAGAAACAGCACCAGCACTATCAGAATGGTACACAAGAATGTTTCAGCCTTTAAACAGTTTTGTTGCATATAAACTTACTCACTTTTAGGAAACTCATAACCTTAAGCAGTTGTCAAACAATCTTTGGACTTGGAATTTTTTTGGAACACCATTTTCAGAGTTTGAACAATAATCTTACCTGTGACAACAAGGTGTAGAAATATTCTAACCAAATTTTAGCCTACCAGAGAACCATAGATCATATGCAAAATGGTGTCTGTGTGATTTCTGTAAGTACAATTTGCAATTCAACTCTTCTGTCAGAAGCTCTTCTGTGTGTCCCTGACGAGCTGAACACAACTGTAATGAGGAACAGACCTATCCTCTAGGCCTTTGAATCTCTTGAGAACAACTGGGGACAGCTGCAGAGGATGGAAACAGGAATGGTACAATTAAATTATTGCTGCACTTACTGGTATCCCATTCTGAAAACCAGCAGCAGGTTGCTACAAGGTGTCCTGCAACAACAGACACAGCAAAGGAAGTAATTGAAAGTTTTCTCACAATACCACCAAATCTTCTCTGCTTTTAGGTCAGGTTTTCCAGCAAAATAACAGGGAATGCAGTGTATCAGCAACAACAGGGCAATGCTTCATATGTATTTCTAATATTACTTTGGAGTTAGATTCTAACTCCAATTAGCCCAAATTATGAGTGGCTGCTCTAGGAGACGTATTTATCCCACTTTCTCCTGTGTATGGAATGCACCAGGAGAGATTTTCCACTGTTGCCCTGAGCCAGTTAGTTGAAAAGATTCCTGCCAAGCTGTATCCTGCCATGCCTTTACTTCATGCATTTCCATATTTTGGAACAGCCTTTTTTGAGGTTTTATTTTCGCCCAGAGGAAAGTTGCCAAAGGACGTATCTGATTCTACCATTTATCATCTCCTGTGGAAAATCAGGCTTGGATCCCTGTATTAGGCTCAGATATCACAACTGAAAGTAAACACACTGCGTAGAAGATGCACTGATTTATTAATAGAATAAAACTGAAATGTAGTGACATGTTTTTCCACTGTTCAAGCCATAGAGACAATCACTGTCCCATTTATAGACTTCAGCAACTCATTCATAAACTCACACCCAGCACGTCCAGGTCAGGTATTCCAGGAACCATTCCCACACTTCCCTGCTATCAAGAGGTTAACTGTGAGTGCAGAGTTTGCAGCTGCAATCAGTCTATGGGAGATTTCCCTATGTTCTCTTTTAATTCCTGAGGCTTTCTCCACCTGGAATAGCTTTTTAAAGCCTTTCAACAGCAATAGAGCAAATCAGCTGAACTTCTTTGGGGTACTAACCTGCTCTTCAGGCAGGAAAATGCATTAAATGTTCTACAAAAATAGGCTTATTTCCAATATACTGTGGGGATTATTCATTACAAAATGAATTATTGGCTAATTATTGGCACTTTGAGGCAACTACAACAGAGAAAATCTCTGCAATGGAACAGGTTTAAATGTAACACACTCTCTTTTGTGTGTTTCTACTTCTACATTCTGCAATGTCTTAAACTGTAACCTATCCTTTTTGTTAAGCCCTAGCAGCTGTGATTTCATAGCTAATAGTATTATCAATGTACAGCTTCATGATTCAGCACTGTCTGAAAGGAAGTGATAAATATGAGGTATTCCAACTGACTCAATATGCAAATTTCCCTTAAATCAGGAAAGAGTAACCCCTAGGAAGGCAATTAATGCAAGCACTTGGGTCTGACAGCAGGAGAAACCGTTGGAAACTAATCCCTTATGGATACAAAGGAAGACAAACATCCTATTGCAGTTGTCAGAATGTGCTCTGAAGGAAACCCAGGTTTCTCCTGTAGGTATCTTTCTCTTGCACACTGCTCAGAACAGGCATCCTTGAGTATCAAAAAGCTGAAAACATTTGGACAAACCCTATGTTCACTTCCAAGTGTCCTGTTTTAGGAAGGTACAAAAGTCCATGAAGAGCTGGGCAGTAGAACATGAACATACACCAAAGTGATGATAGATGATGAACCCCAAATGCGTCTTGTGGAAAGAAAAGAACCTTTAAAATTTGGAAACAATAAAAAAGAAAAGAGAAATGAAGTGCATATTACTGGCACTGCTGAAGCCCAGACACAACAGACAGCCACAAGCCTGCAGAGAGTACCTCATCCACAACCACTGGCTTATTTGCATCCAGCAGTCATGTGGCAGAACAAGCTGGGGAGCTTCCTGAAGTCACATTTACTGCCTGAGTTTGGCTGTCCACGTTGGGGAGGGATTTGGTCCTGGGGTTTTGAGACTGTTCAGAAACTGCAGGAGAAGAAGCAGCAGCAGCATGGTCAGCCTGCTGGCTCTCCTGCCCCACACCACTGGGAGCAGGGCTCTCCTGGGCAGTCTGGTTGGATTGTCTCCCTGCTTCTGCCTCCTGCTGCTGCAGCATCTGTTCCACCTCGATCTCCAGCTCCAGGTTCTCCTCATCTGCCTCCACGTCCAGCTGCTGCATTAACTCCTGCAGCTTCCTGGCCTTGCGGAGCTCGTTCTGCTGGATGATGGTGCACAGGTGCTCTGTCAGGTGCTCCTTGAGCTCTGTCTTGTGCTGCAGCTCCAGCTTGGCCGCCACATACTCGGACTCGGCCTTGTCGTAGCGCTTCCTGCAAAAGCAGCAGCAGCATTTCTGGAGGGTTAATTCTCACTGCACCTCTCAATCTGGCACAGGCACTTTAAGAAGCCCTGGAATGCAATTTGCTCTGCAATGCATTGTGCCAGCTGTTTGTGACATGCTGCCACATTAGCAAGAGGGAAGAAAACAAGAGTGAGTTGATCGAAACTTCTCTGGGCACTGGGGGCTCTGCTGTTGTGTACTCCAAGAGTTAACTTGCTCAGATTGCATCCCAAACACCCATTCCTACTGCTGTTTGAAGAGATGTATCACTGGCAGCAGCAAGAAGCCATCAGAAATGGCAGTGTTTTCACACTTCTAATGAACACCCACTCAGTGAACTGAAACACCCCAGAGCAGTTGGGTGTTTTTCTAACCCAACCACGCCCCCACAGATACAGATGCTCCATGGAGCACGTTGACATTTGGATCATGTGCTCTTCTGGCCACCCATAGCCATGTTCACAACATCAGGGGCAGCACAGACTGACACAGCACGTGACATCAACACAGATGTGGAATTTTACTGCAAGCATCTGTCCTGACACTCACCTCCTGCCAATTTGCACTTCCTGTCATGACAAATACAGCAAAAAGGGAATTTTCCAAGTATTCATTGAGTTAACAGAGAATTCCTAGCACCTTAATGGCTGGTGTCCACATTAATGATGCATCTTTCACTACCTCAGTGAACCTGTGTATAATTCTAATTAAAAGATAGATGCAATTTTGCTCATGAGGAAAGGGAACACACAGAGGCTGTTACAGCCTGACTACAGAGCACTCATAAAACTAGTGTTAGTAAGGTGGTTGAATAAAGAATCCAGCTCTTACATAAAACCAAATTCCAGTACCTGCTTAAACAAAGCAGCAGAAAGATGGGAGAGGTCCTTTGCTTAGTGAAACAGAAGTAAATAAGACATAGAAAAACCTTCCCAAGTATCTTCTTTTATATAATAACCACATGACTTTTACCCAGCTGTAAAGGCAATGTCTGCAGTGGGCAGAAGATGCCCACTTATGTTTCCTCCTCAAGAAAATCAAGATTTCTCTGGGTCAGATACCTGAAGTGGCAAAAGCAATGCTATGCTGGAAACATCTGCACAGCTAAACCTTTGGGCTGAATTCCTACCTGTTAGTCACACTGTATTTACAAAAATTCTATTCCACAGCAATTTTCCAATGCTGCTAACTATGTGTAGTGCTCAGGACTATTTAATATTGCCCTTTTTACACACTGAAGTGCTTTGTGTTTTAGCCCTAAAACAAAAGGCAAATAATAAGAAACTACTTTAAAAGACTCCACTTAAAAGTAAATTGGCTTTGGCTCATAAGAACTACAACGCTGGAAGTATCTACCTCACATTGCCAAATGCCTCCCTCAAGAAAACACCTACTAAATTAATGAAATTCATTAAGATTTTGGTGAAGTTTACCTACTTGTCCTGCTAGCATCTCCTTTTGCTATTGTCATTAAAAACTGCTTTCCTAATGTCAAATCTCCTTTTGCTATTGTCATTAAAAACAGCTTTCCTAATGTCAAGAGCTGCTTGTGCTCTTTAGCCAGTAAGCATTTCAAACAGATATATTATTACAAAACTTGGGTAAGAAGATTTCCAGGAGCATTTAATGTTTTTAGAAACCAGATGAAACCTAAAATCCATTGAAATGTTTTTCCTCTTGAGGACATGAAATTCTGGTTCACATGCAATCAGCTACGCTAACTACAGTTAATCTTAGACATTTCAAATGATCATTACACCAAAGAGATCTTAATTATTTTAGCTACCACTGCTGTTTTTTTCAAGACTAATTACCAGCTTTATTGGCCTGTGGTCAGAGTGGTATGGCAGAAGTCAGAAGGAGAAATGAGCATTTAGCAGATTGAATGGTGAACCAAAAACCACGAGTGAGCGTTTCTGCTTTACGAACTGGCTGCACAAACATGCTGCTGTTTATCTACTGATGTTGTGGTTTACCCACAGCTAATGGGGTGCTCCCATTAATTCCTTGCCTTTAAGGAACTCATCACACCCAAAGTGATTAAAGGCACATTGTGAAGGGTTAAAAGCTTCCTCCTTCCTTCAATTTTTGGTCCTAGTTGCAAAAATGCTTCAGCAGGATTATATGTTTTAAGTTTAATTGGTCCCATTGATTCCAGCAGGACCAGAGCTGTCATGAACAAGCAAATTTCCCTGAACAGGATTTTCATTTCAGGACTTTTCAAGAAAAACCTCTTTCCCCCTGAGACAAAATAAACAACCTTGAAACAACAAAGCAGGGCTTATGGACAACTGCATACTTAAAGCAGGACCTGTATCTTGTGACAGCAGTCTCCAGTCAGAAAACCTGCTTCAGTTCCCAGATTCCAGGGGAAAAATTAGGAAATAAAATCATACTTTTACTTCCAGATCTGAAAGCCCCCCAGACTGTGACTGCTTCAGTTACAGTTATTACAGTGACAGGACTTCATTAGTGCTGCAGTGAGAGGAAGCAGCACTTTCCCTCCCCTCAGGCAGGGCTGCTCCCTGTTCCCCTCCCCTATGCGCTCACCGGGCATAGGAGTACTCCAGGCTGGCCTGGTCGATGCGGTTCCTCAGGATGCCGATGTCAGCAGACACCATCTCATCCAGAGCCTGCAGCTCCTTCTGAATCCTCTTCAGCTTCACTGTTTCAGCTTGAGTTCTTTTGGATCTGCAAAAAGAAGATGATTTTTTTGGTTGTTGTTGTTTTAATTTCCTTTTCAAGCCTCTCTTCTTGACATACTGGGCCCCATTTCACTTGCAGACCAAGTGACCTCTGTAGGACCTATTCAGAAGGTTTCTCCTTTATGGTGTAGGGCTTTTGATCTTTTTTAGCATCCACAGGGATCTAAAATGCCTGCTATTAAAGGACTAGGGCAAAATTATGTAATGACTATAATCAAAGTGCCTAAAATGGATTGTGTTTCTTCACTGTGGAAACACACAAGAAGCTGCTGTATCTAAGTAGTTCTCAGTGTAAGGAAACAGGAAATGGCTTGGGGGGAAGTGAGAGGGGGAAGGGTTTTTAGTCCTGCAAATATCCCCTTTCAAAGGAGCCCAGTTAGTAGGGGCCAAAAAGTCATCTAACCTAAGCTTGATTTCCATTTTGTAAAATTATTCCCAAAAGGCCCAGCCAAACCCCAATGAAGTGAATGGAAAGTTTTACATTAAACACAAAGGATTTCAATCAAGCCTTCTGTAACCTTTTTCAACTAGGCCATTCATTCCTATGTCCTGAAAATGAAATGGTACTAAGGGCAACAAGCTTTGATGGATTTCACTCCCAAGCAAGCCAAGTGACTTTCCACAAGCTTTTACACCACATCACTTTGCCATCATTCATCACCACCAGCAAAATGGTGCTTCTCAGCCACTGCTTTACACCCAAGGCAGGTCCCTGAAAGCAAGACTGGGTGTGCAGGCACTGCCAGCATCTCTCACTTGACCAGCTGATGCAGGTGGAGGGAAACAGCCAGCCTGTGGCATTGCTGGGAGCCTGAGGAAGGCCTTTGAGTGACACAAGTAACTCCTCAGCTGTCACCTTCCGTGTTTTGTCTCTCCTCAGGCTTTGTTCCCAGGAAGAAGAACCAAACCTGGTGGCCACACCCATGTTTGATGTCCTGCAGTGACTCAGAATAAAGGTGCTTGTGTTTTATCTCTGCCTGGCAAAGGAAAATGAAATTTTCAGGACTTTAGCACAATACAGGCTCTGTTCATCTGTGCTACACAAGGGCTCTGATGGGCAGAACATAACACATGCCTGGGAGAGCACTGCAAGCCTGACAACTTCACGTCACTGTCCCTGATCCAGTTTTATCAGCTTTCCAACATCCTTCCCTACAAACTTTGCCTTCCCTGGAATCTTAAACTACCTCAGTGCCATAAAGCCTGGTCCCCTGAAGAGCAAGAGCTAACAACTGTGAGAATATATGCAATTTTATAATTTCTAGCCACCCAGTGGTAAAACAGTACCTTCTTAAAGCTGGTCATCTTCTCTTTTCAACATTTTCACACACTAATGAGCCAAAAGTCCAAACAGAAATAGCTTCTTCTCACAGGTTACAAATCAAATAAACTTCCCTTACATCCAGCAAAAACAGATCAGGACCAGAGCATGGACAAGCATCTGAGCACCCAACTTTCCAAATATGACCTCACTAACAAATTTAAGGACTTCAGCTACTCCTCCAGTTGTGAAATCATCTGTGCACAGAGCTGCAGCTTGGGAAGTGTGAAAAGCTTAGTCACAACTTCTTAGCCAGCACTTGTCACCCAAGGGAAATGTCCATCACAGCTGCTCACAGAGCACAGAGAAGAGGAAAAAGTGAAATTTAATTCAAGATATGAAAGTGGTTGCAGATGCAGAGTCAGCCCCTGCCCAGGCTCAGCCCCACCTCTCAGCAATGGCTCTGGCCAGCAGTGCCTTCTTGCGTTTATTCTTCTCTTCTATCAGCCGCTGCTCCTGCTGGAGGATTTCCCACCGGGATTTCTCCTGCCTGCTCATTGACAAGAACATCAAAATTAACAGAAAGTTCATTAAAGTTCATTTCTCTCCCTGCTGCCCACATTGTAACACAAATATTCACCATCGCATATTCTGGAGCAAGCTCTTTAAAAGGTCGAAGGAACAATAAACAGGTTTTGGTTCTGAGGAAAGAAGAATCATCTGCAAGAAGCTGTTCAGACCAATAAAACATCTCCAGATGAAATCTGCTGATCAGAACTAAAATCTGCATAACCAAATAGGCTGCATGGAGCACTTTTCCAGAATTTTTCATGTAAAGGATGTGCTTCCCTACAAGGTAGAAGCAGTTTCAAGTTTCTTACTGGCTGCTGTCAGTCACCATCTGTTCAGTCTGCCAACACAGCCTCTTTTTTGGAAATGTTTTTTCCCATAAAACAGATTATTTCCCAGGTCTGCTTTAAAGTACAGCTCACAAATAATTAAATGGATACAAATGAAAGGTTGGTAGAGTTATAATGAAAACAAGCAGCAAGGAAGAACAAGAATTTGTTTTTGCCACCAGTGAAAGACTGGTACAGTTTCCATTTCTTAGGCTACATCTCCTCAGAAATAAAACCATCTCAGAGATGGAAGGCCAGGTGTCAGTGAGGGGCACAACTTGTGGCAGGATTTAGGAGAAACAAAGAACTGTTTGCTGCTTTCCACCCCACTATGTTCTTCACACCCTCACTCACGGAGCCTGAACTCAAAAATACCCAAATAGCTCAGCTAACAAACATTTCTGCACATCTCTTCAGATTTGTCCTCATCCCCCTATTCCTAAGACCTCACATACAGAAATACTTTTAGTAAGATTTAAATTCAAGCATCCAGGCTGAGAAGAATCCAGCAGATTCAGGAGGTGACTGTTGCAGCTAAATGCCATTTGCTTTCACCACTGTGAAAAAATTCTCAGCAAAGCTCGAGCTGTTTTCTCCCCAGACAAGCAGTGCCTGTGTTTTTCCCACCACAAAAATGAGATGAACAGCCAGTCCTACTGGTGAGGAGCAGTTTGAGTTCTCAAAGTGCTGCTGCCCTGGTGCAAGGAGTGCAGGCAGGTGATGCCAGCCTGGAGCTGGGCAGGGGAATCACAGGCAGCACAACCAGCAGCCTCTCCAGGCCCATCTCTGCAGAACAGAACCTCCTGGATCCTTCTGAGTTTAGAATCTTAGAGAAGCCACTGGTGCTTCTCCACAGAGATGCTGCCTTGTAGAAAATGGAATTATTTGATCTCTAGAGCCTCCTATCAGACACACAAAAGTTGACTTCACAACCAAAGAACGAATCAACAGAGAGTAACAAACCCCACCCCTTGATTTTACCGACTTACTAACAATTCCACTTTCTTTCTCTCCACTTGGCTGCTGGGCTTTGCAGGGCGGGGCTGGCCACTGTCCCTGCCATTACAAGACTCTGCTGCTGTCCCTCCCTCCTGCTGCTCCCGGCTGTCCCTTTGCCTCTCGTCCCCGGGAGCTGGCCCGGGCTGCTGGGGGTCACCAGGTTTGGGTTGTGGAGCAGAGAGCAGCTGCTCTGGAGTGACAGAGGCTGCTCCTCCCTGCAGCCCCAGCCTCTGGCTCTGCTGCTGGAGGGCTTTTTCACGTTGCAATTGCTTCCGAGTCTTGGGCACGGCCTGGGGGCGAGGCTGCTGCTGCTGCTGCTGCGGGGAGGGTGAGGGCTCGTACAGATCTGTCAGGGTTAAAAACAAATCTCAGTATTGTGAAAAACACTAATCACTTGTTTTTAAAATGTTTAAAGTTTAATAGTAATAAAATGGTTATAAAAATTGTATTACTATTTTTATTTTTAGAGTAATAATAATTTGGACAATTTGGATTAGGACAATATGAGGCAATAGAAACAAAGAGTTACAGACAGTCCAGGTACCTCTTTCTGGGCAAAATAAGCCCAAAAAAGGACCCACGTTAACAGAGGATTAACCCTTAAAAGCAACAGCCTGTTGCATATTCATACACCTCATCCATGATGCATAAATTCCATTCAAACACAGGATTCTGTCTGGTCATCACCAACTTCTTCCTCTGAATCCTAATGGTGTCATCCTGCCCAAGTGAGGTGGGAAGAAGTTTGTTTCTCCTGATAATGGAGCAATAAGTTCTGTTTCTCTGAAAGATTCAGGTGTCCTGTGGCTGCTATCTTGCTGTGAGTCCTTTCTTTAACAAAAGTATCCTCCATAGCATGGTTTCTATTTTAACCTTATGTTATAACCTAAAACTATATTTAACACACTACTTAAGAGAATTAATACAGTGTAACTTTCTAACACAACACATATAATATTCATTTCAATATTTGCAAAAAGCCAATCATAAAATACATGCATTTTTCACAGTATCAAAGACGAGCTCTGCCAGAGCTGTTCTGGGCAAGCAAAAACCAAAATAAGAAAACAAGAGGCAGGGTGTCATGGGAAGGCAATGTGGGGGAAACCTCAGGAAGGTGGAAATGTTGTGTTAGCCTAAGATTCAGGAATTTTCAATGATACTGGTATCCCTAAGTGAGGAGAGGGAGGAGTAAGAGGCCTGGCCTAAAAGAGAAACCATAGTGGGATTGAGGTGACTCTTGGGATAACCATGGCGAGGCAGATCTAGGGCTAAGGAAGGGTCCCTGCCAGCCTGGTGGGCAAACCGAGGTAATAAAGTGAAGAATGAGGAAGAACACGGGCAAAGAGGAGCCTGGGAACGTGAGGGGGGCGTTGGGCAGAAATCTGGGTGCGGGACAGGGGGCTGGAGAGCCCGGGATTTATGGGATTTTTGTGGGAGAAGCTGCGGGTGGAGAGAGGGGCTGCATGAGGGGAGCAGGGAGAGATGGGGCTGGATGGGAGGGACCGAGGGGCTGCCGGGGACAGGGCAGGTGTTTGATGTGGGGATGGACCGGGAAGGGATAGAGGTGTGGGTGGAGGGGCTGAGGGAAGGGATAGAGGTGGGGACAGAGGGGCTGAGGGGAGGGATAGAGGTGTGGATGGAGGGGCTGAGGAGAGGGATAGAGGTGGGGACAGAGGGGCTGAGGGGAGGGATAGAGGTGTGGATGGAGGGGCTGAGGAGAGGGATAGAGGTGTGGATGGAGGGGCTGAGGGCAAGCACAGAAATGCGGCTGGAGGGGCTGAAGGGAAGCTCAGAGATGCGGCTGGAGGGGCTGAGGGGAAGCTCAGAGATGCGGCTGGAGGGGCTGCGGAGATGGGGCGCTGAGGGGCGATGGGAGGCAGGTGCAGCTGCGGGGGCGAACGCGGTGCCGAGACCCGGGCTCTTCCTCCGCGCCCCACTGTCCCCCAGTCCCCGGGCGCTCCCGGCGCGGTCCGGTGCGTACCTGGGCGCTGCCCCCGCAGCCGCCGCAGCTCCTCCTGCGAGAAGCCGGCCCAGGCCTCGGCCATGGCGCTCCCTCCTCCTCCTCCTCCTCCTCCTCCTCCTCCTCAGGCCCCGCGGCTGCCCCGGCACCGCCGCAACGCCGCCGCAGGCGAACGCCGCGGACAGCCCGGCCGGGGGCCTCGCGCCGCCGCGGCTGCGGGACGGGACGGGACGGGGCGGGCAAGATGGCGGCCTGAGGGGGGGAGAGAGAGGGGATGGAGATCGCCCGTGTTCCGGGAAAAGCTGCCTTAGCGGGCGCGTCCCGCGGCTCCTGAGAACCCAGTGCCCTAAGGAATCACAGAGTCAATCAGGCTGGGAAAGATTTCTGAGCTTATCGAGTCCAGTCTGTGAGGGAGCGGGGCTCAGTGGGTCCCGGCCAATGAGGATGAAATGGAGAGAGGCAGTCGGTCCCGGAAAAAGCAAACAAACTTCAAGGAACAACACACGTACCCCCATGCAATTTATGAATCGTAATTAAGTAGTTGTAAGCAGGTGAGATCCTGCTCTAGCGTGTCCAGTAAGTTACAGTGACAACACCGTGAGGAAATCACACTGTGAGGAAAAAAGGCGATCCCTGGCTGCTTTGGGCTGGAAGGAACTTTAAAGTTCAACCAGTTGCAAAGCTCTGTGATGGGCAGGGACACCTTCCACTAGACCAGGCTGCTCCAAGCCCTGTCCAACCTGGTCTTCAACATTTCCAGGGATGGGGCAGCCACAGCTTCTCTGGGCAGCCTGTGCCAGTGCCTCACCACTTCACAGGGAAGAACTTCCTAATATCTAAACCCAATCTCTCCCCTTTTAGTTTAAAAACATTCCCTCTTGTCCCATCACAATCTGCTCACTTAAAAAGTCACTCTCACTCATTTTCTATAAGCACTGGGAGGCCATCAGGGAAAAATATTTTGCCCATACTGGTGTTTTTTAAGATTTTGAGAGGAATAGCAGCTTTGTCTTTACAAACAAGCTGTGGGTCTGTTGGGGAATAAAAGAAACAATGGGAAGGATTCCACTGATTGATGAGTGGAAAAAGAGATTTGCTTTTACAAATAAACTTTAGGTTTGCTGATAAATGAAATTAGGCATTGGAAGATGAAAGCAACAGTCGGGAAGAAAAACGCCTAAATAAGAATTAAAAATGAAAAGGGAGGGTTATACATTAGAGGGAAATCTCTGGTATCAGGTGTTTTGGGAAGTCTGAACCTCTCAAGTACCTCGGCCAATGGGGAAAACCCCCTAAATTCCATAAGAATTAAAAATGAAAAGAGAGGGTTATACATTAGAGGGAAATCTCTGGTATCAGGTGTATAAGGAAGTCTGTACGTCTCAAGTACCTCAGAAATGGGGAAAGAGAGAAAGGAAATGCAGCTGGGAAATTGGGATAAAAAGGAGGCTGTGTCCGCCAAAAATTGGAGAGATCCCAGGGGAATGCCCCATGGCCTCTCCCTTTATTCCAATAAAGCCAAAAAGGACTCCTCTGTCTCCTTTAGGACATAAACCTCTGATGTTTGTGGATTAATTTTCCTGACAATCTGCTTTGACCATTGTGCACAAGAGTGCACACACTCGCTTTCACCCTTAGGTATAAACTGAAAAGACCCCACAGCTTACAGCATTACCCCTCAGTATCCATGAAAAGAAGAATTTTCCTGCCTATTCCAGACTCCTGTGGCTGCTCCAAGCCTGTCAGAGGAGTTCACCTCGCACAGGGACACAGCACAAGGGCACGAGGCCCCGGCTTAGCTGCAGCAGCCCAGGGGCCTGGAGGCTTAAATAACCCATAATGGGCATGAACAGGGATGTTTTCAGCTCCACATCCCTGCCCAGCTCCAGTCTGGGAGGGATTAGTCAAGCTCCCAAGCCCTGCTGCCTTCCTGAGCAGATCCAGGACTCCTCCAGGGCCATGCAGGACTCCGCGATTTCCGCGGCCGCGCTTCCAGCAGCTCCCGTGACTAATGTGTCCCATAAACACTGCTCGGAGGGGAATGCTCCCTGAGCTGGCTGTAAAGTGTTTCTGATGGGATTTGAGTGCCTTGGGGTGTAGCAGGCCCAGAGCCTGCAAGAATTCCCTGGTGGTCAGCAGCCTAAGATAGGAAATGCCAAGTCACGGTGGCTGGACCTTAGAAGCCCCTCTCTTCCACCTTCAGATCTCTGCTTATCTCTCTGTAAGACTGTAGGTCACTTTCTTTAACCCTGGCTATTGGACAATTTCCAAACCCCCTGTAACCTATATAAACAGCTGTTTTGGCCTGGTTCTGGTAGAAGAGCTGTCCCTGGGAACCTTCACAGAAGATTCAATAAAGACATCGCTGTGGAACCTCACACAGACTTCCCCTCTCTCTCCCTGTGGCACCTAGCAAGCTCAGAGCTGAAATCACAATGAGCTGATTGTAAGAGCCTGAATGAGGGATGTGGGACTCCAGGCAGCTCTCCAAAATGCAGTTTATTCCATCCAAGGTATTACAGCAGGACAGGGTGGTGGGTGACAGAGCTGTGCCTACAGCTGTCAGCTCCAGCTGCAGGCAGCCCTGCAGACCCTTAGTTTAGGTTACATTGCATTATAGACTTTTCTTTGCTGAGCATCTTAATACAGCAGAGCCAATCTATACCTTACCTTTTATCTATAGCCTATCATAACTGCTATAATTAGCATATTCTTGTTACTATTCTCCAATCACTAAAAGTTAGTACATTACAGTTTAAGCTGGAAGTTGTTTTTCAGTTTTCTTGCAGTGGAAAATTCTGAGACCTTTTTTCTACTTGCACCATTGGCAGGCTTGTTTGCCTGTGCTGTCTTTCTGCTTGGTAAAAACATCTTCTTGTTTGGGGTGGGTTTATCCTTTGCTCTAAGCCATAAAAACCCCTTCTAACTAACAGACCCTTTGCCTCCTTGGTTATCCAGTAAGACTGGCTCAGCAATTCTTTTCTTCTATATCAAAACTTGCTTCCATCTCTATTCCTTCATCAGACTCTACATTTAAAAATCTTTCTGCTAAGCAGACATATCTGTGAGACTTTCTTGTCAAACTTCCATCCTTCCCAACATCTGATAATCACTAAAGAGCTGATTTCACTTAAGCTTGCTAAGGTTGCCTGTGGCTAAGAACTGCTTGGGAACTCGGACAAGCTGTGCTGAGCAGGTCAGAGCTATCTGGACCCTGTTGCAGCCTGCTGGGGACACCCCAAACCCAGCAGAGCTGCATTATTGGGGAAACATGAGTGCACCATTTCTCACCTGCAGCTTAGCCTTGTGTAAGATGGTCCAAAGTCTCCTTCATTTGCCTCACAATCATTGCAAGGGCCTTGAAGACCCCCAACAGGAACTCTGGCCTGGATGAGGTGGATGTTTTTGGATGTTATCCCAAGTGATTGCTTGCAGGTGTGTTCGCTGTGCTTTCACAGAACACTGCTTTGAACAGCTTCTGGCAAAGTGGGGCTGCTCTGTGCACGCCTGCACCTGCCTCACAGACCAAGGGGTCTCAACACAATGCCCATGAATCTTCCCCACCTTTTGGCAGATGCCACTCCTTTGGATTAAGACTATATAACTGTAAGACTGTAAAAAGTCATCTCAGAAAGTTAAGACTGGAACTTTCAGAGATGACTTTGGTGAACCCCCACAGATGATGGTGAATCTGTGTGGCTGGACCATGAGGATCCCATCTCATTGGTAGCCATATTCCCCCCTCCCTCTTTTTCCTTTCTATCCTTTATTTCCTTTTCTGATCCCTCTATTGCATTTGCTGTTGGCCCTCAATAAAGGTGCATTTGTTGTGATTAAACCCTGCTGTTTGTCTTTTGCACTTTTGGGATCAGGAAATGAACCACCACGAGCTCGCTTGCCCTAGTGGATTGTGACACGTTGGTGCCAAGCACAGATGCTGATTGAGCAGAGAAGGAGAGCACGGTTATCTCATGCAGGGAGTCCTTCCTGGGTAAGCCTGGGGCAGAGGGATGCTCAGCAGCCTTTCACACAGGATTATGGCTTCTCTGGGAATCCTGACTGAGCACAGGAGACATCTGAATGAGAACCATAACCCAACCTTGACTGAAATGCTCTCAAACTCCAGGGAGTCCAGATGGCAGACCAGGTGTCAGCT
Source organism: Molothrus ater (assembly GCF_012460135.2). NCBI lineage: Eukaryota > Metazoa > Chordata > Aves > Passeriformes > Icteridae > Molothrus > Molothrus ater. Next base: position 1,918,730 of record NC_050486.2, read on the forward strand.
TGAATTTTACAATGGAACAGTGTTGGCTTACAACAAGGTGTAGGCACCTAATTCCCTTTGAGATGACTATATAAGAATCATGAGTCTAAATCTGGTGTCTAAATCACAGTAATGGGCAGTACCAAACCCAGAGATATTGACTGAATGTGCTTCACCAAGTACAAACACCAGATCTCATCTTGAACCTTCTTTCTTCTTGCAAGTTTTAGCACCACAAACAAAAGCAAAGCACCATATCCACTTTATTGTTGCAGATATTCCAGGCACAAAGCTCCCACATGTTTTATGGAAAAAGTAAAAAGAGTTTGGAGTTGTTAACTCTGACGCTATGGGCAAGGCAGCAATCCCTGCTAACAGTTTCCATCAGCCCAGGGTTTAATTGCCAGCCATTGGGCCAGCTTGCTCCAGGAACAATTGTGAAGTCATTTCACGGAGCATTTACCAACAGCAGGCTCAGAAAACAGAGGCTGGCCATGTTCTCTGGCTGATTAAAATCCTGTGAGCAGAACAGGGCACTGAACGTTTGCCACCTAGGAATGAAATGTTTTCCAGGCAAAGGCTGGAGGAGGTAAGATGAGGGGAAAATAGAAACCTTTTCCCCAGGTTAGATATCCCCACAAACCTTCCTCTTACATCTGGGGCTGGATTTGAGTCCTGAATCTTTTTGTGCTTCAAGAGCTGCTCTCTCATGAGCAGACCTGGAGACCTCCATGACTGCTGCATCCGTTTGCTCTTGGCCTAATTGCCCTGGAGTCTGCTGAGTAGGAGCAGCCAGCACCAACAGATCACAAAAACATCTTTTCTTGTGCAGCTCCCAAATCAACATGGAAATGTCATCATGGGCTGGCAAATTGGGCTGCCCAGGTCAGAGCTCAGGGTCAGACCTCAGATGACATTTCAACCCAGGACAGGAGCAATTTGTACCAGGGCATAGCATCAATTTGTAATGGTTCATACTGAAAACTTGTGGGGTTTTTAGGAGCCAAATAAAATCTTCTGTCAAAGGGCTCCTTGAGTTAGATGTATATTTAAAAGTTCATTCTTGCACTGCTCTGCACACTGCCACAGAAACACACAAAGCAACATTTTCCCAGTAAAGGACTGAGCCTGATGTGAGACAGGGAAAGGCTTGCATAGGGAAGGAGAGTTTCCTTTCTGCTTGCATTTCACACCCTATCATGAGCTTCCAAGGACTCTGGCATTCAATTCAAGAGACCTAGGGAAAAAAACATCCTGAAAATAACAGAGCCAAAAATTCCTAAATCAATTTAGCCCTTTTTCTAATGAAAAAAACCAAATCTGTCAAATTGTATCCATGTCAATACAACCCCATCCTTTCCCAGATAATAACACAGGCTGGCTTAGGAAGAAGCACCCTGTCCAGATAAGCTATGGCACTATGTGAGCAAGGAGCAATCTTTTGTTTTGATAATAAATCAGGATTTAATTTGTCCTTTAAAATCACTTTTGAGATCCATGAATATTTATTTTGTTGATTTTCTGCTGGACCATCTCAGGCTTCAAAGCCTGAGATGAACAATTTAATTTCTTTGCAGAAGACTGAATTAAAAAGTACAGCATTATTCCTTCTCCTCAGTTTCTGTTCCCTTAACTGCCTGGTAAGTGGGATTAAGTCAGCACTGTCATTTCTGGGACCAAGGCAATCTTTTGGTTTGTAAGAATTTCATAGAGGAAAACCAAAATCCACTTATCTAAAGAGCTACTGAGTGAAAAAAGGTGACATAAAACTCCCTGTTTTTTACACAAGATAAACCAAAGGTTTTCAACATCTCTTGATTTGTGGGTCTGTAGACATTTTCTGGGGAAGAGGCAAACTTCCCAAGGGCACTCTCCAACCTGGGGGGAGATGGTCCCACAGGGACTGCAGGGCTGAACCTGCTCATCCCTGCATCCTGTGCAGAGCTGGCTGTTTTTGCAGGACACTTCTCATTACAGTGATGTGTTTGCTTTGAAACTGAGCCTCAAAACTTCTCAGCTTTTCAGGCCCCCACCCTGTGTTTTCATGCTTCAACTTTTGAGCTTTTACCTTAAGATAAGTTTGACTTTCAGAAACTAAAATCTGAACTGGAAGGAAGCTCAGCATGCAATATAATTTTTTTTTAATTCCTACTGACATTTTTGAGTCTTTCTTTCTTTGCTGTATTTAAGATAAATTTTCCATACAGACAAACATATTGTGTAATAATTCTTCATCTTAAAATATTTGTGAAAAAGAAAACCTAAACAGGATTAAACCCTGGCTAATTAAAAACACCATAAAAAAAGCTGGGAAAACAAAATAAACTTCATTACTACCAGAAATATCCTGAAGATTATAAACTTACCATTTTGGCTGGCACAACTGGAGCTGAACAGTAAAACAAGTGGAAATGAGCAATTACTGATATATATTTTTTTATAGTTTAAGAAATACTGTAGCAGCTAATTCCTTTTAAAAGATACTATGAATCATAAAAAGAATACTTTTTATAACCCCAAGTTTAATATTTCATGACAGTTCTCGAATGCATTTAATTGCCTTGCCTAATGTAAAAGTCATAATTCAAATCTTTATACAGAAAAACTAGAAAGCAATTGCTTTCATTCTAACCCTTTGTGTAAAAATTATAACCTGGCTGTCAAAACAGTTGATAAAACTAAAGATTTGAAGAGAAATTTCCTGAAGGTTTGTTATCTTTGGCATAACTTGAGTGATTAGAACCGCTGTGCTAAACAAATTGAGTATTCATCAAACAAACTTCTTGTTGTTACACGCTCCAGAGAATGAACCGTGCTTGTTTAGTCTGGATGGGAGAGAAGTGTGGGGGAGAGGACATGATAATTGTCTTTGAATATGTAAAGCAAGCTGTAAAGATAGAGGGTGATGTGTTTTCAGGGCCTGTGGAGGATAGAGGTGAAGAGGAAAGTGAGACTCAGGCTAGAGAGGAGGAGTCAGGGCAGCAAAACATGGAGAGAATTGACTGAAGACCAGCACAGAATCTCCATTCAGGTATTTTTAAGGATAAACATCTTCTGGGCAAGGTCAGTAAAGCCCTGGGAGAGCGAGATGCAGTTTTTGGAGATTTCAGGTGTGTGGATGCCCAGGCAGGTTCCACAGGAGATGGGGACCCACAGACTCAGGGTTCAGGCTGCTCTGCAGCTTTGGACATTGCTTTGTGCATCATTTCTGGTCTGAGTGCTGGCCAGCTCCTGACACCTCTGCCAGCCCTGTTCCTGTGACTGTGGTGCTTCCCACACCATTCCCACCTTTTCCCACAGCCCCATCCCCTCCCCATGGGCACTCACATGGGCACCAGCAGCTGGATCACTTTGGGTGCCAGTCAGCCCTGCAGCCCTGAAAAAGTCTGTGAAAAAGACAAGTTTCACCTCTGAGAGAGTGAGTCTGTGTGGGAAATTCTTGTGTTTTCAGGGCAAGACAGAAGGACAGATGGCTGCCAAACCCAAGAGCCAGCAGTGCTTGTAAGATATATTTGCAGCAGGGTATTATATGATGTGAAAATCACTTTATTACCATCACGTGACAGTCAGCCCTGATGTGACAGCCCAGCCTGGTGTCTGTTGGCCACTTCATGTCTCTCCTTCCAGCTGCACAAGGAGGAAGTTGTCCTCTCACCTCTCCCAGCTCTGCAACACAACACATTGGGCTTACACAAGTCCCTTCTGCAGGGAAATGCTGCTGACCCTCAGGGAATGGCAGGGGATGCTGCTCCCATCCTGCTGCATTCCCACAAAGAGCCCCACAAGTGCTGCTGCTGTTGGTGGCTCAACCCCAGCAGGCTGCCTTGGCTCTCCTCAGCCCACCTGGCTGGAGGGACAGCACGTGTGCAGTGCCAAAGGAGGACTCTGGTGTGACACCACCTCACCTGTGTGCAAACAAGCCCTTGCTTTTCCTGTATCCTTGCAGCAAGGCACTCTCCATGAAGCCTTGTTCAGAGCACAGCCACCTCACTCAGCATCTCTGCATCTCTGCAACACAAGCACAAAGAAGAAATACAAGGCAGAAGAATCAAGGAACCCATTTGGAGACCAGCAAGCTGCAGGACATGCACCAGTTTGCTTCCCCTCCCCATCCTGCAAACACTTCAGCTGCAGCAGGCAGATGTGCAGGGTCAGGACCTCTCCATCCCTCAGCTGCCTGGTGCTGCCCTGCAGCCACAAGGAGAGGTGAGGGGAGCCCAGGCCAGCCAGGATCTCCTCAGCACTGCTCAGAGACAGCCCAGCAAATTGTGTGACAGCCCTCCAGGGCCACCCTGAACCAACTCTGCCTGTCAGCCCCAGCTGCAGGCAGCCCTGCAGACCCTTAGTTTAGGTTACAATGCATTCTATACTTTTCTTTGCTGAGCATCTTAATGCAGCAGAACCAATCTATACCTTAACTTTTATCTATAGCCTATCATAACTGCTATAATTACCATATTCTTGTTACTATTCTCCAATCACTAAAAGTCAGTACATTACAGTTTAAACTGGAAGTTGTTTTTCAGTTTTCTTGCAGTGGAAAATTCTGAGACCTTTTTTCTACTTGCACCATTTGCTGCCTTGTTTGCCTGTGCTGTCTTTCTGCTTGGTAAAAACATCTTCTTGTTTGGGGTGGGTTTATCCTTTCCTCTAAGCCATAAAAACCCCTTCTAACTAACACACCCTTTGCCTCCTTGGTTAGCCAGTAAGACTGGCTCAGCAATTTTCTTCTGTATCAAAACTTGCTTCCATCTCTATTCCTTCTTCAGATTTTACATTCAAAATTCTTTCTGCTAAGCACACATATCTGTGAGACTTTCTTGTCAAACTTTCATCCTTCCCAACACTCCCCATGTCTGGAGGGGCTGTGCCCCCCCAGCTCCTGCCTCCACCTGCAGCCTCAGCCCCTCTGCAGATAATTCCTGCTGCAATTTGGAAGTCTTTAAGAGGAAACATTGTGTCTTTCCTGCAATAAAGTTCACAAAATGTCGATGCTTTGTCTGTGTAACAAGCACACAAAAAGAAGATATAAAACCCCACGTGTTTATAGATGCTCTCAGTGAGCTGCTCTGTGCCAAGGCTGGATCTGTGAGGGGATTGCTGTGCTTGGATTGCTGTGCTTGGATCTCACCAAGGCTTCAGTGGGTAGCTCCTTGCCATGGCATTGGAAAGTTTCCCCCATCAGTTGCCTGCTGCCTTTCACAATATTTGTGTAGAAGCTTTTTTTTCCCCAGCACTTTCAGCAGAAGAGAGTGTTTACTTTAGTTTTTGAACAATGCCATGGCTGCACACCAGCTGACACCCACAGGGCCATGAACTAATGAGGATTTCCAAGTGTTGGTGTCACTGGCGGGGTTTGAAGCAGAGCTATAAAGCCTGCAGACAAGCAGGCTGCTGGCCAGGGAGGCTTAGCGGCTCTTTGGTGAGGTATCTGAGATAGTTGGAGAGAGATCTGTGCCACACCCTGGCTGCAAACTCTGGTATCACAGAGCTCAGCCTGCAATGCATCCAGAGGGGAATAAAGATTGGAGCAGGAGCAACCAAAATTCGATCCCTGACTGCTGCAGCAGGAAAGTGAAAACAAGGATGCCTGGTTTCTTCCAGTGGTGGAAGATTCTGGTTTTGGAGCTGAACTAAGAGGAAAGACTTAATGTAATGAGAAAAGCTCGATTCATTTTGGGTCAACCAAAAACATTTTGCTTGACCAGTAACAAAATCTTCTGGTTTGCTTGGAGACTATTTTATCTTTTAAAAAAGTCAGTGTAAAAAAACACAACCCTTTTCCTTTTAAATTTAGGTCTATTGAAAATGAAAAGAAAAAAGAACACGTCAAACTAAATAATGTTCAATAAAGCAAACTGCTTCAGCTGAAAATGCTGAAACGAAACATTTCAATATTTAAGGAAGTCAAGGAAGACTTCTATTGTTTTCTCTTGTCATTGACTGACTTCAGCCCAGATTTGTGAGCTATCTTAGTTGCCTTCATTTTCATAGGGGACTTAATTTTTTATTTTCCAACTCATTTAATGCTCTCTTCTTGTGCAGTTTGAGGTACAAATGGTCAGGTTCAGCAAAGGTTCATAAGAACATGGCTGAGCTGACAATTTGCACAAATATCAGGCAAACTTCAGGGTTTTTTTCCCCCCTCTTTGCATTTTAGTTTTCCTTTGAAATTGTACCTGAATTTCAAGAAGCTGGGGGGTTCTCAAGACCCCCACAACATGCACAGAATAGAACTGTCAAAGCCTGTGTGCTCTGCTGGGTAACCTGCACACCACAAAAAATTCAGATGCCATCTTTAGTCCTGCAAAATATTAAGCCAGGCATTTAAGATTTACCCCAGTGATTAAGCATGAGCAGCTTGTAATTGTTTCCAGACCCCTCTGCTAGCAGGAGAAAAGGCTCTGCAATCCCTGTCCACGTGCTCAGTGTAGCAATGCACTCACCAACAGAGAAACTGGAGATGAGCTGGGGAGGACAGGCAGATATCCTGAGCTCTGAGAACAAGCCAGCCTTAACTCTGAGTCCAGCATGGGCTGCCCAGCTCAGAAAAGCAGGATTATTTATTCAGCAGTGTATTTCTTCATCTGTGCCCTGCCTGGAGCAACACCTGTGCACCAGCAAGTAGAAACCCCTCCTAAGTACATGTGGTCACATTCAGTCTGCAATTTTTCATCTGGTTTGGGAGTGTTAAATGAAGATCAACTGCTGAAATCGGCCTCATTTGGGGAATCTAACTTTACAGAGGAGACCTTTGTCCTCCAGGTTTTATCTGAAGCCCCAAAGATTGCAGACTTTCTGTGTAAGCCACAAAACAATCCAGCGAGCATCTGCCTCACATCCCAAACTGCTCCCTCCATGCAAATCTACCGATGGATTTTTCCCACAGACTGTTTGGTCATGAAAAGAGATCTTCCCCAACTTGCTCAGGGCTTCAGAAAACCTCAGAGAAAACCTCAGCAGCCCCAGCCCAAGTTTGAAAGCAAATTCAAGGGTTTGCCCTTGCCTTTGAACACAGCAGGGCTCTGCTCCAACAGGTGGGGACTCAGGGGCCACCTTGCTCCCAGGACTTAAACCACACCACATGTGAAATGGAAACTACCTCTTGATTTTATTTTTTATTTTATTTTTTAATAGCAGAATTTAGGGGCTATAGTAGTTATTATTATTATTATTATTATTATTATTATTATTATTATTATTATTATTACTATTTCAATGGCAAATTCAGTGTGTTGCCTTCCCTCCTTAATGAGGGGAACCAGAGAAATTCACCAGAGCTCCATTTCTCCTACTTTCTAGAAATAGTACCTACAAATCCTTTGTAGAAAAATAACCACAATTTCCCCCCCCCTTCTCTCTCCCCCCTGAGATGGGGTTTTCATCAGCTCAGACTATTTTTCTTCCACCACCTCTTTATCTTAGCCTTTTCTCAAAGGTTACATTTATTTTCTGAGGTCCACAGCCAGGACAAGGATCCAGAGGGTGCAGCTGATGCTGCCCTTTGAGAATCACTGTCACCACTGCAAGAGGCACAAGCCTGCGGGGAAGGATGTCTCTGGAAATGGCCCCAGCCCTCAGCCAGCCCAGTTCACCCAGTCAGGCCTCTCCAGAGCAGCTGGAGTTGCTGCCATCATGTCCTTGCAGCCAGAGCTGAGTCCTGCCCCTGAGCTGTGCAAACTCCTTTTCTCCCCCTTCCCCAGCCCTGGCTATTGCCTGCACATCTGGTGGCTCCTCTGAACCTCTCTGCAATCATTGCTTCATCTCTGCTCAGCTCCAGGCTGGAATGGAGCTGTTCTCCCTCCCCTGGGACCCTGAGTGCATCCTCCTCTCCTCACCAAATTCACTGTGCAGGGGATCCTTCCTTCTTATGCAAAACCCTCCGAGAAGGGTCCTGTTCCAGCATGGAAATCTTGGCACACTCCTCAAGTAGATGATCTCAGATAAGCCCACTGCTGGGGAGAGAGGTTCACCACCCTCCATGGAAACTTTGCAAGCTCTGGTTTTCATCCAGATGAGATTTTTTTTTAAATTTAAATTTGACCAAAAATGCTTCAATCTTTACAGCGTGAGAGAGGAGTGAAAAAATACATCACTGCCATTATAGTGGAGGGGTAAAAAAAGTAGCTCAAGCTGTCTTTGAAAAGCCTGGTGCTGAAACAAATGGGCTTCTCTTGTTTAAGTTAGATGAGAATGGTTCTTCTGCCAGAAATGGCCTCTGCTTGCTTCAGTGAGGGAGGGGCAGCATTTGCTGCCTCCTGCCCAAGCCCATCTCCCCACGGGTGGGGTGGTTGGCACCAAACCTGGCACTGACCCCATGGAGTTATGTGGTGCACCTGGCTGTGCCATTTGAGACCTGCAGTGAGGGCCAGAGCTGAGCCTGCACAGGAGCAGAGAGGGGTGGCAGCAACTTTTAACCACATTTGCACATCAGGGTGCAACAGGGAGCTCCTCCATCAAAGCATGACCGTGCACAGCCTTAGGATTGTGTTTTACTCAGCATAAGTAGTTCTTATTTTGTGCACACAGGAAGGTTTTCATTTGTGTGCTCACCCATCTGCTCATGGCCAAAGCCAGGTTTGTTTGGTTTGCAGAGCTGAGTCCTGGCCAGGCTGGCCCTCAGCTCCTGCTCCTCCAGGTCATCTCTGTCAGCCTGTGGTGCCAGCAGAGCTCTTGGGATGTGCAGTGGCCCCATCTGCACCATGACCCAGGGCTCACAGCTGAATGGCAGCAGCAGGAACTGCCTGCAGGGAAGATATTGAGAAAGAGATGAGGAAAAACTGCATCTCACCCCAGCCAAAAACACAACTCACTTCCACACGCCCACCAAGCACTGGGACTGTGGCAAAGCCAAGCTTAAAGGGGCCACTCAGCCCCCAGACATCTTTAATTGTGCTTTTCTATGTCAAACCCAGCCAGTGCTGGGAGAAAACAGATTGACAGCAAATCCCCTCAGGTCTCTGCCTGCAAACAGCATCACCCAGGGGAACACAGCCCCAGCCTTGGAAAGGCAGCAGGAAGGTGAAAACAAGGATGGCTGCTTTCTTCTAGTGGTGGAAGATTCTGGTTTTGGAGCTGAACTAAGAGGAAAGCCTTAATGTAACGAGGAAAGCTCAATTCATTTTGGGTCAACCAAAAACATTCTGCTCGACCAGTAACAAAATCTTCTGGTTTGCTTGGAGACTATTCCATTTTTAAAAAAGAGGGCTGGGGCTGGGACTGTGGCTCTACAGCGGCGTGGAAGGCATCAGCCTTTAAAAACACTTACAGGAATGGAAGGGTGGGAAGGGGGGAGAAAAAGAAATGGTATTTGCGGAGGCCCATTCCTCAGCACACTTTCATGTGTGCCAAAGTTTGTTGGCATGGCTCTGAGTTTGATAGGGAACATCTGGGCTGCTGCTGCTGCCTGTGTATTGGCTGAGGGCAGGAACAAAAGGGGTTTGTGCAGGAATGCGCGGGGAGGGACAGCTGGGAGAGGAGAAACGCAGCCATGCTCCCTGAAGAAGGAAGCCTAATGCACATCCCATGTTCCTGCTTTTTAAAAGGGAATAAAAGCCTTCCCCCACCTCCTCTTCTCTTCTCTTCTCTTCTCTTCTCTTCTCTTCTCTTCTCTTCTCTTCTCTTCTCTTCTCTTCTCTTCTCTTCTCTTCTCTTCTCTTCTCTTCTCTTCTCTTCTCTTCTCTTCTCTTCTCTTCTCTTCTCTTCTCTTCTCTTCTCTTCTCTTCTCTTCTCTTCTTCCCCTTCCCCCCTTCCCCTTCCTCTTCTCTCCCGGGGTCCTGAAGCCAAGCAAGGTTCAGACAGATCCATGCCCTGCTGCTCTGCACATTTGATTTTTGGTGCAGACTGGGAAAACGCTTGGGGTGGAGGGAGCAGGGGAGTGGGAGAGCAGGGGAGGCTGAACCCAGCACCAGCACAGACCTGTGAGAAACAACTGCTCACTTGGAAAATTTAAAGAGGTTTATTAAACCTTAACAATACAACGCAGGACTACATAAGGAAAAAGCTGCAGTGCTGGGAGCTGCCCTTGTGCTCACCACGGGGCCAGTTCATCTTCAAGATGGATGCTTAGGCTTTTATACCCCTGGGGTTGCACCAGCCAGCCCTGGCCCCTCCCAAGGTTGTCAGTCAGCTCTGCTTTGCCATTTATCAGTGCAGACTGCTTTGTACCTGCATTGGAGCTCAGGTGTTGCCATGCCCACCCCCTGAGCACCCCCAAGCTTTTCCATTCCCACCTGCCCCATGCCAGGGACACCTGTGCAGCTTCTTTGTACCTGTGCTAAACAGCCCAGGCTGGCTGATGGCAGCAATACAGGGGGAAAGGGAACTGTGGGGAGAACAGAGGCCATCTAAACTGCAATAACACAACTATACATCACTAAAGCTTCTCTTAATATTCACACAATAGTTATCTTTTAATTGTGAGAGCCAATCATCTCATTATCCATCTATAACAGACCCAGGGCACAGCCAGCCCCATGCCACAGGGCAAGCACCCAGTGACAAACCCTCTCAGAGTGCACCAAGTGACATGGACACACCAACAACAGCACTGAGTCGAGTTCCTTCCACTCCTGTTGGAAATGTGGGGTCAGAAGATGAAAATTAGCACTGGGGCCACTGCCAGCAGCCCAAAGGCCAGAGACTGCTTCCTACAGATACAGGGTGCCATTGTATGTGGCACCAGAGGATGGCATGGAGGCATGGAGAAGGAGAGGATTCACCCTTGAAGAAAGCTGGTCTGTTGGGAGCTAGCTGAAAACTCCAGGTCAGGAGCAACCCTTGGCTCTAAAGGTCACAGCAGCCATGCTCTATGGCCAAGGAGCCACTACTGCCAGTGCACAGCCACCAGAACCTTCTGACTGAATCATCCTGACATGTGAATTCTTCCTTTTGGAGCTCCTTTCCACCACCCCACACCTGTGGTGTTGTTCACTTAAAGGTGTTTGCAGCCTTCACAAATCTTTTGAAAATTTCACTTTCTGGAGAAAGCCTCTCCCTCAACAGGAGTAGCTCTGGTGTAAAAATTTCTTACCCTCTGACACCTTTCCCCCGATTGGATTTTTGTCCAGCTCAATACCACGAGCAATGGTTTCGAGCATTGAAAGTTTTTTTTTCTCCAACCAATGGAGAATTTTTCTCTTTTGTTGCTGGTATGTACATTTGGCCTGAATCCTCTCTAGCAGCCTACATCTCTCCTTGGCTCCAGTCTTTAGCAAGAATATGCATTGGATCTGCTACCTAGACCAAGATTTCCATTGCCTGTGCCTTTGGCTCTCCTTGGAGTTGCTCCAGAGAGTGTATTTGAGCAGCACTTTATTATATAGATGGATAATGAGATGATTGGCTCTCACAATTAAAAGATAACTATTGTGTGAATATTAAGAGAAGCTTTAGTGATGTATAGTTGTGTTATTGTAGTTTAGATGGCCTCTGTTCTCCCCACAGTTCCCTTTCCCCCTGTACTGTTGCCATCAGCCAGCCTGGGCTGTTTAGCACAGGTACAAAGAAGCTGCACAGATGTCCCTTGCATGGGGCAGGTGGGAATGGAAAAGCTTGGGGGTGCTCAGGGGGGGAGGCATGGCAACACCTGAGCTCCAATGCAGGTACAAAGCAGTCTGCACTGATAAATGGCAAAGAAGAGCTGACTGACAACCTTGGGAGGGGCCAGGGCTGGCTGATGTAACCCCCAGGGGTATAAAAGACTGAGCACCCATCTTGAAGATGAACTGGCCCCATGGTGTGCACAAGGGCAGTTCCCAGCACTGCAGCTTTTTCCTTATGTAGTCCTTTGCTGTATTTTTGTTAAGGTCTAATAAACCTCTTTAAAATTTCCAAGTGAGCAGTTGTTTCTCACAACTTGGTGTACACATCCCTCTTCCCTGACAGGAAAACCCTCTGGGGATGCCCCAGGGAGCAAAACCTCAAGACAAAGGGTCCAGGTCAGCAAAGACCCTTGGGTCTGGCAGTGCAGGTGTCAGAACCCAGGACTTTCCTCTGGCTGCCCTGGAGGACTCCAGACCCTGGCAAGGGGCTCAGAGACCCTGGCACAGAGCCCAAGACCCCTGTGCCTTTGATCTTGACCCATGGAAAAAACAATTACCAACCTTTAAATGAAGAATTGCAAGTCAAGAGAGTTTAAGTACAATAATAGTTGGTCACAGGGTGAAAAATAGATTTTTGGGTTTTTTTAGAATGGGAGTTCAGGAGGCAAGAGGGAGGAATTTGGGCATGTCCAAGATGGTCTCCATCTTCTGGGTGATGGTGGGACTTTTGGGTTGGTTTAGAGTAGAAGCTCACTGTCTAACATAGGTGACGGGTATTGGGAAGTAATTGTAAATAATGGACATGTAGTTTTTAGTATAAAAAGATAACACCAGTGTGCCTCAACCCAACCTACCAGACAGACCTGCAGTGGGTGGGAGAAAGAATTTTATAGATAAGAAATAATAAACAACCTTGAAAACGAGAATAAAAGAATCCTGACTCCTTTGACTGCTGGGCTGGGAAAAGAGACTTGTACACATCTCGGAGTCACTGTGACCAGCAGAGATCCTGACATGCAGGCAGCTTTTCCCAGCTCTAATCTCCTCTCCAGGTCTCAGCTGTGTGCCTACACACCATCATTTGGAGCTGACCTCACACCAGCCATGAACCCCAACCCTGCTGGCAGCAGCATCAGCCTGGGGGTGCTGGCTCTGGGGCTGGGCATGTTTGCAGATAAGCTTCCCTCAGAGATATTTGCATTTCGATGACATCAGTGTCAAGACAGCTTTTGGGCAGAGCCAAGCCAGCTCCCAGCACGCCAAAGAAAGCAGCCAGGCTGGCCAGGGGCTGTGCAGAGCACAGAGGGGGCAGCAGTCCCAAAGCAGCCCAGTGTGACCATGTTCACAGGGGTCTGAGGATGAGGGAAGAGATGAGGATCTGACTCCATGTTTCACAAGGCTTGATTTATTATTTTATGATATATATTATATTAAAACTATACTAAAGGAATAGAGGAAAGGATTTCATCAGAAGGCTGGCTAAGAATAGAAAAAGAAGGAATGATAGCAAAGGCTTGTGGCTTGGACTCTCTGTCTGAGCCAGCTGGGCTGTGATTGGCCATTAATTAGAAACATCCAACATGGGCCAATCCCAGATGCACCTGTTGCATTCCACAGCAGCAGATAACCATTGGTTACATTTTGTTCCTGAGGCCTCTCAGCTTCTCAGGAGGAAAAATCCTAAGGAAAGGATTTTTCATAAAAGATGTCTGTGACAGCCCCAGGCAGGGGACAGCCAGCACTGCCACCTCTGTGCCACACACACATCACATCCCTCTTCTGTGGGCTAGGAGAGGAGCTGTGGGAATCCCAGGCAGCCTTTGGGGACTCCCCACAGCCATCACCCAGGAATGTGAAGCTCTACAGAAATGTACATAAATGTACAACCGAGTTTAGTGGTCATGGTGCTGTTTTAGAGAGGAGGAAAAGAATGTCACTGCTGTGTTCAGTGCTCTTTGAGCCAATTTTGAGGACCAGGAGGGTTGGGGCAGCCAATCTACTCCTGCTTTATCAAAACTCATTTGTGTTGCCCTCAGGGATGGGTCTGTGCCTCCATTCATCCTCTCCATCCTCCTCCAGGACACCTTTTCTCTTGGCTCTGCCTGACAAACTGCATGTCAGTGCACCAAGGGACAAAACATTGCTTTCCAGCCATACTCCCCCTGATCTCACTCCCAGCTGTCCTTCCTGGACTGGCCACTAAGAACCACCAGTCCCAAAAAAGCAAATTTAAAAGCAGAGAAACAATTTAAGCACCTAAATCCCACCTTCCATGTGGTTAAAGACCCCATCAGGAGGCAAACTTTTAACATCCTAAATGCTTTTGAAGGCTGCAGTAGAAACTCATCTGTATCTTCAGTGTCCCAAGGGACTCCTGTGCCTCTGAAGTCCCTGCTGAGGGACAATGATGGTGGGAAAGAGGACAAAATCCTGGAGCCACAATTCAAATCAAGAGCCCAGTGGATCTCACAGTGGTTCAAGCTGCTCCTCCAACTGTGGCTCCATCCCATTTGCCCCATCCCTGCATTTGCCCACCATTCCCTGGGCCAGCTGGGACACTCCCTGTGCAATGGGCCTGGGAAGGAGAACAGTGGGAAAATGCCCATTTTACTTTTTGCAGGCAAGAGTGGTTTGGACAGTTGTTTCAACTGGGAAAAAAGCTCAAACCCTTGTCCAAATTGTCCAAATGTTTGGCTTTTGTACTTCCTCCAGTGACACATCCCAGGGCTTTAGTTGAAAAGGTCTTCTCTCTTCAGAATTAAGCTGTTGTTGGAAAAAAAAAATCCTATCAAAACAGGAAGCTTGAAATTATCAAAGAAAAATATTTTCATTGACCTTAAAAGATCTTAGCCTTTGGTTTTCTAGTTCACAAAATTTTTCAGAACTGACTCCTCGTCCCCATGAGAGATGAGAAATACTGTCAGTACCTCAAAAATGTTGCCAGAAGGGAAGAGTTATTAATTACCAACCTCTATTTTTAACCTGCAACCAAGAGTCACTTCTAATGGGTGACAAGTGGGTTCCCTCGAGGCTCTGCCATTGGCTTCAGCAAGGCTTTTAAATCAGAGATAGGATTTTATTTGGATGGGAAATGCCCCAGGCACTCTGCAAATCCCAGCCCATCCATTTCCAAAGCAAGCATCAGGTATCACAGGCTTTTGCTATCCATCTCTTTAGAAAAATGATGTCATTATCTTTTCCCCCTCACCTGTATTCCAGTTAAAAAAAACCTTATATTTTCTCCCCCATAACTCAAAAAGAGCTACATGGACTTTTTTTTCTCAGAGTTAAAAAAAATGAATAAATAAAAAAAAATCCCACCTGGTTAAGGCCAGGCACATGAAAATTTCAACGTGAAAAGTAAATGTTTTCAGAAGTTATGAACTTATGAAAAGGAGAACTATAATGGAAACTGTTTTACTGCCATAATTATAACACCATGAACAGAGCCTGTTGCAACACATAACACTATCAAGCTCCTGTCAGCATTTAATAGAAGTCTTAATTAACTGCTGGGGAGGAACCTGGCCAAAATTTATTTTCAAGAACACTTTTGGGAGCTGTGCAATTCTGTTTTATTTTTATTTTTCAGGTCCATCTCAATTGGAGCCTTAGCAGAGTATGGAGCACAGATTATATACAAGACACAATTGTGTATCTTGTTGGCATTACTTCATGAGAGGATTTTCTTTTCTCTTAAACATATAATCCAGAAACAACAATGTTTGTGTTGGCTCAGAGCCAGACACTTCAGAGCTAGATTTAAACCTTCCCCAGGTTTGGGGTCATCCAGAGCCATTGATTCAGCTTTTTGGGGACAGGGGCATATGTGAGCCCTGCAGGGCTGCTCTGCCTCTGCCATTTACTTTCTTCCCCACCTTCCAGCACCCAAAGATGCTCACACTCAGGATTTGGGGGAAGATCCTGTGTTTCCCTGCATGGCAGGGGCTGAGCTCCTGGGCTAGAGAGCCAGGCAGAGAGGAGAGGTGTGGGGAGGGCCAAGCACAACACTTGGAGGATCTTTGTAATAATTTCCTGCCAATGGTTTCACAGGAGACAGAACCAGCTCAGAACCAGCCTGACCATTGCATGGTTCCTCTGCCTTGCAGATTTGGGGAAATCTTGCAGAGGAAGGCTCCTCCTGCTGCAGCCTGATCTCCATGTCCATCTGCAGGAACTCTTCTGCCTCCCCAGCACACTCCTGGGGTCTGGCCCCTGCACCTTGCTGGGCTCACCAGGCTGGGCTGAACAGGGAGCAGGGTAGCAAGGGAGGGCAAGGCCAACCCTGGGATGGCATCAGCAGCAGGTTTGGGGTGCCTGGGGCCCAGAGCCATCCTTGGGGGGAGCACATGAAGAGAAAGCTCTTCAAACATGCTGCTAAGCTAGACAAGGAGCAGAAGAGACACTGAGCAGGCGGTGATAAGGGATCTGCCAGGCTTAACCTGGCTCTCCTCACTGCCACACCTGGCCTGCCAGATCACATCTCACAAACATTCTGGCAAGCAAAGAGCTTCTCAGCCAGTGCCACCACAAACACTCCCTCAGTCGGGCCTGGCAGCCCAATCCCATTTTCCTTCCCTTCCTGTCCCTCCACCCCCGGCTGGCCCCTGCCGCGATGGGAGCTGGCAGCCCGCATCCATTTCCCTGATAGCACCGATAGCCCGACAGCTGCTCTCTGTCCCTTCGGAGATTAGTTTGTTTTCCTAACACAATTACTGCCACGTGGCCCTGCTTTGTGCCGGCATCGGGGCTGGATGCAGATAAAGCAGCGATAAGATCCCAGCCCAGCCATTCCAGCCCCTCACAGCCGGCCGTGCTCTCCTCCCTCCTCGGCGCCCTGGCTGCCAGTACCTGCTCCCAGCTGGGCCTGCCCAGGGCAACTTTCTGGCCCTAAACCCCGAGGATTTGGCTCCCAGCTCCTCGGGCAACACCGAGGAGTTGTTGTGATAAGATCCCAGCCATTCCAGCCCCTCACAGCCGGCCGTGCTCTCCTCTCTCCTTGGCACCCTGGCTGCCAGTACCTGCTCCCAGCTGGGCCAGCCCAGTCTCAGGCTTTGTGTGGCTGGAATGGCTCCCGAGGTGTTAAAGAGTCTTTTTTCCCATCCCCATGACCGAAGAAGAAGTTGAGATTCCTCAGCTCTGCTTTTCGAGGTTGTTTATTTTCTCTTATCTGTAACATTCTTTCTCTGACCTGCTGAGATCTGTCCAGCAGGTCGGGTTGTGGCACAGTGACTGCCCCTGGGGTGGTGTTAACTTTTTATATTAAAAATTATGTGTACTTTATTTACAATAATTTTCCAATACCTATCACCTATGTTAAACAGTCTGTCTCTACTCTAAACCAATCCAAAAGTGTCACCATCACAGCAGAAGATGGAGGAGAAGAAGAGGACACGTGTGACGGTGTTCACAGGGGTTTTCGGATGAGGGAAGAGACGAGGATTTGACTCCGTGTTTCACAAGGCTGATTTATTATTTTATGATGTATATTATATTAAAACTATACTAAAAGAATAGCAGAAAAGGTTTCATCAGAAGGCTGGCTAAGCTAAGAATAGAATCAGAAAGAATGATAACAAAGCTTCTGTCTCGGAGAGTCTGAGCCAGCTGGGCTGTGATTGACCATTAATTACAAACAAACCAACACGAGCCAATCCCAGCTGCACCTGTTGCATTCCACAGCGGCAGATAACCATTGGTTGCATTTTGTTCCTGAGGCCTCTCAGCTTATCAGGAGGAAAAATCCTAAGGAAAGGATTTTTCATTAAAGATGTCTGCGACACACACCCAAATTCCCCCATCTTGCCTCTGGAACCCCCATTCTCAATCCCCAAAATTCTACATATTCACCCTCTGACAAATTCACTATCATTCTACTCAAACTCTTGTGGCTTGTAAATCCTCACACAAAGTTGGTAGTTGTTTCCATGGGCTAAAATCAAAGGCACAGGTGTTTGTGACTCTGTGCCAAGGTCTCTGAGCCCCCTGCCAGGGTCTGGAATCACCCAGGGCAGCCAGAGGCAATGTCCTGGGTTCTGACAGCCCAGGGCATTGCTCTGGCCCTAAACCCCAAGGATTTGGCTTCCAGATCTTCATGCAACACCAAGGAGTTGTTGTGTGACGTGGCTGTGCAGGGTTGGGTGGGTGCAGCCATGAGATGCCACACAAAGCTGCTTATCAGTGGTAGTGCCCTGCTTTGGGTGAGCACAGCTGGCCAGCAGCTGGCTCCAAGCTGGAGCCTGCACCCAGGACAGCTGGCTCTGCGCAGCCTCTCCTCCTCCTGCCCAGGGTTAGCCCAACTCTGCCTGCCCATCCCACTGGTGAATGAGACAGCTTTAGCCCTGTGCATCCTCTCTCTGAGCAGGAGCATTGTCAGAACCCAGGACATTCCTCTGGCTGCCCTGGGTGATTCCAGACCCTGGCAAGGGGCTCAGAGACCTTGGCATGGAGTAAAAGACACCTGTGCCTTTGATTTTAGCCCATGGAAACAATTACCAGCTTTGTGTGAGGATTTACAAGCCACAAGAGTTTGAGTAGAATGATA
The DNA here is from genome assembly GCF_012460135.2 of Molothrus ater. Taxonomy (NCBI): domain Eukaryota; kingdom Metazoa; phylum Chordata; class Aves; order Passeriformes; family Icteridae; genus Molothrus; species Molothrus ater. The sequence goes on from NC_050486.2 coordinate 1,936,796, forward strand.
GTGAATTTGTCACAGGGTGAAAATGTAGAATTTTGGGGATTTAGAATGGGGGTTCAAGAGGCAAGATGGAGGAACCTGAGCATGTCCTCCTCCTCCTCCTCCTCCTCCTCCTCCTCCTCCTCCTCCTCCTTCTTCTTCTTCTTCTTCTCCTTCTTCTCCTTCTCCATCTTCTGCTGTGATGGTGACACTGTTTGATTTGTTTAGAGTAGAGACAGACTGTCTAACATAGGTGGTAGGTATTGGAAAATTATTGTAAATAAAGCACAGGTAGTTCTTAGTATAAAAAGTTAACACCACCCCAGGGGCAGTCACTGTGCCACAACCCGACCTGCTGGACAGATCTCAGCAGGTCAGAGAAGGAATGTGACAGATAAGCGAAAATAAACAACCTTGAGAAGCAGAACCAACGAATCTTGACTTCTTCAGTTGTGGGGCTGGGAAAAAAGAGACTTTCTGATACCTTGGAACCTTTCTCAAGCACAGAAAGCTGAGAGAGAATCCCAGCAGGGCTCACTCCAGTGCCTGCAGCGCCAGCTCGGCTCCAGGAACATCCATGGAGCCACCAGAGGGGCAGCTCTGGCACAGCTGCTCTCCATCACATCCTGCAGTGCTCTGAGCATCTCCCAGAGCCTCCTGTGGGAATCCTTGTGCAGGGAACAGCTCCTGGAAGCCGGGCCTGGCGTGGTGCACGCCGGGAGAGGACACTCAGGGAGCCCTCAGAGAGACGAGCAGCCCTGCCAGATGTCTCCCATAAAGCTGCAAGTACTTTATTTTAATAATAAGCCTTAATGTATTCATTAAAGGCTCCCAGTGACCTGGGATGAATTTCCCCACTATTGTAAAGGGCTGTGGGAATCTGGAAACCACTGCATTACAGTTAATAACTTTAATTTTACAAGGCCCAAAATAGACAACTGAAAAAATACACAGACTCACTGTTTCCAATTAAGAAGGGATTTCTTCTAATTCCTCTGCCACCGGTGCTCTTGTTTAGCAAACAACAGCTACAGAAATTCAACCATAGACAGGGGGAAGAGCAAACTGAGGGAGCTGCCTTTTGCACCTCTGTTACAGGAGCTGAGGAAGGAGCTGGGACCCTTCCTCCTCGCTGGGTTATCAGAGCATGGAAGGGCCACAGAGTGGTCAGCAACAACAAACCCACCCCGGGGCAGCCAGAGATAAAACTTTCACGCCTCAAGTGGCTTTGATCCAAGGGAGATGATTTCCAATCCATCTTCTCCCCGTTCTCTCCCAGCTAAGATAGTTAAAGGGGTTTGGTGGGAGTCCTGAGGTGCTGGAAAAGCACCCCAGGAAGGAATATTTAGGAAGGTCAGGAAGGAATATTTACCCCCTCCTCAATCAGCTTGGCAGAGATTGCCATGGATTTATTTTGCCTCTTTCTTTCTCTGTCAAATCAAGGGTAGATGGTTACCCAAGGGGAAAAATACCCTAAATCTGGGAACCAAAACCAAAACAATCCAGTCTGATTTTTTTTTTTTTTTAATTTCTGGGAATTCAATGTTCAACAATCAAATCTTTTTATTTTCCATTCGGTTCTTTTGGGTTTTTCAGTCAAAGCTGGAGCTTTTTTTTGAAAAGAGGCCTGACATTTTATGTAGAAGCATTCATTTTGTGGCAAGTCAAGCTGTCTTGGGTGGAAAAAGGAGTTTCAAAGGCTAACACATCAGTCTGGCTGTGTTGGCAACCAACACCTGCCTCCTCATGCACCTCCAGATCCTCCTTCCACTCGAGGCAGGGACATGCACATACTCTCCTTACCATCACCCCAGCATCAATCCATGCCAATCATCACCTCTCCTCCTTAAAACAGCTCCATATTTCACAGCAGATCCCAACATCTCCCTCTGCAGACTTGAACTGACACAGGGAAACATATTGCTTAAAACCCCACAGGTGATCTCAGCTCGTGCAGATCCCAAACCTCTCTCCAGGTCACCCAACAAACCCAGCAGGATGAGCACAGTAGTTTTGGGTAGTCCTGCAGGAAGCAGGGAGTTGGACTTGATGATGCTCATGGGAGCCTCCCAACAGAGGAAATTCTGTGATTCTCTGCAGCAACCCAGTGTCACAGACATCTTTAATGAAAAATCCTTTCCTTAGGATTTTTCCTCCTGAGAAGCTGAGAGGCCTCAGGAACAAAATGTAACCAATGGTTATCTGCTGCTGTGGAATGCAACAGGTGCATCTGGGATTGGTCTCATGTGGTTGTTTCTAATTAATGGCCAATCACAGCCCAGCTGGCTCAGACAGAGAGTCCAGGCCAGAAGCCTTTGTTATCATTCCTTGCTATTCTATCCTAGCCAGCCTTCTGATGAAATCCTTTCTTCTATTCTTTTAGTATAGTTTTAATATAATATATATCATAAAATAATAAATCAGCCTTGTGAAACATGGAGTCAGGTCCTCATCTCTTCCCTCATCCTCAGACCCCTGTGAACACTGTCACAACCCACCCCTGAGACCACATTGAGTTTTCCAGCCAAACTGATAAAAAGAAAAATGTTTTTCATATGCCTGGACTCAATTTCCTCATAAATAAGATGGAAATTGGGGAAGGGGGTTGTCAGAGCAGTAGGTCATCCATCAGAGGCACACTGGGAATGCTGATCCAACCCTGCTCCAGGAAAGCAACTTTATTTAGGAAAGCCAGCAGGCACATCCCTACTCTCTGCTGAAGCCCCTGAGAGCCAGGCAATTAAAGATATCTAAAAGCCTAAAGGGACAGATAAGACCTAGAGGGCAAACCCAGAGCTTCAGAAGGTATTTAGGCAAACTGCTTTTAATGGAAATTAAGAGCTTATTTTTGTGGGCAGGGTCTTGAAGTGCACACGTGCCTTAAAAAAAAATAAAAAATAAAAAACATTCCTAGTGGCTTTCCTGAAGAGATTCAGACACATAGGTTGTGTATCAGTGCTTGTAAACCTTCCTGTTATCCCAGAAAACCCAACCTCCAGCCTGGTTGGGGTGTCTCCACTCTAGACATCCACAAAACTTCTAAAAATGTGGAAAAGCCAAACTGCTGTGCCTCACCTACACCCCAACAGAGCCACAAGCAGCACAGACCTTCCCCAAATTTCTGAGCACATATTTCCTACTCCTGCCTTTCTCACATCAATACTCTGACTAAGCTGCTTGAAAAATTTCCATCCAAACAGTTCACAGCAGGTCATTCTCAGTCAAAAGCAGATTTTTTGATTTTTTAAAAAAGCACAGAAAATATTTTTGTGGAAATTTGCCTGACTTGTCTGAAATGTCAAAAGAACTAGAAAAATAAGATAGAGTTTTGGTCTCAAGCTGCAAAATTCTTGGTTTTAAACAGGAAAAAATGCAATTTTTTGGTTTTTTTAGTGAAAATTGAAATTCTCTTGCTTTCACTAAATTGTTCCTGGTGTGATGGGTACACTCAGATTTTCAGAACAGTGTGCCTCCAGGGATTATTAAGGAAACTAGCTGTTGTGCAAAAGGGAAGGAACTGGTTAGAGCCTGGCAAAGGAGCAGAGCAAGGATAATTGCTGATGTTACATTCACAGCCAGGCTCCAGATTTTGTCTATTTATCAGTGACCTGGGTGCAAAACAAGGTGGGCACAGAGGACAAAAGCCATGGGGGCTCAGGATGGCACCAGCCCAAGGTGCTCCTGTCTGGTGGCACTGGGAGCAGCCAGGGGACACAGCTCCAGCCTTGCCCCTGCCTCCCAGGGGTGCTCTGTGCATCCCCCGTGGAGATGTCCAGCCTGGCCCTGCTGTGGCCCCGTGGCGGTGTTTGGCTCCATCACCCTGTGGTGCTGAGAAGGCTCTGGCACAAGATTTTAGGCAGTGAGGAGAAATCCCCCTCTCCAGATAGAGCCCTGCCATTCCGAGCCCATTTTGGGGGGTTCAGGCCTCTCACCCAGCATGGGAGCAGGGGATCCACACGCCCTGCAGGCTCCAGGCAGAGCCCCCAGCACCCATCTGGGTTACAAGTGAACATCAACTCTCCCTCCCCATCTGGAGCCCATGTACAGCAAGTGGCAAGATTTATATTGTGCTGAAGCATTCCACAGTTTTGAGCACAGAAATGATTGAACTCCAGATGTTAACAAGATGCAGGACCCTTTTTTTTTATTATTAAAAACGTGATTTCTTGTTTTGCTCATGACAAAACCCATCAGATTAACTTATTAGGAGCGGAACTGCCATCAGGCTGGTGGAAGCAAGGCTGCCTGAGAGCTCAGGGGAACTCCAGGCTGCTTTGGAGCAGAGCTTGTGCAGCCACCCCTGCACTGGACCAAGAGCAGCACACAGGGTGTGGCATTGCTTCACACTGGCACTGCAGGGATGTTGATGTCCCTGTGCCTCAGTTTCCCCATTCCTTAGGGAGAATGTTGGTCAGAGCTGGAAGGGAAGGCCCTGAGCAAACACACACCCTGCAGCCTCATCCAAATCTCCAAAGCCAATCCAAATCACATCTCCTTGCTGAAGTAGCAGAGCCTTTGCCTAAAGGCCCAGGGCAGGAATGGAAACCTGCTCACATATCACCACTGAGTCAGGAACAGCAGTGAAGTGACACATAACTCTCTTCAGGAGGCTAATATTGGCTCTATTAAAAACCCATTCCTTTTTATACACTGATCCTATACAAGTGACCTGATTGGTCATTTAATCAGCACCCTTTCATCACTGGCTAATTAAGAAGACACCCTTTGGTAAATATCTCATGAGAAAACAACTGTCCAGAACACCAGCTGCAAGATTGCTTTAATTCTTTCTCTCAGCCTTCTCAAAACTCCCCAGAACAATTCCTGGGAAAGTTTATCTGCCTTTCTCCCTCTGACCAGGCTGTCAGTATCCACACTCATGCTCCTCTGTCCACCCTTGGGAATGGCAAGGGGGATGGAGGATGTGGGGCTGGCACAACCCAGCAGGCAGCTCTCACACCCAATTCCCCTCAGGAGAGCCCCACAGCACCTTACAGCACCACAAACTTCCCTTCCCATCACAAAGGAAACAGATTTCCAAATCTCTTTCCAAATGCAAATGCCTCTACAAGTCCTTGGTGAAGTTTTGCTGGGACCATCCTCCAGCAGTGCCAACATCTGTGTCCCAGAGCAGGGGCTGGGGCCTGGCTGGAGCTGTCACATCTTGGCTGCTTTATCACAGGAACTTTATCACAAGCTCATAACACACACGTCTTTGCACCACGAGATCAAACAGGTATGGGATGGCAGCACAGCCTGCTGTCACAGCACGGCCCCCAGCAGCTTGGCCTGCTCCCTGCTGGGCAGACAAAACATGTTGAGGCTGCAGGAGACCCACAGATGCTCATCACCCTGCTGTTGTTGAGCCAGACCAGCTCAGGGAACTCCCCAGCACAAAGCAGCCTCTCCTGCTAACCTGTGGAGGCACAGCAGCCTTAGGGGTGCACTCATTTCCACTTCCCCAAGCACGTGGCAGCTCTAAGGACAGTCACATCTGCTTGCTCAGGGGCACAAAACCACTTCTGGGCAGTGCCAGTGTCCTGCTTTGTAGGGGGATACAGTATGGGTAAATGAAGGGGGTATAGAATGGAATCTTATCCCCCCAAAGAGTTGGGGCTGAACCAATTACTAAAGATTAGGAGCAGCCTGATCTGAACAGGCCACACCTGTAGCCAATAAGAACAGGGGTATAAAAGAGTGGATTGGTGGGCTCTGGAGTCAGAGGGCTGCTGCAAGGACCAGGAGCAGGTCAGTGCTCAGAGGAGCTGCCTGTGAGAAACATCAAGGAGGTACAAAACTCTGGTGATATGGAATCCTTGCACTATAATGACAATAGAACTCTGATATATAAGACAGCACTGCTTGGCCAGGCTGAGCTGGGGACAAGCCACAGTGATGTGGCTTCTCTGCCCCCAGCACAAACATCCTCCCCACTCAGCATGAGCCAGAAGAGGCACTGCCCTGTCCCTCTGCCACACATTTCCCTGCTGACCTGCTCCAGGGGGACTCAGCCACTCTCTCCTGTCCGTGGCAGGCACCAAGCAGGAGGATGCTGCCCTCATGGGCCAGCCTGCCCCAGACACCTGCTCTGAGGTCAGGACCACCCAGCAGTGCTGCAGCCCTCCACCAGCATCTCAGGAGCAAACCCTCCAGCCCACAGCAAGAGCCCCGTCCCTCCAGGCTCAGGAAAAGCTCCTGCAGATCACAGCAGTGTTTATTCACCCAAAGGGGCCTTCCAAACAGAGCTGAGAGCTTTGTCACTCTGCCTGAGCTGGTTTGATTCCTTCCTGCATGCTTTGAATGGAGCTTCTTCCAAGGGAAACCTCTCCATGCTAAGTGTGCAATCTGCCTCCATCAGCATTTCCTTCACCTCTTCCTCACAGCCTCCTGTTTAATGGCACATCCCCAGGCAGAGCCCTGGGGGAGTGACAGTGTTCACAGGGGTCTCAGGTGAAGGAAGAGATGAGGATCTGACTCCATGTTTCAGAAGGCTGATTTATTATTTTATCATATATATTACATTAAAACTATACTAAAAGAATAGAAGAAAAGGTTTCATCTCAGAAGGTTGGCTAAGCTAAGAATAGAAAGGAATGAATAACAAAGGTTTGTGGCTCAGTCCAGAGAGTCTGAGCCAGCTGGACTGTGATTGGCCATTAATTAGAAACAACCACATGAGACCAATCCCAGATGCACCTGTTGCATTCCACAGCAGCAGATAACCACTGGTTACATTTTGTTCCTGAGGCCTCTCAGCTTCTCAGGAGGGAAAAATCCAAAGGAAAGGATTTTCATGAAAAGATGTCTGTGACACTGGGGGTGCCACACTCCCTCTTGAGCTTCCCCTAAACTGACTGAACATGGAATTTTTCATTCTGGGAACAAGAGAATCATGTGGAAGGAAAAACTGTAGTCTTCCACTTTTTTTTAAGAAAAATCCCATAAACCTTTAATCCTCCTCTCTTCCCCAGAATCATTCATCATCTGGGAGAAAAAAAATCTGTGTGCAAATGCAGTCAGGCAGTGCTGTGAGTGAGCACAGGACATGAGCACCCCTCTTGGGCAGCAGCAGCTCTGGGGAAGCCCATATTGACCATCTCACCTGAGCACAGCTGCTGGCTTTGTCTGCAGTGCACAGACCCTCATCCCCTGCCTGGCAAGCTCCATTGAGCTGGGGCTCTGCAGCATCTGAGGCTCCCAGCTCTGCTGACACAAATAATTTCTCCCCCTGCTCTTGGCACGGTGTGTTCTGCTCAAACACACTTCAAAGAGGCAGCTCTGCAGCAAGAATGTTTCAAAAAATATAATATTTCCATCTGTTATTCCAATAGTTTATGCTGTGGGACTCTCCTCATGGACTATTTGCCTTTCTTTGCTCCTGTTAGAGGTAAAAAATATTAAACCAGCAAGCTCTGGGGCTGGCAGGCAATGCCTGACAGGTCCTGTTCCCCTCCAGTTCTGCACCTCAATGCTCCTCCAGGGAGGAAGGTGCAGGCAGGGAAGCAGCTTTTCCTTAAAGGCAGTAAAATCCAGCTTTATTTCTGCCTTGAGAACAACCAGCACCTGCCTGTGGTTGAGAGCACCAGCAGGAGAAGGCACAGGGTGCTGGGCATTGGGTGCTGAGCTGCCACAGCAGCCTGTCCCCACTGGGGACACCCCCAGCATCCCTCTGCTCACCTCCTGCTCCCCACAAACCTCAGCAACCTCTGCCTTGCTGCCAGCTGAGCCCAATCTGGAAGCAAATTATTGGGTGGGAAAGGGGAAAGCAGGCAGAGAGCTGCCTGCAGGATTCCCTTAGCTGGGAAGGGAACAGCAGCACAACAGGCACAGAGAGCTCTGTGAGCCCTTGTTTTGTGCAAGGGCACAGACAGATGTGCCATGGACAGAGGGGACAAAACAAGCTCTGCCTTCAATGCACCTTGAGGACACCTGAGGGGTAGCAGGAGCTGGATGCTCCTTCCCTGGTTACAATAAGGACATTTTAGGGACACTGCTGTGCTGGACCTTCCCCCCTCTGTGGTTGGTTTGGTCTGAGAGGGTTTCCCAACCATGTGAAGCAGCAAGGGCTGCTCCCTTACCCCCTCCCTGCCCTTTTCTGCCTCCCCATGCAGCCCTTCCCCCTCTGGGTGACCAAGGACACTCAAATCCAGTTTGTTGTGGGCACCTGAAGAAGCCAGACCCAGGGGGAAGTGAGCGTGAGAGCAGCAAACCTTGCCCCCATCACCTGTGGGCAGGGTGCCCTGTTGGGTGGTGCTTGTCTCAGTCACCTGCTCTATCCCACAAACAGAGACACCATGGGGAAAAGCAGCTTTCCAAGCTTCCCAGCAGCTTTCCAAGCTTCCCAGCAGAGCAGCCCCACACAGCAGATCCCTGGGGAGCAGCTTCAGGACAGGAGACTTCCTCAAGATCCATCTTCCCCACTCAGAGAGTCACTAAGGGAAACAATTTTTTCAAAAGAGATTCAAGGCTTCACAGCAGCAGCATAAAGGACCTGAGTCCCCTCCTCATTTCCCTTTCTGTGGCCCAACTGCTAAGCCAGCAAAGGATTCCCAGCCCCTTCAGAGAGCTGGAGAGATGAGAACTTCCACTTGTGAGCCACAGCCAGAACAAAATGAGCCTTTATTTTTAAGCTGGCCCATTATTAGTCAGTATTTAGTGCTCCCAGGTGTCCTGTATCAAAGGCACATTCCTGGGTAAGCAGCCACCAGAGGCTGCACTGTGCCATGCTGCATGAACCAGGGCACGAGGGATCCTGAGAGCAGCTCCAGCCCCCAGATCTCATCCCCTCCAAGGCCTCCTGGGCCAGGACAAGGTTGTGCCCCATCTCTGCACACACACCCAAGGAGAAGCACAGAGTTATTGTCCCCAAACTCCACAAGCCAAAGTGTAACCCAATCCACTCAGCTGGAAATGGAGCTTTTATTGCATCCTGAGTCATTCAGAGCTGCTCCTTTTTATAAAACCAAGATTATTGCCCCCACTTTACCAAGCTCCTCCTGACACCAAACCTTTCCCTGCCCTCCCTCCCCATCTGAGCCAATGGAAATCCCACTGAAGCTGCTCCTAGGTACCACTACAGAGAAGGTGACACATCAACCCCACTTCCACCCATTTCACATCAAGGATGATCCCAGCCTTAGAACACTCCCATGGGGATGGCAGGATGAGGCCACCACGCTCTGTGGCAATGTCCCCTCTGTCATGGCACATCTCTCTGTGCCCTTGCAGTACAAAGCTGTCTTGAGACAGTGTCTGCAGACTGGGGAAACCAAAAAAAACCCCAAACCACACAATAAAGGTTGAGTTCAGAGTCTGTGGAAGGTGTGTTGGCCATTGGGGGTTTCCTGTTTGTCAAGGTAAGGAGGAATGAAGGCCCTGAGCAGGGCTGGCAACCTGGAGAGCCCAGTTATTATTTTTAAATGAAAGCTCAGGTTTTGCAACATATGAAATCCATCATGCCTTTAGCCACACAAATACATCAAGGGGTCTGGATTCTTGAAGTCCCTTTTCTCAGTTCAGTAAGAGAGAAAAGCATTGCACAGTGGCACAGATAGGGAGCCTGAAATTTCAGATGGCTCTTGTTCAATAATTTTGTCAGCATTTGTGTAATAGTCATCACTAGCAGTTAATATAACTCACAGTAAATACCAGACTGATGTTTAACAGTGTTAGGATGCAACCTATAAAACATATGCTTGTGTAATTATACTGATAAGTTTCCAATCAGCAACAACAACAACAACAACAAAAAAAATCTGTCCACAGATCCTTACACAGAATTGAAAAGATCCCAGCAGATTTGCAGAGGGGGTTTAGGAGCAGAACACAGTGAGGTTCAGAAGGGAAGATGGGCACTGGCTGCAGGTGAGGAGCAGCAGGACTCTGTCTCCATCCTGCTGGACCATCCTGTGCCAGCCCTGCCCTCTGCCTGATCTCATGCCAGGCTCTCCAGTCCTCTCACCTGATGGGCAAAGGCAGGCACAATGCAGGGATGGAACATCCCTGACATTCCCTTCATCCTGAAGGCTGACAGAGAGGGATCCAGGTGGATTTCCCATAGGGCTGGGCAGTTTCCCAGTATAAGGATGGAGAAGGCTGTCTTAGACACATTTTACCCAGCTTAGTATTTAAATAACATCACTGGAGCACTGGAAATACCCCAGCAGGACCATTTGCAAATATTTTCCACAAGGATTTTTTTTTAAATGCTATATTTTGTAGAATAAGCATCCCTCAGGATGCATCCCTCAGCAGGACCATTTGCAAATATTTTCCTCATGGAATTGTTTTTTAAAATGCTATATTTTGTAGAATAAGCAACCCTCAGAAGGGCCAGCTGCCTTTCTGGAGTTGCCTCACTTCACTGCACCCTCACTGACCTTCACCAGCTGCACCCAGAGAGCAGCAGATCCTGGGCTGTCCCATCTTGGGGCACAGAGGGTGCTTGGAAAAGAGCAAACCCCAAAGCATCCTGCATGAGGCACCTCCCAGCACCTTCACTCCTTCCCAAAATAAGCTCTGACCCTGCAGCCATGGCAGACTTGCACAAAGCAGCCAGCAAAGCAATGGCACAGAAACCAGGCAGCACTCACATTCCAACATCCAGCTACACACTGGCATCATCTGCAAGCAATTAGAAAATATAAACACTCACAATGAAACTCGGGTTCCTATACTTAGCAAGACTTTAATGGGCTTTTCTTCAGCCAGAAAAAACCCTATTAGAGTGATAAATTAGTAGCCTTTTTTTCCTAAACCAGCATGAAACCTTACAATGGAAAAATGACAAAAGGAGAAACATGCCCATTTTTGGCAGCCCTGGCAGAGAAGAGGAGGGGATGAGGAAGCAAGAACCAGCCCAGCAAGCAGAGTGGCTTTTCTCCAGTGTGCCCTCACCTGGGGGCTCTCAGCCCATGCCACCCCTGGGCACAGCAGCCAGCACAAGCCAGGGTGTCCCTGTCACCAGCTCCAGCAGAGCCCAGCACAGCTGAGCTGGGCTCAGGAGCCCCCTGCCCTCCACCAAGGCAGACTCCCAGCACCCCTGAGCCTTGCTGGCTCCCCAGTCTCTGCCAGAACCTCCCTGAGCCTTTCTGGCTCCCAATCTCTGCCAGAACCTCCCAGAGCCTTTCTGGCTCCCCTATCTCTGCCAGAACCTCCCTGAGCCTTTCTGGCTCACCAGTCTCTACCAGAACCTCCCAGAACTTTGCTGGCTCCCCCATCTCTGCAGGAACCTCCCTGAGCCTTGCTGGCTCCCCAATCTCTGCCAGAACCTCCCTGAGCCTTGCTGGCTCCTCAGTCTCTACCAGAACCTCCCAGAACTTTGCTGGCTCCCCCATCTCTGCCAGAACCTCCCAGAGCCTTTCTGGCTCCCCCATCTCTGCCAGAACCTCCCAGAACCTTTCTGGCTCCCCCATCTCTGCCAGAACCTCCCAGAACCTTTCTGGCTCCCCCATCTCTGCCAGCTGCAGCCTGGGCTGTGCTCATCTGAAATAAGCCCCAAGGAGCAGCAGCTCACACAGGGAACTGTGTTAACAAATCCAAAGGCTGTTCTAGGATGAAATGGCCTCACTTTGTCATGGAACAGAGAGGGAGAGGCTGCAGGCGGGTCCTCCAAGCTGTCATAGCCTGGAGAGAAGGGACCAGGAGCTGTTGATGCTTCAGATACCTTAGGTTTTAAGTGTTTCTGTTCTGCTGTGGTGTGCAGCTTTTAGCTTTATATTCAGTGTTATTGGGATCTTTTCACAGGGTGATGAAGACAAAACAATCCTGTTCTAGCTGGAGACTCAAGGACAATCTTCAAACTTCAGGCCCAAAGCATAAACATGAGGAGGGTGGGCAAGCAAGCAAGGAGGATGAAACTTCATCATTTGAAGCTGTTAATTGGACAGTTAACTCCTAGATGCAAATGGACTAAAACTTATAAAAATGTGAGATCTTGTCACCAAGTCTTCTTTTGCTTCCATCTTGGAGCCATCCAGGTACTGCCAGGGTATGGCTTTTGAAGGCACTTCAATAAATATCCACTTTATTCCTCTTAACTCCATCCAGCCTCTGTTCCAGCTCCTTTAAGGCCTCATCTCCACACACATCCCTGCCTGGGCACACTGGTGCCCCTGCCTGGCATGGCCCCAAGCGTTTGTGTAAGATTGCACATGCATGAGGTCAATGGAAACTAGGAAGGAGCTGCTGTGGTTTGGCTCCCAGAGGCAGCCAGAGAAGTGTGATCTTCCCTTGCCCCAAAACAAGTCAGGGAAATTCATGAGAACAGCCTTTCTTGTGGGTTATTCTGGCAGCACTGGGGCTGGACAGGAGCAGGAGTAAGATGACACAAGGCCATAAAACATGTCAGAGCAGCAGGCACACGATGAGAGTCTGTGCTGGGTGCTCCAGCCCGACCACAGCCTGAGTCAGCCATCCCTGAGCTGTCTCCAGCACACCCCAGGGCCATCACCAGCTCCAGCTCCAGGGAAGGCTCAGCATCCCCCACTGAGCCCTCCTTTGGGACCACCCCCTGCTTGCCACTTTCTGCTTTCAGGTATTACAGGCACCAACCACCCTGCAATGCCACCAGCTGGCCCAGAGCCCACCTGGAAGAGCCTGAATGAGGGATGTGGGACTCCAGAACCTCTCCAAAATGCAGTTTATTCCATCCAAGGTGTTACAGCAGGACAGGGTCATGGGTGACAGAGCTGTGCCTACAGCTGTCAGCTCCAGCTGCAGGCAGCCCTGCAGACCCTTAGTTTAGGTTACATTGCATTATAGACTTTTCTTTTGGTTACATTGCATTCTATACTTTGCTGAGCATCTTAATACATTAGAACCAATCTATACCTTAACTTTTATCTCTAGCCTATCATAACTGCTATAATTACCATATTCATGTTACTTGTTCTCCAATCACTAAAAGTTAGTACATTACAGTTTAAGCTGGAAGTTGTTTTTCAGTTTTCTTGCACTGGAAAATTCTGAGACCTTTTTTCTACTTGCAGCATTGGCAGGCTTGTTTGCCTGTGCTGTCTTTCTGCTTGGTAAAAACATCTTCTTGTTTGGGGTGGGTTTATCCTTTGCTCTAAGTCATAAAAACCCCTTCTAACTAACACACCCTTTGCCTCCTTGGTTATCCAGTGAGACTGGCTCAGCAATTCCTTTCTTCTATATCAAAACTTGCTTCCATCTCTATTCCTTCTTCAGATTTTACATTCAAAATTCTTTCTGCTAAGCACACATATCTGTGAGACTTTCTTGTCAAACTTCCATCCTTCCCAGCACCCACCAAAATCCCTTAAATCCCATACAGACCAGCCTGACACCCCAAAAAATGCTCAACAAGCCAGACCCACCCTTCCCCCTGTCCTGTTCCTTTCAGCCTGGACCCATCCTACAAACGTGAGTCCCCTGTGCTCTGTGCCAGAGCCTTTAATACCTCTGCACACAAATGAGGAGAACAAATGAGTGCCAGGGGAGAGGGAGATGGTTTGCATCACTTCATCAGCATCCCCAATAAAGCAGCTCTGCGGAGGGTAAGACAGCAGAGTTCAGCAGATTTTATCAATAACATCTCGGAGCCCTGCTGCGTGCCTGAGAGAGTTGCCATGGTTATTGTGACAGATTTACTATCACTGTAACTTAATGCACCATAATAAGGATCTGCATAGTTATTATTGTTTTACAATGATAACTGTAATTCGACCGCAGATTTATGACTAAATTTGTAACGTTGCTGCGATGTTCTGGGAAGGATTGGGAGCAGGGAAATTCACATGCTTTCTCAGAATATAGACAGAAAAAGAGATCTTGGTCGGTGCCCTTTTCTTTCCTTTTAATTGCTTCTTTGAGAACAATTTTTGTGGTCTGGTTACTGTTGGTTTGGGAGAGGGTGCTCTGTCAGAGGCCATGCAGAGAGGTAGCTGAAAAATGGGATTTTTCCACTGCAAAATTTATCCTGGGGAAAAAAAAATATCCCAAAGTCTTTCAACAGAAAGTTGCAAAAAAAATTTCCCAAGTGTTGCCAGCTGGGAGGCGGACACAAAGCACAGGCAAGATGAACAAAAATGGTCAGACTTTGTTCAAAAAGAATGACTCCAGCAGCATGGGGAGGGCTCTGCACCACCTTAGAGCTGGCCTGGGCACAGACCATGGAGCAAAGCCAAGCACCTCCTCCCAAATGTGGGGCTGAAACCCCATAACCTGTCCCAGCCCACCCCAGGGTCCTGGCAGCCCCATGGGATCCTCTTGGAACAGCTCAGCACAAATTACTGCCCAAAAACTTAGAACAGTGTTTACTGATGGATTACCGCTCAGCCATGGAGTGATTTGAAAAAGCAAAGCTTTAGACAAGGACTTGTTGGCAATTCTCAGGGCACAGGACCCACATCAGGGGTCCCCACACCTGCAGCTCCCCAGGATGGGGAACAAGTCCCAGCTGGGCTGGACCCTTACAAGCAGCTGGTCCCCAGGGGAAAGAACACGGGAATCCAAGCCTGAAATACAACCAGGGTTTCCATCAGGCTCCCTTGCACCCTCCTCCCAAAGCTCTCCCCTGTTTGAGGGCTTAGCTCCTTCTTGGATTTCATCACAAATGCAATGCTGCCAATTACCCCACAAATTTATAGGGAGCCCTGATGGTTTACATCCCTTTTTCATTCTGCCCAGGCAGCCCATTGCCCCCAGGAGCTGTGGGATGGTTAACAACCCCCTATATGCCAGAGGCACCCACACTGGGAAAAGAACAGCAGAAAAGGGGCAGAAAAGGGGAATTTTCCCAGCCCCTCTTTGCTGCTCACTGGGGAAGGCTCTCAAGGTTTTCTAAGGAAAATAAACCAGTCTGAACCACCCATTTGGCTTCCATGGCAAGTGCCCAGGTCAACACCTCGTGCAGACACTCTGGGCTCAGCACATCATCCCAGCTTCCCACCATACCTTGGTCTTTCTAAAGACACATGGATACAGCACGCACAGGTCACACCCCTCCAGCTGAGCAAAATGGGGCTTGGGTCAGCAATCCATGCTCTGGGACTTGGAGCCTTTTGGGTTCCCTACTGGGTTGCTTTCCTGAATGATTTATGTCTTTTCCCATTCCTCATCCTGACTGGATCAGGGGTGGAGTTTTCTATGTTCGCCCACCCTCACGCAAGAGCATCAAGTGCCCCTTCTTGGTGCTCCTCAGGGAAAAGCTGCTCTGCCTCCACTTCAGAAGTGTTCCTGTCTGCATGGAGAAGCTTCCCTGGAACTGTGGGGAAAAGGTGGCAGAGGCAGAGGCTGGGTGCTCCCCCTCCCAGCAGTGATGTGTGTCAGAGCAGGTTACATCACACTCCCCTGCCACCACCACCTCCTGCTTTTGGGCTGATATATGAGAGTAAATATAGGAAAATCTCCTCATAAAATTAATGGAGGCTGCATGAACTCACAGATCATAAACTCAGAGGGGTTTGCAGTTTGCCTTTTGGGGAGGGGGTGGGCTCAGAAGCAATTTAGCAGAGGGGACTAATTGACAGCAGTTGTTCCAGCACATCCCACACCACCCTCCCCACTCTTGGGAGGACTGAGGGGAACACAGCACTGAGGTCTCATACACAGGGCTGGAGCAAGCACCCATCAGCTCGAGGTCAGACCCAGCACACTGCAAGGTGTGCTCCCATAGGGGCACTGTGGCCAAGCTGTGCTCTCAGTGACATCTCTGTGCCAGAGATGCACAAATCTGCCCACAGCACAAATCTCAGATGCTGAAGGCCAAAGCATGAGCAGATCTGTGATGGTGTTCACAGGGGTTCTTGGATGAGGGAAGAGATGAGAATGTTGACTCCATGTTTCAGAAGGCTCGATTTATTATTTTATGATATATATTACATTAAAACTATACTAAAAGAATAGAAGAAAAGGTTTCATCAGAAGGCTGGCTAAGAATAGAAAGGAATACAAAGAATGATAACAAAGCTTTGTGTCTTGCACAGGCAGTCCGAGCCAGCTGACTGTGATTGGCCATTAATTCCAAACATCCACATGAGACCAATCCCAGATGCACCTGTTGCATTCCACAGCAGCAGATAACCATTGGTTACATTTTGCTCCTGAGGCCTCTCAGCTTTTCAGGAGGAAAAATCCTAAGGAAGGGATTTTTCATGAAAAGATGTCTGTGACCCAGCTCCATCCCATGCTCAGGGGGTTGCTGACAGCACAGCACCTCTCTTGGCTGGGGGGTGCAGGGTGGCTGATGAAGAGGACTGGGCCATGGACCCAAGCTCCCCAACACACCCAGCAGTGGGGGACACACAGGGGACAAGGCTGAGGTGCTCCTCTCCAGCCCAGCCTAGGAATTCCCCTGAAACCCTCTTGATACAATCAGGGATTTTTTGAGACCAAGTCTCCTCCACTGGCTTCCCAACACATCCCTAAGGCCAGCCTGTGACCCCAGTGTTGGTGGCCACAGCTCTGCCACAGCAAACACCATTTCCAGGACCTGCCTTCTGCCTCCATCCCCTTCCCAACCCACAGAAAACCTTTGCTGGAGCACCTCCACACCCCTCCACAGCATCAGCAAGGCCAGTCCCTGTGTCCAGGCACCTTTGCTCTGTGCTGGGTTGTTCAGTGCATCTCATGTCTTGGGGAACCACCTGGGCTTTCCACAGCACAGCCAAGAGTCTCATGCAAAGGGCAGTAAATAATCACTGCTGCTCAGAAATCTGCCCCTACACCCCATTTCTCTACAGGACCCTGGCTTGCTCTGCCTGGTTAAGGGCCAGCCCCATGGACCCAGCTGCCCAAGGAAACCCTTTGCCACACCAGCACCAAGTCAGCTCAGGGCTGTGCAGGCACCAAGACCTCCCTTGGCCCCCAGCCCTCAGGGGGAAACCCAACCATCCCAGCTCCTAAGCAGCCTCTTGGTCTGGCCCTGCTCAGGTTTGCTCTCAGTACCAAATGCAATTTTTTTGCTGTTTTCTGTCCAAAATCATCTTGGCCCTCGGCTGCTGCCCCAGCCATGACTCACAGCTCTGCCCCAGCCTCAGGCTCCCTCCTGCCTCCTCCTCTGATTCAGGCAGCCATGAGCACCCGCCCCAGCTCCTTTCAAGTGGTTTGGGGACCCAGCCAAGGCACCAAAGCAAAGGGATTTAGGCACCATGCTCCCTGGAGCATCCAGCCTGGCTGCCAGCCTCAGCCTCACCCCAGGGGGCTCAGCAGGCTCAGCTCTGAGGCATCATCTGGTGACCAGGTTGTGCCACCACTGCTGGCACCAGGAGCAACCCCCAAACAGTACTGGGGTCCAGGTACATCACCCCACACACTTTCTGCCTCCAACACAGCCAGCTGGCCCCTTTGGTGCACTCCCTGCATCCTCAAGGCATCACTGAGCACCCCCTGCCCCGGATGCCCCTCCTGCATTCCCCAGGCTGCTGGAGGGAGCTTACAAACAAAATCATGTCTAAATAAGGGCTCCCCTTCCAGAGAGGCAAAGCCCACAAAATGACACTGGAAACGGGCCAGGTACTGCCCTCCTTGGTGATGCTGGCTGTGACCTCCTTCACTCCACTTTCCCCTAGCTCCTACTGTTGCTAGAGCTGAAGGAGACAGAGGCTCTTCCCTTCCCTTTCATAGCATCCCTCAGGTGGTTCCATCAGCCTCTCCCTGCTGCCTCCCTCAAGGACCAGCCAGCTGCCAACCCCACCTGCTTCCCAGGGAGTTGATTTACTCCCAGGTGGAGTTGATTCTCAGGTGAAACCCCTGGGACAAGGGCCTGCAGCACTGCTGACGGGCTCCAGTCCCGAAACAACAGAGGGGAAAAGAAGGATGGCTGGGCTAGCACTGAACCAAAACTGGGGCTTGAACAGAGAAAAGCAGACCTGCCCCCTCCCCAGACAGGATGCATAAAGCTCTGGGACACGTTCCCCAGACCCCTCCATCTCTGCTGCAGGTAACAGGGAAGGGGAGCCTGGCTGCCCGCGGACAGCGGAGAAACCGGCACGGAGACATCTGTTCCCCATCCAGCAAGCAGTGTCTTCCTGATCTGCCTCTTAAAAATTACAAGGCAATTTGGAGTTTCTATTTTGTACTTTTGATTTGCCCAAACACCTGAAACATGAGCTCTCAATCCAGGATCAAAGGCTGTCTCTGGAGCGACACAGACGGCGATATCCACCGCCGTATTTATGTGTGATTAGGAACGCCTGCATGGGAGAGGGGATTTGGCAAGGCTGGAAAGCCTGAAACTCCATCCCTTGGAGAGGCAGGGAGCTGGGGGTTGATGTCCTGGCAGGTCAGGCTTAGTCCCAGCCCCTTGGGTGATTCCTTGCAGAGGGAGGGTCTCTCCTGTGTCACTTGTCCCCTGTCACTCCTGCCTGTAGGACTGAGACCCAGCCAGTGGTGGGTGGGATCTCTCATCCTTGCTTTGCTCTCTCTCTGGGGGTCACTGGGTAGGTGCACACATCCCACATGCAAAAGGATGCTACAGTGTGGACACAGTCCTGGTGGGATGAAAGGCACTGGGAATAAAGCCAGGCATGTCAGGGGTTAATGGTAATCGACAGAGTCATTAATGAGCTGGAGGGGAGGGGTCTTCCCAAGCTCTTCTGGTCCAACTTGTCCTACTTTGAAAAATCCCAGACCCTGGACCCCTGTGGGCTTGGGTTTTGCATCATCTAAATAAACTGGGAGAGGTTCAGGCCTGTGAACAGATGTGGCCAAGCCTCCTCTCCCATGGAAAGTGTGGCTGAGTTGCTGTAAATAACCAATTTTAATCTGCCCCCTTGTCCAGTACCACTGACACCAGGGCAGACTGGATCCCTGGAGAGACCCTGGCTCTGGATCTGTGTCTCACATGGGTTCCTGCTTCCTGCCACTGCAAACTGCTTCAGAAGAGCTGGATGGGGTTCCCAGGATAAGGGAGCAGTAGCAGGGCACACTGTTTGTGGGAAAGGCAGCTGTAAAATCAAGGCTGTGAAGAAACCTGCCCTGTCACAGGCAGTGGGCCAGAAAACACCCTTGTACCGAGGTGTAAATCAGTGCCACTGATGGGTGCATTAGGTGGGTGACACATGTCAGGATCACCACAGAGCCATCCCCTGTGGGGATCTGGTCCCTCCTGCCATGAGACAGAGCAGCAGTGACTGCATCACCCTTAAACATAAGCACCAGGGTGGGCTGGAGCACTCCAGACAGCAAAACCTCCATGAAGTCTTCAACTTTTAAACAAGCCAAGCTGATGGAGACAAGTCCCACCTTCCCATGGGATCACATATCTATTTATAATCAATAAATTTCCACAAAAAAGTCTAAAACTACGTGTGATGCAACCCCGGTGCTCCTTTACTGGAAAATTTGTTGTTTGTTGGGTTTTTGGTTGGGTTTTTTTTTTTTTGCCACAGTTTCCTCACACATTGAGGCACCTTCAGAGAAGTGCTGGGAAAAGCTGCCCAGGAGCTCTCTGCAAATCAGGGTGTGCTCCTGCCCTGCCAGTTCACAGGCATTTAGCACTGGGAATGAGCTGGGAAGAAAATTTGCCACAAATATTTGCAGCAAATTATGAAGTCTTGGAAAAAGCAGATTTCAGTTCTACTGAGAAATTAGTGTTTTGACAGATGTTTTAAATATTTTTTAAAGAATTTCATTTTTTTTAACTGAAACTGAAGGAGGTCCTGAAACCAAAGACTGGGCCAAGAAAAGAAACCTCAGAAACATTCTGCTTTCAAAATGTCTCAGTAAAACATTTCCTTTTTCCCCTCTTCCCCAGTTCAATAGTTTGGGGAATGGAGATGAATTCACAGAATTTCATCTTCTCTGACTCCAACCCTTTTTTAAGCCTGGAGAATGTTTTGACAGAGAAATGCCTTCCCTGCCCCACTGAGTCCAAGTCCTCTGAAGGCCTAAGAGTGAAGGGGTCTTCAACCTCCAGCATCCTGCTGTGGTTTCCATGTAAACTGTCTGAAAACAGAGTGTGGCATTCACATTTTCTGAAAAATCCCTTCACCCAGGATTTTCTCCTGGGAAGCTGAGGAAGCCTCAGAGGAAAAGGAAAACAATAATTATCTGATTTGCTTCTCCTGTGTTTTGCTGCTTTGGAATGAGGTTGGAGATTGTTTATCCAACAGGTGATTGTTTCATTGGTTTCATGTGAATTGTTTTGACTTATTGGCCAATCAGGGCCAAGCTGTGTCAGGACTCTGGAGAGAGTCAGGAGTTTTCATTATTATCTTTTTAGCATTCAGTAAGTATCCTTTCTGTATTCTTTAGTATAGTATAGTTTAGTTTTCTTTAATATATTATAGTACCATAAAATAATAAATTAGCCTTCTGAGAACATGGAGTCAGATTCATTATTCCTTCCTTCATCAGGGCACCCCACAAATACAGTAACAGAGATTTCCAGATTTTTTAAAACCTCTGGGCTTCCCACTTCCCACCTGCAGAGCAGCTCCCAGGGCAGTGAGAGCACCCACACCCCCATTCCTGGGAGGAGGAACCAAGGCCACAATCCCTGCATGGACCTGCTGCACCCACACCAGGCTGGGGCTTTGGGGAGCCCAATAAAAATAAAATAAATGAAATAAAACTTCTGAGGTGTCAAGGCAAACCCACCAGCTCCTGAGCACCTCCTGCACCCTCCGGAGCAGCACACGTGCTCCCTAGGGAAGCCTTTCCAGCTGAGCAGAGCAGTGGGATCCATGGGGAGCTCCTTTCCTTCCACAGCCATAAAAATCCCATTTGGGATTGCAGTTGCCTTGCTCCCCTCTTGCAGGGTGTGTCCAACTCAGTCACACACAGGCAGAAAGCACCAGGAGCTGCTGAACCTTAAAACAACTGTTATTCTTTGGGATAGTGCTCCTTCCAACACCAACATTATTCTGAGATGCAGGTAACATGTGACACATTTTCTTTCCAAAGTGCAACACCCTTTCCTCCTTCTATCCTTCCTTACCAAATATCAATCATCAGCAAAGACAAGGCAAATGAACTTTTAATCAATAACAGCTACTGTTTCTTGTACCTGGGACTGTTTATGATTTAAAAGGGGGAAAAAAAATTTAAATCAATCCTGATGTGAACGTTTTCCCACTTGGAAAAACAGTCCAATCCCATATCAAAAGGTTGGGGGGTTTATATGTTTTTAAAAGGTTTAAAAGCTAAATTAATTTTAAATTGTTTTTACATATCTTGCCTATAGACAGAACCACATCATATGATGAGGAAGGGTGGTCCGTGGTGTATTAATGTTCCCAGTAAGTGCTTTAGCACCAGTCTGTCTGCTTTACACACATTTAATTCTGCTGCCATCTCAAAATCAAGACTACCCTAACCGCAGTGTGTCTGTCCAGGCGCTGTAGCTGGCAGTCTGTCCCCTTTCCATCCACACCAGGTACTGCACAGAGCTCTGGGTCTGTCTGCTCCCAGATTCCACTGTCCTCATCCCAGCCACCAGCATCCAGGAGCTACCTGAGACTAAAGGATGGTTTTGGCAGAAAAGCACCAAGAACTGGCCCAGTCCTCCTGGCTGGTCAGGACAATGCTGAATAAATGTCCTAAGAAAACAAACAAAAAAAAAGAAGCAGGAACTCATTCCTGGATCTAGGAGTCCATAAAGGCTCTCACAGTGGATGGACTTGGGTTTTTGCAGCTGGACACCTAAAAAAGGTGAGACTGAAACTAAAGCTCCTACCTTTATTCTTCAAAAGCTTTCTATTTCCAGGGCCTAAACATCCAGGAGACTGCTAATTCATTTCCATCTTCATATGCTGCAGCATTGGGAGCAGCTCAAATGGCACCATGCTGGCTCCAGTGCAGATTATCTGAATGTGAGATAGAAACCCAAATGCATGAAATGGCATCCACCAAGTCTTATATGAGCCTCAAACTGGGTTCACTTCAGCCCTCTGCAGTGACAGGTTGCCCCCTTGGCCAGTTCCTCTGTGCATCCATCCACTGAAGCCATGCCTTCTCTGCTGTCTCACCTTCCCCAGCCCAGGCGGTTTTGGGGGTCTTCCTTCTTCTCTTTGAGATATCCCATGGCCACATGCAGCTTGCTGTTTCTGCCTAGTCTCTTCCCATGGCTGATTCTCCCAGGCCCAGATTTGGGACAACCAAGAGAGTAGTCTCTTTCTGCCAGGGTGATGGAGCAGTCCAGCCATGTCTGAATCCATGCAGGACAAGCCAGGGGCTCTGGACACAGCTGAGGAGGCAGAAGGCAGAGGGATGCTGGGTGTGGATGTGCCTGAAGCAGAGTGCCAAGGTCTGTGATGGCAAAGACCTCCTGAGGATGCTTCCCAGATGGCTGAGGGGAAGTGGCTCAGACACACACCCCTGGGGGCTGAGTCACTGGCCAGGGATGTCCCAGCTGGAGAAAGCAGGACGTGGTCAGCCTGGCCTGGGGCACAGGGTCAGCACTGCTCACCATCAGCACATGGCACTGCCCAGACAGAGATCCCAGCAGGGAAAATCATTTGGTCCCTCCATGTCCCTATAGTTATAAAACTCATTTCCCCCTGGATTTACTAAGTAGATCCCCTCTGCCACCACCATTATGCAGTTTTTGCCCCCACCCTACCATCTTGATGTGCTGGGGGATGGGGTGTGGGCGTCCAGTTTGCATGGTGGCACAGATGGCCACGGGGCTGTGGCCATGCCTGAAGTCCTCTCCTGGCCCACCAGCTCTGCAAAGCAGCCCCAGGCAGACAGGAAGGTCCTTTCCTTAGTTTGTGCCCAAAGCAGAGTCAGGAGGGAAGACAGAAAGGTGAATTCTGTTTTCTTTGGTACCCTGGGATCAGTGGCTGAACCAGAGCAAGGACTTTGTGTTTTTCATTTCCCACTTCCTCCACAAGGGCTCTGGCCCCTGGGGAACATCTCACACTCTCCTGTTCTCCAGGCCTCTTTTATCATCATCCCCATGATGAAGGCAAGCATATTCCAGTTGCACTCTGAGGTGAGAACCCACCATGCCCCTACTCTCTCCTCCCAGCTGAGAAGAGACACCAGGCAGCTTTTTAGGATCAGGAGAGAAGAGAATAGAAGTTTCTCCACTTACAGTTTTGCCAGACTTTAACCGGGCTCCAATTTTCCATGCTGGATTCCTGCCCTGGGCTGTGTTTTGTTTTGTATTTGTCAAAAAAATTCCATGACTCCATTTCCACCAGCCCTTTGAACGAGTTTTAGGGAGGTCTTTTTCTTTCTTTATTTTTTTTTTTCCCTCTTGCCCATGCTCAGACATTATTACAACCATTTTCAGTGTGGAGCAGCAGTGCCTGCAGGCCTGGCAAGAAGTGTCCCCTGAGTGAGGAGATGGCCTTTCTCCATCCCCGTGACGGCGCCCGCCGTCGGTCGGATCACGAGCCTGGGAAACAGCAGAGCCTGGTTGGTGTTTGGCAGATGGATGAAGCCCAAAATCCGCCTGTGCCGAGCGCTCCCCATCTTCCAACAGGCCTCAATCAACAGTTTCACAACAGCACGTCTGCCAACTGTGTAAACACAGGGCACGGCTCAAACAGAGCCTCCGTGAACAATCGGCGCTGAAAGGGAAGAGCATCTTCTCAAATCTTACTCAAATCTTACTCAAATCTTACTCAAATAAACAAAGGGCCTGCCCAGCCCAAGGGTTTGGACCAAGGTCAAAGGAGGGAGTTCGCGATAGGGGAAGTTATTGAGCCTTGAAGCTCACGCAAGTTTTTCAGAGATGGATTTTGTCTGCAGGGAAGAACTAATTCGAGTGGACTGGACCCCTCTGTGGCTTTGGGTTGAATCCAGCAGATCCTACATCCAAACATCTGCAATGGGAGAAGAGAGGAGGAGATGGGGAAGTGAGGAAGGCCAAACCAAAAGGCTTTGTTTGGGGCAGATCGATTAACCTGAAACCCATTTTTGTTTGCTTCCCTGGGAAGATGGATGTGTTCTGCTGGCTTGGCAGGGCCTTTTCTTCTTCCAGGCTTTGGCTCCACCAGCAGAACTAAAAAACACTATCATAATTCCAGTGGCTGCAGCTGCAGAATGATCCAGGTAATCTTCATGCCTTGCAAAACCTGTGGGGCTCCATGGTACCATCAGACAGGTCTGGTGCCTGAGCATTGTACAGACCTCAGAAATAACCCTCCAGATCTTGGGGGTCAGACCCCTGGCACAGCTCTGAGTGGATTGAGAGTCCAGTTTTGGCTGCAGGAACCAAGGTCTGAAATTAGAATTGCCTGGTGATGTGCAACAAAGAGGAAGAAAAAGGCAAAAGCAGCAACAGCACACAAACCACCCCCAGAAATCCCAGCCTGGGGATCCAGGAAAACTAAAAGGGAAGAAATGTGCCTGCCTCGAGGGAGGCTGAGAGAGGGCTCTGAAAAAGCCCAGCTTGGTGAGGCCTCTTCTGAGGAGCTTAGCAGTGAACAGAGGAGGACAACGGGGGCAGGAAAACCACAGTGCTTGGGGACAGGCTCCTGTACAGCAGAGACCAGCCAGGTCCTGGAAAGGATGGCAGCCTCTGGCAACAGCCCCCTCTCTGGGGCTCGGTTTCAGTCAGAAGGGTCCCACATTTGACAGTGCATAGACAGGAATATTTCTCCACTCTGCTGCTTGCAAGGTGGCCAGAGAGCAGGGAAAGCCACTGGGTAAAACAGCTGCAGCCCTACAGTGCACAGGAACACAGGGTCGTATCGTGCCTTTAGAGCAGATTGAGTTTAAGACCTGTCAACCTCAACGGTGTCTAGGTCAGTTTTCTTCCTCTGCATTGACAGGGAACAAATTTGAAGCCCTGAGGTGTCATTTCTGCACATCAAGCTTTGAGTTGTTCCCTTCCTTTACCATGATAGACCTGTTCCTTTCCTGAGGATGATCACTTTTCAATCAAACATATGGTGGTTCACATTCCTGAGTTATGGAGCACACAGCTCACCAAAGGAAAGGGAATTTGGTTTCCTCTCCTGCTGACCCCACAAATGCACAACAGAGCTGCATGGTCATGGCCACCGTCCCCCAGAAATGACATTGCTCTGGGCCAGGCCATTCCTTGAGGGAAGGAGGTCACCCCGCAGGGAGATGCTGTGCTGGGTTAGTCACCTTCCTCTGACCCAATCTTCCCCTTGCATTTGCTCCCCAACGTGGGCAGATGTGCCTCAGCCATGCACAGAGTGGTATCTCTAAAATGTCAAACTGCCAGAAACCCCAGGCTCAAGCACTGTGTGAAACCCAGGCTGCTTCCCAGCCTGACCTTCTCCATGCCCTGCAGGGCCAGAAATTCCCTTTTTTAAACCAGAGGCTATGACCTGTGCCCCAAGACACTGCAGCCACTCCTACAGTGAATAAGGAATGAGAGTGAATATATGCTTGGCAATCACAGGCAGATTAGAAACATCTAAGGGGGGTCTTCAACACTCAAGAAAAAGAGTCAGAACTCAAAAAAAAACCCTAATAAGTTGGCAACAACCAAGCTGGAGTAACTGGACTCAGGTTCCATGAGGGGTTGTGTCAGCATTTCAGCCCGTGTCTCTGGGTGTGAGCACTGGATTGCAAATAACTGCTCTGGTGGAAACTTGGCTGCAGGGGACAGTCAGACTGTCACACACTCTGATCCTTATCACCACTTGAAAGGCCTGCCTGGGAGCAGCTGCTCTGGAGCTGTGGGGCAGCCCCAGGAAGGGTGCACAGCCCTCTCTGTCACACACACACCTTTGCTCTGGCTGATGGATCCTGGAGCTCTTGAGAGGCTGCTCCAAGGGTCTGGGCTGGCTTGCTGTGATCCCAGCTGGTCAAACCTTCCAGCTGCAGAAGACCCTGCATGCACACACTGCTGAGGGGAGTCCTCCTGGCCAAGGGAGCCAAGCTGTGCCTAGATGAGGTTATCCCAGAATGCTTCCCAAATCTCAGATCTAGAGGCATGCTTTGGCCGCATCCCAGCTCCAGACTGGGGATGTGCAGCAGCCCCAGAGCCTCAGAGAGAGGAAATCCAGATGGGAATGCTGGAGTGCTGCAACAGCTCCCTCCCCTGCAGGGGCTGGGGACCACGACACGAGGGCTGGTGAGCACAGAGTGAGCACAGAGTGAGCACAGAGTGAGCACAGAGTGAGCACAGAGTGAGCACAGGGACCTGCCTGCCCATGCAAAGCTTCAGCCCTCTCCTGATCAGCCCTCTCATTAATCAGAGCCCTGCAAGGTCTCACAAGAAACACCTCACCAGAAAACATCTCCAGATTTCCCACTGACTCATTACAGTAATCCCGATGGGACTAGTTTCACACAGGGATTATTTTTCTCCCTTTTTTTCCTTGAGGTGCCATGCCAAGGTAAGCCAAGAATCATGCAAAGCCCTCCATGGATGATGCCACCTTGTAAATTAAGGTCACTACCCCATCACAGGCAGTAAAAAGTCTTTATTTTCTGCTGATTGATGTTAATTATGCAACATACTGTGAGTCCATGTGGACTGTGTTCCATCAAGGTTTTCCTTGTGATCATTCTTTCTGGATCCACGTCCTGCCAAACACAGCTTGTTTTCATGGCCCATCTTATTTACTGCTCTATTAGTCTGGTGTTAGATTTTTCCCCCAGTCCTCTGGAACTTCCCCAGAGTTTCCAGATTTGTTTAAAAAATCGACACTAATGGTTGAGAGAGCTCTCAGGCCAATTTGTTTATCCTTTGATGCAAGTTATCTGATCCTGCAGAATGTCTAACTTTAATCACTGCTCTTTAACATTCAGCTTCATCACTGGTAGAATACAAAGAAATTCATTTTCTCCATAAAGTATGGTTGTGTCATCCCACTTCCTTCCAAAGGGAAAAATAAATGTTGAACAAATAACTTTGTCTCTTTTAAACACAGGATGACTGTTTTCCCATTATTGCCAGGGATCTCATTACAGGATTTGGCTTTTCTTGATACATTTAAATAATTATCATTAACTCCAGTGGCAAAAGGCTTTTCTCTCCTACCTTTAGCTTCCCTTCCCAGGTTCTTGCTGATTTCTACTCATCACTATCAATTCTTCCTTTTGTATTAGTCATCAATACCAATATGCACTTCACTGCCACATATTTATGCTCATAATGCTCTTTATATATATATAGATAAATAGCTTCCACCTTCCCTCCTAGCTGGGCTGTTCAGGCTTCCAGGATAGCACAAATCTTGGAGCATCTCACCAAACAGCCTCAAACACTCCCTGATTATCCTCTGCTCAATTTTGTTAAAATAATTCCTTCCACTCCTTAATTGTACTCCCAATTATTTTCAGCCCAGGGAAGCTGTTATTTTTCCAGAACCAGGGGCTTCAGCTGGGCACCTCTGTGCTCTTAAAAATCTGGTCCCTCACCACTTATAAATAGCTCTAGTCAGAGCTTTTCTGTGTTTGCACATAGTGTGGTGCCCACTGGCAGGGAAACAGCCTGGGAATAGGTTGTGGAGTGTCACTGTAGGACATGAAAAAACGTGACACGGACACACTGCTCTTTTCAAGGTAAAAAGAGACTTTTTAATTTCTGGCTCCAACATTTATAGATTTTCAAAAGTGACAGCAGGTTGGAGGATGACAGTGCCACCTCTCCAATGACACTGGACAAACCAACAGTCTGTCAAATTTTTCCTCTTCTATAAAAGAATGCAAAACAATAAGTTATTTACACAAAGTGTGTGAGAAAGTTTGTTACAAGAATGTAACATCAGAAAGCTTAGAAAATCTTAAAAAATCAGGGCGACAGTGGAGCCCCTGCCCATCACAGGACTGGAGAGCTGCATACCTAAAAGGCAGAGGAAGCTGGTTTGGGGTTATTTGTGGGGGATGCATCCCTTCTCTGCTCCCAGGCTCACAAGAAGGAAAAAAGCCACTGGGGACCAAAGACAGCTTTCATCAATTGTGATGTTTTATTTTGTGTTGGCTTTTTTTTCCCCCTTAAACATCCTTTGTTTTCTAACAATAAATCATATCCCGAGGCAAAAAGCCTTTAAAGAGACTGGGCATGGAGTCTGCTTCCGTTGCCTGGCTGGCGAGGCAGGCCACCAGCTGACAGCAGCCATCAATCCACAACTCAGCGATCAATCCATCTTCCCCCGGCTGGGCCAGCCCGCTGTGCCCTGCCACCCCTGCCAGCCCTGGTGGCACCCAGGATGGTCCCCTCTCGGCTTTCTGTGCTTGAGATGATCTCCAAGGTATCAGAAAGTCTTTTTCTCCCAGTCCCATGAACAAAGAAGAAGTCGAGATTCATTGGTTCTCAAGGTTGTTTATTGGCCTTATTGGTTTATTGGTTGGTTTATTTTCCCTTATCTGTCACATTCCTTCTCTGACCTGCTGAGATCTGTCCAGCAGGTCGGGTTGTGGCACAGTGACTGCCCCTGGGGTGGTGTCACCTTTTTATACTAAGAACTACGTTAATTTTTACATTACTTTATTTACAATAATTTTCCAATACCCATCACCTATGTTAGACAGTCTGTCTCTACTCTAAACCAATCCAGAAGTGTCACCATCTCAGCAGAAGATAGAGGGCAAGAAGAAGGAGATGAAGGACAGGACATGCCCAGGTTCTTCCATCTTGCCTCTTGAACCCCCATTCTAAAAACCCCAAAATTCTACTTTTTCACCCTGTGATAAATTCACTATCATTATACTCAAGCTCTTGTGGCTTGTAAATCCTCACACAAAGTTGGTAATTGTTTCCATGGGCTAAAATCAAAGGCACAGGTGTCTTTGACTCTGTGCCAAGGTCTCTGAGCCCCCTGCCAGGGTCTGGAATCACCCAGGGCAGCCAGAGCAATGTCCTGGGTCCTGACAGTCCCCAGTGCCACACCCTGTCCCCCTTGCTGCCTGTTCCCTCAGAGCAGAGTCCCCTTCTGCGAGGCCCCATCCCCTGGTGTTCTGCAGCCAGCTGAGCCAAGTCACCCTCCAAGTCTCCTCCCGTGGTCCATCAGAGAGCAGGCAGTCCACCTCCTGCCCTTCCAAGAAACCAACAGCTCTAAAGAAGGCAACAGCATCTTTTCCAAGCAGAGGGTACACCAAGAGCTTACTCGTGGACAAACCTTCCCAGGAGGCTTCATAAATCCCAAGCTGTTTGCTTTTTTTGCCATCAGTGGAGGTTTTCACCTCCTGTTGTTCGCTGCAGGCTTCTGGGTTTGCTTTTTAACATTTGTGCTGCCACAACTCAGCAGTTTTGGTGGCACCTACATGTTCTGCTTACCCTCTTAACAGTGTTCTCCAAAGATGTTCTATTAAAACCCTCTTAATGGCTCTACCTTGTTTTTTATCTGGAAAATTAATTGCTCTCCCCGCAAGATGGAGGTGGTCCAGCTCATATGATCCTTCAGGAGGTGGGCCCAGTGCTCCACGACCTGCAACACTTCCATTCTACCTCCATTTTACACTTTTTGCCCCTTGGTGGACTCCTCCTCTGTCTGCTTTTGCTCCCAAAATGCAAGGTGGGGTCTTCTTGCCGACCGTCTGAACTTTCCTCTCCTTCAATTCCCTCCTGAGATCTCTCAAGTTCTTGCTGATTTGAGAAGTATTTTATGAGGCAATTTCATCCATGCCAAATGTGTCATAACCAATGGATCCCTGCCTGCAGTCATCAGAGCCCTCTCAGTGATGTGTGCTGTGCTGGAGCCAAGGAGACCGCACACAGGCCTGCTGTCTTTCTGTCCCCTCTTCTGCTGGGCAGAACATTTGGATCTGCCTGCCTGCACACATTTGGTCCATGGCCATCACTCGTGCTCAAACCCCCTTTTAGTCTGCAGGGATCATGGTCAAAAGGGGCCATCAGAGACTCTTTGTGTCTCTCTCACCAGAGGTCAAGAGCTGTTGTATCTTGGCTACTCCCCAGTACCTCATGTCCCTCCACCAGCACAGGCAGAGCTTTGGCCTCTGTCTGCAGGTTTCCATGCAGCAAGGAGAATGTGGTGCTTCCTCCCTGCATCAGGGCCTCTGTCCTGGGAAAATGGCCTCAGAGATGTGGGGCACATTCCCCTGATGTCACCTCCCCAGCCACAGCAGCCAAAGCCACCAGGACTGCGTGTCCTGGCCAGCCAAGTGTGCCCAGGGGCAGATGATGCCCCAGACAAGGTGACAGCAGACAACCCCCAGTGACTCCATGATGCTACTGGTGACCTGCAAGATCTGCTCTTGCAATCCTCAAAGCTTTTCCTCCCCTGTATCAGAGCAGGACTGTGTCTCAGGAGCGGCCTGTCCTGCTTGGAGAAGATGGGGCAAAGAGGTCTGTCTGCCCCATCTCACAGCCCCAGGAGAGGGACACGGCCACCATGAGGTTTCCTCTGGTATTTGCTCTGTGCCAAGGTTGAAAGGATTCCTATAGTGGATAGTTTTGCCCCCAGTGAGGGGAGAGAATGATGCATCTGACTCCATCTTATCAGAAGGCTGATTACTTTATTATACTATATTATTCTATATTATATTACACTATATTACATTACATCTAAACTGAATGTGCCAAGCACTCCACTGCACTCCCCTGCACTCATCTTGTGACTGTCACCCAGCAGTCCTGACACACACACACTCTTGGCCCTGATAGGCCAAGGAAACAAAACACCATGACTGTGGGTAAACAATCTCCATTATTGCATTCTACTTTTGCACAACACAGGCACAGCAAACGAGATTAAAATGTCTTTCTTTGAGGTTCAGAGAACATGAAACCTAGAAATATTCTGGGGAAGAATTGTGCCTTGCTTCTCTCTGTGAAGAGAATGTGGCGACAGATTCCAGTGTCACAAAAGGACCTGATCAGGGAGGGCATTTCAGGGCTGGGGGTGGTGGAGTGGAGGTAGCACAAGGACAACAGGAGGAGATAGAGGTTCCTTGAGGAAAAGGAGAAAGCTCCAGCCTGGATACTCTTTTGTGGGGCAGGCAGCAAGGCAGTGGGAGCGCATTTCAGGGAGGGCATTTCAGGGCTGGGGTGGTGGAGTGGAGGTAGCACAAGGATAGGAGGAGATAGAGGTTCCCTGAGGAAAAGGAGAAACCTCCAGCCTGGAAACCCAGCAAGGCAGCGGAGGAAGGTGTGGCGGGATCTTGACATGGCGTGGCCTCAAACTGATGCCCCAGCCTGTTTTAAAATGTCCTCAAGCGCTTGGGATTGCCTCAGATGAAGTGCAGTGTACCCGTGCAGGGTGTAAATGAGAACCACCCGTGGCACCTCCCGGGCAGGTTCCTGAGGGCCTCCCCGCCGCTCGGAGCAGGCCGCGGGCCGGGGCAGCGCCGCCGCGTTTGATATTTTCCACTCTGCGTGTCAAGGGCATTTACAGTCGGCGTCAGGCTGTTCCGTCAGTCTGAGGGAAGCACTTTGAAGTGTTTGTGGCAGAGGCCACATGTGCACTCAAGATGTGCCTCTCTCTCTCTCCTCTGGCTGCCTTTGCATTCCCAGCACCATGTGACAATCGACAACGCGGCTTAACCCTTTCGCACCGCTGCCGCCGTGGAGATGGGGAATGGAGGGGATGGGGAATAGAGGGGATGGGGAACCGAGAGGATGGGGAATGAGGAGGATGGGGAATGGAGAGGATGGGGAGTGGAGGGGATGGGGAATGGAGGGGATGGGGAACCGAGAGGATGGGGAATGAGGAGGATGGGGAATGGAGAGGATGGGGAGTGGAGGGGATGGGGAATGGAGGGGATGGGGAATGGAGAATGTGGGGAATGGGGAGGATGGGAAATGGAGAGGATGGGGAGTGGAGGGGATGGGGAATGGAGAGGATGGGGAATGGAGAGGATGGGGAATGGAGAGGATGGGGAATCCTCATCCCTCCCTGTGTTCTGGTGGCCCAGGAAGCTGCAGTGATCCTGCTTCCTTCCAGGGAATAAAACAGCACAGTTTGCTCGGGCAAACACCTGGTGAAGGTGACAGGGTGGAGCTGGGAGACCTTGGAGCTGCTGGTCCGAGAGCAGGATCTGTTGCTGATCCTCACAAATGCCTACTTTGATGGTGAAAGCATCACTGGCCACAAGCAGCTGTGGAGATGGCTTCCACCCTTGTCCATCCTGCATTGGGTCCTGAGGAACGGGGTGGAAGGAGTCCCAGTGGCTGTGCCACACCAGGGGTGCCCACTGGGTGCCCACTGTGACATTACTGCCTGTCCCTCCAGCCTGATGGATGGCACATGACAAAATGGGCAGCACTTGGCTGTGTGGCTGCTGCCCAGGGAGCTCTGGGCACAGAGAGAACAATTGCAGCTGCTTCCCCTCCTGGCAGTGCTTTGAGGAGCTCTCCACGGGGGCAGTGGTCAGGGGTAAATCTCATTTCTTTGTACAGTAGCCATGAAGTGTTTTGCCATATCCACAGGCTTCAGGGTATTTTCATGCACCCAGAGTGCCCTGGAGAGGAGCTTGCTTTGAAATGAAACATGGGGATCAGCAAGCACAGCTGCCCTTTGAGGGGACAGTAGCACCCACTCAGATGTTTGCCTCTCCTCAGCTCCCTAAAATGAGTTCTGGGGCAGAGTGGAGAAGTTAAACACATGTGGTGTCACCAGGTGATGATTCCTTGGTGTCTGAGAGGCACCTTCTCTGCATCCCTGCAGGCAAGAGGAGAGGGGCCTACTCCAGAGATGCCCCTGCCATATTTCAGTCCCTGCGGGTGGATTCCATCTTC
Source organism: Molothrus ater (assembly GCF_012460135.2). Lineage (NCBI taxonomy): Eukaryota > Metazoa > Chordata > Aves > Passeriformes > Icteridae > Molothrus > Molothrus ater. The sequence continues at coordinate 1,969,314 of NC_050486.2, forward strand.
TCTCAGGATCCCGTGGATGGTTCTGGGGAGCCAGGCTTGGCTTGCATCTTTGGAAGTCACATAGGATAGAAAAGCCTCACTGCCTGACTCTGCCTGACTCTGCCAGGGGCTGAGCTGCAGCCCCCATGGGGTGCTGTTAATCCTGAGCAGATTCTGATCCGTGCAGCCTGGACCCACTGCAGTGATAAAAAGGACAGGGAAGGCAACAGGGCCGGAAAAGGCTGAGCTCAACGCCTGTGAGCTAAGGGGACAGAGATGTGAGCTGCAGACAGGCAGCTCCCACCCTTTGCTGCTGTCTCCAGCACAGGGGTTTTTGGGGTCCAACGTGGAGCTGCCCCATTCAGTGCCCCCTGCATTCCTGGAGCATTCCTGGGGCTGGGAGCAGGCCATGGCAGCACAGGAACGCTGCTCTGGCAGCTCCAGCGTTAATGTGTGGCACAGCAGAAATAATCTTCCTTTTCAATGATTGCATGACAGTGGGTGGAGGCCCTGGGGGAAGGGTGTCATTGTACTGGCCCTTGTTTGGCAGGGAAAAGACATCTTCTGGGCTGCAGCTTCCTAGAAAAGCTGAAATCAAAGCATTATCCAGTGTAACTGACCTCTCCTTCTTCCATGAAAGCCCCCTCCCTGCAATTAATCTGAGTCATGGAAACCCCTGCCTTCTGCTCTGATTTCCCAGTCCCAGGCAAAGTGTCTGACTCATCCTGCCTCTCTCTGGCCATGGCTCCTCTGGCTGAGGTGATTGACTCCCTCACCCAGGCAGGGCTGAGCCTTGCAGCCCATCAGACAGCCCCGGGCTTGTGTGTGCTTCCATGTGCTGAGAGTGATGCCTTGTGCAGGCTGAGCTAGAAGGGCTGGACAGAGCTAAAGAATGAAGTAGGGATTTAGTAGGAGGCCTCAATGGAGCCACCTTGGGCAGCACAAGAGCCCAGCCAGGGCTATACCCAAGGTGAACCAAAATGGTCACAAAATGGACAACTGGTCATGGGGTCTCTCACTTTTATAAGTTCTGGTGCATTTGCATATTGGAGTTCATTGTCCAGTTACAGCTCCAGGCCATGAAGTCTCCTGTTTTTCCTTCCTGTTTTTCTCTCTTCAAGCTGGCCCCAGGAGGAGAGGTGGCAGGAAGTGTCAGTCTGTTCTGATTCATCAGAACACTTGGAAATCCCAAATCCTCTCAATCTGAAGGGTCAGAGTTACACAAGTGGCTCCTGGCTGCCCCTGGAGCACCACCCCTGCATCCTGATAAAAGTAGGACCTGTCCACAAAACTGCAGCCATCCAAACATCACACACTCAGCCTAAGGTCATCATCAGCCCATTGGTGAGGAATGGATGAGGATGGTTACATCAGCAGGGAACAACTGCCCAAAACAGCCTTGCAAGCATCAGGCAGAGACACCACCTGAGCAGGAGCTTCAGGTTTTTTGGTTTGAGGGGTCTTTCTGATTAGGCTTGCTTTCCATTTCTGCTGGAGTAGAAATCAGTTTTTTTAGAGTTCTAAATTTCTGGAGTAGAAATCAGTTTCTTTAGAGTTTCTTTTTTGCCCCCATTGCCCCAAAGCCCCTCCACTCTGATGACAAATTCACAGCCCCAAGGGCAGCTGGGTTCCCTCTCACCTCTCAAACCCGCAGTGGGGCTGATTTTGTAAGACCTGAAGGTGCCATGGACCCCAGCTGTCTGTCACCCTCCCAGGGTGTTGAGAGACATCCATCCCCACCAGCCTGCCAAGCCAAGCTCCCATGCCAAGGACTCGTGAGCTGTAAATGGGGAATGAGGAATTCTCCTTTCTGTGCCTGCTGCCAGCCCCAAAGGCACACTCAGCTTTGGGCTGACCTGCTCACACAGCCCACCTCTGCTCAGGGCAACACTTCACCCCTGCATAAACCCTTTCCTCAGAGGATCACACAGTGCTTTGCAAATCCCTGCTTATTAATCCTCACCACGGTCCTGGGAAGGAATAAGAGGCACAGGGGGATCAGCTCATTTGCTGTGGGGTGGGGGCACCTTCTGGGGTGAAACTGAGGTGTCCAACAGAGGAGAACAGTGCTGCTCCATGGACACACCAGCCAGAAATTAAATGGAGGGAATTAAAATCGTGCTGATTGAGGGGAACTTTGGGCAGGAACAGTGTGATTAATCACACTGAAACTTGGCTAAGACAACAGTGAAAGGCACCATATGATTATTTTCAGGCTCTGTTAGGACTCCACTAGTACTGCAGTGTGGCAGGTAATGCAGCATCCCAGCAGAATGGGCTGGGATGGCAGGATCAGTGCTCAGTTTGGGAGGGAAAGGGCTGGACAGGACTTGTTGGACATGTCCCATCACAGCTGCCATCAGGATCACTCACTGCTTGAGAAGTCCTTGCTCCTTGTGACTGCAGGCACCAGTGGCTCTCAGCCCAGAAGCCAGGGCACATTGTCACCTGCTGTTTGTGCCACGACCCCCTTGCCCCAAGGTGCTTCTTGCCATTCCCACTGCTGATTCTGTGTTGTTCCAGGCAGACAAGACAAAGGCATGCCTGGTCCTTATGGGCAGGTTTATTTTCCATTTAATCTCTGCACCCTGGGCTCTCCTCAAAGCTGATTCCCTTGGAAAGCTCCTCAGCTCAGCCATACCCTCCTGCACATGCAGCCAATGAAACCAGTGGCAGGCACAGCTGCTCAACCCTGTCCTGGTGATGTCTCTCAAGGTGGTTTGCAAATAACCCAGAAACTGCTCATCTCAGTGGGATTATCTGGAAACCCAACCCTGCTCAGCTGCAAGCCTGGTCCCAAGCCCCAGGCAGCCCAGCTGACAATACTTGCCAGGAAGAAAAGGTCAGTGGAGCTCATTTTCTCTCCAGGACTTCAGGAGGAAAGAATTTGCCAATCCTTCCATTCTAGCAACTCATTTTGGAGTGGATTGCACAAGACTGAAGGATACTAAGAGGGACTGGGCACACTGTGTGAACACATCTCATTCTGCAGATGCTGTCCAAGATGAGGGCAGGAGGTGGAAGATGAGATTGGGTATGAACAAAGCAAGAGATCACAGTCTTGTTTTCTAGGCACTGATAACTTCAGTAATTATCAATGCCAGCTCTGCCAGCCCTGTGCCACACAGCACTGTGAGGTGGCTTTGTTTCCTCATTGCAATGAAGGATTTTATCCTGCTAGGGTTTATTATTCTTTTATACACTGAAGGGCTTCAGCCTAATCTTTCAACAAATAAAAGGAATCTTTCAACATTTCAATGCTGTTGCAATTGGCTCCAAAAATAGCATCCTCAGAGCCACGTTTTTTTAAACTTCTCAAGTCCAGGGATTAACCTTTTTCAGGAAAAGCACAATAATCAGAGGACCAACTTGTATATATTTTATATATCAAATCAAATAAACAAAAGACTAAAATTTGAAAGCTAACCTACAGTGGCTTTTATTTTCTCCCATTTTGTTTGTGTGCATGCTTCTGTGGCTGCTGGAGGGGAGAGAGAGGGTTTCCTATTGTTTCAAGAGCCACTGCTGGATATTTCACTGCCCACCAAAGGCCTGTGGATCAGGGTCTGAGAAACACTGCTTTAGAGATAAACAGGCTTTGTTTGTGCCACCCTGTCCTGGCAGTTCCTGTGCCTCTTCAGTTTATACCCCTGGATCCTGTGCCTCTCCAGTTAATACACCTGGATCCTTCAGTTTGTATCTCAGAGTTCTTCAGTTTCTACCCCTGGATCCTTCATTTTATACTCTTGGATCTTGTGCCTCTTCAGTTTATACCCCTGAATCCTGTGCCTTTTCAGTTTATACCCCTGGGTCCTTCAGTTTCTACCCCTGAATCCTGTGCCTCTCCAGTTAATACACCTGGATCCTTCAGTTTATACCCTAAACCCTTCAGTTTCAACCCCTGGATCCTTCAGTTTCTACCCCTGGATCCTGTGCCTTTTCAGTTTATACCCTTGGATCATTGAGTTTATATCCCTGAATCCTGTGCCTCTCCAGTTAATACCCCTGGATCCTTCAGTTTCTATCCCTGGATCCTTCAGTTTCTATCCCTGGATCCTGTGCCCCTCCAGTTTTTATCCCTGAATCCTTCAGTTCCTATCCCTGGGTCCTTCAGTTTATACTCCTGGATCATGTGCCCCTCCAGTTTATACCCCTGGATCCTGTTCCCTTTCAGTTTCTACCCCTGCATCCTTCAGTTCATACTCCTAGATCATGTGCCCCTCCAGTTAATACACCTGGATCCTGTTCCCTTTCAGTTTCTACCCCTGGATCCTTCAGTTTATACCCTTGGATCCTGTGCCTCTCCAGTTAATACACCTGGATCCTTCAGTTTCTACCCCTGGATCCTTCAGTTTCTACCCCTGGATCCTTCCGTTTATATCCCTGGATCCTGTTCCCTTTCAGTTTCTACCCCTGGATCCTTCAGTTTATATCCCTGGATCCTGTTCCCTTTCAGTTTCTACCACTGGATCCTGTTCCCCTCCAGTTTCTACCCCTGGATCCTTCAGTTTCTACCCCTGGACCCACGCCCTGCTCCCTGCACTCCCCCCAGCTCAGCTCCATGGCAAAGCACCCTCTCCCCAGGGATGCAGGATAATGCCAGCTTGTCCTGAATCTTAAAAAAGGCAGTGCATGTCCCTTCAGAGAGGATGAGTGGCCTCCACTGCTCCTCCATTGCTGCAAATGGTTTTTCTGCCAGGAAAAGTGGCCTCAGAGCAGTCCTCTCTGTGCCCCCCCCCAGGGCTCTCCAAATTTTTCAAGCAGACACCTTGGCACCTCCCGTTGCCTTGGGACTGTGTTGGTGTTGGCCAGCTGGGAGTGACAGCTTCCATCTCCTTTCTCCTTGTTTCATGAACTGTCAGGTTGGGGATTTTGATTTTCCCTGGAGCCCAGCCCTGCCAAGGCATTGATTCCCACAGAATTTCCAGGGAAAGCTATTGTAACCAAGGCAGGGAAATGCACTGGATGCACTCAGGAGATGGTGTTCACATATTGTACTTTCATAAAGGTACAGCAATGGAAACATTCCCTATTTTGATTGTCCCAAAGCCACAGGAAAAAGGGAATTAAGGGAATTGATATGTCTGGGAGAGATGCCAGCTCTGATTTACTCACATTTTTACCCTGATGTGAAATACCTTGGTCAGAGATGGAAAACTTTTATAGAAGACATGAACCGAATCAGGCCCTGCAAGTGCTGGTATCCAGCTAAGAGCTGTCTGAGCTGGCAGAGCCTGAGAAACACTGAAACAAAGGAACTGGGAATCGAATGGACAACAGCAGCTCTGTAAGAAATTTCTTCTCTCCCTCCAGAGGGTTTGGACATACCCACATTTGCAGTCTGCCTTCTGACCACAAAGTGCCTAAGGTACCAGAACACCAGTGAGTTAGGATGTAGGGGTTGGCAGGGCTCCTGGAAAGAGGATGTGCTTTATCATCAAATCCCAGCATGATTTGGGATGCAGAGGCACAGAGTGGTCAGGGCAGAGTGGGGAGCCCAAAACAGGGTTGCCTTTGGAAGCAGTATAAAAAGAAAATATCCTTGCTAACATAACCTCGCCTTCCAGTTTAACCTCCATGTTCCCTCAGAGAGTGCAAACATGCCTGCACATATTTTAGGCATAGCAACCCATTTAGGAAGACTCAGATGCAGGGTAAGTCCAATTAAAGCAAAATGGAATGAAAGTCCCAAATTATTTCAATGTGTCAGAGAGAGGAGTTTGCAAATCCACTGGTTATTGCAAAGCTGTTCTGGGAAAAATAATTTCTGTATAGATTCCACTCCACTTTGCTGAATTCCATGGGAGTTTTGCCATCAACTTCAGTGGGAGAAGGACCAACACATACTGGCAAACTTTAGGCAATGCATTATTCATGCTTCAAGCCAAATGCATTTGCTTTTAGCCCCAATCCTGAAATGAATTTTCTATAGAAATATCTCTGCCCCTCCAGTGGTGTCCACTGAACTCAACACCAACTGCAAGATCTCTCATCTGACTGTCCAGAAACCACTAAGAGCATAGATCTGCATTCATCTTGCTGAGATTAATATGAGTTCAATTAAGGGCAGAGTTTGATGAAAATATTTCATAACATATCAAGCTGGAGGGTAGATCAAAGCTCTTTTTTTTAGCTCATTAATAAACCAAAACAGAAATAGCACTGCAGAGGAAGTAGCTTGTTTGTTTGTGATGGCTCCCTGCTTTGGGAAGGTGACTACAGAAACCACACAATTATTACTGCTAAAATAACTAAAACGAAACACAAAAGTAGGAGGATCCTTCTTTGTTAAAATACAAAGCCTTAAATTAGGCAGGATATCACCCATGATTACTTCTCTTGTTAAAAGCCCCAAGCACCAAACAGTGGGATGAAGTGTTCACATCACTCACCTTCAACCTCTGTTCAGAGCAATGCAAAGTAGTGAAGGTCCTGTCTTGATTTATGAAGCTTTAGGGTTTTTTTTTTTGCATGTATTTAAATTTTAACAGGATCCCCAAAATTCTGTTGCATAAACTCGGTTTCCAGCACCTCAGAACATGTGCCCATGGCTCCTCTAAGGTTATGCTGAGTTTGTTGCTCTCCAAGGCTTTCTAACACAGTCACTAAAGGGAAGATACTTGTTTTTTTAAACTTGCTAGAAAGCCATTTGCTCCCTTAAAAATAATTTATGTCATTCAGCTAGAAAGTTTGTTTTCAAGATAAAATACTTTTTAATCACCTCCCAAGTCTTTCTACTCCATCTCATCTGGTTCCTATGGAAATGGCAAGTCTTCCAGAACTGAAAATTTTGTTTCCCAACCAATGTTAGGAAAACTGTTGGTCTTTTCCCACTACCTTCTGAGACATTATTTGCATATAAATACTGTTAGATCTCAGAAAATACTTTTGAAATTATTATCCATTACACTGGAGACTTTCCATGCTTCCACAAGCAGCTCTCTTATTTTGTCTCCCCTTCCACATAAGCAAAAAAAAAAAAGAAAAATTCTCCTGTTTGCTTCTTCACTAATCCTCACCTCCTTTGTACATGCAGCTCTTCCTTACCTGAATTCTTGTTATATTAAAAAAAACAAACCAAACCTAAACCAACAGAGAGAAAATAAGAAGAATTGTCACCTTTTTTTGCCAAAATAGCACTTCCCACCCTTGATCCATGGTTGGCTGGTGAAGTTATAAAAATCTGTAATTGGTCTGGAGAACCAACTATTTTTAAAAACTCTCTATTCAAAGCTGAACAATACAAGTGTGAGTGCTCCAAAAGACATAAAGGAGGTTATCAGGGCTCTTTGCCATGGCCTGTGTTAAGGAAGAGAGGGAGAGCCTGGGGCTGCCTGACTTTGTGTGACACGCTCCAGTGAGCTGAGCAAGGAGTGATGGATTCCAGGGTGAACACCTCCCACTTCAGGACAGGCAGGAGAGAGCCAGGATCAGTGAGGACACTCCTGTTGTGCCTTGTTTCACCAACACACAGTGATGGAACCTGCTGGTGCATCCACTGCACATCCTGGGCTAGTTCTGCTGGTGCTTTTTTCCACCTCTCTTATCTCTTTGCTAAAACCAGGGAACTATGTCACAGTTCCCCTCCCTCATTTCAGGGCTCCACCTGGCTACTGTGCCTGAACTTGGGATGGCTCTTCCAGGTGTAAAACAAACCTGAAATGCAGGACAGACACCAGCAGGCAGTGAGAGAGCAGGGCATGAGTGCAGACTGTCAGTGAAGGTGCTGTGCAAGGCTCTGCTTCCAAGCCTTGTGAAGGAGCTCTCCTTGGAAGGAGGACCCAGAAGGGAGGTGTGGCTGGAGCAATTTCTTTAGTCTGGGCAGTGAGGAAAACAGGATTCCTCCTGCTCTCCCTGCTACAGATCAGTTTTGAACCCCTTCACTTGTTCTGTCCCAGGCCAGGAGCAGACAGAGCACAGCAGCATGCTGAGATCAGGTGCTGAAAAGTCCTTTCTGTGTCTCTGCATTGCTCCTGCAGGGCACCTGAACACCAGATTCGTGAGCAAAGGATTGACTTTCTCAGTAGGATCATTCTTGATATGACCACAGAAAGTTACAATAATATAAATTTTAGCTGTCCCTTGTTACCTCCTCACGCACCTTGGAACTCTTCAGGATCTTCTCAGCTGCTGACAAGGAAGTTCTCCTTTGAAAGACAAACAAACCATGATTTATTACTGTTTTCACCAGGCTGTGGCACATGCAGAGTTCTTACTGAGATCATCCCCTCTATCCCCATAAAGCAGCAGCAAAGAGCCTGTGTCTTTTCACTTGCTTCATTCTTTTCAGTTCCTTCATGAGCTACATTTTGGAAATGTCCAGGACTTGTGCAGCTGGGAGATGGCTAAAACAGTGCTGAGAAGGGCCATGGGTCTCTGGGCTTTGCAGCCACACCAGCCATGGAAAGCAGACCTGCCACAGATGCTGGCAGCCATGGGCAAACCTTCTTGCAGAGAAAATGGAGATGTGCTGGGAGGCTCCCAGGAGAGCAAAGGAATGCTTCCAGACAGGCAGGTGGAGCAGCCTGCTGGCTCCATCAACCTGATGGACTTGGCAGCCTCCCCTGCTCCAGCTGGCCAGGATCCTGGAGTCTGCAAAGCTGCAGGCAGAGGTACTGAATTATTGGGAGAAAACAGATACCTGCATAAGCTTATACACAGCAACATATAAATATAAATATAAATATAAATATAAATATAAATATAAATATAAATATAAATATAAATATAAATATAAATATAAATATAAATATAAATATAAATATAAATATAAATATGCACCCAGATACATTTATACATCTCATGGAGTGAGATTTGCAGGATATATGAACCTGCAATAATATTCATGTTCATATATCCTATGATATATATCCAATATTGTCTTAGTTTGAAGTTTCCAACCTAAGACAAATATTCATATATCCTATATTGCAGGATATATGAACTCCTAGCAGGACAATGCTTTATCCTGCCATGACTAAGCTGGTCTCTGTGTTAGGCACATTAACTCTGTAGGAGAGCTCTGACATCTTCCTGGACAAGATTTCAAGATGCATTTTTATTACCTTTTGTAGAAGAAGCACTGACTAAAAGCTTCTGAAGCTTGCTCAACAACCTCACATTCCCTGGGCTCCTCTAAGCCTGAGTCCTCAGAGTTGTCACAGCAGAGGCCAAATCCCTCTTCCAGCTCCACTCTGGGCTCTCTTGCAAGGCTCTCGAATGCTTTAGCCCAGAACAGAGTTTCTGCTCATGTCAGTGGCTGGCCAAGAGAAAAAGAGAACAATAAAGCTTTTATAGATTAACAATATTTCAATTTACTGTAAATTATGCAGCAGATAACATGGCCCAGAGGAGTAATTTGTCATTCCTTTATATCCTTTCTTTTTCTCTCATTTCTTTCTCTTCACCTTCCCCTTTTCCCTTCTCCTCCATTCCACTTCTATCTTTTTGCCTCCTTTTCTCTCTCCTTTCTGCACTTCCTCCCTTCCAACAGATCCCACTATTGCTTCAATGGCTCTGCTCCAATCTCTGCCTCTCTGTTATCTGCCAAAATCACTGGCAACAGAACATCTAAGTGGAGGTGCATTCCAGGGTCCTGGAAGGGGATGTGTAAAGCAAAGAGAGCAGGGCTTGAGGGAGCAGAGGAGTGGGATATGCAGGAAGGGTTACAGGCAGAAAAGACCTGGGACACATCCATTGATGCAGGCAAAGCAAAGAGCTCACCCCCAGCAGCAGCTGATAGAATCATCTATAGCATTTCTATGTGGAATGGTCAGTCCAAGAAAAAATATATTTCATAAGGATAAAAATAAATAGAAGTGCATCAACTTTGGGGTGCTGGGTATTTGATCTTATCTGGAACAAGTGTGTGTACATGTGTGCATACATCACTGTTATTTTATTATGGACTGCTGTTATGAAACTTCCCAATTCCTATAAATCTTCCTTTTCAGACATGTGGTCACTGGTTAAGGGAATATTTACTGGGAAATGCTTTGGTTTTTGCAGACCTGACTTTTCCTGGTTTCATTGTCAGGACTCCTTGGCATAACCAGAGCCTTTGCCACAGATGTCCCAGACACTGCCTTAAAAAATTATCCTGACCAAAAATTGATGCTTTGGTCTGTGTGAACTGCTAAATATCATCACAAAGCAGCAACTAGTCTGTTAGTTACTTACAACCTTTGCCTCCTCAAACCCTGATGTTTAGGTCCCATGGAAAACTGCAGTTATGGACACAAAATCAGCACTCACAGGTTGCTGTGTTTGTTCCAGCTCATCCTTGGTTCTCTTCCAAAAGCCAACCTCCCAGCTGACACCTGAGGTGTTGCTCTCCTCACCTGGATGCCTGCTCAAGGAAGGGGAAATCCCTTCCCCACAGCAAGTACAGGCCTTCCTCAGTTTTGTCCAGAACCTGAACCTCCAACACTCTGGAGTCAAACTCCTCCAGCCCTGCAAAGGCTCAAGTTCCCCCTGGAACCTCTGGGACACCAAGGAGCTGCTTCTCCCAAGCCAGCCATGCCTTGTGAAGGCTGAGCTAGAACAGAGAATGGACAGAGCTAAAGAATAAAGCAGGGATTTATTAAAAGGCCTCAATGGATCCACCTTGGGCAGCACAAGAGCCCAGCCAGGGCTACACCCAAGATGGACAAAAAATGGTCACAAAATGGTTGACTGGTCATGAGGGTCTCATCTCTCACTTTTATAAGTTCTGGTGCATTTGCATATTGGAGTTAATTGTCCAATTACAGCTTTAGCCCATGCAGTCCCATCCTTCTTGTTTTTCTCTCTTCAGCCCACGGTGTTTGTGCTCTTGGGGCTGAGATTTGGATCATTTGTCCTTGGTGCCCAGCTGGAGCAGGAATTGTTTTGTCTCCCTGCTCTGTGCACAGAGCTCACCATCCCCTAATGTGAAGCCCAGACCCACACACTAAAGCAGCACAGAACCTGAAAAATAGAAAAGCTGTAACCTGAGGCATCACCAGGACCCAGAAGATGCTGTGGAACCTCAACAAACCTTGACTGGCCCAGCTACATTCCTGTCCAGCCACCATAGGTCAGCTCCTGCTTTGTTAAGTTCATGTTCTCTCAAGGTCACCTGACAAACAAAAACGCTTCCAGAAAAGAAAATTCCCTCAAACTCATCCCTCCTGTTCTTGGGATCAATGCCAGCCCATGATCCCCTTCACTTTCCCAGTCATACAGGCAATAGCTCTTTGCCCCTCATGATGCATAAAGCCATGCTTCCAGGTCCCAGAGGAAAGCACAAACACACTTTCTAGCATTAAAGGTATTCTGCAAAGCACAGAAAACCTTTGGGTCAATCAGAAGAGATAGGAACAGACAAGATTAACCCCCTAGTCTACATTCACCAGGCCTTGAGTGCACTTAAAACTCTGCAGCCTGTCCCCTGGCCTTGGGGTTTGGCTGCCTGTGCTACAGGCCAGCTCTGACATGGTGCTGCTGCAGGCTGGGATCACACTGCCATGAAAAATAATGTGAAATAACATTTAGCAGCCTTTGCAGGGCTCCTCCCCAATTCCCATGGGAGCTGCCCATAAACTCCATCTCTTGGTCTTGCAGGTTTGCTGTGCTCACAGACCCTGTTGATCCTGACCATGGATGTGGAGGGTGAGCTGTTCCCTATGTCCCTGGAAGGAATCTGCTCCAGGAGCTGGTGCCACATCAGTTTCAGTGCACTCACCCTGCCTGCTGAACACCAGGACAGGCAATTCAAGTAGCCCACCACAAGTGAGTGATGCTCTTGTCCTTCAGGCCATCCTCTCAGGGTGGAACTGAGCCCAGGCACAATTGTCCATGACACAAAACCACCTTACATCTTCTCCAGTGTAGGAGCAACTGCAGATCATCAGACTGCTGCCTTTTAAAAGACAAAACCAGGGAACTATGTCACAGTTAATTCACAGGAAACTTAATTTCACCTTTATTCTTCCTAAAATCACAGGGCTCTTTGTGCCAATGTTATATTTTAGCATGATTTTCCTTTCTTTTAAGTTTTCTGTTCAGCACAAAGTGATATGAGAGCACAGAAACCTCTCACTGGAGACAGTGAAAGCCTTCCTGGATCATCTGTTTCAGAGCAGGTCTCTCTCTATCCCCCAGTTTTCACTTGCTGGAAAGTTACCCAGCCATATGTTTGCAATTAAAGTCTCAGTTCCTCACAGGCTCATGGCAAATAGTCTGCTTCACCTGGGTCACATCTCCAAAGGGAATTCCCCCAGACTGGATTTGCAGGCTGTATTCGGTGGCAGCCCTGACACAGGTATTAGCCATAATGGAATCCATGTCAATTATGAGTTCATCCATTCGTTTTTCTATCCAGGCCTCCCACTCAAATTTCAGAGATCTCCTTCTAAAATGCAATTTGACCCATTTTGGAAGGGAGAGAGTTCCTTAGTCACTCCATTTGAGACCAATTAGCCTGTTTGATTCGGGATCCTTTATCCCTCAGCGCTCTTAGCCTGTCTGTTCCAATAAATGTTGCAAAAAATCCCAGTGTCTGAAATCCCTGCATGCTTCATGGACCCTGTTTCCTACCCCGTAACTGTATTCCCTTTACTCCCCTTTCACCAACCTGAGTCAATCACAGACTCTGGGGTTACTTTGTGCCATCTCCTTGAAATGCCCTTCAAATTTGTACCTGTGGAGGCCATGAGGATGAGGAGGGATAAGTGACTTGTAACGCTTTCTCCTGGCTGAGGAGCTCAGAGCAATCTCTTTTGAGGAGAACCCACGATGTGAAAAAGCTCTCAGAGTTCACTTTTAATCAACCTCACTGATTTGGTTTGAGATGTTGATCAAATCCTGACTGCTTCCTTTCCAACCAAAATGGATCTGATGGATTGTCCAGTCAGCCCATGAGTTTGGGGAAAACTCCAGCTTTCAAACCAAGGCTTAATCACAGATTTGCTGTGATTATTTGAGCTCAAAGCTTTAGTTTTACGTGTCCTTCCTGGATGTTTCCAGCCCCCTCATGTCCCTGCAGACAAGTCAATGGTATGGATTCAAGCCTGAAAATGGAAACAAGGTTGTGAGAAGACATCTTCCTGCTTTAATTCACAATCTTTACAAGTTCTCCACGTTCCAAACCAGAATAGGCTGAAAGGTTTGTGAAATGAGGGTGCAACCACGGCAAAAAAAATAATTTAAACCTGATCTAATATAAACTTTTGATGGAGGAATGAGCCTGAGCACATATTTAACTGTCAGCACAAAGAGGACAGCTTTCCTCATTAGGTGCCCAGATGAATTGTTAGGGGAGAAAGGCTGGAATTGGCTCTTCCCTCCTGGGCCTCTGGGACTGACCCTGGCCTTTTGGCAAGGGGAATGTGTTTCAGAACCCAAACCTGAACCTGACTCTGCAGCTGGCCCCTCTCCCCCTCTGCACAGGCAGCCCTGACCCAGCTGAAGGCCCCCATGGCACACAGGGAGTTCAAAACCCAGATCTGGGTTTTCCAGCCAGGGATCATCTCCGACTTTCCCAGCAATTCCACTTGCTTTATGTCACTTGCCTCTTGGCTTTGGGCAAGAAAATAATATCATTAAAAAAACCCCAACCAGTAACAATCCAAAAGTCAGCAATGCTGTCCCAGGAACATTCTGCCTTGCACAGCAGGGAAGAAGACAATTAAGCCCAGCAGTACCCACATCCTCAGCCCTTTGGGCTTCACAGCATTTTCTCCCTCTGTCTTCTGCCTTTGTTTTGAGGGGTTTTATTTCAATTTTATCACTTTGGCTCATGCTGCTGGAGAGGCAGGGGAACTCCTTGGTGTCCTTGAAGTGTTCACTCATGATTAGAGCACACCCAAGAGGTGCTTTCAAAGCCCCTGTGAGTGCCTGAAACCCCTCAGCAGCGTGTTTGTGGAGCTGGGTGGCAGCAGCTGGCTCTGCAGAACTGGGGGCAGGTCTGCCTGCCAGTGGCAGAGAGGTGAAGCACATCATCTTCATCCTCCTCCTTCGTCTGGTGCGTGGCTGTGGGGAAGTCATGAGTCAGACTCTGCCCCCATTCTGGATGATCTCCAGGCTCCCTGCAGTGCACAGGAACAGTTCCTTGGGATTCCTGGGCCACTGCCTCCTTCAGAGGCTTTCCCTGCACATCCTGAACCCAGGAGCTCTGACCCCATCCCATGGAAACCAAACCCCCAGGCCTCTGTGCCTTGCTCATGATCTCCAGAGACCCAGGACAGGCAAAGCCCGTTTTGCAAAAATCTTTAAAGCTGTTTTTTTTATGGTAGGTTGCATAAAACTTTAAGATAGAGCAATACATCAGAGCTCCTCAGACCCCCATCCTCCTTGTCATCACCATCCTTGCACAACCTCCTGAACTTGGAGCAAGGCCTGTGAACTGTCCAGCTCATCCCCCAGTGCAGCACTTCTCCCCACCAGGGAATCTGTTCTGCAAGCAGCTTTATCCTGCTTTGTCTGGTTTTAACCTAGGTGGTTCTTCACTGAATGCCCTCTGCTTCCTTCCTAAAGTCTTCTCTTCTGCTTCTCTTCATTGCCGTCTGCTTTCCTCGTCTTTCTGGTCCTGCATCTCATGAGCTGTTTCCATGATTCTGAATTCCCTTGCTCTTCCAGAGTAGATAAGAACACTTTATATTGGTGATAATATTTTAGAAATAAACTTCTCACAATCAAACTGAATAAACAGATGTAAATGAGTTCACGTGTTTCAATTGGACACTGGTTTTCCAAAACATTAAAAAAAATGTAACCCAATACATTTCATACTGGAAAATAAGAAAGTTCAGGACATTCAAAATCTGTGAAAACAGAACTTTCTTGTGTTTCCTTTTGGGGAAAGACTAGGTTTTCTTTACTTTTCTTTTGACCAGAAAAAAAATATTCAAAACAGGTACTTTTTAAATGTTTGCACAAAAAATAACATGTCTTGCTTTAAAAAAAAATTTCTAATGAAAAACATCCAGTGGGTCCCGGAGGTGGGTTCATTCCATGGTCACAATCTCTTTTGATGGGGTTGGTTATGCTTGGTAAGAGACACAGTGAAGAACCAACAAACATCCTTTGCTGTTCTGTGCTTGTCCCAGCCCTCTCTGCCACAGGCTTCCCCCTGCTCTCCATTCTCTTAGCAGGAGGGAATGTGGTATTTTGTTGCAACAAGGTAGAAAAATCATAAAGAAAGGCTTCATAAAATCAGGCCTGCTCTCCTGAATTCAGTGGCTGGCCTTGTCAAGCTGGCACTTTGCAAGTTCCCACGTATAAGCAATCCTGGTATGAGCAGTTCATTACCATAACAATCTATTCCTGGATGAAAAACAAGCAGCACCTGTAAAAACTGTTTTTACACCCTTAGATAGAAAAATGAAAACTATCTCTCTCACAAACAACTTTTCCTGCACGTACACACCAAGAGTTTGAGTGACCAAGAGTTTGAGTGAACTTGTTACTAACCAATAAAGTAATTGGCAAGAAAGCCACTGACCAATTGGAGATTGTAAAACTGTATAAAAATGAGTTATGTGAATAAAGAATGGGCTTTTTCCACCATGAAGAAAATGGAATTTCTGTGATTCATTCCCATAAGTATTTATTGATAGTTTCACTCCAACCATGGAGCCTCATTTTTTGCACAGGACAACCCCAGGTTTTTGTGTGCAGATGAAATATGGCTCTGTTGGTGCAGGCTGGTTGGTTTTCTCCATGGGCAGCTTGCAAGGACACTCACCTGTGGCATTGTGGTACCATCCTGAGCCCAGTGCTCTGCTCCTGCTGCTCCTGCTGCCCCCGGAGCTCTTGGTGTGTCTGTGCAATGAGGAGTGAGCCCCAGAAGAGGCACTTGCCTAGAAAAGTGTCACTTGTCCCACCACTGCTAATGACCACTGCCACCTGGGCTCCCACCCCTCCAAACAGGTGAATGGAGCTCTCTTTGTTGTGCAGAGGAGCTCAAGCCCCTCCTCAGAGCAAAAGGAAACAGAATGCTGATGATATTTGGATCCAAGGCTGGGGCTCCTCCTTGGATCCCATAGCTTAATTCCATCTGCTCAAACAATATTTGCTTTCTTCTCACTGCAGTTTTCTGTGCCTCCAAGCCTTACTACTGAATGAGGAGGCAACCATGAAAAGGAAGAGAAGAAAGGGAAAGAGGGAAAAGAAGAAGAAATGCGGGGTGTTTTTATTGAATTTCTAGGTTTAGTTATGCTCCCAGGTGCTGTTGTCTCACTGTGCTGGAAATTTTTCTGTAAGATGGGCAAGGAATATAACCTTGGAAAAAAGAAAACCTGAGAAGTTTGAGTAATGACATCCTGCCAATGACTAGTGCCCCAAACCTGGTCATGCAATCAGTGTCACAGACTGGTTTGGGCAAGAAGGGACCTCAAAGATCATCTCATTCCAATATCCTGACACAGGCAGGGACACCTTCCACTGCACCAGGTTGCTCCAAGACTTGTCCATCCTGGCCTGAACACTTCCAGGGATGGGGTAGCCACTGGGCAACCCGTGCCAACATCCCACCACCCTTGGGGTGAAGAACTTCCTCCCAACATCCAATATGAATCTACTCTCCTTTAGTTTCAGCCCATTCCCACTTCTCCCTTCACCAATGCCTCTCTAGCTCACAATATCAGGACCTGAAACATTTCCCCATCCCATCAGTGAAAAATATTTCCTGTTTGCAGAGCAAGCTTCATCCAGAGATAAGAAGCACATCCTAACACAAGGGCTGGGAAACATTTGTCAGCAATGTCTCTTTTAAGTAGAAATCAGTACATTGCAGCAAATGCTGCAGTCATCTTGCTGGAAAACAAAATGATTAATGACACTAATATGTAAAAATTAAACAATACTCATAGAAATGGATTGTGGGCTGCTCTTGACTTGGGTAGGGCATTGCCCAGTTGGATCAATGGGATGTTCTTCAGAGATGCAGCAAGCTACAGGGAGGTCCTGGTCTTTGAACAAGGCTATGACTCTTTTGTAACAACAAAACATCACAAAAGTAATCACATCTCAGCAAGAGCTCCAGTTTTCTGGTCAGAAACACCAAAAATCCAGAGCACTGATGGTCCAATTTCCACAGCCACCTTGCATCACAGTGCCTCTGCTCCCACTGTAAAATCAGTCACTGGTGTTAGGAGGAGCAGCCAGAGCTTCTGAAAATCCCCTCTCAGATTCATTTCAGACTGCTGTGAAATTCTTCTTCAACTCTTATATCAGTCTGAACATCCCTTTTTCAGAAATGGCTTTGTTCTCCATTCAAACTGTGCCTGGCAGCCACTGGAGGCATGGAAGCAAAGAGGTCTTTGGCCATGGCTGCTGAGATTTTAGCTCAGAGCAGATCCCTGACTCCACCACGAGGCCCCAGCAATGTCAGCTCACACACCCTGCCCGAGTTCCTGCACTCCCTTGCTGCTGCTGGGGCCAGGATTTCACACACTGCATTTAAACTGAGTCCAAAGGCCATTCCTGTCAGTGTCAGAGCAAAGCCCTCCTGAAGAAGCCCCCAGCAGCACTAAGGAAACTCAGAAATCTCAGCCTGTGCAAAACGAGTGGAGGAATTTTCCCTTAGTAACAAACCCCTTAGCGTCTTCTGTTTTGGAAAGTATGAAAATGTTTCCATATATTTTTTCCAAAATGCAGCCCTCAAGAGTCTCGTGACGCTCTGATGCTGTGAAATCCCTCTGCTTGCCCCAGGAAAATTAAAAAATAAAAAAAGGATGGCCCGTGGAGCGTCTGAAGGGTGGCAACATCCTCAAGCATCCTAAGCCTTGTTATCCCTGTTTGATCCCAGGTTCCCAGGGCTTTGTGCCAGGTTGTTGGGGGTCTGGCATCCCTGGGGGTTTTGTCTGGTTCTAGGGCAATGCTCCCAGTGTCTGTGGCCTTCGTGCCCCACAGCAGCACTGAGCCCAGCCCGGGGGCCCCAAGGCCTGGAGAACACGGCAGGAGCCTGGGCTGGGCTCCCCAAACCAGAACCACTCTGGAGGCTTTCAGCAGTGACACAGGATGACTCCCTGACAGCAAGGAAAGATTTCCAAAGATTTCCATTACCCACATCCCAGACAGTCCCAAGTTAGAGTCAACTCGGTGTGCTGCTGGCAGAGCTGAGAAAGTCCTCTGGGCAAGAACCTGAGGCTCAGGATCCTCCCTCAGGGCTCCTGTTGGCCAGACTGACACCATGCCAACATCCAAGTCCTGGGGTCAGCTGTTGTTGTTGTGGCTCCCTCCCAATGTCTCTGCAGGGCTGCTGCCTCCAGGGAAATGAGTCACACCTGACACAGAGGCTGAGGAACCCTCGGAGGTGCCTGGCTGTTGGCTCACGAGGAAGGAGATGCTGCCAACACCAAATTTTTCTTATGAAAAAGAGCTGACCTCAGAGGGCAGAGGGTGCCCAGCCCACAGTGGAGCAACCTTTTCCCTCCCCAGCTTTTCCCCAGCTCCCCACGTGTGCTCACACATGAACAGCAGGGCCTGGGGGGGCTCCCAGTTTGAGCCCATCACACGTGAGCCTCAGTGTAAGAGCCTGAATGAGGGACGTGGGACTCCAGGCAGCTCTCCAAAATGCAGTTTATTCCATCCAAGGTGTTACAGCAGTGCAGGGTGGTGGGTGACAGAGCTGTGCCTACAGCTGTCAGCCCCAGCTGCAGGCAGCCCTGCAGACCCTTAGTTTAGGTTACATTGCATTATAGACTTTTCTTTGCTGAGCATCTTAATGCAGCAGAACCAATCTATACCTTAACTTTTATCTCTAGCCTATCATAACTGCTATAATTACCATATTCATGTTACTATTCTCCAATCATTACAGTTTAAGCTGGAAGTTGTTTTTCAGTTTTCTTGCAGTGGAAAATTCTGAGACCTTTTTTCTACTTGCCACATTTGCTGCCTTGTTTGCCTGTGCTCTCTTTCTGCTTGGTAAAAACATCTTCTTGTTTGGGGTGGGTTTATCCTTTGCTCTAAGCCATAAAAACCCCTTCTAACTAACACACCCTTTGCCTCCTTGGTTATCCAGTAAGACTGGCTCAGCAATTCTTTTCTTCTATATCAAAACCTGCTTCTATCTCTATTCCTTCTTCAGACTCTACATTTAAAATCTTTCTGTTAAGCATACATATCTGTGAGATTTTCTTGTCAAACTTTCATCCTTCCCAACAGCTCAGGCTCCCCCAGGAACCAGGAGTGCATGTGGGCAGCAGCCACCCTGCAGAGGAGGGGGTTTGCTTCCCCAAACCCACAGAGATCCAATAACCAAAAGTGACGGGCCAGGAGCCCCTCCAGGTGTCTCGGGTGGGTTTTTAATGCAACACTCAGGCAGAATTTTTGTTCCAGGTTTTGCTTTGAATTGATTTTTTAAGCACACAGACATCCAAGCCTGGGCCTCCAGCTTCCTGGTTTGTGCAAGAGTTCTTTTGCCTGTTAAAGCCCCAAAGTCCATGTCACAGCTTCTCTGCACTGCGCTACGCCTGGCAGAAAGAAATGGCACAAAAACTGTTGATAGATCATCTGTGGAAGGCCTGAGCTCCAGCCAAGACAGATAAAAATAAAAGAAATTAAAATAGTTGTGTGTGTGTGTGTGTGTGTGTATGTTTTATGAAGGGAACATTTATATTTTTAAACTAGGAGTAATTGTATTCTGTATCTGAAATGGCATCTGAAAGTGATTTAGTGGAACAATGTGGTTTCTGATTGGTGCTTGAACTAGTTCCAAAACATTTTTTATAACAAGCATCATAAAGATCCCAATTATCTGATCCTTTCCCTAACATGGTCAGAGAGGATGTTTCCAAAGAAATGGCTTTTGGGTTGGGTTTTTTTTTGTTTCATTTGTGACACTGATCCTGCAAACATTTACACACAGCCTTAATCCTGTGAGTAGTCCCAGAGAAATGAACCAAGGCAGCTCTCAGCAGCAAAGCTAATCACAAAGTAAACTACTAATGTTCAGATTTGCTAATCAAGGCAATCCTTGGCCTTTCAGGGAAAGGTCTGCTTGTTATTCTGAGAGCTGTTCAGGATGCATTTACGATCCAATAAAGGAGGCCCCAGCATTACCAAAATAATTACTTACTCAAACAAGCCTGTAAAACTCAAGGACTGCCCCAAATAAAAGGAGGCTTCCCCCCCTTCAGTTTAATAACATAAATCTAGTGAAATGCATCTTGCTGCCATAAAATCAGTTCTACATGCCTTGGAAACCGTTGATTTACTAAGTGGGCAGGGAGGTCAGATCTTGCAAGGGACTCAGAGAGCTGAACAGATGGAGAGAAGTTTTAAATCTGGAAGTTTTGTGCACCCACAGAAATGGAGAGCAGTTCATATCTTACCTTGTAACTTCACTCTCCAGAATAAGATGCATAAAAGCAACGCTGGAGATCAAATGGAGCCATTTTGATGACTACTCAGGAAAGGGGATAAATAATGACCTGAAACCCCACTCTGCCTTCTCAGAAACATCTCTTCCACTTTTGCCCTTGCAAAAAAAGCCCTTCTTTCCTCAATTCCCTGGCTTTGGTTAGATCCTTCCTGCCACACACCACAGCAGGGGAGGCACAGGCCATCCTGGACATCAGGTTTCTGCTCTCCTCTCAAACACCACCTCAGTTTTCCTCTGTTTTGAGCAACATGGTGTTTAATGTGCTGCAGAGGACTGTGGAAACCCAGGGCAGTGGGAATATTTCTCTATATTATGTCTGCTCTGGGGTGTCCTGACCCCCAGGGCAGCACTGACTCTGACCCTCATTCATGGAGAAAGTTTCCCAGACTTCAAGATAGACTGGAATCCACAAAAGTGTGCAATAGGTTATAGAGAGTAGTGTAGGTGAATCACTTGGTGAGAAATTTTAGGTTTGGGATTTTTAGTATGTTGTGGATGGAAGCAAGATGGAGGGCACAGGGTGTTGTCCTGGGTTTCTCCTTCATGCTTCTTCTTGCCTTCTTCTCATGGGTTTGGGTGGCATTTTGTAATTGGGCAGAAAAGTCCCCGTTGGGGCTCTTTGGGATCAGTTATTGGGTTAAAAGGGAAAATAATCCAGGTGTCAGCTCTTAATTGGATAGTTTAGTTTTAGGGGACCTTGTACCAAGAGACTGTTGGCCATTTTGTGCTTTCCTACTGAAAAGCTGCTGAGCTCACAGCAGTGAGACTGTTTTACTGATAAGAAATAATAAACACCTGAGTCTGAACATGAACTATCATCTCAAGTGCCTTCAATCCAGACTCAGAGAAACCCACAACTGGTACCCCCACAGGGGACAGGTGGGTGCCAGCCCTTACACCACATGAGGTAACTGAGCTGCAGAGGTTCTTGTGTTACCAAAGGCCCTCAGGGTCGTCTTTCTCCACCTGGTTCTTGTCTGGTTGAAGGAAACTCTCCTCCTCTGTGTGACAAAAAAGAGATATCCAGGCAGAAAGCAAGGGGAAGTGTGAGGCAGTGGTCCTCACCCAGACTAGCTATGATTTGGGGAGGTGTGAGGGATGCAGCAGCCTGTTCAGCCTCAAACAGCAGGGCAGCGGAGCTCCAGTGGCAGGGTTGCATTTTTAGTCAGGAGGAATAGGAAAACAGCTTTAAAAAATGCCTGCTGGCTGTTTGTGGGTAAGAGCTGATAGAGACCATAAACCACTCCTCACAATGCTGCTCCATGCTCTTTGCAGCTCTCACTGAAGCTGAGTGTGGTTTTGCAGTCCCTCAGCCCTGTCCCACAGCCACCTCACCTATAAAGGGCTGTCAGGAGCTGCTCAACCTGTGCAGGGTGATTAACCTGAGTGCTTGGGTGGACCTGGAAGTGTCACCCAAGCGCAGCAGCCACCTCGCTGCCAGGTGCCCGTGGTCTCTTGGATCATGTTCTGATGATGTGTGAACACAGAGGTGGCCAAAAATAAATAACAGAAGACGCCTTGCTCCCCTGAGCACCGAGGCTCTCGTGCCAAGAAATATTCTCCCTTCTTGCTGCCTCTTTTTGTGGTGGTTTTCCTGAGACTGAAAACACTCCTCCACTGCAGAAGATGCAAAAAAAAATTCCTGCTGACCTCAGCACTGAGTTTCATCTTTTTGAAGCTTTGTTGCGCCTCTAAGATAATTTATGAGGTGTCAGGATTTTCCGACCACAAATGTCTTGGACGAAAACCGTTTTTACACTACAGATGCCATGAAAAAGAAGCAATTTCAGTCTGTTTTTTCTACAGCACTGTCTGTGTCCACAATGAAACATGGGTTCAGAGCTCCTGGAGATTATTTGTGTAAGAGTTGTTCGGGCCAGAGCTCCACTGAGACTCAGGCTGGGTCTGATTCCCCACCTTTGCCTCATTGCCCTGATCTTCTCTGTTGGGAGGGGAACTCCCATTTCCTGGTGCTGTGCCATGAAAACACAAGCTTGCCAAGCTATTCTCTGTATGTGTGTTTGTGTGTGTGCATGCACAGAACAAGCCAGAAGCACCAGAAGGAAAAAGATCCATTAACAAACCACATTTTTCAACATCCACCAGGATCCCCAGATTTCTCATCTGGGCACTTCTCTTCCCCGTGCTGTAGGTTTTTGAGGGGAAAGAGGAAACCAAGGAAAAAAAAAAACCACATGAGCCCAGCTTAGCTGCCTGTAATCCAGTGTGCACCTCAGGCTCCATGAAAGTGTTCTTGGGACGACAGCAGTATTTCCCTTGGCTGGGATGCCCAGCCTGCTGGCTCCTCTCGAGCTGCAGAGCTGCAGACATTCCTCTGAGTAGTTTGCAACCCTGCCTGCCAGGAAAACCCAATGTCTCCATGGAGAAATCTCAGCGGAGGAGTTTGATACTCAGTCAGGGATGGAAAAGAAGGGAGTTTATGCCTCCCTGAGACTAATCCCTTCCCTAGCAAATTAAAAAAAAAAAAAATTAAAGCAAGGGGGGAAAAAAAGAGAGAAGGGATCATATTCCTACAGACATGGGCCCAGACATGCCAGTAGTGTTGGTGTGTGGTGTTTTGCTTTGTGGCAGCAAAGCATAGTCATGGGGACTCGGGCCAAGTGTCTGTTTAGGTCAGTGGGAGTCTATCAGCTTTGGATCAGGCCTACGTTTGGATCTGGAGCTGAACTTCCAAAAGTCTGGGCACGCTTGCATCTTCTGGTGAGGGGGAGCTTGGTTTGGCCTGGTTTTGAGATAGGAACCAGCTGCAAACGTGGGCCTCCAAACATGTTCTAGGAAAGAGGTTATAAAAGAGCTCCTTCTTGCTCAATGCATTTATTCCCCATGGGCCAGATTCTGACATCTCCATTAACACTGAGCAGAACCTCACTGCAAGAGCAGTTATAGACTTGAATGGAGCTATTCAAGGAGTCAGCAAGTACCCAGTGTCAGCAAGGGCAGCACCATCCAAGGCTCACAGCTCTTTGCTCCGTGGACATAAATGAGTTTTTTCTCCTTCTAGCACACTCTGCTACGGACAAAGCACATCAGGTTCCCTTCCTCCTGGCACCTCTCCAGCAAAATGCTGATTGAAGATTCTTCCTCAGTGCTAATGTGATAAGAAGCAAAAAGAACAGGAGCTCAGTTTATAGCTCAAATATCTACACAAATCCTCCTGTGATAAAAGGAGGCTGTGAGGAGAGGGTCAGAGTTCCTTCCTGAGCATTGCTCTAAACACATTTTGTCTGCTTTTCCTCCTAGCTTTGAACTGGGCACTTAAACTACTGGGCAGCTGAATGAATCCCACATTTAGACAATCAGGTGTACCTGATTGGAAGCTGTACTCCTAACTCATATTCAGTCTTTTGAAAATCTCACTCACAACACCCAACACCTGCATATTTCATCCCCTCCCTTCCAGCACAGTGACCAGCTCAGAAATCCATGTTTTTCCTTACTGAAAAGGAGGGGAAGGAACTTCACCCTTACAATAGTCAGCTTTCCTCACCATTAGCAGCAGTTAGCATGGTTTTTAACTCATTCTGTATAAAACTCCTTCTTCCCTGCCATTTTATCTCAGATTTATCCCACACAGACTTCCCAGGTATTACAAGCAGGTATCCAAGAGTCTGCTGCTTTTCCAGCAGGCACTTCAGGACTTTATGTGGGCAGCAAATTCTCTGAATCTCTGACCTCCCTCAGAAAACTGATCTGACATTATAACAAGAGTCTTAGACTGTTGTTTGTCATGAAAGACCTTCTGGGAGACATTAAGAAGAAGACAACCACCATTCTTTTGGGTTCTACTCCAAATGGACTGATGAGCAGAGAGTTGCCAGTCCATGCAAACAGTTGCTAGACCATGGAATTAGATGGTCTAAAAGGGAACAGCTGAGTTCTGGAAAACTACTGGCAGCAAAACTGGAATTATTGGTCATTTATAGGTTGGGAGGGAATGTAGTGGCAGGGCAGGGAAGCTGGTGGAATAGCTGGCATACATTTCACATGCAAGAATGAATTTTATAGGAGCAAAAAGTCTTCAGGGGATGGGTCCTGCTTAAGACTTGAGAGCTGTGCCCACTTTAGGGGATATAGAGGAATGGGATTCTGGTGTTAATTCCTGGCCTGATGCTCCCAGAGCCCAGAGGCTTTGCAATGCAAGTTCTGAGTGGGCTGGAGACTGCTATGTGTAAGCACAAGGAGTACTGGAACACTTTGTGGAGAGGGTGAGCAGGTTAAGCTGTTTTGTAAGATGCAGCTAATGAAAGACCACTATTGCCCCGAGGAGAAGGGAAGGGAATTGTATTATTTGTGCATTACAATTGCAGCCACTAAGGCATAAACAAAGCAAGTTGCACAAAACCAGACAAAGGAGGTTGCTGCAGAGTCAGCAGTTTCAGCTCAGGTTTCCTGTGTCCCAAGCTAGGACTTTAATCATCTTCCTTCTCTGTGAGAGAGAAACGAGTATCAGAGAACACAGTGAGTCTTCACATTTTTCTAGCCCAAGACAGCACTGTGTCCATTGTTGGGACTAGCCCCCTAGGAGGAATTATTTCTATTCAGTTTGTGTGTGTCACAGCCAGATAATGCACTGGGTGGTATTTCCCTCTCTTCCCCCAATCTTTCTCTTTTATGACCACATGACTTCACCCCCTCGTGTGAGTGACAGTACCCATTAGACTAGGCTCTGATGCAAAACAGCTGTGTGCAGAGAAGGGGAGGAAGGGAGTGGGGAACAGCAATTTAGAAAACAATTAAGAACATCAATTCCAATTCATTTGCTTGGCCAGGATAAGTAATTTCTAAGAGGTAACTTGATCTGTAGCGGATGGAGATTAAAGGCGCACTCCATTATCTCTAGTTTACAGTCTGGAGGAATTTGTTTTAACTGGTTACCAAGGAGGCTGCATGGAAAAAAAAGCCTAAAAATGTCTAAAAAACCCCTCCTGATTTCTTTTTAAGAGCTTGCATGGATTTATTAACTCTGTGGAAGTATGGCTGCTCTGCATGGCAATGCAGAGGAATGGTTCAGCTTTCGGAGACAGAATCCTGCAAGAGTTTGCAGGTATCAAAACCAATTATGCCAGTTTTAAACAGCAGTTAAGATCTTGGTGTTGAGATAGACCAGAAGCATGAGACATGGGGCACAGAAGCAGATGCAGCATTCTGCAGAGGATCTGGAGGAGAACACAGAGAGCTGAGCATCAGGCAGCCTGGCTCTGACACTGCTGTGAAAGGTGATTCCCTGCACTGCCCTACCACCAGAAAAAGAGGTCATCAGCTGTGAGCAAAAGGGGGCTGAAATACTTGGACACCTCTCAGAGCTGCTGTGGGACTCCATGAGTAAATACCCTGATGTCCCTTTGAACTCTGAGGCTGATCTTGCCAACGCAAGGGATCGTGACCCAAGAACACAAAGTGTTCTGTATTCACTCTTTTACATGGGATGGCACCAAAAAGGGAGTGTGTGATGGGAGAGCCACTAATTCTCTGCCATGGAACTCTGGAGCTCTCCCTTTCCACCCTCCTCAGTCCTCAGCACCTTTTTCCACAGCCCTGTGGCTGGTTTTGCCCCAACTCCTCTGGGCCTTGAACCTTCACTCTTGTTTTGCAGAACACAGTGTTGTAAAGAAGCCAAGACAACCTGCAACTCCAGACCATCAAAATGCTGCTCAGACCATTGGAGTTACCTTCTGGGAAGCCTTGGTACTGGTGCTGGGTAGTTCTTCCAGAAATGACCCAGAAATGTTCTGCAAGCCCTTGTGCTTGCAGGAACATTGAGGCCACAATGTGTCTCTGGATCTGATGCGAGGGGTAAAAGCACATGTGGAAAATACCAACCATGAGCAGGCTCAAAGTTCAGAGCTGTCCTTGGATCTGCATTTCCCTGGCTGGAAGCAGACTTTTACCTCTCCTGTGCAACTTAGGGACAAAAGACACTGCTGCCATCATGAGAGGGCCAGCCTGCACTCTGTACAGCTGCATCCCTGTTAGCCAGGCTCTGGGGTGATGTAACCACCTCAGTGCAAATGGGAGCTGAAGAATGTGATGTGACACGTTTACCCAGACCACCAAATAAACTGAAAAGCAGGCTCCCAGCCCAGAAAGGTTACCCTCCCAAATAAACACGTGCCAGCCTCCCTTCCTCACACACACTTACCTGCTGCCACCCCAGGAAGCTGAGCTCCTCACAGGCTCCATTACAGACCCAGAATGAGCAGGTTCTTCCAGCCAGTTTGCATCTCCCATGCAGTAATTGCTTTGGAATGGGCATCTGAACAAGACACAACTGTATATACAAGAAATGTTCCCTCTGCATAAACTTCTCAGTAGACTTACTTTTGTCTTGTTGCCAGGAAATGTATTTGGAGCCTCTTGCTAACCTCACATTTCTTTGATTAGAGGGGCACGACCAGTTTGTTCCAATAGTTACAGGGGAAAAAAGGAATGAGAAGCTAGAAAACCTTCTTGTAGCACATCAGCTTTGCAGCAGCACATGAGAGCACCCCATTCCACCTTCTGTCCTTCCTGTGACAGCTGGGCTTCCAAGGGTTGGGAAGGAGTGGGGGGAACTCAAAGTCACTTCTCCAGAACAGGGAATGTCACTGTAGGTGAGCTTAGAGCCTGAGATCATTTCTGCAGCAAATGCAGTGAGCTCCAGCCTGAAAGAGGAGCCACTCCACTGATGCCTCAGGTTTGCGCTTTTCTATTTTTCAGGTTCTGGGCTGCTTTAGTGTGTGGATCTGGGCTTCACATTAGGGGATGGTGAGCTCTCTGCACAGAGCAGGGAGACAAAACAATTCCTGCTCTAGCTGGGCACCAAGGACAAATGATCCAAATCTCAGTCCCAAGAGCACAATCGTGGGCTGAAGAGAGAAAAACAAGAAGGATGGGACTGCATGGGCTAAAGCTGGAATTGGACAATTAACTCCAATATGCAAATGGAGCAGAACTTATAAAAGTGAGAGACCTGTGACCAGTCAGTCCATTTTGTGACCATTTTGTGTCCATCTTGGGTGTAGCCCTGTCTGGGCTCTTGTGCTGCCCATGGTGGATCCATTGAGGCCTTTAATAAATCCCTGCTTTATTCTTTAACTCTGTCCAGCCTCTGTTTCAGCTCAGCCTTCACAAGGCATCACCACGACCAACAGGAACAAGGGAAGGGGGGAATCAGCAAATGGTCAAAACGGGCTGGTTGGGTGGGGCAGGAATATCAGAAAGTAAAAATATAGCCAGCCAAATTGAAGTGTGGCCAGGAAACATGAGTTAACAGCTTCCATGTGCCAAAGAAAGAACACTGCTAGGTCTGTGTGACAGTGAACAGCCAGGGCCAGGGCCTTGGCCTCACAAACTGCTTAAAAACCTGCATGGTGGGACATGCACATTCTGTGCCCAGCTCAGGTCAGAATTATTTTGAAGCATGAGACAGACACTTGGCTTCCCTCATCCCAGCCCTGTGTGCACAGCTCCCTGGGTGAGGACTCACCTCCCTCCTGAGGCTTGTGGAGCAAGCTTTGAGCAGTTTGTGAAGTGCCTGGTTCTCTGAAGAGGCCAGGTGACCAGGACAGTGCAAAGTGCTCTATTTTTGTGCTGGAGAAGCCATCCTCCTCAGGGTCACATTCATTAAGACAGCAGCAGTCGTAACCCAAACTCCTTGGATGGAAGTGGGGAGATTGCCAAAGGGAGGATTAGCTGGTGGATGTCTTGAGCTGCAGGGGTGTCTCATATGGATTTGTGCAGGATTTTCACCTCAGCTGTCCTGGCTGGAGCTCCTGTCCTACCATACCAGGACACTCTCCTTGCTGCTGTGCCTCTCATTTCTGCTCCTTCGGGAAGGAAACCTGTGTCAAAGAAAACCCAGCCCCAGCCTGTGAAAAACTTACCCCCAAACATAAGGAAGGAGCAGCTTTGGCTGGAGGCAGGATTGATTCAGGAGGGATTCCCACCTTGGCTGCTCAGTGATCTGATGCTCTGGGCCATCATTTTCCCTTCCACAAGAGATTCTTTTTCCTTCTCTCTGCACTGCACCTTTGGGACCTATCTAAGAAATCACCGCAAGCCACTTTGTGCTTTTAGGCCCAGACTCGACTAAAGACATTTAGAAGGCGCAGTTCCAAAACATATTCCTAGACTATGTGATAGACAGGAGGTTTCTCACTATTCTCCAGGTGAAAGGAGTAGCACAGTCCTGTTCTTCACATCTGTGACTCTGCCTCTTGTCTTGATCTTTGCTTTCTGCTGCCAGCTGCTCCAGAGCTGCTTTATACCATCCATAGGTGGGAATCCACTCTTTTGTCACTCAGTGGAGCAGGGTATAAGACTGCTTGTAATGTTATTATTAAGAGGTTCCCTTGGCTTGTTTTTAGCAGAAATGTGAGTTGCTTGTTTTCCAGCAGAGGATCAGTTACAAAAACAACACCAAACAAAAAGGGTTTTTTGAAAGCGGGGGCTCTATTTGCCATGTTAATTTAGGGAAAGTTATTTGGGAGGAGGGAGGAAGTAGTTAAATCCTTGTTTACCATATTGGAACCCCAAATCCCTTTTGTTCACACAAATAAGAGAGAAAATGGCTCGGTGGCATGAGCACATGGCTGTCACTAAGGAGAGCTGGGTTTGTTCCCTGCCCTAACTCATACACATCTCTAGGGCCCCTCTTCCCTCAAGATGAGATTCAACCCATCTTGCATTCAGCAGGGAAAGACAGGATATTCCCAATGTCAGATTTGTCCAAAAGCACTGAAAAGCCTTGCAGAGGAGCTGGCCTTGCTCCCCTGACTGCTAGGGATTGTAATTAACCACTGGACTAAACAGCTTAATTAACTAACAAGAATGTACTCTGCTTTGTGGGCTTCCCAAACATGCAATGAAGCTAATTAGTCCTTCCCTACCTGACAGTGGGGTGGAAAAGATCCTAATTATTCCAACCTGCTCTATGCTGAAATGCTAAAGGCCAGACTGTAAGATGGATCTGTCTGCCTGAGAAGGCAGTGGTGGAAAGTAGTGCCCTGGTTCCTAAATCCTTTCTGTCTGGTACATGTCTTGTGTTGTGAGGTCCCCAGGAGGAGGGAAGAGATGAGAATTTGATTTCATGTTTTCAGTAGGCTGATATATTATATTATATTATATTATATTATATTATATTATATTATATTATATTATATTATATTATATTATATTATATTATATTATATTATATTATATTATATTATATTAATTTGCTATACTAAAGAAAGAGAAAGGATACATCAGAAGGTTAGGAAGGAATGACAATGAAAGCTTGTGACTGACTCCTCAGAGTCCAACACAGCTGATGGTGATTGGTCATTAATTAAAAACAATTCACATGGAACCACTCAAACATTCACCTGTTGGTGAGCAACCTCCAGAGCACATTCCAAGCAATCAGATAATTATTATTTACATTGCTTTTCTGAGGCTTCTCAGGAGAAAAATCCTGGGCAGAGAAGATTTTTCAGAAAATGTCATGGTGACACACAAGCACCTGTCCTGGCTGATGTAGAACTGATCTGGATCTCCTTGGAGCTCCATGCCATCTTTTGGGAGGTGGTGTGTTTCTCTCCTTGCTGTAGACATTGCAGTCTGTTGGAGGAGGCAGGATGAAGCTGCCTGTGCTGAAGAGCCCAGAAAAAGAGATAATTCATGATCTCAGCTGCATCAGGGCCAAGGCCAGGTTTGCTCTTCCTGTGGAAATCAGAATTCTTCACGTTACAAACAGAGGGTGGGGTGGAAAAGATCCTAATTATTCCAACCTGCTCTAATGCTGAAATGCTAAAGGGCTGACTGCAAAGGGATCTGTCTACCTGAGAAGGCAGTGGTGGAAAGTAGTGCCCTGGTTCCTAAATCCTTTCTGTCTGGTACAGGCACCTGTCCTGGCTGTTGTAGAACTGATCTGGATCTTCTTGGAGCTCCATGCCATCTTTTGGGAGGTGGTGTGTTTCTCTCCTTGCTGTAGACATTGCAGTCTGTTGGGGGAGGCAGGATGAAGGATGAGCTTCTGAAAAGCCCAGAAAATGAGGCAATTAACTCCTGATCTCAGCTGCATCAGGATCAAGGCCAGGTTTGCTCTGCTGTGGAAATCAGAATTCCTCATGTTACAAAAGAAGGTGTTATCAGACATCAGCCTGAGGAGAACAGAGCAACAGGGACTGAACCCTACCTGGCAGTGAAAGGGTTTTGGGTGAGAAAGCTCCCCTTGCTCAGGGTCCCTGGACAGTGAAAGGGTTTTGGGTGAGAAGCTCCCCTTGCTCAGGGTGCTGGCAGTGAAATGGTTTTGGGTGAGAAGCTCCCCTTGCTCAGGGTCTCTGGGCAGTGAAAGGGTTTTGGGTGAGAAAGCTCCCCTTGCTCAGGGTCCCTGACAGTGAAATGTTTTTGGGTGAGAAAGCTCCCCTTGCTCAGGGTCCCTGACAGTGAAATGTTTTTGGGTGAGAAAGCTCCCCTTGCTCAGGGTCCCTGACAGTGAAATGGTTTTGGGTGAGAAAGCTCCCCTTGCTCAGGGTTCCTGTGCCCTGGCCTGCAGACATTTAGGGCTGAAACCCAGGCAGGGAGCACATCAGGAAGCAGAGACAGACACCATCCAACAGGAGCCTCCTTGCCCTTGGTGGGCAGTCAGGTCTGCCTCAAATCAAGGCAAATATGGTTCCTCTGGGAGCTCTAATGTTTTACTGGATCACTTTGTTTCTCTTGATGAGTGCTGCCTCAGAGTCCCAGCTGCCTGGATCCCAGTGGGGATTTTGTTGATGGGGGTTTATTGACTTCTTGTTACCTTGAAGTTCCTGCAGTGGCAGGAGTAAGAGGTAACTCCTGGAGCCTGTTTATTTTACAGGTCGGATTTTTAAGAGTTTGCCAATGGTACCCCAATTTTAGGAGAAGTCACTTGTTTATTTAGCAGTGCACTCACATACTGATCCATAAATAAAACTAGTGTGTTATTTAATAAGACCCAACAGAAGGTCAGCCTTGGTTCATTGGTAAACTGATCAATCCAGAGTGTCAAAAGCACCTCTCAGGAAACTCATCCTGTCTATCTGAGGGAGGTATCAGCCAAATATCACTGTGGTTTGCACTCCACTGAGTTTTCAGGAGTTTCTGTGCCCATACCTTCTGAAAGGGAAATGCCAAAAGGTCCAAGATGGAGTAATTTCCAACAACCTTTACTTCAGACCTCTGGAGAGACTCTCAGAGTTGTAAGATTTTTACAGCTGGGGCTGCAGATCCAAATTTGCATCTGTGGGAGAAAGAGCAGATTTGAATGTGGGGTCCATGAATTTCCATACACTGAAGCTGAAATTCACCCACCCCTCTTAGACACCAAGAATTCCTTGTCTGGACCTAAGACACTCCCCATGGCTTCTTCTACAGTTGTGTGTGTGGGATAACCTTGGGATAAACATCACAGGAGGGAAGCAGCTTTCAGGGGGAGCTGACCTCTCCCCAGTGACAGTTGTGGGAGGTGCTGACATTGCCTTAACCCCAGGTGAGTTTCTCTCAGATGTCCAGATCAGGTGAGAAGCAGCTGGTGTGCCCTGTGGATGTGTGCAGCCATGGAGAAGGCAGCCAGAAGGTGCTTGGGTCACTTCAGCTGATGCTGTGTCCCACATTACAAAATCCTCACATGACTGAGAGGCTTAAGGCACAAGCAGCATTAATTCAAAGAGGCTGGGACAGATCTGAGTGGGTTTTACGAGCCAGACGTGTCAGATGTCACCATGCGGATTTGCCATGGGGTCCTGGGATGGGGCCAGGTTCAGCAGATGACATCCAGTGCTGATCCAGCCACAGTTCCCTTGGCAAACAGGGAATTCTTTGGGTGGCTGGGGGTGCAGCTCAACAGCAGGCCCTGTTCCACTGCAGCAGATGCCTCGTGGAAAGCTGGCAAGCCACACTCAGAGCCAGGACCACAGGTCACCTTGGCCGGCTCAAACTGCATTTGTTCTGCACAGAGCTGTGTGCATGGGTAAAACTGTGGTTACCGTGGGTGTGCACACAGAGGGAATAACCCAAACAAAGGTTTTGAAAGGTTTTTGAAGATTTTTAAATCTGGGTTTTTTGATTTGATGAGGGAGAGAGGAGCAATCAGACACAATGTACCTACAGATCAGTTCAAGTCACTGTGAAGAGGCACAGTGCAATGGAGATGCCTCTAAAAACCTCAGTCCCGAAGACACCACAACAGGTTGAAATCCTGCAAATTCAACATTTCTTTGGAGAGAGATACAGAGAGGAGAGACTTTTCATCACTTTTGTGTTTTTATTTTTTTTTTCATCACTTTTTTGTTTTTATTTTTGCTGCAGGCATACACTGGGTTGCTGTTTCAAGGCTTTGAAGGGATCAGAAGCTGTTGATACTCCTGAGCATAATGTTCAGCCTGAGCCCTCTCTTTGGAGAACCTTCCAGGTGGGGTTAAGCAGGGTAACCACAACTGGGCTGTCCCAATCTGTTCCAAGCACAGCCAGAATCAGTTTATGTCTGCCTGCAGAACATTCTGGAGTTCCTCTGGTGGCCTGGTTTGTAGAGGTGCTACTCACTCACAGCTACCACTCAGGTAAAGCTGTAATGCTGCCCAGATCACCCTTCTGTGCCTCAGTTTCCTTATCCCAAACACAATAAACCCCATTCTTCACAGCTTAGAGGTGTATGGTGATGGGAGCATGAGCTTTGTTTGGTGGTCTGGGGGTGCCCATTTGCCATCATTTGGAAAAGACAGGAACTAACCTGCATGTTGGAAATGCAGAGTGTTGTTATTGCTCTCAGACAAATAGAATTACCTCCTCTCAAAATCAAAGATAATCTGTTTTATTTCAGTGGGATGTGGTGATGTCCACAGAAAACAAATATTTCTTGGCAAGTGGAGGCAGGATTTTCTTTGGCAAGCTGGAAGAAGCATCAAAGGAAGAGAAGGATGGGATGCAGCACAACTGGTTTTAATCACACATGAGAGTGAAGCTCCTCTGGACAGCCCACTCTGATATGCCATTGTAAACACCCTGGGGAGCCTGGAAAAAACCAAGGGGATGGCACAAAGGTCCTCAGGGCTCTTGGTGGACTAACTGGCAAAGCTTTTTCCAGTGCTGAAGTGTGCCTTGACTGCAGTGTGCTGGTTCCATGAGTGATTTCCAGAGGGTGTTTGGTTATCCAAGGCCCTGCCTTGTTTTTGGCAGCCCCATCACAATGAAGATGCTGAGCTGGTTTTAACAAGGACACACCATCACTGCACAGCCCCTGCACAGGGGGGAGGCTCTGTGCTCAGCCCAGTCCTGCTCTGAGCTGGTCAGAGTGCTCTGGAGGGGGCAGCTGCCTCTTCTTGCCTGTCCAAGAGCCTCCAGTGGCTGCTTCTAGAGCTGCCTGAGTGGATGGGAGAGTCTGGACAAAGAGAGCTTGGGGAAATGCCTTTGACAGGGCTGTACCTCTTGAAACCAGTTTCCTCTGGAAATTGCTGACTTGTTTCACTGAGTTTAGGGCCAGGGAATGTGCTGATTTTATGAGTGTGTTCTGCAGGAAACTGATGTTTCACTTCAACTATTTCAATACCGTATAGTGTATTACACTGTCACCTCACATAACATGTCAGCTCAAACTAGCTTATATAAACCTCTAAACAAAAAAATCAAGCTAAAAATACCTGATAGCATTTCAGTACTTCTGAAACAAAGCATTTCAGCTGCATGTTTCAAAATGATGGCTCTCTCTTCCAGTTAGGAAGGAAAGGACATTTGCAATGTCTGAATTGCATTTGGAACATGAGCAGCTTGAGCTGTGATGGTTGCTGGAGCTGCATGGCTGGGATTGCTGCTCAGAATGCTGCAACAATTGTTTTCCTACATTTTTGTGGAAAATGTGGTGTTTGGAGGCTCCAGCCAGGGCTTGAGGCTCACAAAGGTAATTTTTGGCCTTCAGTCACACAGAACAGAAGCTGGACCTGATATGGGGACACCAAGTGACACCAGAACTTGGGTGGTGGCTCGGCAGAAATGGGATTTACTGTGCTGGGCTAAGCCTTTACTCTGTGTGGTTGCTTGGGAGAAAGATCTGAGGGAAGGACAAGTTGGGAATTTCCCTGATCACCTTCAGTGCTAATGAGGACTTGAGCCTGAAGGACCCTCAGTGTTCTGTGAGCCTTGTCTCAGACAGGACCCTGATCTTGGATTAAATCTCTGGTAACATCAAGGTCAGGAACAAGTCTTAGATGAGCACAAAACAAGTGGGATTCAAACCTCCAGGGAGCTAAAGGCTTCTTGAAATGATTGGTTTAAATAACAGGGAAGTTGAGGCAGAGCCATTGAATTGAATATCCAGTCCTTGAACACCAAAAAACAACTGATACACAGATGATTTCTAAGCAAAATCTCCTGTTTGAAATTTGTGATTATTTTTTAATATTATTATATATTATTGGTAAATTGCAGACAGACCTGAATTTTTAAGCCAAGAAGGGCCCTTACCCAAATTAAGGGACATTTAAGGGTGGCCTGTACCAGATGACTGGAAGTTCTGGAATTAAAACATGCCTCAGAAAGGGAGGAAACCAAAATATTTTTCAGTCTGCAGCCTTCTCATGCATTTAAGCTCCTGAAGGACTTTGTTTCTTTACTCTTGAGATTCATTATGTCACCAGAAAAGCTTTACTATTTTACTGTGGAAGCAACATAGCCATGAAACATTAATTTCCAGGAATGTGGAAACCATGAAATGTGGGTTTTTCTACTAAATTAAGATTTTACTTTTCTCTCTTCTCACATAGTTAAGGGAACCAATTTTCATTATATATTTATGTACATGCATTCTGGAAATTCTAATAGGAAAGATACACAAAACACAGGAAGAACATTTTTACACAGAAAAATGTATTTCACTGGTAACCACACCAACCATTTATATTCCATTTTTCATCTTGAACCACTTTGTATTCTAAATCCACCTTGGAACCACGTCTCTCATGACTGAACTGCACCAACTCAGCTGATATATTGTACCCTGTAAGATTTGGGAATAAATTCTTTATTCCCCCTTTTTGCACAATGCCATTCCCTCAGCACTGCAGTGGCAGCACCTCTCAGACCTGCCTGGCACAGACACCACTGCTCAAGGATCTCCAGCAGCCCCAAGTGTTCTGCCCCATGGCAGATGTCTCTGGCTGGAAGGAAAAAATGGTGAAGGGCAAATTAATTTGCAATCCATTTGTAAAGGAAAATATGTAAATATTCCCTTCTTTTTGCTATAGGACTGATGCTTCTTTCTTGATAAAAAAAATGTTACTTACTCAGTTTCCATGCAATACCAGCTGATGAGAATGGAAGAATTAGTCAACATTCCAGAAGCATCTGTGTTGTGGGAACCATAGCTATAGGAAACACCAGAATATTCACCAAATCACCAGTGTGGTTTTCCCTAATGCTACAATTAGCCATGGAACATTAACAGAAGAGTTAGTGGATAAGAGTTGATGGCAGAAAGCCTTCTGCCATAAACTGGTAATTCTCAACATGTGCAAACATATTGCCAGAGAAGATGAGTTATGCAATTAAAATCAAAATTGGAGATTTGTTATCAAAGGACAGCAATGTGTGCTAAAATCCAGCTGAGAGGCTCCCTTATCTTGTTATCTTCAGGCTTCTTTTTTAGTTAATCCAACACAGCTGACAATATTTGACACAGCCAATTGTGCCTGCTGTCATGTGAGGGATGTTTTATAGAGCTCCTTTCCCCTAGCACAGGGAGATTTGTCAAATTGCAACTCTTTACAAAGTCTGAAAAGCTTGGCCAGGACTGCATTTCAGGGGAGTAAGATGTGATAAAAATTCTGACAGAGTCAGAATTAATTTCTAAAATTTTGAACAAGCCTTAGTAACGTTTTAAGTGCAAATTAGGTTAAAAGTTCAATTCAAAAGAAGCATTTCATGTTGTCTGGATAAAAAACTTTAATCAGCTTGAAAAACTGTGGTTGTGTAGCTTTCCCTCATAACAAATTTCAAAATTCCCCCCATCTTTAGAATGAAGCAGAATTCCAAATTCTGAATTTGTTTGCAAAATGAACTTCTGTCCTCCCACAGCACTTTCTGTGCCTCTGTGAAGAGGACAAGAAGCTTAATGTACAATTCCTGTGAGCCTTAAGGAGATGGGGCTGCACGTCAGTATTTTCAAATGCAGGCTTACACAGCTGCTCTTTGAATGTAAATCATTGCTTTTGGGCAACACTAACACTCTGCAGTTTAGCACAGTTGTTAATTAATACAATACTGTATTAGTTCTTCTTACAGCCTTACTATTAACATTCCATGAAATCCCATTAGCTCTGCATATGGTGCCAGGCTTGTTCTGAATGTGGGAAAAAAGAAATGTACAGTGGTATGAATAATCAAGAGAGGCTTTAAAGTGGTTTCCACTGTGAACATTCTGAAAAACAAAATTTAAAATTTCAGAATGTAATATGTGGGGCAAGCTTTTCACAAAATTTCAATGCAAACATGCAGATATTTGTCAGCCAAGTTTTCCTCTGGAGTGTGAAATCCCTTATGTGCCACTATTGTTCTACAGCAGGAACATCAGGAAGAGGAAGTAGCTCTTAAAAATGGAAAATTAACCAGGTTGTTTTATTGTCCAAATTGACAGAAATGAAAGGGAAAAAAAAAACCAACCAAAAAAACCCCAAACCCCCAGACAAACAAACAAAAATTCCCAAAAACCCAACAAAAACTCCCAAACAAACAAACAAAAAAACCCCCAAAACAACTACAACAACAACAACAACAACAAAAAAAAAAAAAAAAACAAAAAATCCCCCCAAAAACCCCAAAACTGCATAGCTGATGCCAA
The DNA here is from genome assembly GCF_012460135.2 of Molothrus ater. Taxonomy (NCBI): domain Eukaryota; kingdom Metazoa; phylum Chordata; class Aves; order Passeriformes; family Icteridae; genus Molothrus; species Molothrus ater. The sequence goes on from NC_050486.2 coordinate 2,006,474, forward strand.
CAAAAAGATCAAACTTTCCTTATATTCTTGGCTTAAATATTCTAAAGTACAGGTAGAGAGGACAGCCAAAATTTGGGTGAAGTTTTCCAGAATTTGCTTGAATTTCCTGCTTCAGTGCTCTGACAGATCCTTCCTAAATTCCAAGAAGACCTAAGTGCCATAATAAAAACCAGGCTTGTTAACACCTCATAGAGAACACCCCAAAACTATTAACTACCACAGAAAATTCAGACTTAATTATTTTCTCTTGCATGAGTTTTGTACAGCATTGACTCCTTAACGGAACAGGATCTGACAAGGAGGTCAGGAAAGCTTTTAAAAATGGAAAGAATGATGGAGCAGGTAGGATTTAGGAGCACACTGTTCCTGGGAGAAGTTTTGTGGATCTCTCCTGACCCTTTAGAAGCTGCTGCCCTGGAGCAGTGCATGGGTAGGAGGATCCCAGGAGGTGCTTTCCTCCTTCCCAGTCCCCTGGTTCATCCATAGCCCAGTCCCTGGGGTGTCACAGGGCAGTCAGGAGTGGCCAGGGCCCTGCTGCATGGCCAGCATCCAGACAGGGACACACTGCTCGGGGAAGCCCTCCTGCCTCTCCTCCCCGAGGATGGTGAGTCCGCTCATCTCGATGAGGCTGTGCAGGATGTTGAGGTCGCGGATGACGCTGCTGTCCAGGCAGTCCAGGGTGCAGCCCTCCCTGGCCACATTGTCCTTCAGAATGATCACTCCGTTGTCCTTCAAGCCACCCTGGCAGCGGATGAGGAACTCCAGGAGATCTTTGTCTGTCAGGTATCCTGTGGGTGAAAAGATGGTGCCTTAGGTTGGAAATGGGTTTGTGTATTTCTATTCCTATCCACCAGCTCCACACTCTTGAAAACGGGCAGCAGGACGTGCTTGCTGATCCGACCTATCCCAGAGCCACGGTCCAGGGCACGGCTGGTGCCAGCTTTCCCCACCCCCTGGGGGATACAAGAAAATCATTGGAAATCTGAAAAATACCACTTGACAAAAAATATCACAGCAACTGTGTGTCTTAGGTTGAAAGATTTAGCTGGGTGAGTGTTCTATTTGCCATCTGTCAGAGCTGGGGCAGCTCTCTGCTGTTCATTGGGCAGTTTTCTTTATCTCTCCCATAACCAATCCTCCCTCCAGGAGATCTCTGCTGTTCCTGGGCCATTAATTATGAATTATCTTCTGTCCATGGCCAGTGAGTGTCCCTGCAGTGCTGATCCAATTCCATCATCCCATGGGGAGATGCTGCGCCCAGGGGAGGAGCCAAGCATTCCTACCTGGATCCAATCTGAGCTTTGGGACACCCCAGCAGCCTTTGCCCAGTGCATTCCCAGAGGAGCAGCTTCTGCTGCCCTGCATGGCCAGAGGGAGCCCAGGCCCATCTCCAGCAGCCCTGGAGCTGCAGAGGAAAACTCCCCCCTTGTGCAGGATCCCTGCTCCAGCAGAGCCACAGCTGGCACTGCAGGAGGGCTGAGCCCCCATGGGATGGGGCTGTGCCACCCCCTGACACACAGGGGGACAGGGACTGCTCTGACTCTGGCAGTGGTTTGTTTTCTTTTCTTGTACTATTGTATTTGTTTTTTAATTTTCCTACAAAAGAACTGTTATTCCTATTCCCATATCTTTGCCTGAGAGCCCCTTAATTTCAAAATTATAATAATTCAGAGGGAGGGGGTTTACATTTTCCATTTCAAGGGAGGCTCCTGCCTTCCTTAGCACTCACCTGTCTGTTCAAACCAAGACAGATCAAAAACAGATCGCTATTAACCATTCAGACATGTCAGAAGGGTGCCTTGATCTGAGTCTCCATGGCCTGTTTATTGCAGAAAATTATTATTCTAGTCCTGCCAGATTTAACTAGGAAATCTTGGGCAAATAAACGAGATCCACAAATACAAACTCCAATCAATATTTGGGATCCATAATGGTAGCAGCAACAGATGTGGACAGAAGCCACTGAGTGGTGAAAATAGTGGGTGCTGAAGGATTCTTTAATCTGGTGGTTTAAGTTATAATAAGAATCAGTGGCAGGAGGCTGGAGCCAAACAAATTCATATAGGGAATAAGTGACAACTGTTTAACAGTGTAAGCAATTACCCATTGGAAACTACCACCAGAAGTGGGGTTTACCACCTCTTGAAGTCCTCAAACCAAGTGTGGTTGAATCTTTCAAGATTTGTTTTAATTGAACACAAGCTACTGGGTTAGCATGGGGGGTAAAGGAATGAATAGAGCAGCTTGGGATGTAGAGTGGGTCAGACTAGATAATCCCAGTCCTCTCTGTTTTTTACTGCTAAAAATCTCTGTAACTTTGTGTAGCACTGTATCCCTCCATCAAAGGAGTTCTGGATCAAAGATCCAGCAAAGAATGCAAAGCCAATTCCACAATGCCAGTTAAACTCCTCATGTTACTCCATACCCCATGGGATTTTTGTAGATATGTATATATTATAAAATAGTGCTTTTTTCCAAAATGTTATTGAGATTCTGTTTCTTATCCTTCCTTGTCAAAGATCAGGAGTTCTGTGGAGAACAATGATGCAGAGCTCAGAGAAGAGCAAAATGAGAACTCTCACATGTGAAATATCTAACATGAATCAACAAAGACAGGTGATCAGAAAGTGAATGAGAAACTTGGTAAAAATAATCACCTGTATTTTCTAGTAAAACTATTTCATTTTCTTGATGGGAGATTTAAACTTTTATAAATGGAAGCTGTCATTTCAAAACCACATTTTGACATAGCATGTCAAGTTTCTTTAACCACTCCTAACAAACAACAACAACAACAACAAAAATTGAAAAGAAAAAAGCCCCAAAACCTAAAGCTGAATACATTTTAAGTTGAAGGAAAATGGTAATTTCTATATGGAATGTAAGCTTGCACTTGTACTTTTTATACAAAATGACTGCTAGGGTTCACATGCTAATGCATGCATAAGACAAATCAAGATTTCATTGGCAAGATTCATTGAAGCTTTTGAACACCTAATTTGGAGCTTATTTTTCTCTTTACTTGGCCTTTAGTGTAGTTTCCTAAGAAAATGAGATCTTAGAGGTGTTTCTCTCTAGCAGACAGTTCTGCCCTTGCTCCATCAAATGAATTTGCTGGCATATTTGAGCCAAATTCAAGACAGAGGCAGAGGTTTGATTAATGATTAAGATGACTCCATATTTCCTTGACATTAATGGAGAAAGAAGATCCAGCTCTGTGCTAAGAATATGATATGCTCCTTAGTTAGGAGCCACATATCTGACCAGCATAGCCTTAGATGGTTCTTCTAAGCTCATTCCTCTTCATTTTGACTTGGATTTGCTCAAAAGGTGAGGCAGGAGCTACTTTTACTGCAATGACTCATTATTAAAGAAAAGCAAAGATACAAAGGAAAATTATGCTGCTCTAAAGCAATTTGTTCAGACCTCCTCTTGAATAATTCCTTCTGCTCTCTGAAACTGCACCCTGGACACTACAGTTCACAGATTAAAGAAGATCTTCTTTCCACTGTACAGAATTAATTTTTTTTTTTGTAAGGTACACAGCCCTCATTATGTGATTGCTCTAAATGCTGCAGGGCATTCACAGGGGTGGCTGCAGGAGAAGAAGCAGATGTTTCTTATAGGAGGGGCTCCTGTGGGACATAGCAAAGGGAACCTATGTCTGATAAACAGCAGTGGAGGTAATAAGACCTGATCTGATTTACAGATATTGGTGATTCCACTATGGCTTTTTTCTTGATTGTTTCCTGAAATACCTCCAAGCCTGGATAGTCAGCAGCTTCAGAAACCACTGTTTACAAGTGTGGTCAGCCCTGTGTTTCTCTCTGCACCTAAGAAAGAGCATTTCTGCACCAGAAAATCCCTGTGTGGGGCCTCACCCTCAGCTGCCCCTTTGCATGCAGGCTGCTCTCCAGGAACTGGCACATTTCTCCAACACATGACCTGAAAAAACCAACTTGATTTGTACCCAGTGTGCATGTGGGGAACTCTCAGAAGTCTCTTGTAGTGTTTTAGGAAGTCATCCCAAATATCTGAGAACCTCCTTGGAGCAGAGGCTGCCTGTTCTGTGAGGTGTCAGGCCAGAGGATCGTGCAGAACTAACCTGAAACCCACTGAATCCAGATGACGTCGTATCTTCGTGGGGCAGGTGTGAATTCCTGGAGGCTTTTGCAGTAATACATCTCTACTCTGTCCTCCTTGCCCTGCAGGTAGTTTGGGACCTCAGCCAGGAAATTCTCCATCATATCCACTAGCTCCACACTCTTGAAAACGGGCAGCAGGACGTGCTTGCTGATCCGACCTATCCCAGAGCCACAGTCCAGGGCACGGCTGGTGCCAGCTTTCCCCACCCCCTGGGGGATACAAGAAAATCATTGGAAATCTGAAAAATACCACCTGACAAAAAAAATCACAGCAACTGTGTGTCTTAGGTTGAAAGATGTGGCTGGGGTGAGTGTTCTATTTGCCATCTGTCAGAGCTGGGGCAGTTCTCTGCTGTTCATTGGGCAGTTTTCTTTATCTCTCCCACAACCAATCCTCCCTCCAGGAGATCTCTTCTGTCCATGGGCCATTAATTATTAATTATCTTCTGTTCCTGGGCCATTAATTATTAATTATCTTCTGTCCATGGCCAGTGGGTGTCCCTGCAGGGCTGATCCAATCCCATCATCCCATGGGGAGATGCTCCGCCCAGGGCAGGAGCCAAGCATTCCTACCTGGATCCAATCTGAGCTTTGGGACAGCCCAGCAGCCTTTGCCCAGTGCATTGCCAGAGGAGCAGCTTCTGCTGCCCTGCATTGCCAGAGGGAGCCCAGGCCCATCTCCAGCAGCCCTGGAGCTGCAGAGGAAAACTCCCCCCTTGTGCAGGATCCCTGCTCCAGCAGAGCCACAGCTGGCACTGCAGGAGGGCTGAGCCCCCATGGGATGGGGCTGTGCCACCCCCTGACACACAGTGGGGCAGGGCATGGTCTGACTCTGGCGGTGGTTTGTTCTCTTTTTTTGTACCTATTACATTTGTATTTTTAATTTTCCTAGTAAAGAACTGTTATTCCTATTCCCATATCTTTGCCTGAGAGCCCCTTAATTTCAAAATTATAATAATTCAGAGGGAGGGGGTTTACATTTTCCATTTCAAGGGAGGCTCCTGCCTTCCTTAGCAGACACCTGTCTGTTCAAACCAAGACACTCTGTTACCCACTGTGTGTCCAACCTGGTGTCTTCTCTCCTTATCTTTGCAGGGCTGTTGGGAGATTGATAAGAATCAGCACAGATTTGGGTACCTCTGTCTGAGCTGAGCTGGTCTGTCACACTCCCGGGCTGCTGCTGCTGGGACTTCTCACTGCATTTACTGCTGTACAGGAAATTTTTACTTGGTGTAAGAAGAGACAGAGTCTTTCACAAGCTCTTGGCTTTCTCAGAAGATCCACTACTCTCTGTAAAGTCCTTGCAACTTCAAATGATCACACCTCACAGGGAACTATGTGGCTAGATAAGCCTCATTCTGTGCCCTGGAAAGGCCAATAAAAAAGGAAGCATACACCAAATACTGCATGCAAGCAGTAACTTCTGCAGCACACAGCTTCTGAGGTGCCCATGGGCATTTCTACAGATACACAGAATCCCTGGGATCAAAGTGCAGTCCTCAAAACAAATTGTGTTTGAACAAAGATCTCAGAGTGGTAGGTAACGTATGACAACTCGAGAAGTTTGGGCTGGAGCATATACAGAATTTCTCTTTTAGGCATAGAGACAAGAAAGATGATTGACTAGGTTTTGCTTAACTGTTCCTTTTTTCTTCATAAATGTCATCTTTGGACAGAGATCAGACATGGAAAAGTGTGTCACAAAGGCTGTGACTATGAGAAAATAATGAAGCGCTGTAAAAAAGGCTTTATAATGAAAGCTGTATTTCACCCCTAAAGCTTCCATTCTAGCTATAAAACAGCTCTTAAGAGCCTGCTGCTGTTCTGTAAAACAGAAATTCTGAGCCTACGCATGCACTGACTGTGGGATAGGAGCTGCCCTGGCCAAAGCTATCTGTTAAGCAAACATATTAAAAGCAAATGTAAACACCTTTTCCCTGTCCTCTGGAACTGAGCATTGAAGTGAAAGCCGTGGGCCAAAGTTCCTGCTGCAACTTCCCTGCACTCAAAGGCAACAAGCCCAGGAAGAGTCTTGCTCTTCCTGCTTATTGGGAGACCCCCCCTGTGTAATGAACCCAGCATAAATCATGGAACTCACACTTTTTTGGCCTGGCTTCAGTGGGTAATTCAGTGGATTATTAAGGTCAAAGGACAGCACTGTCAATGACATGACTATGAATAGCCCAGGCCAGCATCTGATTACACACAGTAATTGTAGAAAGAGCACACAAGGGCTCTCACCAGTCTCCAGGGCTGCTGCTCCCAATTTGTATGCCCAGGAAGATTAATCTCCTGATGTGTGCACGAGTCCACAGACCTTCAACCCTACTGGGCTCTGGAGACTACCTGTTTGTAGTTAGCCAGAAAATGGGAGCCATTCCTCATCCACAGGCTGCACCGGGAACATAGCCCACAGCTCTTTTATTCCAAAGGAAATCTATGAGTGCCCAATATAGGTTTAGAGAATAATTTTGGGGTGTATATGTGTCCTAAAGGACAGTGATTCTGAGTAATGGGAAGCAAGTAGCCAAAGAAGCCGTCAGGCTCAGATTTTGAAGCCTGTTCTGGCTTACAGTTCCCAATGATACTTCAGGTCTTGGAAGTTCCTGCACGTGGCTTTTACTGAGGACCAGACTAAGAGGTAACAAGGAGTTCAGGAAAGGAGAAGGAACTGTGTCTTGGATCTTTACAAGGTGGATTTCCATATTGTTGGCTGGCAGGTACATACAGGTCTGCACTGATGGGATTAACTACAAATCTTTGAGAAAGCTGCTGAGAAAACTGGGATGATTTACCAAAACCACCAACAGAATTTGACAAAAAAGCCAGGTAATTCCTTCAACATTTGTGTTTCACAGAATCTACAGTCATAGTAGGGACTCAAAACAGGGAGTTCATCACTCAAAGCAGGGAATTCATCACTCAAAACAGGGAATTCATCTCCCATGACACGTCACAGCAAGGACCTCTGATGACACATCTCCATGTGCCATTGAGAAGAAGGAAAGGGAACGGTCATGGGAGATGAAGTTGGATCCCACACTTTGCTGAAAAGGAGTGAGAGCTTCCAGCAGTCAGTTGAGAAGCCCTGTGAAACACCACGGCTCCATTTGTAATGAAAATGTTGACATAATTCCATGTTCAGCTAATATATTTTCAGTTTGGAAGTGCTTAGGGCTTTGACAGAGTATTAACATTTTCTTTGGAAGGCAAACATTTTCCCAAAAGTCTAATTGAGTTGAAAATCAGACTCCTTATTCAAAAAAATGTTATAAGCGAAAACTGTAAGCCAGAACAGGCTTCAAAATTTGAGACTGACTGCTCCTCTGACTACTTGCTTCCCATTACTCAGAATCACTGTCCTTTAGGACACATATACACCCCAAAATTGTTCTCTAAAGCTAAATTGGGCACTCATAAATTGCCTTTGGAATAAAAGAGCTGTGGGATATGTTCCCAGTGCTACTTCAGGTTTTGGAAGAGCAGAAAGGCAGTGAAGCTGTATATGACAAAAAAAGGAATCACAGTTCAAGAAAAAGATAAAAATCCCAGTGGTTTTCCTTCTAAATAAACAAAAAAAGAGCATGTTTTCAACAACATCTCTTCTATCACGCTGATCAAACTGGAGAAAAATCACTTTTCAAGAAGTTTTCACTCAGCAAGTAACCAATCACACAGGTGAGTTGGGGGCAAGAGAGGCAGAAAGCGTTGAGGGCAGAGAGGGAGCCATAAAGTCAATATAATCTCCATTGGTAATATTTTACACACCTACAGCTCCCAACCGACGCTGAATTAATGCTTCCTTTGTTTTCTTTATTTTCCTTTTTACTCCCTGCCTCCGGATCAGGCGCTTGGGAACACGGTGGCTGTGTGGACACGGAGGCATTAGCAGGCTGCCATAAATATGCAGGGCTGTGGCTGTGCTGATAACCCTGTACCTGAGACAGCCTGGAGCTTGTCTGCAGAGCCCTGCTGGCTCAGGCCATGTTGCTCTTGGTTTCAGTTCTGCCCACACACACATAAAACCTCTTAACTCCAGCACAGTGGCACTTTCAACCCTCGCTCGACTCGCCCATGGAGCTGAAATGTCAGTGAAGCCCTCAGTCCCTTCCTGTAATTCCTTCCATGTGCCCAAGGCAAGATGAATTCTTTTCTCCAAAGAAATGTGTAGCTCAGTTTACAGTGGTGCTAAGGATCATGCTAAGAAATGCCATACCTGAAGGAATGCAACATCAGTCATGGAAGGGAAATGTCACTGTGTGGCATTTCCACGCCAGCCAAACTAACTCTGGAGGGGTAATTTGAGTGGAACCGGGCAAGTGTTTGTTCAGGGAGCACCGGTTTTGCCAGAATGCAGAGTTTTAAATGAATAAAACTCTCTGTGAAACTGGTATTTCAAATCTAGAGAATAGTTTTTAGCCAAAAAAACATGGGAAAGAATGTTGAAAATGTCAAAGTACTTTTTTTTTTTTTTTTTTTTTTTTTTTGTAACTTTCAAGGAAAAAAGAAACCAAACTTGTCAACTTTCATTTCTAAAGAGCATTTTTTATTTTGGAACTGACTTGCACTCTTGAAAACAAAGGGGGAAATTTTTCAGAGGGTGAAACAATAAAAATATTGTTCAGTTCATCTGAAACAAATTTTCCTATTTCCCAATTTTGTTAAACTTCTCTTAAAAGAGAAGTTTGCTTCACCTTTTTAGCCTGAAGCATACTGGTTTTTTCTATCTTGATCACCTTATGGGTTAAAAAAAATACTCATAGAGCCATAAACTCAGTAAGACAGTTCATTAGCTTTATTATCAAGTCTCTGCTACAGAAGGCCACTAAATATCTTTATCTGGTTGAGCAGGATTCAAATTTCAGTAGTAAGAAAGAAAAATAAACCATAAGTAACATAATCAATTGGCTACATCTAAACAGACAACAGGCTTTAACAAACTGAATCAGAATAAGCAAGAGGTGCAGACTCCTCTCTGTTCCTTTTTTATTTTTTTTTCTTGTTTGATCTTGGCCATTCAGAGTATCCTTTCTATCCCTGGCTAATTATAGGAGTGGGAATTTTGCTCTGGAGTATTTTGTATCTGTCATCACAGCTGATGCATTGGGTATGATTCCCTTTTGGCATGTGAAACTCTGTCACAGACTGTACTTCTTTCCTTTTCGGGTCTTGGAGAGGTGACACAGACCTGCTGCAGGAAACTGCATCTGTGTGATGTCTAGGAAGGGAGAAATCTTCCCCTGAGCACACACTTCTGCACCACTTGAATGCCACAAATGTCCTTAAAACAAGACTTAAATAAAATTTAAGGAATGTGCCTTGACTAAGTTTCATTTTCCTTCTGAAAATGCTGTTTTCAGAAATGTCATGTGTCACTGTCATATTTTCTGAAAAATCCCTTTGCCAGGATTTTCTCCTGGGAAGCTGAGAAGCCTCAGAGAAAAAGGAAAACAATAATTATCTGATTTGCTTCTCCTGTGTTTTGCTGCTTTGGAATGTGGTTGGAGATTATTTATCCAACAGGTGAATTGGTTTTACTTAATGACCAAACACGGTCAGGCTGTGTTGAGGCTCTGGAGAGAGTCATGAGTTTTCATTTGTATCTTGTTAAGCCTTCTGTAAGTATCCTGTCTCTATTCATTAGTATAGTTTTAGTATAGCATAATATAATATAATAATAAATTGGCCTTCTAAGAACATGGAGTCAGATTCATTATTTCCTTCCTGCCATGGGGGATCCCGAAAATACCACAGTCATGCAGAAATGTTACCATCAGCTTCAGCTCCTCACTGAACCTCCTCTGTATTTTCTCACTTTGTGTTTGCTGACACCATGATACAGGGAGCATCTGAGAAGCCTTTTTTGCCTCAGCATTAATACAAATGATTGTTGATACAGAAAAATGCAGCTATTCTGGCCCAGAGCCCCAAAAGTCTCCCTCTATCTACAGCAAATTTTGCCACACTTGCCCTTCACAGCTCTGCATGATTTCTATCTGCTGTCAAGACACACTCATTTTCCACCCCAATCCATTTAAACTGTGCCCTTTGTTTTTTCCATATACAACATCTAATTAACCTATTGAGCTTACTTCCCACAGTGGATCATTAAGGCTAAAAAAAGGTCATCTGGCTATCCCAAATTTGTACATTTGAGCAGAAAATTAAAGATCTGTGGCAGCATTATATAGAATTAGTAATTTTGTCAGCAGTAGAACATCACAAATTTGTTTGTGGATTCCTTAACCTCTAATACTGTTGTTGAGCTAATTTAGTGGGCTCCTTCCCTGGGAAAAGGGAAGGGCAGTCAGAAAACCATCAGGCCACACTTCTAAAGGTTTTCAGATTTCTAAAGAAAATGTTGGGACTCAATAGGATTTTCAGAAATCTAAAGACCAAAGTGATACTGCTCTTAAAATCCAACTTGGCATCTCCTTGCAATTCAGGCCAAAGCAGACCTTTCAAGACTTTACAGTCCTTTAGCAATGTGCCTGAAAAGGTGTTCAGTGACACTGGAATGTTTAAGGTAAAATATTTTGCCTAATGTGTAGCCTCTTTTATATACTTACAATGTGTAGGAGAAGGTGGGTTTTGTTGCAGCATTCTCAGAAATACCTATAAATAGGCAAACCAGAAACTGGGCATTTAGTCTCAGCTAGTTTCCCAACTGGACTGCAAGAATTTGCACAGACAAATCTGCCACTGAAGCCAACAAGGATTTTATCATGAAAGGTCTCAGTCCTGCATTCAGAATTAATCAAACCCAGGTAAAAGAACTCCTCATTGCAGCTTGGGAGCATTAGAAAAGGATGTAAAACAGGTAAATAATAATGTAGGACCAGGCAAAATGTGTATTTATTGTATTTGCTGGGAATGCCCCGATGAAGGCAGGAATGATGAATCTGACTCCATGTTCTCAGAAGGCTAATTTATTACTTTATGATACTATATTACATTAAAGAATACTATACTATACCATACTAAAGAATATAGAAAAGATACTAAATGCTAAAAAGATAATAATAATAAAAACTTGTGATTCTTTCCAGAGTCCTGACACAGTTTGGCCCTGATTGTCCAATGAGTAAAAAGAACTCACACCAGAGTCCAGTAAAACAATCACCTGTGGGTGAATAATCTCCAAACACATTCCACATAGCAAAACAGAAGAAAAACAAATGAAATAAGAATTGTTTTCCTTTTCTCTGAGGCTTCTCAGCTTCCCAGGAGAAAAATCCTGGGCGAAGGGATTTTTTCAGAGAATGTGAATGCCACATGTACTCATGCTTAAAAATGACCTGCCAGAACACATGACTAGACCCAACGACAGTGATGACTACAAATCAAACATGACACACAGTGCCATTTAAATCAGGTGTGCCTGGGCACCGTGCAGGTCATTTTTGACACATCACCACCATCACATTCATATTTTCTGAAAAATCCCTTCACCCAGAATTTTTCTCCTGGGAAGCTGAGACGCCTCAGAGAAAAGGAAAACAATTCTGATCTCATTTGCTTCTCCTGTGTTGTGCTCATGTGGAATGTGTTTGGGGATTGTTTATCCACAGGTGATTCATTGGATTTTGGTGTGAGTTGTTTTGACTCTTTGGTCAACTGGGGCCAAGCTGTGTTTGGACTCTGGAAGGAGTAATGAGTTTTTTTTTTCCTTATTATCTTTTTAGCCTTTTTAAGTATCCCTTCTGTATTCTTTAGTATAGTTCAGTATAGTGTTCTTTAATATAATATAGTATCATAAAATAATAAATTCGCCTTGTGAGAACATGGAGTCAGAGTCATCATTCCTTCCTCCGTCTGGGGGCAACCTAAACACAATCCACTACTGCTCCTTGCAGAAGATGAGATAAAATGACTCACCCCAACAAACTTCCTGAGGAATTCCCGTGAGGACTCCACGTCGGTGTTGGAGAGCTCGATGTAGTCCCCCATCATTCCCTCCTCCGTGGCGGGCACCTCGCGGTAGAAGTGCTTGGCCCTGGCGTAGAACTGCATCTCCCCGTTGATCACTTGGCTTGTCAGGGCGTAAAGCTTCACTGCAAGGAGTGAAAATAACCATTATAAATCACCATTTTATTGTCAGTGACAGATATTTCTGCCTTAGCTAATTGCCTCATGTGGTGGTGGAGCAGCAGGCCCAAGGCTTACGAGCAGAATCCTGACCCGAGCCCACAGGAGCCATGAGGGAGCTGACAGCTCTTTGTGGGAACAGAGCTCTGCAGCAGTGAAAAACAACTTGCTTTTCCTCAGAAAGAGCTCTAAGACTGTGGAAAACAACTTTCCTTGAGAAAGGACTCTAGGACTGTGATAAACACTAGTCACCTGTATAAAACTGGTTTTATACCGTTGGATAGAGAAATGAAAGTTATCTCTCACAAACAACCTTTCCTGCATGAACACTCCAGGAGTTTGAGTGACCAATCAATACAGGGCAACAACTTGTGACCAACTGGGGATAGACAGGGGATGTTCTTAAAAAACCCTATAAAAGGGTTTAATAAAATAAACTGGGTTGGATCCTTTCTTTTTGCACCATAAAATTTTCCTGCATCCTTCTTTATCAAGCGCCACAGCAACACTCCAGAGGCACAATGATGAATGTTGGATTTTACCCTTTTCTGACCCAGAGATGGGGCAACTGAGAGGTGCTTTAAAAACTTTTATTTTATTTTCAATCTCATGAGAAGGGTGAGACAATACAGATGTTATAAATCACGCCATCACAATCAAAAGCCAATTATTTCTTAATTACAATAGACTAGAAGTGTTTCTTGGCCTATCATCTTTTGCCACATCAGGCTGGAAATGCCTTAAGCCAATAATCTAAAATTACCCCTTGTGGCTCCTACTACAATGCATCTTTCATAGTTCTATTTCTCCAAAGTATTTAGTCTTATTTACAAAACCATCCTTTGAAACTTGTTTCTAGTTCCATTTCTCTCTCAGCACTGTCTGTCCTATTCCATGGCATTTCTAAGTCAGCATTTCTTATCTCAAGGTTTACATACAGATGCACAGTATGTGAGCCTTCTGCCATTTTCCACAGATGAAGATCTGTAAACTTAAGTTGAGCCTTCAAAACACCAAATCCATTTCTAAAGCAACAGTGGAAGGAAAGGTGTTGGTTTGAATCCTACAAGGCCTTGCAGGGATCCAGCCCTCCTCATGAAAATTTGGTGCTTTCCAGGTTCAGAAGTCATTTCAATCATCACACTGTTTTCGTGTCAGTGAAAAATCACTTCAGGTTTGAAGTGAACACACATGCCAAGGACATCAAGTGGTCTGATTTTTCCTGGAAAAGCTGTGGGCAGCATTTACTAGTGAGCAGGGTCATCATTTCTGCTCTCACTGACCTAACGGTTGTGCAGATTTCCAGAAATGCTTTCCAGCTATTGACAGCTGCACAGGGAGTGCCCCAGGAAGAGAGGGGATGAATGAGGCACTTGCTCTGGTTTATTTTTAGTGATACTGTATGGTCTGTGGCAGTGCAAGTAAGCTGAACCAAGGAGCAGATGGTAGTCTCAGACCTAAATGAGTACACAGGGGGGACACAATTTAGAAGAGACAGTCCTAAATTTTCATCTGACATAGGTCAAGGAGCAAGGCAATCAGTGGGTGATATACTGAAAGGTTCCTGTGTGCCAGAGGCTTGGAGGTTTCCTTCCATGGCTTGGCGACGTTGCTGGTAACATACAGCAATCAATATTTTGAAGCTGTTGTATTAAAATCTGTGAGTTTTGCTGGATAAAGAGCTATTTTGCCCCGTTCTTTAAAAACTGAGGTGAATCTTCCACAGCCTGGGTTTTTCTGTACTCAATGTGCATCAGCATATCAAAAGTATGGATATATCAGAAGTTTGGATTGAGGCAGGCTGTGAGTTTTGCTTGCAAGTCATCACCTCTGACTGCCCAGGCATTCTCCTGTGTGTGTGACAGACCCTCCACCAAAAACACAATCCAAGACAGTGAAAACCAAGCAACGAGGAGGGACAGAGTCACACTGGGAAGAAGCCTTTGCAAGCACCACCTTGCAGTGTGAGACCAGCTCTGCTGCCGCTGCCCAGCGCTCCCATGGAACTGGAAATGCTCCAGCAGCAAACACCTTCTGAGCTCATGGCAAGAGAGGGAGGGAGAGCTCCCTGCCAGAAGGACCAGGCAGCAGTTCTTTGTCCCTGCATCTTCAAACTTCCATGGGAGCACTGCCAGCTCCTGTGATGAGGGGCTGAATAGGCTTCTGCAGGCCAGGGAACAGGAATTATGCCCTCCACACAGAGGAGGAGAGCAAGGCCAGAGGCCCTGAATATAAGCCTGGAATGTGTTTAATTGAGGGCAAGCAAGCTCAGCGGGGAATGATAAGTGTGTGCCTGCCCATCCTCAGCAGGAGAGTGACATTTTGGAGGCAAATGAGGGGGGGACAAAGGAAGTAGGATAGGGAATAATTACCACCAAGGACCACTCAGAACAGAATAGTGCTATTGGGTTACATATAAGCAGCATGCCCAGCATATCCCTCATCCAACAAAAGCAGCATTACCAGCCCCTCTTGTCATCACCTGCTTAAGTCAACTGCTGAACGGATACTATTAAAGCTTTAATCCATTACACATTTATGTTATGCCTGAGAAATTTATACCACAAGAAGCACTGAGCCCAGCAAGGGTCAAACCTGGGAGTTTTACACACTCCACTGATTATATTCACATACTCAAGAAGAAACCATTTAGCTGAAGAAATTAATATGAAGGGGGCAGCAGCCAATCCCCAGAACAGCTTGGCCAGGGTGGCTCCCAGAGCCTGGGAAAAAGACTCCATCCATAGCTGGGATTTTCCCAGTAAGGAATCTCTGTCCTTTATCCAGAAGTGGCACCATCTTGTCTTCTCTGTGTCTGCTTTTGCTCTGTTTCAGAGGTCAGCCTGTCTGCTGAACAAAACTGAATCCCTGTATGTTTGCTTTGTGACATTTTCCATATAAGAACCCAGTGATGATTCCAGGGGTGTTCCATGGACCTGTCAAGGGACAGTGATTTATCTCATTTTGCTAGATTGAAAGGAAGGACATTTACAGGCTGTCTGCACACCAGGACAGCATGAACAACAAATATTCAGCGTCCTTCTACTCAAAACATGAGCCTGACCTGCGGCAACACATGGGGACGATATGGTGTTCAGGATATCAGATCTGGAGTGTCTGCTCTCACATTTCTCATTCAGAACCAATATCAGGCTTGCAGAATTCCTGCCAGGACTTGCATGCACACACCAGCTGACTGCAGCTCCTCCTGGGCCATCTGGGGCCCCAGAGCCCTGCCCTACGTGCTGGTATCTGAAACCAGCTCTGGGAGAGTATCCACAGGGGCTTCTCCATGCATTAAACTGTGCAAAGATGTTTTTATGCATGTCTCCCACCCCAGGGCATGCAAGGACACAGGACAGTGCAAAGAGGGGCACTGTACCCCAAATTTTGTCCCGTGGACCAACAGCCTCACTTGTACAGTGTGAGATCCACAGAGGTGATTTCCACCTCTCGCTCCTTCAGTGCTGCTCCTCCCTCTCAGGAATTTGCAGCACTGCCAACTCTCCCAATGCACAACCCAGTTTTCCAGACACAGCCAATCAACCTCACCTCTGATCTGCCTCGCAGCTGTGCCTGGCATGCAGGCTCCAGCAGCACCAGGGAGGAGGAGGAGGTTTGCCAGCTTGCAGGAATCTACCCCAAAAGAGAATGCCACATGTCCTTGGTGGAGGTTTGCCAGCTTGCAGGAATCTACCCCAAAAGAGAATGCCACGTGTCCTTGGTGGAGGTTTGCCAGCTTGCAGGAATCTACCCCAAAAGAGAATGCCACATGTCCTTGGTGGAGGTTTGCCAGCTTGCAGGAATTTACCCCAAAAGAGAATGCCACATGTCCTTGGTGGAGGTTTGCCAGCTTGCAGGAATCTACCCCAAAAGAGAAGGGCCACATGTCCTTGGTGGCTGTCAGGGCTCAGCCGTGCCTCCCCCTCATCACAGGGCCTGCCTAGCCAGAGGCATCTCCCTTTCCATGACCCGTGTGGGACTGCCTCATGCATCAGGAAATTAAATACTTGTGAGGCCTGCTATGGGTACACAGGCTGCCTTCAACAAATTCCATAAAGTAGGGCATGAGCAGGATAGAGCAATGCAGGCTGCAACTTCCTCAGACATCACAGGGCAGGCAGCTGGCTAACATATGAGGTTCTCACTGTTAAGGCAGGTAACTTGTAAGATTTAAAGTCAGAAATGTGTTTCCAGTAAAGAAGAAACCTTTTCATGGCAGTTGTCCCTCAGCTGAATCTGCTGGCAAGTCCCCAAGGGAAGGTGGTTGAAGCAAACCCACTGCTCAGGCAGGCTGAGGGCACCAAGTGGCTCCCTAAAGGTCACTCCAGTCATGAGACATCAATAATTTTCAGTCACTGCAAACACAGTCTGGATGCAGAGGGGTGATCTACAGCTGAATGCCAGCCAATGTGGACTAGACAGACACTATCCACCTGAGCCTTTTGCCCTGCAAAGTTCAAAACATTACCTCTCATATTTTCTTATGGATCAGTTAAAAATGTTGTTTTCCAGTGCATTTGGTCTAAATCTCTAAAGAAATGGACCACTTAACATATAAGACCCAGTGCAATCCCAACCTGCAGTATGCTGACTTACAGTTCTTGACTTCAGGGTTTCCTCAACTAAATTTCCCTGGCAGAAGTAAATGTTGCAAGTAATTTTTTTTGAAGTTTTTATTTGTGAACATTATTTTGTGGTTCCAATTGCTTTCTGCAAGATACTGAACTAATTCCAGTTTGGCTGAGTGCTCCCTTTTAAATGCAACATCTGCTTTGTGCATCAGTTGAAAAAGAGTTATCTGTGTCCATGGAGGAATCTACCTCTCTGCTGTGGTCTGAGTACCATGTAAATTCTGGTTTATACAGGATGAACATCATGCCACCCCCAAAGCAGATTTTACTTTTAGCCACGTGCCTCACACACAGGAATATTTGTCTCCAGGGGTGGATCCTCTCAGTTTTCCACTGCAGATCTCAGCCCACTGGCACCCAGTCCCACAGCCCAGGCAAACACGTGCATCATTTCCAGCATCTGAGTAGCTCCAATAAAGTCCACTGGGCTTAAGGGCTCTCACACACATTTAAGTACATTGTTGGATCAGGGCCTGAAGTTACTCATGTCTTTTATTTATAAATGTTAGCCTGGCCTGTAAAAGTGACATGTTTCTCTTAAGAGGCTGTGATACCAGATATGCTCAGCTCCTAAGTAAACAGGCCCAGAAGAGCTCCACCACTGAGCCCAGCAATGGAGTGGGGGGAGAATGGAGTTAGCAGAGTTTGGAGGAAGCTTTGGACCATGCTGACCCTGGGCAGCACTGCAGGATTCAGTGTGAGGCTTGGTTTCAGCGTTATTACTCATAAACTGGGTGAAGCACATGCTTAACTTCCCTGCTAGGTCACACTGTTGCTCTAGTTCTTTGTTTACACAGAGATTCTGGCTCCACTCTGGAAGCCTGAGAAGCTCAGCTCATTTCTGCTCAGGTCCACTCTGAACTGAGCTGGAAACTGTCATTATGCAGAGATGTTCGGATGTGCCACATTCTGTTCTCTCCATCACAGAGAGCACTGGATCACAGGATAGTCCAAGTTGAAAGAGCCCTAGGGAAGTCTCTGGTCCAAACTGCTGCTCAAAGCAGGGACAGACATGATGCCAGATGAGGCTCAGCAGGGTTTAGACAGCCTCCAGTGATGGAGAATTGTACAACTTCCCTGAGCAACCTGTTCCAATGCCTGACTGTCCTCACATAAAATGATTTTTTTTCCCTTATAACCAGTCTGGACTACTTTTGATTCATGGCCACCAGCCCTTGTCTTCATGCTGCACACAACTGTGCAGATCTTAGCTCCATCTTATTCATGACCTTCCTGCAGGTACTAGCAGGGTGATATTTGGTCTCACTTCTGCCTGAGCATGCCCCATTCCCTTTGTCTGTCTTCTCAGGGCACGTGCTCCAGTTCCCTCACCACAATGAGGGTCTTCCAACCCATTCCATGTCATTTCCTGCTCTGGCAGTTCAAGGCTCTTTTGCTACAGAAAAGGTGATCATTCCTTCACTCAACTAGCCATGCTTCTGTTAATTCATCCTGGATTCCATTGGCTGCCAGGGCATTCAGCTGCTGCCTACCAAAACCCCACCAGGAGGGCACTCCCTGGCCAGATGCTGACCAGTCTGTGGTGTTGCTGCCCAGGGTTTTTCCTATCCAGGTACATGACTTGGCTTTTGGGTTGGAATTTCAGTGGGTTTGAATGGCACTAGGTTGCTGCTGTCTCTTTCCTCCAGCCTGTTTAGGTGCCTCTGGCTGGCAGTCCTGACTTAGAGCTTGTGGGCAAGTCCTGGCAGTGGGCTGCAATCTCTAAATGTGAGGATAAAACCACCTCCACCTGGAGTCCTGCATCTCCTCCAAGTTACTGATGAAGACGGCAGGGGGGTCAGATGAACTGACTGATGAAGTTCATCTGGTCAGAAACCAGATGAAATTCAAGGTCTCTTCCAGCCCAAACCATTCCATGGTTCTAAACAGGACAGGTCCCAGGACAGACCCTTGTAGGATTCCACTGAGTTCAATATTTGACCACAACTCTCTGAACATTTTTTACTCTGCCTGACTGTCCCCCTATCCAGACCCTGCCATCATAGCAGGATGTGAATTTCCCTGGATGTGCACTCACAGCACATGAACCGCTCCACCTGTGTGGGGGTCCCAACTGTGGGTTTCTCTGAGTCTGGATTGAAGGCACTTGAGATGATAGTTCATGTTCAGACTCAGGTGTTTATTTTTTCTTATCAGTAAAACAGTCTCACTACTGTGAGTTGGGCAGCTTTTCATTACAAGGCACAAAATGGCCAACAATCTCTTGGTACAAGGTCCCCTAAGACTCAACTATCCAATTAAAAGCTGACACCTGGATTATTTTCCCTTTTAACCCAATAACTGATCCCACAGAGCCCACAATGCAGACTTTTCTGCCCAATTACAAAATGCCACCCAAACCCATGAAGAAGAAGCAAGAAGAAGCAAAAAGAAGCATGAAGAAGAAGCCCAGGATGACACCCTGTGTCCTCCATCTTGCTTCCATCCATAACACACTAAAAATCCCAAACCTTAAAATTTCTCACCAAGTGATTCACCTACATTGCTCTCTATAACCTATTTCACACTTTTGTGGATTCCAGTCTATCTTGAAGTCTGGGAAACTTTCTCCATGAATGAGGGTCAGAGTCAGTGCTGCCCTGGGGGTCAGGGGCACCCCAGAGGAGACAGAGAAATATTCCCAGTGCCCTGGGTTTCCACACACCTGTCCTCATGCCCACTTTTACTTCAGGGAGTCAGGAACATGCTGCATATTCACCTGAAGGCTGGGCTCACATCTTCCATGGAGTCAAAGTAACTTGGATAGGCTGGCAATGGGCTTGTAAGATCATTAGTTAAGTTTTAATGAGTCAGGTCATGAAAAGCCTGGCAGAGGGGACCTTTGGTCTGATAGGAACATTTTCCAAAGCCTGTTGGCCAGGAATGGAAATTCAATAAAATTCAGACAAGAAATAAGTATAGTTTTATGAGTGAAGCAATTAGGCCTGGAAACAGCTGAGTGGTGCCTGATGGGTTCTCAGCCATTTGAAACACTTAAACCAAGGCATTTTTGTGTTCATAAATAAATTCTGTGTTCTGTGACCCAGACAAGTTACAAGCATGATGCCAGAATTTTTACACTCAATTCTAAGTTAGATGCTCACAGTGGTACCTTCTAACCTTAAAATGATGCAGTGGTACTTACCCTACAGCTAACACTGTAGGAAATCCTGCTCAGTTTCTAATAAGTTGTTTTTCTTTTCAAAACAAATTAAAGAATAACATTTTCATCGACTTCATGAGATTCCATCAACCTGTAATTGATTTTCCTTCCTTTCCATCTTTCCTTCCTTTCCATTGTTCACAGCTACCTGTCACTAAGGATAGGAGTATTTATCTTCCATGTTTCATTTTAAATAGCTGCAGATATTGCTGCATTAAAAATACTAAGATAATAAATATAGTATATAAATATATATATATTTATTAATAAATATAGCACATTCTATATAATAATAATACTATTAAATTGCACACTAAAATACTAAGATAACATGGAAATGTTCAGGATTACTGAATTCTACACTCTTGCATCTGTACAGTTCACACAAATAGGTAAGATATTCCTTTTGCCTAAATGGATCATTCAGTTAGAAAGGAACCCCCAAGAATTCACTTAAACAGATTGCACAGGCTCATCCATCCCACCTTAAAATTCCTACAGGTCTGACATTGAGTGTAGGCTGAACAATTCTGCTTAAAACAGAACATGCTAACCTAATACAGACTCAAGTCAAATCTACTTTTTACCTTTATTCTCACAGGGAAATTCTGTTTCATAGTCAGGGTCAAATTTGCATAAGAAATGAACATTCATTTTCTACATCTTAAAAAAATAAAAAGCAAAAAACCCACCAAGCCCTCTTGGAATTCTGTACCAGAGGCTGTCACTGAAATTTGTCTATAAACAGATTTTTGGAAGCATTTTCCTCCCAGAGAGCAAACAGTGGGTTAGACAATCTGCTGCAGAGATCCATGTAACAAAGACTCTTGAAAAAAAATTTAAATCAGCACCTTTCAAGCACTTGTCCAAATCAATGCAAACACCAGAGCTGAGGACACCCAGAATGACAACAAAACAGGCATTAGGCACAAGAAAGAACCACCTGCTAGCTCTGCTAGTTTTGGATTTGTCCTTCCAAGCTCCAAACAGGTCAAGGCACGTTTTACTCAAATGATGGCAAAAATAGGAACGGTCAGCCAGAAACCAAACTTCTCCTTCACTCTTGCAAGTCTTTCCCTCTCCCTCCTCTAAAAATCTGTGGAGTATTTAGGAGAAACAACAGAATGCTGGATTAGAGGCAGTTGGGAGACACAGTTCCAAACTCTTTAGTGAGCACTGCAGTCTCTTGAGCTGGGTTTCTCAAAACTACTCCTCCTCCTCCTCCTCAGTACCAGTGACCATCTCCCCATCTGACACAATCCATCTTTCCAGAGCACACATGGACACTCCTGCCCACAGCTACTCACCCAGGGGGAGTTTTTCCAGCAGGTAGAGGTAGCACTTGAAGAAGTCATTCTGGATTGCCTTGTGCAGGACAAAGGACATGCTGTGCCGACAGAGCTCCTCATCTGTCTTGTGCCAGCGCGACTTAAAGGCCAAATGTGCTGCTTTATAGGCCATGGTGAAGATTTTTTTTCTGGGAGAATGGACTGGTGTTGTGGCTGGTGTTCTCTGGAGGAGCTGTCCTTCCACGGGGGCAGAGGCAGAGTCATTAAATTGTGGCAATGTGCTGTCATTCTATATCGGGGTGTGTGCCAGGGGGCGGAGGCGGCTGAGAGGGGAGTGAGAAGTGCTGGCTCTTGGCACTGGCTCACGGTGATCCCTGGAGTGTTGCCCTCTGAAACAAGCAGGTGCTGGAAAGTGAAAAAAAAAAAAAAAAAAAATCCGCCAGGAAATTGCTCAGCCAATGTTAAAGAGTATCCGCTCCAAAAAGGAGTGGCTTTAATTCAATCGTACTTCTCTTAATCTATTCAGCTTTCACTCCAAAAGCACTCAGATATTATCCAGAATCTCCCTCTTACATCTTGCAGGGTGATTTTGTTTCTGTCTCTCCCTCACAATTGGTTCTTCAGTGCAGGGCACTCAAGAGGAAGGCCAGAAGACAGAACATGGATGTACCTCTACACAAACTGTGAGTCCTAATGAACTGTGATTCCAGCAAGCAAAGGTTTCCCCTTTTCAAGCTGTTTGTTCCAGGTGTCTGCAGTATCAGTACTCTGCACTGCAGAAGCACAGTCAGGAAATTGGATGTTCCCAATACAAATGGGCTGCCCTACATCCCATCCCAGTGTTGCAGCACTGCACCCTCCTGACAAATATCTGAGCAAGTTTTTAAGAACAGCACAAAGGTGACCCAGCCTTCACCAAGCAAAATAAATCTTATTTGGAAAAATAGACTTGATTTTCTTTTAAGCAGGATCAGTTCCCTATTCCAGCTCACAGCTGATACGTGGGAATTTGTCACATGCCACAGTCTGGGGGCTGAAAAAGCCACCTGGGATGGCAGTGGCTGTATCCATAATGCAGATTTCCTGCTCCATCCTGTCAGAGAGCTGTGCTGCAGGGTGTTGGAGTCCTGGATGCTGAGAATTTGAGACTTTCTGTGCTGACAGACACTGACCCCCAAGAGAACACTGCACTGACCTGAGGCCGTGGAGAAGGCTTCCAAAATGGAATGACAGAACTGGGATTGTGGGTGTGGAGTTTGAATAGAAGTGTGTGATATCACATGGTGGAAAACTTAAGAGTTGAAGGGTTTATAATATAGTAATATCTATAAAGCAAGATGGAGGTTTTAGGACAGTGGCTGGTCCTTCTTCTTCACCTTCTTCTCCATGGTTTGGGTGGTTTTGTGTAATTGGATAAAAAAGTCCCCACTGCAGGCCATGGGTGATTGGTTATTGGGTTAAAAGTGAAAATAATTCAGGTGTCATTTCTTAATTGGACAGTTTATCCTAAAAAGGCCTTGTAGAGAGAGATAGGGCTCCATTTTTAGTTTGTTAGAGTGAAGTGCTGTAGAGCTCAGGGTTTGTGAGACTGTAACATAGATAAGAACTAATAAACACCTGAGTCCCAACAAGAAATACCATCTACATGTATTTAATCCCAACCCTGGCAAAAAGAAGCAAAAAATCCACACCAGAGGGTGTCACAACAGCCAAAGGTAATCCTGGATTCAGTCAGCAAAGTGAGATTTCCTCTTACCAGACACCATAAACCCCATAAGAATTGTTGGGCACAATTCCATGCCTTGTCTTTCAAAACAAATGAAATTGAATGAACAAATTCCTTGTCTTTCCATGGTACAGTTCTCACCCAATACAAATGTGTCAGAAATAACAGTTCTGAAAAATACAGAGTTAGTTTTTCAGAGTGAATGTTGGTTATAACTCTTTCAGATAAATAAATGATGGGTTTGACTCACAACAGTCCTGCCCTACACAAAAAGAGTGAAGATCTCCAGAAGGCTGCATAAACACCCCTTCTATTATTTTACCTGCATGTGATCAAATCCCTGTTGCAGCTCTGTCATCTGTGAGTTGCTGTGGACACACCATTGCTCCTCAGATCCTAGTGCAGACAACCAAGCGAATCTCAAGAGCACTGAGCCTTTTAAAGCACTTGCAAAGCACTTCCTGCTGCTGTCAAAGCTTAGATCAAACAGATTTGTGCCCAGAACTGTGTGATAAAGAGCACATAAACTGCAGGGTTGGGTTTGTTGGTTTGTTGTTTTTTTGGGGTATTTTGGTTGTTGGGGTTTTTTTTGTTTTGCTTTTGATTTTGTTTGTTTGTTTTGGTTTTTTGTTTGGTTTTTCACTTAGTGATGCTTCATTTTGTATTTGTAAGCAACAGCATATTAATATTTTCTGCTAAGAACAACTCACAAGTGGTTCATGCTGTCTCCTAAACTGATATTCTGAACAGGAGTAGAATCAGTCCCCAGAAGCTGTGAACAATTCAAGCACTGTTACACATCCCACATCTGCATTCACGAGGAGCGCGGGGTTTGAGTAGGAGCACAATGACACCCACACTATCTGTGACTGCTGAAATGTGAGTAAACCCACATCTCAACCTTAGTTTCCTTCAACAAATGGCCACTTGACTCTTTCTGAAGTTGAAGCCAGCTAACCAGCCTTTTTCTTGGTGGTAGGGACCTGGAGAATCCAGAGCTCTGGATAAAGTGGAGTAAACTAAACTAAACTAACAGTCTAGACATCTATAATGCCTGCCAGTCATTGGCTTGAACAGCTTTTGGTCTAGAAGAGGAATGTGATTGTATTTGTGTGGGTAAGCCAGCAGTTCCTGTCTGTGCCTTCCTCTTCCTTCCCATGAGATCAGGCAGCCCTGTGACAAGAGGTTTAGCAGAAATTAAAATGAGGGATCAGCTAGAGAGGCTCCTTGTTAAAACACCTGCAGCTCATCTCTGCCTAAGTAGCCCAATTAAAATCATGTATCAGATGGTTTATGATGAGTTGCTGCAAGACCCAAGGTGGATCTGCTTGTTGGAACATCAGGATATTTAAGGAGGAGTTGGACTTGCTTTTATATTAGTAGGTAACCATCTGTCCCTGCAGATTGGAGCTGTACATGTATTTCTGAAACACATCAGCTGCACACAAGAGAGAAATAAAAACATGTGCACAATCTCCACATATCAAATAGATCACAAAGGGTCAATGTTGCCTTTAAATTATTGTGTTCTGCTTACAAAACACCTGGTGTGCAATCCAGTTTCCACACAGCCAGCCATCAGGACTGCTGTAAGATTTCTCTTTATCTTAGAAAGGCCTCTATAGTCATTCCTCTCCCTCACACTCATGCTTGGCATATGCTGGCAGGAATAGATGCAGTTAAAGCAAGTCATTTTTGCTTTGTCTTTGGCAACAGGTTTTTAAGGGTTCCTGAGAGCCAGGGGATGATGTCCACACTAGAGGCAGGGCAGGGAGCACATGTGCAGCTCTGAGGGCAGTGAGGAGCAGCTGCAGGTTGGATGGCAGCTGGTAACCTTTACAACTGCCTGGACTGTTCTGGTGCAGCTTTGGTGGTTCAGAGCAGCAGTGAATGCTCCTGTCAGGCTGGAAAACAGCAATATGACAGTGCATGCACAAATTGTCTGACTTGCTGAGGTCCAGACTCTTAGTCACAGTCCTGAATGCCACTCATGGGTCCAATCAGACATAGCAGTTTTCAAAATTATTACTGTGGAAATAATTTAGTTTTGAGTTGATTGTGGAATTCACCAAAAAAAAAAAAAAAAAGAAGTAGAGGGCTTTGGGTTGATGAGAACCTGAAATACTGCCCTTTTCTCACATACACAAAAATGTCTCTGTCGGGCCAAACAAAATGTTTTCTAATTTTTTATTTGTTTATTTGTAATCAGATTCAGGTAGATTTGGTTTCAGTCTATCATTTACAAGTGCAAATAAGAATAATGTCTCCAGCAGACTGGTCAGTCTTGCAAAATCACTCTGTGTCAAGGAAATGCAGAGCAAAGCAAATCCTTGGGCAAAGACCCAGCCTTGGGAGGATGGGACTCCTGATGTCTCAGGAGAAACCCTTGCTTTGAACCACATTTCCAAAGCAGAGTTCACTGCTTGTAGGTCAGGATGACTCACAGCCTTCAGGGCATATCCTGCTCAATTCCCATGTGCTTTCATGGGTGCAGCCACAGCAGCAATCTGTTATCGTTTATACAATTGGAATTTAGCAATCTGGAATTCCATCTAAAGCAACAAAACACCGGCATCTGAGCCCTATGGGTAAATATATTCAAATTAATGTCACTGAAATTGGCCAGAGCTCTATTCCTATGGAGGGAACACACACTTCTTTCCCTCTAATCCTTCTAGCCCCTGGTGCCAACATTATAAATTACATTAGAAAGGGAGTGAGTTAAGCCACTCTTGAGTAGGAGAGGCAGCTTGAAGATTGTGTCCCAAGCACAGTGAGAGTCCCAGCAGGAGCCAGATTTGGAGATCCACAGTTTGCTAACACAAACAGCAATATTTGGGGAGGGCTCCTGAGCTTTGGCCAGGAGGATTTTATTTGGTTCTGGTTAGGGCTGCTCAGTAGTGCTGAGGATGAAGGGAAGGAAGGGCAGGGTTCCTGGTGAAACTGCAGCAGGGGCTGCTCTGTTGCTCTTGATAAGAAGCATGACAGCTGTGCCCACAACATCTGGTTCTCATTGAACCCTAGTGAGAGTTCCTTGCTGAGTCTCTTCCACCTCAGATGTGGTGGTTTAATTGATGGAGCCTGAGAAGGTTTTAGGTCCTGCATGGAATGCTGCCTTTCACTGTGATATGTGACACCAGATACAGTGAGGGCTGGGCTGCTCAGAGCCATCTTTTAAAAGCATTTCTTTTCAATATTGAATTATGAGTCTATTGCCCTCTGTTGGCTCAAGTGCAGGGTAAAGCTCCTTTTTGAGGTGAAAGCTAACAAAATTCTCCTCCTGACTGAGTGGGGAGGATTGTGGGGAAAATGCAGGATCAAATCTGCTGTAGCGTTATGCATGTGAGTGTGCACAGTTCCTGTGCCCCCACAGCTCTGTTTTTTTATTAGCACAGCTCTGACCAAGGAGGAAGTGGCTCTGGAAACTGCCTGGCTCGGCCATTGAAGACTGCACACAAGAAGAAAGTGTCTAGAAGTGATCAGAGGGGATCATGGTTTGGTGAGCAGGGTTAAAGAGGATGTTGCACACTCATGGAACAGCACAAAAAGCAATGCAGAAACCCCTCAGGGAGAACTGGGCAAGTGGGAGATAATTTAGCCTCAATGTCTTTCAGCTCTGGCATGCAACTGCCAGAAATGCTTTGGTGAAAAGTCTCTCAAGGATTTATTTTCAATTCCAAAGCAAGAGAAAGATGGCAACCCACACCATCAAAGCTCCTTCTGTACACAACACTGCCAGAAAAAACATGCCTTTCCACTTCCTCTCAGCTGGATCCTTCCTACCTAAGGCATGAGACTGACCCATCTGCTCAGACCACAGAGCTACTGCCCTGTTATCCTGTGTCTGACAGCCACTGGCAGCAGATTTAGGGAACAGCCTAAATCCATTAGGTAGGAAGTGTGCTTTGGCTAGCTCTTAGCACAGAGCCAGACCAGGTATTTTCCTGAACTCTTAGAAGGCCCAGGCATGAAGCCCCCCAGTGTGGGAAATCCAGGGCACAATAGATGTGATGTGGAAGGGGTGATGTCAGGCAGGGACAATTCCCTTTCTCTGAAAGATTCAGGTGTCCTGTGGCTGCTATCTCAGTGTGAGTCCTTTCTTTAGAAAAAAAGTATCCTACATAGCATAGTTTCTATTTTAACATTTTGTTATAACCTAAAACTATATTTACCACACTACTTAAGAGAATTAATACAGAATTACTTTCTAACACAACACATATCATATTCATTTTAATATTTGCAAATAGCCAATAATAAAATAAGCATTTTTCACAGACAGCCTTTGTGTGGAGTGTGAACATCCTGACAAAAGAGCAACTCCACCCTGAGAAAGAAGAGAGTGCCATGGGTAACAACAGAGCTGTAGAAAGAAGTGCTGTGTGCAGACCAGGACAAGAGAGACCATTTAACCTTCTCAGTCTGCCTCTCTTTTTGCAGAAGCAGAGATGTAAAGATCCAGGCTTTCAGATCTGCAGCTCTGTGGATCCCTCCCTGCTGTTGGCTTGGAGGGCAAACATCAGACTGGCTTTCCCTGACCTGATACAGAGGAACATTTCACAGCAGTGCTGCTGAACATCAGTCAGAACTGTTAGAACGAAAGGGGAAAATAGATTGTTCTGTGAGCCACAGAGTAACAGGAGAGCTTCTTTTAGAAGTGTGTCTTTCTGCTTCTACCTGAAATAAGCCCCACAGCTCCTCTCACTTGCCATCTGTTGGGAAAGATCCACCCTGGACAAGAAACTGCCTGTGTTGCAGCCAGGCTGGAGCTTGTGGCGTTCACATTCTCTGAAAAAATCCCTTCGCCCAGGATTTTTCTCCTGGGAAGCTGAGAAGCCACAGAGAAAGGGAAAACAATTCTTATCTCATTTGCTTCTCCTGTGTTGTGCTGGTGTGGAATGTGTTTGGAGATTGTTTACCCACAGGTGATTGTTCCATTGGATTCTGCTGTGAGTTGTTTTCACTCATTGGCCAATCAGGGCCAAGCTGTGTTTGGACTCTGGAAAGAGTCAGGAGTTTTCATTATTTTTTTAGCATTCATTAAGTATCTTTTCTGTATTCTTTAGTAAGTACAGTATAGCATTCTTTAATATAATATAGTATCATAGAATAATAAATTAGCCTTCTGAGAACATGGAGTTAGATTCATCATTCCTGCCTTTTTCAGGGCATTTCCCAGCAAATACAATAGGAGCTGCTGTGGGACAGCTTAGCCAGCAGTGTGATATGTGACACCAGATACAGTGAGGGCTGGGCTGCTCAGAGCCATCTTTTAAAAGCATTTCTTTTCAATATTGAATTATGAGTTCCTCTGTGCTATCTGTCTGTCTGTCTGTCTGTGTGGAGAGTGAGCACGGAAGGACTGACCCCTCTCTGCTGCCAAAGAGCTGAACTCTGCTTAACTCTCCCTGAGCACAGTCCCCACCACAGGTCTCTCCCTCATCTGCCCAGCAGCCAGAGCACACAAACCCCTAGAAACTTAATTAACTTGCAGACTTGCACACAAACCCCTAGAAACTTAATTAACTTGCACATCTTTCAGTGGTGATTGCACTTGGCCCACATGTCACGAGGGCATTAAGAGGGAGGGAGCAGAAACCTGATGAATGCAGGGATAGGTAAGGCAAGATAAAACTCATTTCCTCAGGAAGTCAAAGAAAAACGAGCTGAAAGGGAAAAAAGAAAAGTTGACTATAGAGAACAAATATGACAAGTGACCTTGAAAGACCTCTGGCACCTTTAGCTCCTGAGAAAGAACAGTCTGGCAGAAGCCTGTGAGTTTGTTTGTGTGAGCACAGCAGGGAGATGAGGGGGGTCAGGAGCTGCAAGCAGCACTTTTGGATCAGTAAAAGTATCAGGAGTATAATATCTCTTGCATTTCAGACACATTTCACTGTCTGTGACATTGCTGGTTTGATCAGCCTTCATGCTTAACCCGGCTCTGAGTTGTGTGGAGTTTCACAATACCAGGAACTCGCCAGTGAAATTCTGTGCATGCCTTGGAACATTAAATTTACCATTTCTGAAACAGTAAGTGATAAATATCAAGGGGAAAGAAAACTAGATTAAAGTCAACTCCTGGACAGCATGAACTAGAAACACACCTCTTTGTGTGAAATACTGCTCTTACACTGAGGAGTGGCTCAAAAATTTGCAAAAACCCACCTCTTTTCAGCACTGATGTAGAACTCTACATGATTAAGACTGGAAATTGTTTGCTTTGCATTGCTAATTTCTTGATAAACTCTCAGACTAGAACAATTCAAAAGCCAAATGTATGTGTGCTGTCTTTTGGAACCAAAAAATGATCAAGATGTGAAAGGTTTGAGATGGTTAAATGTTTCCTCCAGAGGCTGGGGATTAACAGCCTGGGCAAGCAGCAGAGGAGGGAAATAAAAAAAAAGCAAAATAAAAGAAGAAACTTTTAAGTGACCTGACAAGGGAAACTTAAATCTTATTTTTAAGAGGTTAGGTTGTACTAAAGCTTGAAAAATTAAATCCACAGCTGTCTCCAGAGGACTATATCTCACTGAGAAAGCTTCAAGTAAGTTTATCATGTATCCAACACCTAGACATTGGACCTCAGGGACCACTAGGATAATATTTCCTCTGGATTAGCAAGGAAGCTAGCAAGTGACATTTGTATGAGACTAACTTTTAGTTTAAAGGTTTTTCTTATAAAATGATAAATGAAGAATGAGCACACTGGGAAGGAAAATTCTTGCAGTTTGTAAATCCAATACATCCCCACTATTTGTTTAAAAATGCACTGTTATCTCCTAAATTAGTTTTATTTAGTGACATCAGTAATTTGATGGTTTTATGTCTGTCATCCTCCCAGTAAGGATCAATGTGTTCTTTACGAGCAATATTTTTAATTTCATAATCCCCTTTATGAGAAATGCTTTTAATTTCAGAGACCACAAGCACTGGCACGGAGACAATATGTATGAAAAAAATTCTAGAGCGAAACTATAGGGAGCACAGGATGGATCTGGCACAATTACTGTGCTTTCCTTCTTCTGGGACTCTTCACTTCTAGCCAGTAAAGCCCAGGATATGTTGGAATGCTACTAATTAACTCACCTCACTATGCCTTGCCAGGACAACTGATATGCCCCTGGGTTCCAGGGGAATCTCATGAAACATATGAGATGCTCAGCTGGGTGAGCTAAGGACAACTTTAACAAGCTACCTCTGAAATCTGAAATCCAGTAGCAGCAAACTGAGTTTTGTACAAAATAAAACTCAGACATCTATACAAATGCCAATGTTGGAGTTTTGTACCACAAAGCACTTTTTTAAAAAATGTATTTCACTGTTTCTGTGTCTGTATAAAATATATTGGTGTGAGGAACAGGCCATGGGTCCCCACAGCAAAATGCCAGCAGTCTGTGGGTGGGTTAGAGCAATGCAGCCCACAAAGAACATCAGGGACAGTGGTGTTTTCCTGCTCTACAGAAAATCCTCAGTTGCACACCTATGTGCTTCTCTGTGCCTGCACAGGAGGTGGAATGAAGAAAAAGCATACAGAGCAAAATTAAAAGGGAAAAGTGAAATAAGGGGAATGGCTTAAACAGCTTACAGATGGTAACTAAATTAGCTGAAAGCTGAAGGATTGTTTTTTCAACACACAGCTCAACAGCACTGTAAAACCTCCATTATTGTAACCCAGAAGCTCCTGAGAACCAGTAATTTCCAGAGTTGAACTCCTGGGCTCTTCTATTTTCTTACTCACGGGCCAGCCAGACCAGTCCCTGCTTTTTCCTTCCCCCAGTCCTTTCCAGGCTCCTGGAAAGCACAGCTGGGAGGATGGAGGAATATTCTTTGGCCCATGTTCCCTTCCACCTCTTGGGTCTTCTGCTGCCACCCCACCCCATCACCATCCTCCTCTGACAGCCTCTCCCAGGTGCTCCAAATGCTCTCCTGCTTTTCCCTCACCAAGCAGGGCAAAGGGGCAAGTGCACTAAATCAGACCCAAGTTCAGCCTCTGCTTGGTTCCTTCCACGATGGAAACAAAACAAATTAGCATCAGGACAGACCCTGGGAAAGGATTTACTCTACACTCACCCACATTCTCTTTCTTAAACTCCTGATATAAAGACTGGTAATAATGGGGAAGCATCAACTCATAAATCCTAAGGTAAGTCATTCCATGTGTTAAGTGCTATCCCAGTAAAATTTTATGCTTTATTTCAGGTCTGAATTCATCTAGCTTGAATGCCTTTCCTTGTACTTCCATTCTGTTACACTCCTGATGTGCTTTGGCCAAAATTAGGTGGAAACAAATACAAAAATACTGCAAAAGTAGAAGAGTTTTCCTAGATATGAAGAACAATGCTGATGTTGTCCATGATAGTTAAAAAACTTAACAAAAATATTTTGGCTGTAAAGTTTTGTGCAAAATCTTCACTTTTTAAATGAAATAGCCAGTGTCTGAAGTATTTAGAATTAAAATTGAAAAATTGATATTTCCCTCTTGAATCCATTTGAAATGAGTTAAATGTCACCAGAGCAAAACTACTTCAGCTGAGGTACTCATTCCCCTTTGCCTTATTTGGACAGAAACTGAAAAAACAAAAGGGCAATTATTGTTGTGCAAAGTAGAAACAATTTGATGATCACATGCAGAATCCTTTTCTTTTGAAAGGGAGGAATTCCTGATTTATGATGAAATATAGACTTGTTCAAGTGTAAAAGAGACCCCTCCTTGAAAACACTTTAGCTAGTGCTTAACTTTATTACTGTGGCAAAATTAACCATGTGCTTGAGTGGTTGCAGAGTCAGAACCATAAAATGTCACAGCCTTTATGGCTATGAGTCTGCTTTCTGCCTGCTGCATCTAATAAACATTAAGAGGTGAAATTCTGTCCCCACTGGGGTCAGTGGTAAACTCCCATTGATTTCAGCAAAACCAGGATTTTGCACAAGAAATGCCCCTCATTGTCATCAGGGGTCACAAGATGACACAAACAGTTCCTCCTTGTGTGGACACTTCCATATTTAATCTTTTCAGGCTGGTTGCCAGAAAATGAGGAGAAATGGAGAATGCAAATCCTAGTGCAGCACAAACTGAACATCCATATCCAGGACATGCTGGCAGGTAGGTGTGGCACTTGGGGATGTGCTTTAGTGGTGGATTTGGCAGTGTTAGGTTTATTCTTGGGCTTGATTTTAAAAGTCTGTCCAACCTGCATGATTCTAAGATTCCGTGACAGTGTACAATGAGCTGTTCTGCCTTCCTCACAGCAAAATTCCCTCTTGAAGGCCTGGTCTCAAGTCAGGCACATGGAAATCCATGGAGATGGTTACTTTAGCACAACCCCAGCTCCAGAAGGAGCTATAAGGCCATCAAAGATCAGTCCCATGGAAGGCAGCAATTCTGATTTCAATAGGCCAAAGGAGAAAGCAGCACACTCTGCTCTACAGTGAACTCTGTGTGAAGAGATCTGCTTCTTCTCACATCTCCAGATGTTTCTTTTTACACCTGAAACAATAGAAACCTACAGGTAATTTTCTTCCCTGGTTTGAATGAGTTGAAAATTGATGCATTTACTTAGCTTAGTGTTATTATGCCATGTTATGTTATATTATATTAAACTAATTATATAATATAATATCACATAATATCATCTATCACATAATATTAATATAGTTAAAATATATTTATAATATCTTTAAATATAAATAATATATATAAAATATATATTAAAATATGTAATAAATTTAATAAATAAATATATATTCAATATATAATAAATATATATTATATTAATTATATTGTATTATATTATATTGCATTATATTGCATTATATTGCATTACATTATATCGTATCATACCACATAACATCATATGAATATATTTAAATATAAAATAAATATAAATATATATATTGAGATATATAATTTTTATTATTTAATTATAATAAATATATTATATTATATTATATTATATTATATTATATTATATTATATTATATTATATTATATTATATTATATTATATATATCTTTAAATATTTATATATATATATTTCATACATTTAAAATGTATTTTAAATCTATTTTAAAATATTTTATATTTTAAATATATTATAAAATACAAACCAAGCTCTTCATGGAGGATCTTGTTATCTTCTTCTCATTTTTGTGAAGTCTCACGTTCAAGAATAACAAAAGCACTCAGGATTTGCCAGCACAACCACATGTCACACTGAAAATGACCTTCTCCTGTGCAGATGTCACTGTCACTGCTGATCAAAAAGGCATTCAGGAATCACCTTGATCTGTGCTCCAAGATTAATTCCATCCAGAGGAGTTAAGCCAGACTTTCCCTTTGTGTATCAGATTTTCTGTGCCTTGTCTCACTTCCTCCTCCCAGTATAAACTTTTAAGCCCAGGGTTCATTACCTCCATTCCTGAGTCCCTTCCTGTGTGACAGCCCAGCAGAACAACATCATCTCCATCCCCCACTGAGCTGCACAGCCTAATCACCTAGCATGTTTCCCTGGGAGTCATCCTTTCAGAGTGCTCCACTTTATTTTAGCTAATAAAGGGTCTTCAGGAGTTTTAGGCACAGTTCATTTTACAAGGTCTAGGCAAATGTCCCAAATTCATTATTTTTTCCCTACAAACCACTGGATTCTTTTTTTTTCCTGAGAGCAAGATGCAGTCTTTGATGGATAGATTACAAATTTCAGGGTTGCTTTGGTTTCTCAACTCCACAAGAGACAAGAGATTAGTCTGTTACATTTCAATAGTTCCATTTGCTACAGAAAAACAATGTTGGCTATTTTGGTTGAATTTTTTTTTTCCAGTGATGTAAAAGAAACCAGTCCCAATGCATTTTCAACATGCAGTCTTGTCATATACCAAAGGCTCATTGAAGACAATGGAAACACCTTTTTTGACCTAAAAATCACTGCTACTATCAATACTTTTCAATGCTAAGAGAACAAACAAGAAGAAATAAAATCAAGTTTACCATGAGGCAATGTGGTGGGTGTTGCTCCAATGTCAGAGAGTGTATTCTGTCCACATGTCTGCAGCCTGACCAAAAAAATATAAATTTGGGAGTTTTTGCATAAAAATGTTGTGAATTACTCCATCTGTGCTTATTCTACCATAAATATATATACATATACACATAGATACATGTATCATGTGGGAACACTCCACAGTTCTTTCCTCTTGTTTTTTACCCACTTGCTTCACTCCTCTTGCCCAGCTTCTCCTCATGCAACTTTCTCCACCATTCTCTTCCTGTTCTGATTTTCTCTGCACCTCCCAAGCTCTTTCACGCTCTCCTTTATATTCCCTCACTACATAAAAATCTCTCCTTCAAGCTGATTCCAGAACCATATTTCTTACAACTGTTCTATGAAAAAAGCCAAACCACCTCAAAACCACCTAAACAAAAGAACAAATACAAAAATCTTGTGTATTCCAGCTTCTGCTTGCCCAGCTTCTTTTCATGCAACTTTCTCCACCATTCTCTTCCTAGTCTGATTTTCTCTGCACCTCCCAAGCTTTTTCACACCCTCCTTTATATTCCCTCACTACAAAAGAAAAAACCTCTCCTCCAAGCTGACTCCAGAACCATATTTCTTACAACTGTTCTATGAAAAAAGCCAAACTACCCCAAAACCATACAAACAAAAGAACCAAGTAGAGACACAAAAATCTTGTGTATTCCAGCTTCTGCTTGCAACTTGATCACCCTTCTGCCTCAAATTCCACCCTCTCTTTCCTCCTCTTACTTCTACCATGCAGGTGAGGGATCTCCAGAGTTCCCATCCCATAAACCTCATCACACTGTAAGGACAGGGATGTAAGGAATTGTGCAAAACAACATCAGAAGTTCAGGGCAAGGCTGCAGAACAAAACCTCAGGCAGCACGTGCTCTACAATTGAATTTTAGAAGAATCCACCATGCAATACATGGGGTTTGGTGTTTGTGCCATGTGGTTTTCTGAACCCAGCATCAACTGGTTGTCACTGCCCAACAGAATTGTCTGATCTTGGCAGAATTGTCTGATCTTTGTAGGCTCAATACCTACAAAGCTGAGATATTTATTTCACTTGGACTCTTTCCAGCCTCTGCTGTCCCTTCAGGTCCTGACAAACAGCCAATTTTAGCCCAAACATCATGGCACACTTACCTGGAATAAATGTTCCTTTACTTGTATTTTTTCAGTTCTCACATTCTTCTGTATCAGTCTCATCTTGTAATCTTTGGCCTGTTTTCCATAGGTGTCTAAAACTAGACTCCATTCACAGGCACGTGTGACCAGATCAATAAGATAAATTTGTAGTGAAATAAATGAAGACTGTCAGGCATTTAGTGCTCAGTAAATATCAGACTATTTATATGGCTTCAGAGTTTAATGTTTGGCTTATGCTTATCAGGAGAGCTGCTGAAATCACTGGAGAATTAGCATTCTGATTAGGTATCTGCATTTTTTTTTCTTTATGACAATATTACTGTGATAAAAATAGAGTAAGTAACAAGGGTGTTATGTTCTAGCAATGTTTTGTAAATTCATTGCACTAAGGTAGCACTTCATATTTCATGGGGTACTTTCTTTTTCCATTTTCTGTTAAAACAAAGGCAGGCACTGTGTGGATTCCATAAAATGTTTTATTCTGTTCTGTTACAGATTATGAAAGTATAAAAATTCTTAGTCTTTAATGGGATCAGTAGATATTAAGTACTTATTCTTAATATTTTGCCACAATGAAAACCAAAACCTTTGTTGTCTATTATTTATTTCTGCATTACCCCATGACTCTGGGCAGACAGAATTTTCAGTTGTAAAGAGTACTCCAGAAAACTACATCCCATTAAGATCCTTTCTGAGACCTCTTGGATATGATGCTATTTGCTTCTTCTTTAGAGTGGCTTGGAGACTCTAAGATAAAGGGACAGAAAATTCAGGTGCTGGCTGAATATGTAACTTTTCCAACATGATTTTGGATATGCAGGCACTGTGCCTGAGTCTGGAGCTACAGCTGTGTCATCCCCGTTTTCTCTGTGTGTCAGTGACCCAAAAGGAAGATTATGTGCCAAAACACCAAGGCTGCCTTGAGTCAAGGAGCTGGTGCTGAGGAGCAGTGACCAGCTCAGGTGGCCATAATGGGGCAGGACACCACAAGAGGCCCTTCTTCAATCCTCCTCTAGATACTGCACACAGGGTCTGGAGCATCTCTGGATGAGGAGAGGCTGCAGGAGCTGGGACAGATTGGTCTGGAGAAGAAAAGGGATCTCATCCATCCATGTAAATGTCTCCAGGGAGGTGCCAGGAGGATGGTGCCAGATGGTTTTCAGTGCTCTCCAGTGACAGGGTGAGGTGCAACAGCCATGAATGGAAACACAAGAAGTTCCACCTCAACATGAGGATGTTCTTTGCATGGAGTGTGATAGAGGAGGCTGTCCAGGAAGGTTGCAGATTCTCCCTCTCTGGAGGCATCCCAAACCCACCTGGGTGCATCCCTGTGTCACCTGCTCGGGGTGACTGTGCCTTGGCCAGGACGATCTCCAGAGGTCCCTTCCAACCCAGCCATGCTGTGATTCTGTGAGCATTCTGAGATTCTCCCTCACTCCTGCTGCTTGCAGAGTGCTGAAGCACCTCTCACCAAAACTAACTTGCTGATTAATTGAAAAACCATTTCACAATGTGGAATCCCAAACCCACCTGGGTGCATCCCTATGTTACCTGCTCGGGGTGACCCTGCCTTGGCCAGGACGATCTCCAGAGGTCCCTTCCAACCCAGCTTCCTCACTCCTGCGGCTCGCAGTGTCCTCAAATACCTCTCACCAAAAACAACTTGCTGATTAACTGAAAAACCATTTCATAGTTTGGCAGTGATGCATATCAATTTCAAAATAATAAGCATTAAACAAATACAGAAGACTAAGTAAAGTGTACCAAGCTGCCTCTACTGTACTGAGGTCAGATCACCTTTCACTGTCAGCCAAGCGTCAAATGGCCTGAATCATATCGACGCCCAGAAACGCAGCATTTCTCAAGTTTATAAACTTAACTTTTGCGTATATATTTATTTAGGGGAAAAAAAAACCCCAACACAGCTTCTTTTTTTTTTCACGTCGTGACTCCCCGGAAGCCAACGGGAGGGGCCCGTTCCCCGCCGTGAGGGGCCGGCAGCCGGCGGGGCAGCGCCTCCCCCGCGCCTGCAGGGGGCGCTAACGGGGAGGGAAAGGCGGGGCCGGGGGGGGCGGGTGAGGGCGGCGCGCGTGCGCGGGGCGGGGCGGGGCTCGCGCTCTCCCTGGTAACGAGCACCGCGCGCGCGGGGCCGCGCCCTGCCCGGGCCGCCCCCCCCCCCCCCTCATCCCATCCCATCCCCTCCCCTCACGGCCCCTGACCGCCGCCATGCAGGGCGAGGACGCCCGGTACCTCAAGAGGTAACCGGGGAGGAGGACGGGCACGAGGGGCGGCGGTTCGTGCTGCGGGGATGAACGCGGTGAGGGGGGTGGGGGGAAGGCGCGGCGGTTGGGGCGCGGCAGGTTGTGTAGAGGGAGGATGGAGTGTGTCAGGTTGTGGGGTGCGAGACACAGGTGTTGCAGGGTGTTTGCAGGGGGGGAATATGGGGGAGCTGTGGGGTGGAGTGTGAGGCTGAGGCGGTAGTGAGGACTGGGTTGGGGATGGATGGGTGATTATAACTGGGGAGGTGACAATGGAGAGTGTTTTGGGAGGGGTGATGATGATGATGATGATGATGATGGTGGTGGTGGGTGGAGGTATGGCGAGTGAGGAGGGGCTGGTTTGGAAGCTGGCTGGGGGCTGTGGTGTGCTGGGTGAGGGAATGGGAGGCAGGTTTGTTTGGGTGATCCCCCCTCAGCCTGCCCCGGCCTGTTGGGAGAAGGTTTGGATGAGCACTGGGAGGGTTAAGGATGAGTGAAGGTTACAAAGGCAGGGTGGGCAGAGAGGTGGGGTTCGGAGGGTGCCCTGGCCTGGGGATGGCTGTGCTGGCATTTTATGGTGTGTTTGGGATGAGGCACTGAAGTGACAGCAGGTGGCGAGGAGAATAGGTGCTATTAGGAGATGACTGGAGAGGATGATTGTGTATTAGTGCAGGTGGCTGCTTTGGGGAGCAGGGATGGGAGAAGAGACAGCAAGGCCAGGTTCAGGGAGCAGCTGGGAGACTGAATTGGAGGAGATGTTAACAGAATGCCATGGCAGATTGGGCAGGTCAGGTATTGTGAATGCAAGAGGTAACTGTGGGGTATAAAGTGTATGATCTGGGTTTGGTGTTGCAGGTGTGATGAATGAATGGTGCCCTTTATCTGTCAGTTTGGCAGTGAGAGCAGTCACCATAAAGAATAGGGCCTGAGCTGGCAGCTCTTGGATCTCTGTCAGTGGTTTCAGAGCAAAAGTGAATCAATCCCAAAAGATGCTAGGTCATCTAGGCCTCTGTTCAGATGTCATGTGTCACAAATGGACAGTGTCACTTCCTCCTATCGTGCTGGTGATTTTATCCATCCTGTCTTGAATCCTAAGGAGTTCCTGCTCTTGTTTTTTACTTCCTTTCCATTTATTAGTATTTGCAGAATTTCCTGTTTACACTGTCTAGGTTTTGCTTTTTTTCCCCTTACATGCCACATATTAAGCTCCACAGCTGGAATCAGTGCAGGGGAAAAAAAAACCCTCTTGATAATCTTTGACCATCTATTCTGTCATAGCAATGCCATGATGGGTAAAAATCAAATACCAGCCTTAACTGAATCACCAGCTGTAACTTTAGAGCAGTGCCTGTCTTTTTTTTAGCCTTACCTGTTCAGTTTGTGCCATCGTATGTGATGTTGGAGGAATCTTTGTTTTGTAGTCATCCCTGCAACAGGTGTAGTTGTTTCTCTTTTTTGGGAGCACAAACCCACAGCTACCTGCTGTGCTGTTTAATGTGGCCAGGCTGGTGTGCAAGTCTGGTATTCCTCTGCTCCCTGTTTCCCTTTGTCACCCTTGCATGGGCACTCCCCCTCCCACCCAGTCTGACTTGCTGGGATTTGTTATTGAATTTTCAGCCTTACCCACGTGTGCTTTGTGCCACTTTTCATTAGGATAGTTTGCTTTTGCTTTTTCCCTCTAAAGGAATCAGTTAATAAAGGATATTAACACTCCAGCTTTCGTTATGTGAGCTCAGCTTGCAGCTTTTGTCTGTAGAAAAGGCCTTCCTCTTTAAAGCTTGAACTGAGCTGGGTTCTTGTTGACAAAGCAAGCAGTGAAGTGAAAGGACAGGCTGATGTGCATGAGAGCTCCCCAGTGCATTGCTGTTTCTGCTCATTGTAATATTTGCAATTTCAAATGTTTTGTGACGTGATTTACCGACTCAGGAAGTGTAGAAAGTCAGTAAAGAAGATGTTTGTAGATTTGGGGGAGAGGAGGGGATTTTTTTCTGTAAATGAGAATTTGCCTTGTGATGCTGACAGTCCAAATGCAGTGTTTTCCAAATGAAAAACAACTTCAGTGGCTGGAGAGTACATTTTAGTGTAGGTCCTCAAGCACTTCACAAGGTAGGATTTTCAGGAGGGAGCTTGGCTGTGCATTGATTGGTGACTTCATTAGCTCAGAAATAGCTCAGGCAGAGAGGGTGGGTGTCAGTGTGAGAGGGCAGAAAATCTCTGCAGCTCTAAGTTCTTCATTTTACCCCTCTATCCCTCTGAAAGAAAAAAATTAAATCTGGGAAGTCCTAAAACTCTTTATTTAAGCAGTCTTAAGCTAAGGCTCTCCTGCTTGCTAAGCTCATCATTGGTTTACTGTTGCCAAAAGGAGGAGGTTTCACTCCTTCTTTTCCCTGATGAGAAATAGGAGGTGTTGTTCCTTTTCTATAGAGCACTTTAGTTCTGTTGCAGAGTGGAAAACTTTCTCTCCAGACCATGGAGAGTTTTCTGTTGGATTGCTGGGATTGACTGTGACAGGGACTGAGGAGTCCTCATGTTGAACTGCAAGGTGACTGCCAGGAGCAGGGAACACATGGCAAGGTCTAATCCTTTGGGCAATGATCAGCTGTTAGTCCAGCTTTATTCCTGTAAAACTTTACCAAAACTTTACCAAACTCTGTTCTCCATCCATTTTCTTTATAGCTGTAAATATTCCTAAGCTCTGCTCACTAAGCAGAGCTTTGGCTGTCAGGAGCCTGAGTGTTTGCAGTTGGCATCTCCTGATAGATCTCAGTAGGAGAAATGTATTTGGAGGTGGGGAGAGGGATTCTCCTGAAATAGATTTGCCATAGACTGCACCTTGTGACCACAGACTGTAACGAAGCACCTGCTTCAAGGTACTGCTCAAGGAGAACAAACTCAAGTCTCTTTAAAATATCTCAAGTCATAAAGGGAGTTTTGCTATGCTTTCATGGAAAATGTTACTCTCCAGCACTAGGGAGATATTTCTGCTGGCTCTGTGTAGCTTTATGTCCTTGCAAGGCTGGTAGTTGAACTGGACTTTTTGTTTCCTGACCTTTCTGTGGTTTGTGGGGTTTTTTGGGCAGCTGTATCTCAGGACAAAGGTATTTTTTGCAGCTGTATCTGCAGAAGGAAAAGTGGATAGCAGAGTAGCTGGGTAGATGGAGACACATTTCAAACATTTTCTGCTGAGAATGGTTACAGCACAGGCTGCATCTGGATTTGCTGACATTTCCAGCTTTATGAGGTTAAAGTAATTTTTCCTGATCTAATTGACCCAATGCCATGGCTATCTCCAAGATGCTGATATGACCCCTGGGGAAGCCACTTGTAATTCTCTTTAAGGACATGATCTGTCTAAAAACCTGAACAGCCAACAAAAAACCCACTCCACATCCCAAAAGCCAAACCCACATTTTGGAGGTACTTTTAATTTGCAGTGTTTAGCAGCCTGGTTCATGGCATGACTGTACAAGTGGAAAAGGGACAAGTGTCATCTTTACCAATAAATAAAAATGGGTCCCTGTATTGCCACTGCTTGAAAACAGGAATGAGCTGTGTCTTCATCCATCTGAGCCTTTCCTCAGGAGCCTTGGATCTGCATGGACACAGAATTGTTGGCACAAAGGAGGAGAGAGCAGGACAGGCCCTTTTGTTCTCTTCTCCCAATGATCTGTGGCTGTAGAAAAGCAGGTAGACATGATTTATAGATTTTGATGGTAGAAAAGCAGGTAGACATGATTTATAGATTTTGATGGCAGCTGTTGGTTTTTGTAATCCCTCAAGCCTGGCAGCAGGCACAGTGAGGTGAAGAACAGTAGCAAAGAGGTTTGTGTTTCAAGAGAGAGTAGTTAAATTGAAATACAAATGATTTGTGATTCGGTCTCAGAGAATTGGCACTACTAGGAGTTAGCCAAGAGAATGACAAAAAATTCCATTTGTAGAGGACTGCACTAAGTGAAGGCCATTGGACAAAGATTTGTCAATACTGACAAGGTAATAGGGAGCTAACTGGGAAATTCACCTGCTTGGTGAAATGCATCTTTTTACTCATGGTGGTGATGTGGAACAGGATTTCTTTGATTTCTTTCCTGATTTCTGTGAGTGAGGCTGTACCAGTGGCTTGGATATTTCTGTACTACAGGGAGTAGCCAAGAATGTGCCACGAGCACCAGGCTTTGTGGGATGGAATATGGTGTGGAAGGAGAGCACTGCTTGGCTTTAGGGCCTGCATAGCAGGTACCTGATTTCTGCTCTGGTGTGTTTTCTGAGCTTTTCATTTAATCCATTTTTTCCCCTTTATGACAGGAAGGTAAAAGGAGGTAACATAGATGTGCATCCATCTGAGAAAGCCCTCATTGTCCATTATGAAGTGGAAGCAACGATTCTGGGAGAGCTGGGAGACCCCATGCTGGGGGAACGCAAGGAATGTCAGAAAATGTAAGGTCATAGCAAGCTCTGATATTTTATTTCAATTTTCATAGATTCAGTGACTCAGAGTACCACCTACCTCTGAGAAATTGTAGTTTATAATCTTTATGGAATTTAGT
This sequence comes from Molothrus ater, assembly GCF_012460135.2. Lineage (NCBI taxonomy): Eukaryota > Metazoa > Chordata > Aves > Passeriformes > Icteridae > Molothrus > Molothrus ater. The sequence continues at coordinate 2,048,485 of NC_050486.2, forward strand.
GCTGGACTAGCAGAGGATTTCAAAGGCAGGAAATAACACGTGCCTGGCAAGGGTAACATCTGAAACACACGTTGTGAATTGCTTTTCAGCCATGTCCTTTAAGGTGTTTTGTAAAGAAAAATGATGACTTCTGTTTTACATGATGGGTACTTGAGGCAGAGAAAAGTGATTGTTTCCTGTGCAAATGGTAGTTCATGTTGGAGCAAGAAGTACCATTGAACCTCCTGACAGCCTTGTGTTCCAGCTGTTGCCTCTCCTGTGTTTTGATCTGCCCAACCAGTGAATTCACTGCTTTATCTGCATTTCAATTTTGCCTGGTTAATTTCTTTCAAGACCATTAAAATATTCCCCACTGGAAAAGCTAAGAGAACTATCCTAACTTCATTTTTCAAGCTGCAAGGTTGGATCTGTTCTAGGGGGGTTTTATCTCTGTACTGATTTCTTTTTGAAAATTTGAACTGAAGTGGCTGCCTGTGTGAGTGTGTGTTAGAAGAATAATTGGGGGGAAAAGAAAAGAGAATCCTTGAATTGTCTCAAATTTTTGAAAATATCAGAAGCATACTTCTATCATCAGATGAATCAACATAATCAACAAAATTTACATCTTCATGATGGTGGAATTCCTTTTTTTCCCAGCCTGTTGTTAATTACCACAGAGATTTCTTCCTGCTCATTGCTTGTGGACCTGGCTGCAGATCTGCCAGAGCTGTGGGAGACTCCTGGCACTGCAAAAGAACCTTTCTGTGCAGACAAACACCCAGAACTGTCTCTCATTTGGGACTTTTTTGTCTGCAATACTCCTTTGTGGTCCTGTGCACTTTTTATGGGGTATATCCAAATCAATTACTGTCTTTTGTATCCAAGGTGGCTGTAAGGGATCTGTTCATGCAGCTGCCTTTAATGTTGCTGCTTGTCAGCTCGTGAACAGTTACACTGCACCAAATCTGTTTGACACTTGCTTGCCATTTGGAGTCCAGAGGCACCACTTTGACATGAAAGGCACAGGCACTGGGTGTATCAGGATCATTTCTGCTTTGAGAAATTCTTGACTGTATAAACATAATCAAAGGACTGAAGAGAAAAAGAATTTAAAACTGAAAAGAGACTTGTCTGTGTTGCAGAATTCGGCTGAAGAGCCTTAATGCAAACACAGACATTGGTTCCCTGGCTCGAAAGGTGGTTGAAGAATGCAAGCTCATTCACCCCTCCAAGCTGGGAGAAGTGGAGCAGCTGCTGTACTACCTGCAGAATCGCAGAGATTCTTCAGCAGGAAAAGGTAAAAAATACAGGAACAAAGCAGCTTGGGCCTGAGATGCCTCAGCCTTGAACAAATACTGCTGAGGTGTTCCTGGCTGAGAGCCCAATGTGTCTGATGTACCAATTCTCTGGGGATGGTTACAGTAGGAAACATATCTTTATCACCCTTGGAAATAATTATGATCTTGAAGTGAGGAAATTACCTTTTAAATAACCAAATTAATTTTATTATTTGGTTACATTTAGTATTGATGCTTCTTACTGGCTGCCTTGTGCTTTAGCAGGACTTGAGAGGTACAGATTTGGCTATTGGGTACAGCCTCATCATCTTGAATCTGCACTTAGAGTGACATCAAAAGTCTCTAAGGGGATCTTCCTAGAAAGATCTCTGCCATCACCTCTTGCAAGGGTACAGAGTGTGCCTAGGCTGAATTTGGGCTCTGTGTAAAGCTGGAGAGTCTCAGAGCCTCACAAGCCTTGGTCCAGTGTAGCAAACAGCCTGGGGTATTTCTCTCATCTTCTCATCTAAAGTTCCTGGCCTCTTGGTGCTCCTATTTATGTCTCAAGTTTACCCTAAACTTTCTGCTCAGGGCACAGTTAAATATTTAACATTAGACTCTACATTACCTTGTGGTTACCCAGGTTTCTTGCAGGCCTGAAATGGTAAGCTTTTTTCTCAAACTGGATTCCTAGAGAGACAAATTGAAAATGAAGATTTGTGTAATATATGGGGTTTGATTGTAAGAGCTTTTTATGTGTCACAGGGCACAAGAAGGATCAAAGCTGCTGATGTCCCTCACTGTGGGAGTGAGTGTTGTCACTCTGGGCTTGCTCTGAGGTTTATCAGCCTCTGTCTCCCCACCTGATAAGGGCTATCACTGATCATTTAGACTGAGTTGTCACAAGGCAGCTGGGGATTTGTTTTACTCCCTAGGACTGTTCAGGTTCAGAAACCTGTGTTAGTCTGGCAGGTCAGCTGGACACCAAAGGACTTTGACCTTGATTTAACTGGAGTGGTCATGAGAACAATGCATATGTGTTTGCTCTGTGTTTGTGTGTAACTTAACTGCACCCATGTCTTTTTCTTTGTAGAAAGGAAAGAGAAAACCAGCAAGCCAAAAGATCCACCCCCATTTGAAGGAACAGAGGTAAGTATTTGTGTTAAGAGAAATGCAAACCCTGTTTACTACTTCAGTAAGAAGTTACAAAAGGGAGGAGGGCAGAGGAAATGCTGAATTCTTGTGGTATTTTTTGCTTCTTGTTTTTTAAACAAAGAACTTGGTTTGGAAATACTGCACAATGGGAAAAAATTATCTCCAAAAAGGGTAAAATATTTGACTTGCATACTTACCCCTCCAAGTATAGCACACAGCAGGACAGACAGTGAGGACTGGAGCATCAGACAGGACATCCTGAGCATCCTTTGATTTTTAGGAATTCTATCTCCTCAGATTTCCTGCTGTTCATTGACAGTCATTCTGCATGTGTTGGGGTTTTTTAACTTGTATTTTATCTTTGCCTAAGATGTGTACTCAGAAGCTGAGTGCCCTTTGGTGTGACAACTGAGTCACATTGTGATTGCTGGTGTTGAATTGCCCTGTCCCTCAGTGAAGGCCTTGCTCTGATGCTTTCAGATTGATGAAGTTGCCAACATCAATGACATGGATGAGTACATTGAGTTACTGTACGAGGACATTCCTGACAAGGTGAGGGGCTCTGCCCTCATCCTGCAGCTGGCCAGGAATCCTGATAATTTGGAAGAGCTGCTTATAAATGGTAATTTTAAAACCCAATGGTAATTTCTCTTGATGTGCTGTTCATTTGTGTCCAGGGAAAAGTAGTTCATCTTTCATTTGGGATTTTCTTTAGTTTGCTAGGCTCTGTTTCTCTGTTTAGAATAAGGTGGCCATCAAAGCTCTACAAATGGATGCTGCTCAGACTGGTCTTAGGTGAGCCTACTACTGAAATCCTCCTCCTTATTTTGATGCTCAGTTAACTCCAGCTGGCATTACTGGTGGAGATGGGAATGTGTTGGTGTATTCTGTAGATCAGGGAACTTGCCTTGAAAAGAGAATTTTCCAGCTGACATGAGTTAATTTTTTTTTTATTTTCTTTCCTTGCCCTTTTTGTCTCTTTTGCTGAGCCCTTATACCCTCATGTATTGATGACTTCAATTCATGCCCATCTTGCAGTGTCACCATGGAAGATGGCATGGGAATGGTGAGCCATGAAATAATGGCTTGTCCCTAAGAGCTGTTGAAAATATTTAGTGCTTCATGTTCCCAGTTGCTGCTTTTCTGATCAAGGAACATGATGTAGCATGAATAGAGACTAGCTAGGGGAACGTGACTGGGAAAGTGAAATTAAATCAGACAAGAAGAAACCAAATTATTAAATAATATGAAGTAGATTCAGGGGGAAAAATAAATGGGAAGATGGATGAGAAATACTGTCTGTCCAGGCAGAATTTAAAGGGGATTTGAAAGTGAAAATTGCAGTGTTTTAGGCAGGGACACAATGTAGTGTGGAGCACAGAGCTGGCAGAGGCCACAGGATCTGAAGGTTAGTGGTAGTTTTGAGATGAATTCAGTGTTTGGTTGCACTCTCCTTCCATGTTGCTGCCCCTTAGCTTTTGTGACAGGGTGACCACCCAGGGCACTCTCTGGTACTGCCTCCAAACAGAAGTGGTGAGCAGTGCTGCCTGTCAAAGTGAGGTACCTGTGAGAAAACTAGAAAACTGATAGATGTATTCAAATTCTGAGGCTCACAAGCTAAAAAGGAGGGACACAAAATGCTGATGCTTCTCTAAATCTCGTTTCACTTCAGAAACTGCCCTGGGTGCATTGGCTAGAGTGCTGAGGGAAGACTGGAAACAAAGCATTGAACTGGCTACCAATATCATTTACATTTTCTTCTGCTTTTCGAGGTGAGTGCAGAGTCCCTGGATTTAGGAACATAAAGAATGTAGCTCTGCTTAGTGGCTTTTCATTTGTTTATTGCTCTGTGCTGCAAAACTTCACTGAAACAGCAAAAACAGACAGAAACACACTTGTGCCTCAGTTTTATCACTTGTCACAAAAAGAACTCTCGTGGTGGGGAAGTTTGTAAGAGAGCTGGGAAGAAGCTAGTAAAGATTCTGACTCATTGCTTTGTGTCAGAAATGAAAGGTGGCTGAGCTGCCACCTCTAATTTCCATCTGCACACCTACAGGGGGGAAACAGTGTTCAAAACTGAAGTGAGCACTTGCTCTTATTTAGCTGTGCCAGTGTTTCTGCATACCCTGCCTAGAAATAATTCAAGCAGAAGTTGCATTTACCTTGATTTTAGGTCTCTATTCTATTTCTAGTGAGGAGAGAGTGCTCTGAAGTACTTGCAGAATGGAAGGCAGGGCTGAGGGGAAAACTTTTCCTTTATGCATGAAAATTGGAATGTGTTTTTATTTTGATCTGGATCAGCAAACTATTTCTTATCTTTCTGCAAGTTGAGAAAATATTTATATTTTCAGGGATTGTTCTTGTTTTGAAGTAATTTTCCAATAGGAAAGTGCTTTAATGGGGTAAACTGTAAATACCTTTTTTAATATTTCATGTATTACTACCATAGATGTCACAGTAGATACAAAGTTGTTGGCATCTATTCCTCACAAGTATTATTTCTTCAATGTAGTTTCTCTAAATTTCATGGGATAATCACACATTACAAAATTGGAGCTCTGTGTATGAATATCATAGACCATGAACTGAAGAGACATGAACTTTGGCAGGAAGAACTTGCTAAAAAGAAGAAAGCTGATATCCTTTTGGTGTTCTGGTGTAGCCTAATGACTTCTGACTTGTCTTGATGAGTGTTGTTGGGTCACACAAGATGAGTGCACAGCACCTTCTGTAAAAACAGTAGAATTTACCAGAAAGTGCAAAATAGAATTGCAGATATGAGAAAGACCAAGAGTGAAGATTTTGGGATGTGGAAGAGGTCAAGCTGAAGCTATTAAAGCAACACAAGAAATAATCCAAAAATTGTATTTTATCAGCAGTATGTCTTAGAACATCTGTGCTGCTTAGGAGGGTGTAAAATATCCTGGCCAAGAAGGAGAGAACAGGCATGGCCTGGATTGCAGGTGTGGCAGCTGGTGCTCAGGGAGAGTCTTGACACTGGGTATTCCATAGATCCCTTGCTTCTCACTGGTGATTGAGGAACACTTTAGAGGACAATTGTCATCTAGCCTGTACACTTATCTCTGTACTCCTTAACTTCTCTAATTCACTTGATGAAGATCCTGAAAACCAAACCCTGAAAAAGGACTATGAGAAAACTTACAAGAAATACAAAGGGCTGGTTGTCAAGCAGGAGCAGCTGCTTAGAGGTACCAAATCCAAATAGCAAATTATTTTGTTGTTGGTAAACATGGCTGAGGGATCCTCTTTGATTCTTGTTACAACCAGGATGTCTTAAACATCCTGAAGGTGTGGATTTGGATGGAAGAGTGTTGCCAAAGAATAGGGAAAGGTCAAATACTTAATCAGATTGTTTGACACTATTAATAATTTTAAAAGCCATTTGTCAGAAGAAGAGCAAAAGTGATCCACTCTTCTTTTTGGGTTTTTTGAAATTTGCCTAATTTAGCTTGTATCTGACTCTTTGAATAGATTTCATTCTATCTCAGTTTTTGTACTAAAATACACTTTATGTTAAATTGAAATTATCTGAGCGGCAAACCTTTCCTGAGAGGGGCTTTTTACTGCTTCCTGTTGTAATTGAAATTAAAAAAAATACAAACCACACAACATAAAAAGCTTCTAGTTATCATAATTCTAATTTTTTTCAGAGCCACGATTCGAATTAGATTAGATTAATGGTCTTAATGCTTTTTAAAGAGGCCAAAAAAAAAGAATTCACTGGCAATTTCCTTGAAAATTTATTGCAAAGGGAGCAAAATGCTTCTGAAAGTCTTGTCTTCAGCACTTCAAGTGTAAATAGAGACTTGTTTAGCTGTGGTGGGTGTGATCTGTTGCTGTGATTTTGTTGACCTTTGCCAGTTGCGATTTACCTGCTGCTAAACCTGGCTGAGGACACTCGCATTGAGCTGAAGATGAGGAACAAGAACATTGTGCACATGTTGGTGAAAGCACTGGACCGGGATAATTTTGAGCTGCTCATCCTTGTTGTAACCTTCCTGAAGAAACTCAGCATTTTCATGGAGAACAAAAATGATATGGTGAGGCTTGTAGCACTCTACTGAATGCTGGAAAGGTTGGAGATCTGAAAATTTTGTGTGGCTGGAGGGAAAAGGGAAACATCTCTGTTTTCACACTGAGTATCTCTAGCACTGATTATCTTGCTTTGTTACAAGTAAAATGAGTGCAAGAAAAGCACAACATCCAGATGTAACCTACTGCAAACACATTGGAGGAAATCCCAAACAGACAATATGATGCAAAATATGATCCACAAAATTCCAGATTTTGAATTCAGCCCCTCAGAGTCTTGTTATACTCCCACTTGTGGTGGTGCCCATGACTCTGCCCCCAGACTATACTCCTGGGGCAACATATTGTTGTTTCTGCCATGTATTGACTAAGGAAGAGAGATACTGATTCTTCTGGAGTTTGCTGGACTAATTTACTTATTTCCTGTGTCAGTTTGGTTCCTTCCTGCTGCCAGTAGCTCCTAAGAACTGGAGGCAGTTATTTTTCATAATTTTTTTTGGTGAGGTCTTACACTTCTGAAATTGTAGCATAATTTGTTTTGTGACTTCAAACTCTAGCCAAGTACCTCCTTTACTGATACTTTAATAGATGCTTGACTTCACCTTTGTGCCTCTATTTCAATTAATTAGATGAAAATGATACATTTGCTTTATCCAAGAGGTAATCTGAGATCAATGGTGTACAGAGATTGTGAGATGAAAAGATCTGTGTAAAAGCAGTGGTGAATTAACTGGACCTTTGCATGCATGTGCACTGAACACTGCAGACAAGAAGTATCTCCCTTATTTATATATGGGACTTGGTTAGGAAAATAAGAATTAGCTCTGCAGCCACTGATTTGCTGGCACACTTTCCCCATTCTCCCGATTTACTGGAAAGATAAACAAAGCTGTTGAATCAATTTGATTTCAGAGTGTTCTAACAATTTTGGAAATGTTGGTGTGCTTCAGGTCAGCTGTGGGAGCATTCCTTACTGATAATAAAGATGATGCTTTTTTCTCCATGGTATTATTAAGGAAAGCTACCAGTGAAGGAGAAGGGGTTCTGAGGTTTGTATTGGGCAGTAATACAAAATGATCCAAGATGAGTTGTGCAGCACCTGATTCAGAGTACAAGTGAATAATCCATGTGTATTTATAGCACATTCTTTCCTTGGCTGTTGCAGGGCCATATGAAATTCAAAGCAGTGAGGTAGGAGTTGTTGCTATCTGATTGTTTCTGATCAAAGCTGTCCAGGCAGTTGTTGATGATTGCACTGTGCTGTGTGGGGAGAGCTGTAGTTTCTTTTCTTAGTGTTCATTCAGTGTCTATTTATAACCAGACTAGTAATGTACATGGAGAAGTCTGAGGAATGCCAAGTCATTTTATGTGCCTCCTTCTGGCCAAAGAAGGGTCTGGGAAACAAAAAAAAAAAAGAATGCATTTAAAAGATTGTGTCAAATAAAAGCTCAGAAATGTTGCTTAAAACATGATAAAAACTTTCTGAAGTCTTGCCAGTTCAGATGTGTTTTCTGGCTGGTAAAGTGAACATGATCTCAGGAACTGATACCACTTCTCAGTTTCTGGATTCCAGTTTTTAATTTGAAAGTGATACATGTTTCAAGATGACTTTCATGCTTTTATTAAATTGACATGTAGGATGGCATGTCTCTTCTGAGAGCACATGCACACTTCTGGCTAGGGGTTCATTTGAAATTCATAATGAAAGGTCTCAAATTCTTTTTGGGTGCCAATTTTCTGTCTTTCTTGGTTGGGTCTATCTTTGACTCCACTGGCAGTTGCTGCAGGATTGCATGTGTTAAAGTTTAAATGAGTTTGTTCACCCCAAACTAGTTTTGCAGGTGATGTCTTTACCACATTCCTGCAGTATTCCAACAGTGAGGAATGTTTCCAAGACATATGAACTTGTTGGTTCAAAGCCTTTTTTAATCAATGTTTCCCAGTAAGCCAATCTAGAAGACTTCAACCACAAAGGCATAAGTGAAACTACTTCAGATGAAACTGCATTAACAGTCACTGTTATGGCTACAAATTGGGTATTGAAGCCAGAGTAAGTTTGGATGGATTATGGTTTTGTTTTTTTTTTTTTCCCTTGAAATACAGGTTGAAATGGATATTGTTGAAAAACTTGTGAAAATGGTACCATGTGAACATGAAGACCTGCTGAATATCACTCTTCGACTGCTGCTGAATCTCTCCTTTGACACAGGCCTGAGAAGTAAAATGGTCCATGTTGGTTTGCTCCCCAAACTCACTGCTCTCCTGGGTATGTCTTCTTTTGGTCTAACACAGGCATTTCAGTGAAGCTGTTTGCATCATGGTGTGATGTACCTAAAAGTTGCTGGGTCACTCTTGTTTTTGCCACTTCCTCACCACTCCCAGCTTCTTGGCATTCACATCATCCTCTCACACACAGCTTTCCAGTAGATAACCCTGCTTCTAGGGTTTCTTGAACTGTAGAATGAATCTTCCAGTCTTTAAAAATTACTTCAGTAGCTACCTGAAAACCATGAGCTGACACATGAGTGATGTTTGTAATTCTGGGGAGCACCTAGGAAAAATAGCCAGCAACTTCACAGGGCCTAGGTGATGTAGGTACAAACTAGATATCTAAATATTTATTTTTAGTGAAGCTTGGTATACCTGCTAGCTCTTGTAACTTGTCCAGAGAGATCAGAAATCTCCCAATTTTGTTAGTTTTCAATCTAGGCAGTACTGATTTCTAGACTTGTGTTAAGATCATGTAAGTACATCAGTTACAAGTGAAACTTTTTGTTGTCTCAAGGGGAAAGCCATGGAAACAATAAGGAATTTGGAAAAAGCAGAGGATTGTTCTGTTTGATCACTGTTGTATGCTGGAGTTCTGAGGAGGGACTCTATTGCTTCTTGTGTTCTTTGGCTGATACTGCCTGGAGGCTGCTCTGGTTGATGCACTAAAGGTTTTGCAGCTTTTGACTTTAGGGGTTGCTGAGTGGGAATAGGGAATCTTGTCTGTGTGAATCACTGATGCAAGACATTGCTAAAGTCTTGTGAAACCTGTTGGCTTTGGGATGTGCTGAATCCAGTGCAGAGGGTGGATCAGATCCTGGCTGGGGCAAGGGCAATGCAGTGGTGAATCTCAGCTTTCTCCTCCAGCTATGAAGTCTCTTAGGGCTGTTTGTCTCCTCAATGCTACTTCAACCTCAACAAAGCCTTACTGCTCTTTAGTGAACACCATGAAAACTTAGAGTGCTTTGGAAGCCTTAATCCTGTTGGTGATTATTATACAGCTGCTACCTGGTACAGCCTGAAATGCCTCACATCCTTTTATACTTTCTCTTTGCTCTGGTCTGAGCTAGAACAATGAAAATTGGCATTTGAAAGCCTTCTTCTTTATCTTTTTGTCCTCAAGACAATGTTATTTGGTAGTAAAGTGAACTGAGAAATGGAAGCTGATGGGGAAATCTTTCCTCTTGTTTGAGAGAGGATCTGGTTAGTTTGGTTCAGCTTGGGTTGTAAGGTTTTTGGAGCAGGAACTTGTCCCTTTTGTTCATACAGCAGATAATGCTGTGGTCTGAGGGAGGCTTCTGGGGATTTATCACCCCAGGCAATGGCACACATCACTGAAGTCCCTGCTCCCAGAAATTCTCCATTTAGTATCAGAGTCAGACTGAGCTCACCAGTTAAATATCTGCTTTCTAGTGTCTGTCTGTAACGTGGAGAGGAGAATTGCTTTTCAAATGCCATTTTCTTAGAGTTGTAACTAGGCCTGTGTGAAGGCTGTTTAGCTCAGAAGAACTGGTTGCTAAAATTGTAGCTGTTAGGATAATTACTGCAAGTCCCGCTGGTACTTCCAGAATGTTCAGTGTGTTTCTTTTCTCATCTAGGATGTATTCAACCATTCTTTCTTTTTTTTTAATTTGAATTTTTCATAGAGGCGTGTGCTGTTTGTTCTTGCTTCTCCCTGTAGAATTGGTTGATACTTACTTTTGATGTGCTAAAAATTCTATTACTTGCTTCTTTAAGCCATCACTGGGGTTTGTGAGACTTTTCTTGGTATGGTGATTTGAACAATTCTCAAATGCATCACTTGCCATATCCTGTCTGAGAGAAGTCTGCAATCTGAATAATATAACAGCCATGTGCCAGATGCCCCATTTATACAGGTTATTTGGGTATTAAACACACATTATTCAAGTCAGTACCCTTCAGTTTACATTTGCAGGTCATCTCCAAGTGCTAACACAGCACAACAGCTGTTGACAAGTCCTTGTACAACTCTTAATGCCAAGAGGTCAAGTGTGCTTGACTCAAGCTCCTGAAATTTAGCATTTATGCATGCTGGGCCTCTGAGTCTTTAGCACTGGCTTTGAGATGGGTACAAATTAAGTGTAATAGGTGTTAAGGGGAGAGTTGAGATTGCAAAGAATGAAAGGATTTGTTTGGCAGGGGTTTAGGGCTGAGCATGGAGCTGAATGCAGTGTGCGGTTCTGGAGGATGCTCTGCTTTCCCAAGGGTCAGTGAATTGCTTGGGAGCAGGAAGGCTCTAAGTGGAGGTAGAGGCTGAAGCAGTGGGGATGAACTGGCTCCAACTGAGCTCTCAGGAGAGGAATAAATACACCATGGGTGTAATGGAGAAGGAACATTTTCTTTCCATCACACTCCAGAGTGTTGAGGCTGCTGTTGAAAGCATGGACATGAGAAACTCTGCTTAAGTCTTGGTTTCCATTTTAATTGGCTTTTTCTTTTTAATGGTGCCAATGCCTGCTTCCCCATGTAGCTGTGCCAGTCAGCACCACTTGCTTCTCTTCACAAGTTTTAAGCATTGTATATGACAAAGCTCCTCTTACTCCCTGCAGGCACCCAAATTAATGAGCCACAGCTGATCTTTGTTAGGCTGGGACTCTCCAAGAGCTGTGTGCAGCTGAGGGAAGGTTGGCCTCAGACTTGAGATCTGAAGCTGGAGCAGAGCTGTGGAGGCCTGTAAGATACAGCCTGCTGTACTCAGCTTTTTCCATACATAGGGTGGTTAGGAGCTAGGAAAAGAGATTTTGTTGCTTTGAGTGACTTCCATCCTTTAAGAAAACCTTTTAGATGTTGAATCACCAGGGCCTTGCAGAGAATGTTTTTTGTAGTGTGGCTTTGTTTTAATACTCAGAAATTATGTTTAGAGTGATCTTTCCTTTCCATGCCAGTACATATGAAGTGTGACTTCAGTTGCCTAAGGTGAGAATTCATGTGAATTCACCAAGTGGTTTAAACTAGATGTTTGCCTGAAATGTGGAAAACACAGGTTCAGTGTCTTCCAGTCATCCCCTTGGAAAGAAAGACCAAAGCAGCCTGCTACACACTAATCCATGAAGGTTTGCTTCACTCTTAGAGTGCTCTCATTGTGCTTTGCATGGCAGAATTCAGGGGAAGTGGAGAACAGGAATGACTTGCTCCAATTATGGTAGAGTTTGGAAAGGGGGAAACACAAAGCTGAACTTCAAAACAGGATACAAATCTGTTTTCTTGATTCCTGGAAATGCTCTTCCATTGTTGGACATAAGGGAAATGTTACCCTTTTTCATAATTCTTCCCCTGGATGTGTTATTGGCTTCTAAAGTAAATGCCCTGGCAGCAAACAGAAGAAAACATTCAAGGAAAAATAAAACCCCCTCACTCTTTGTTTGGACCAAATCCACTTTGTTTTTCAGTTAAGTGGCCAAATTGAATACAAAATTTTTAGTACAGCTCTCTTAAATATAGGCACAGCTTGTGATGCATAGTCTTCTAATAAGAGTGCTGTTCTATGCTGACTCTGAGTTGTTTCACAGCCTTTGTGAAGTGAGACAAATAGTTCCTCATTTGCCATGAGAGCAGCAGGCAGCTGGTACAGCAGAGCCAGCTGAGTGCTGCTGAGGGGCTTGAGGCAGCCTGAAAGGCTCTGCTGGAGCCCTGTTGAGAAGCAGCTCCTGGCAGCATCCCTGTGTGGGGGGCAGTGCTGGCATCTCTGCTTCCTCCCATCAGTGAGAAATCCCTGTCCAAGGCTGCAAATTACAGGGAATGCTGCAGAAGCTGTTCCAGTGGGAAGGAACTGTGGTGCTGCTCAGAGAGTAAAAGGAGTAGAACTGACTCTGTGCAGGGAACAAATATCTCTGATGATGTGTGTGTTCATCTCCCAGAGCTGCTGGACAGTTCTCAGGTGTACTCAATACATATTGTCTTGAAGTGTCATTTTCTTTTCACTCACTCCCCAGTGCAAGCCATGCTGAAAGAATAAAAAGCCATTATGCTTGGAAGTCAGACTTAAGTATCTCTTCTGTTGCTTGCAATTACTGTCTGCTTTTAAAAATTGAAGACTGAACACAGACACTGGTGAGCTGAGAAGTGGGTGGGTCACAAAACAGGATTGGTTGCAAATCAGGCCCAAAGGGAACCTGGAGTGCAGAAGGGTTGTGCATACAGCCTTGAAAGTGCCACACAGTGCCAAGCTAGTCAATCTCAAATAGATTTTAGGTGGTGAGGAACATCCTGGGTGTGACCATGGTCACAAGGGTTTTCAGGATAAAGAAGAGATGAGAATGTTGACTCTATGATCAGAAGGCTTGATTTATTATTTTATGATATATGTTACATTAAGACTATACTAAAAAGAAATAGAAAGGAAAAGGTTTCTTCAGAAGCTAGCTAAGCTAAGAATAGACAAGAATGAATAACAGAGATCTGTGTCTCAGACAGAGCAAGAGCCAGCTCTGCCATGAGTGGTCAGTAAATCCAAACACCCACAGGAGACCAATCCCAGGTCTACCTGTTGCATTCCACAGCAGCAGATAACCATTGTTTACTTTTGGTTGCTGAAACTGCAGCTTCTCACAAGGAAAAATCTTAAGAAAGGATTTTTCATGAAAGATGTCTGCGACATCCTGGGTTATGTTTTCCAGCACAGATTACAGTGGCTGAAAGCACTTGGGCCTTGTGGATTTGTGTTTCAGCCAAGCAGAGCAGTGTTTGTTATACAGCACTCTGAAATACAGTGTGGGCAGCCCCAGGGAGCACCAGTTTGGTTTTGCCAGTCACAGATTGTGCCCAGCCTCTCTGCCTTATTAATGTGAGCATCCTGGCATGATGTTCTTCATTTCTTTATTATAAGCATAATAAGAAGCAGTATCCACCTAATTTCAGATAAAAATTCACAGGCTGTGGAAACTCCACAGTAAGTCAGGCTTCTCTGTCTTGTTCATTGAAGCTGGAGAAACCAGAGCAGAGAGTAGCACTGACAGTCACATTTAGTCCTCAGTGAGGAGCCTGTCTTCACTGGATTCATTGATAGAATCTTTTCTGGGAACTGCTGAAATTCCTCTGATATTTTTCCATTCTTTACAAGTTGGGTTTAATGAGCAATCAAAGAATTGCCAAACAGTTGTATGTTGGGCTTCTTAACAATCAAGGCTTGATATGGTCTGCAGCCAAGCTGGATTACAAGGTGACTGCTGTTTAAAAAGCCAAGTAGTACTTTGCTCTCTAATTAACGGAGTGCTGTGGGCTTTTAATGCTCTATTCCTTTTATGAAAGTTTCTTTTAAGAAGGCTTAAAGTAGATGTGCTCTCTTTATGAGTTCACTTGGCCTTTTTGTAATGAACTTATTATGGAGCTTCACACATCTGTTGAAAAATGGAGCTTCTTATAGGCTACTGCAGTGTTTTTTCTGACTTTAATAGGCCTCGTTTATCCTATAAAGAAACATACATTTTCTTACCTGATCAAGTGAGCAAACAATGAGGGTCAGATGTGGCAAAGACCCTAACAAAAAGCACATGTCCAGCCATCAGGGTGAGGTAAAGTCATATCGGGATTGCTTGAAGTTATTAATGGCAGTAAAATTTATGCTTCCTCCTGTTTTCCCAATTAAATTGAGAAACCTTTTTTTCCTAAGGTGGCTCTGCAGCAGCTGGTTCCAATACTGCTTGTGTGAATATTGCCTGGGGTGTCTCCATTCCTTTATAGTGAAGGCTGGCTGAAGCACATTAAGTAACAGTTCAACTACAGGGACCAGTCTGTTGGAAAGCAGCAATTATTAAGGGATTTATTTTAATGGTAGTTTTTTTATCATTTGTGGTGAGTATGGCCAAGACTTACAAAAAAAAAAAAAAAAAAGAAAACCCCTCAACAACAAACAAAAAGAACCCCGCCACAAAAAACCCCACAAACCAAAACCATCTCTTAATATTAATTTTCAAAATCCTTGTTAGAAGTGCAGATAGACCTAAGCATGTCTGAGTGGTATAAGGAGAGGGGGTTGCACAATGTGTCTTAGAACTCAGCATTTAAATTTAGATATTTTGAATGTGGATATAGACAGCAAACTTTAAAGAAGAAATGACTTCTCCTTTTGAGAAATACAGAACTGAATACAGAGACTCATCACTGTCAGGTGAGTGGAGCTCCTTGCTCTGTGTGCTGGTCACGAGTGCCTGTGTGAATTTACCTGTGTTACTTGCTGTTTTAGTAAAGAGGATAACTTCAGTGGAAAATAAGGAACTAACTTCATGTGTGTTGACTGAAAATAAAAATGCTCATGGCAGCAGCAAGGACAGCAGTGAAGAGATGGCAGCAATCTAAAGATGAGGGAGCCAAGTTGTTGGAAATTCTTTGAACTCAGGAATGGAAAGGATCCCTGAGCCAGTATTTCTGTTGTAGAGCTTACAAGATGTGACTGATTAATTCAATGCTTTTAATGATTTCTTAGCTTATTGCAAGAGCAAATTAATATTTAACAGTAAAAAGTAAATCTTCTGCTGAGCTGTTGACATCTGAAAGCTTTACAGAGCTTAACTTGGATGCCTGAAGCATGACAGAACACAACTAGTTCTGGTTTATTGGAAAAAATCCCCATAAAGAAGGGGTGGGGCATTTCTGCTAATCTTCCTGATCTGTGGTAACATCATCATGAAGAGGGCCAGGCTGGAAGAGAGGAGCACCTTTCCCAGAGCTGCTGTGAAGGCTGCAGGCAGAGGGGCACCCTCAAAGCACCACATGGAACAATCTTGCTGCTGGGGTAGTCCTGGAGCTCCTGAGGATTTTACAAGTTCAGATGTAAGGGAGAAGGTTACACTCTGCTTTCCTTCAAGGTTCAGGTGTAAGGGAGAAGGTTACACTCTGCTTTCCTTCAAGGTTCAGGTGTAAGGGAGAAGGTTACACTCTGCTTTCCTTCAAGGTTCAGGTGTAAGGGAGAAGGTTACACTCTGCTTTCCTTCAAGACATGTGGAAGCATCTTAACTCACAAGTTTGTTGCTTATTTAAGAGTTTCTCAAATGCTTGTTGCAGTCCAAGAAATCAACTGTAGATTCCCCATATCTGCAGTTGCTGAGGTGAGAAATGCTTTGTCAGTTGTTAATATTCTCTTCAAACCCTTTTAAATGGGTGCTTGAAGAATATGGAATTCAATTCTTGCTATCTGGAAGACTCAAAACTCAACCAATATTTAACTGCACTTTTTGGGCTTTGTAGATTTGAACCTCAGGTTTGTACTTCAGCATCTTCAAGACAGGTAAAACCAGTTTCCATTTCAGAGTGGTGAATCATCCCTTTCTCAAGGCAAGAGAACCCATCCTGCATTGCTTTGTTCCTCCTCCAAGCAGGAGCATGTTGGAATCCAGCTGCACAATCCATTCAGAGGAGCACAGGAAGCCTCCACCTATTTCCTTTCCCTCTGAATGCCAAACTAGATTAGAAGGGTGTCTTTAGATCCAAAAAGTCTCAATATTTTCTAGTAATTTTAATCAGAGCAGTTGATGAAATCATCTGAATTAATGAAATCATAGTGCAGATATGGCAAACATTCTGCATGTCCTGTACACTTCCATTTAATCTACATAACATGGTGGAGACTTCTAGAAGAAGATCTTTGCTTAGAATTTTTTCCACTTGCTTTTGAAGTGTGTGTTTACTCTAGTTTGAATCAGACTGAGAACCTGTTCTGATTTCTGGTTTTTGGTAATAACAGTCCTTAACTCTTTTTTTCTATTTCTTGCTTTCTTTCTTGGTCATAGCCTAACCCAAAACATAATATTCTGTGGAGAAAAGAGAAGCAGTTTTATCTTCTTCTTTCAGGGATAATCCTATTGCCTCTTGATTTCTCTCTAATCTGAATTTTAGTTGATTTCTTTCTGCTTTTTGAGGTCTATGGGATATACCTCAACTAATCAGCTTCCAGTTTCTGTGTGAAGTCATGAGTTCAAGTATGATTGGTTATAGCCCATCCTAAGGACAAAAAATGGGGTATGTTTTGCCTCAGAAAAGGACACACCTAATTAGAGCAGTGTGTTAATTACCAGCCTTTCTGAGTGGCAGTCCTACACTGAGGTGCTTACTGAATATTTTTCAGTCTGTCTTAGAAATAGAGCCTGAGGTTCCAGACATGCAGCTTTGTTTTTTCTTGTGCTGCAACATTAAATAACTCAAATTAGTCCGTTTTTAGTCCTTTAGGATTCATCACTAAAGTTCTTTTTTTGTGTCCTAGGAAAAAAAATGTAACCAGGTTTCAGATGTGGCATGTACTGAGTTCTTTGGGAGAAAGGGAAAAAATCCCAAAAAACCAAATCCCAAACCCAACCATGGCAACATTGAGATTTTAAATTAGACTTATGGTATGAAGCCAGTTTTAAATAACATAAAGGGGGCACAGGAGGGGTTATTAGTATGTAATTACTATCATAATGTTTTATTTACAATGTCTAGTCTCCTTGAGTCTGAGCAGATTTGAAAATTCTTTCAGTTTCTCTTGATAAAATAAACTGATATAGCCAATCTGATTTATATTTACATATGTAAATCAAACCAATATGTGTCTAGAGCACACATGGACTAACTCAGTCCAACTGTTTCAGAGCTGGTTGTGAGGAATGAGATGGGATAGAGGTAAGTGGAGATATCTTTCTATCAGTTTTTTCCTAAAATCACTGCTAATTATGATACATTTGAATAAACTCTTGATTAATCTGTTTTCTGACATTAGGGTGAGACAGATACAGATCTGATATTCAGTTTGTGGCATTTCTAATAATCTAGATTTCTTACTTGCCTAATCCTGCAGCAGATCATGTTAGGGTGGTAGAGTTTGAAACTGAAATAAAGACTCACTCTGCTATTTTAACAGGTATTTATCCTCATTTGTCTTCTGGTTTTGATTTAGTGTTGTTAATGTTTTGCACATGGGTGGGATAGGGCATATTTCATATCTAATGTGGAGACATTGATTATTCCATTAGAAATGATGGCTGCTTGATTACTGATAGTGTTATATTGGAATAATTTAGTCCATAATTTATATTCTCCTCTTCACTTTAGCATTTGAAAGCTGAATGCTGCTCTTGAGACTGGCAATTCAGTTTTACAGCTTTAGGGTTTCTCTTTTGTCATGGAGCTAAAGGAAGATTTTTTTATTTTAAGCTCACAAAGTCAACCAAAATGTAGGACTTGATCTTGTGATCAAGAAATGATATTTTTTTCTTTAGCCTCTGCTACTAATACTATTTAGATCTTGAACCATAATAAGAACTAAACATGGAATTCAGGCATTGGTCCCCAGAACTGGCACATGGCTTCTTATTAATGTTCAAAGGCTAAAAATCTGAAGCCATTTTGAACTCAGAACCCATCATGTATTTATTTCCCTCTCTAATTTGCAGAAAACTAGTTGTGAAAATAGCCCCAGGGACCTGATATTTTTCCATCCCATCTGCTCCAGCTGAACTACAGCTGCAAAAAAAAAAAAAAAATCTTAAGTATTGTTTCTATAAACTGTTGAGTGTATTTTATAACACAATAATTCCCACAAAATCAGTAACTGCAGTTAATGACTGGTTTGTTAAGGCATTAACTGCACTCAGCTGGGAATGACCAATTTCTCAGGAATGGCTGTATAAGAACTAAAGCTAATTCAGTTACACTTTCAAATAATTGTTTGCTTAATTAATGGTAGATTCTTGTGGAAATCCTATCAAAGTGCTCATGACCCCCACATTTAATATCCAATGAGTTCATTATGATTCATGTTTTATTATAAATACCAGAAGAATCCATAATGACTAGGCCATTATTTTCCAGGGCTGCCCTTACTGCTTTAGGCCATTTGGCTATTCCACCTTCAGTCATAAAAAGCTTGATGCTCAAAACTTACCAGCTTTTGTAGGCCACAATTTTCTGGCACCTCACCAAAACTTTGGTGATTTTTATGAACACATTTGGCAGAGTTCTGTTTTTTGGGGTTTTTTTTTCTCTTGCTTTTTCCAGTTAGGGCAATAATTGATCCTTACTCTACCCAGCCATAAGGAAATCTTCCTTGCAATGTCTCCTTTTTCACGTGTGGCCTTCAGCAGTGGTCAAAAATAGCAGAAAAGTTATCACTTGGTGCTTTGGAAAGCTGCTTTCCAGCCAGCTGCTGGGCAGGGTTTGACATTTTTACAGCCAATCTTTATGCAATGCTTGACTCAGGGTTAATTAATTAGCATTCAGATGAGTAGAAAATAATGAGAAAAAAGGAGCTTGGTACTGACATATTCAAGTAATAGTCAGCAGCTGCCAGTTGATATTTTTGGAAGTGAAGTACCAATGTAAAAGGATGAGAATTGGCTTGGTAGGTTTTTCAGAGTCTGTCATTCTTCCCCTTGTGTGTAACCTTCAGCCTGCAGGTGATGTTAGAGTTTAAAATGCAGGTGATGTTAGAGTTTAAAATGCAGGTGATGTTAGAGTTTAAAATGCAGGTGATGTTCGAGTTTAAAATGCAGGTGATATTTGAGTTTAAATGCTTCAGCTGCTGTGTCTGTCCCCTTCCTATCTTCAACCAACTCCTTCTCCCTGGTCTCCAGTCAGCTTCCCTGCAGGCTGTGTGCTTCCAAGTGAGCATGAGATGAACAGTTGTGCTAAATCATGTGCTTAGGAACAACCACCTCCTCTTGATTTTCCTGCAGTGTTTTACTCTCTGGATCGGGAATTGTCCCTGAATTTTGTGTGAGAACTTAGAAAATCACAAGATTTTGCTTTTCCTTCCTGTGTGCATCCATAGGGAAAGTAGAACAGTGAAACTTGCAGACATCAGCCTGAAATCTCTTCCTTTCTGGGAAATTCAAATGAAATGAAACTTAAAACACATACACCATTAAATACTTCAAAGATGAGTTAATGGCAGACTGTTTGCCTTCAGCTTTTGTTCTGTAGTTTACTTTTATCCACAAGTTTGTAGAATTCACTTCTTTTACTCACAATTGAAAAGTACTTCCTTGCTGAGGCTGTGCAATGATTGTTTGTGACTTAAATGCTTGAAACCCTTCTCTGTTCCCCCTGTTGACAATAGGACAGGGCAATCCAGGGAAAATTGGTCAGGTAACTGCACAGCAAGGAGGAACTGAAATTCAGTTCTTCTCTTGGAAGCTAGAACTGTCTTTGCCTTTTGTGTGTCATGAAATCTACTTTGTGGAATGCATTTTTTGAGAATTATTTAAGCTCTGGTCATTAGAAAGCAACTTTTCAGGACTTTGTTCGAATTAAATAAGTTTATTTGGATTCCACATATTCTTCACACTTTAGGTTGAGTATCTGGGTATTTTTGATTATTTTTGGCAGTTTTGAAATTGAGGTAGTGCTGTCATTTAGCACTGACAGCCAAGGTGTGTTCAGGCATCAGAAAGTTTATTGTGACCAGCTAGACCTTTGAAAAAAAAGGGGTTAAAAAATGCTGCAGAATTTCCTCTAAGAAAGAAAACAGGTCTTTACTGTTGTATCAGCCTGTTATGATTGAAAATAAGCCACTAATATTGCCAAATACCAGGGAGCTGCTGAGCTTACCAAATATAAAACTGTATCTTCACTGAGGCTTTATGTTAGCACAAATGAAACTTGCAAAAATGAGGAAGAAAAAACCCACAAAGGACAGAGGTTAAACAGTAACATTTAGTATCATTCTTGTTAATGGTCTGGCAGTTCATGTGTGCTGAAGGTCTGGTCAAACTTTATTCCAGTTCTTCTTGTTGGTGTTTTGGGGAGCTTTTCTCTCTTTTATACTTGCTTACCTTTTATTTCACACAGAGTTTCCTGCATTACCCAGCTAAGTGTAATTGTCAATTGAGTCTTAAAAGTCCTAAATACAGTCTTGGAGTGTTAAGAGCAGTGTAAACAGATTTTTTTCTTTAGACCTGTGAAATTTGGAGGTATAATTTCTTCTGTAAACTTCTAAATTTGTATAGAAGAAACCTTGACCTGTATGTATGGGAAGTTTTTCTCATGAAATTACTGTTTTCCAGTGTTCTGCAGGTGAATAGGTAGGTAATGTGACCAGTCACAGGAGAAGCACTAAAGAGAACACACACTTCCTTTTGTTTGCTGCTACCTTCTGTGCTTTTATTTTCATAATGATCAGAGTAGCTTTCACATTTGGGCATTATCCTTCCTCCCACATTACATGTATGGAAGATTGTGGTATCAGTTATGTTTTTTCAAACAAGTAAGACTTTAAAAAGATTTGAAATGTCAGCTCTGATTTTAGATTTAACATGGCTAAGAATGCTTCACTCACTGGTATGGCAGCTGCCAGAGGGCTTTCATGGGTCTCTTTGGATAATTCCATTTTGAAAAGCACTCATTCTCAGGATAAAGGCATGATATCCTTGCTGCTCAAAGGAAATTCCAGCTCCCACTGATGTATGCAGAAGGGAAATTTTGCTGATTGAGGTCTTTGTGCTTTGCCAAGTTGTTACACAGATATTTTCTGACTTAGCTTCAATAGAAGTGGGAGGCAGGGTATTGCTGATGAGTTGTGTAAGAACTGTGAATGAATCTGGAGTTGGTGACCTTATTACATCCTGGTTTAACTAATGTACACATTGAGATGCAGGGTTTATCCCATATATAGCCAATATCCTGCTAGTGCAGGGCTAGAGGAGAACTTGAGAATGCTCAGTGGCTTTCAGCAGTGAGTCAGAAGCAAATTTGTCTGTGTTGTTCTTAAACATTTGTATGTTTGTGTAAGATGATTTTATAGAACCTTTCAGTTAAATACTTCATACCCCACTCACAGTAACTGCTCCAGTTTTCCCTAGGAATCTTTCTCTTTAGTAAATATCACTGTGAACATACTCTGATGTAGTTTTTGATATGTATGAAACACAAAAGGCACCAATGGGATTCTATTGCTATTTAGGAGAGTAAAACAACCAGTATTTGCTTGAAAGGCAGTGGATTCCTTCACTCTTAGTGGTAGTTCTTATTTTTCTCTCTACCACCTCTTCTTAGTTGTAGTTCTTATTTTTCTCTCTGCCACTGGTGCATTCTTTATTAATTTCAATAGGAATATCCACAGCTAAATCCTTATTTTCTAGCTGGAAACTGATTAAGCCTTTCTCTGCATGGCCAGTCATTATTAAGCATTCCTTTCACAAAATAAGTACCTTGTAAAGTGGAGTTAAGGAGTGTTTTGAGGCGCTGGGAAGAGGAAGGAGTATTTACCATTGCCCTGGTTCCCTCTAATATGCACTAATATGTGGTTCATTTGGCTAGGCCAGGCCAGGACCCTTTCATTAAGGTGTCATTTCTGATTTAAATTTTCCCTCTATTAGTTAGGATTGTTCTGCTTTTCATTTTCCTCTTTTGAGTATTAAACAACAGCTAAAAATTCTCAGAGTAATATTTTTTTTTTCTCCTTCTAGGAAACGAAAATAACAAAAAAGTCGCGATTTGCATTCTGTATCACATCAGCATGGACGATTGCTTTAAATCGATGTTTGCATACACAGACTGTATCCCTCAGGTACGTGATGAGCCCATCAGATCCATCTTCCCTCGTGCTCCGAGTGCCTCCCTCGCTCATGGCAGAGCTCGCACTGACACCCGCAGGTGACAAAGGGAACAGCCACGGAGCTGCTTGGCACTCAGGCACCTCCTCCTCAGGCAGGGAATGTTCTCTGGGATTTCACGGTGCCCTGCAAAAGCAGAGGTGACCGAGCTCTGTCACTGTTGCTGACACTTGAGCTGCACTAATGAACTCCTGAAATTACAGGTGACCCGAAGGATTCCTACAGAAGATTGGGAATGCTTCAGAGAGATTAAAGCTTGTGCAGAGCAGCTCCTTAGGGAATGTAGTGGAAAGTATTTCCTTTACAGTTTTAGAAGGCATTCTTGCCTGATCCCATTGGGTATCAAAATGTCAGTGTCTCCAGTATTGCAGGATATGAACTGGAAACCAGCCAAGGAGGGTTACATTCCTACATGACAATTCCTTTTCCAACTGCAGGCATGTACAGCAAGGGAGACTGGATGGCTGTGGAAGGCTCTTCACTGTTCTTTCAGCCTGCATTTTGTTACTTAACTCATTGACTCAAGCAGACACAATATCATGGGGCTTGGGGGTTTGTGGGTATGTTTGGTTTTTTGTGTGCATGTGTTTTGTTTCTTGTTGGTTTTAGTTTGTTCTTTTTCTCAAGTACCAAGTCCTCTCTCACTGACCTTTTTCTCAGCCCTGGTGAGGCTGGAGTTGAGAAAGCCTGTGTTACCCAAGTGTAAAAGCTCTTTGGTAGCTTTTTCAGAATTGCACCATGGTATCTTCTTTCCTGCCAAATAGGTTTTTAACATCAAACACTTCCAGAATGGAAAGTTGTCATGGAAAAGTTATCAAAATGTTTCTGCTCATTACCTTATGGCAAAATCAGTGAAGTTTTTCCACATGCAAGATGATTTTGGGTAATAGAGAGGGGAGAACTGGTGGGAATAACTAATATATGTTACAAAGTGGTCTTGTAAACATCCTGCTGTCTTTTCAACTACAAGAAGGAATTACTTTTTAAGGCATTTGTGTGATGTAAGGCACCTGTTTTGTTCTGGCAGTTACCAGCCAAACTCAAACTCCTGCACTGGTGTCTTAGGACTTGCTTGTGATGTGCTTTCAGGGGATCTTGGTGTGACTCCTGGACCCCCTGTCCTTGCAGAGCTGTCTCCAGAGACTGGTGGAGCAGCAATTCTGCTGCCTTCACTGGGCTTTAGTGAAGTAAACAACCAAGGTGGAAAGTATAACTGGCTATTGATGCTTCACAGGTCACATCTGCACACTGTTCAAAAAGAAGCTGAGCAACCAGAGCTTAAATTTTACTAATCAATGTTCAAAATTAGCATGGTTATCAAGGAAGACAGGTAGCAGAAAGCATTAGGAAGTGGGTAAGGCATCAGGAAAAGACAATGACTGTTTTAAATGGACTCACTGCTATCTAATTCTACCAGAGAAACCCAAAATCTCCTTTCAGTGTTCTATGTTCCAGTGTTACCTCTTTTCAGAATGCTATACACCCTCGTGTGGGTTTGTCTCTTTGAGGAAAGGCGTTCATTAACAAATACTAATTAATGTTTAGCAGTCTAGCAAGTGCTTGGAGAAAGCAGCCCCTGTGTGATTGTGGCTGCCTGAAGGGCTTGCCCGGGGCTGGCTCGTGGATTGCAGGAGTTAGGGAGTGCTACTCCAGTAACAGTTAAAAGTGAGCATTAACAGTTCATTCTTGTTTAGACCTCAGCAATGCGTGTTTTGTTTAAATAGGTGCAAATGCCATCCAGATGCTTATAAAAGCCTTTATTGGTAATAACCTGGCCAATCAAAGGGCATGGTTAGGCAGTGATGTCATGGTGATATTTAATATTTTACCGCAGAGCGGTGTGCAAGGTTCTCCAAAGCTGCCCACATGTTTTCCACCACGCTTGTCCTGTTTGGGCCCTCTTTGATCTCTAAGCTTCTTTTCAGCTTAATGCTGGTAAACGTCCTCTCTTGACAGCCCCCTTTGCTCCTGTCCGCCATTATCTGCTGAAGTTCAGAAAGCAGAGCATCACTTCAAACAGCAGAGTCGGGAGTAACCGCTCAGGAGAGATTCCTGAGGCATGCAGTTCTGGCATAATCATTCAAAGATGTTGGAGCTGGCCTTGGGGAGGGGGTTGGACAGAGGTGTATGTGAACACAGAGCTGTGGGGGTTGGCCTCTGGTCACTGGTAAATAAGTGAAGGCAGGTGCCAGAGAGTCTAGACACAGTGATTTCAGTGCTGGTCTGTGGTATCTGATACTCAATATGGGACTTGTCTGATTGAACACTACTGCCTCTTCATTGCACATGCTGCAGCCTTTTTACTGCCTTCCTGTTAAATCAGTAAAAGATGACAATGGACATAGTAAAAGCAGAACAAATTTAATTTTAATATTTCCTATTTGGCAGCAATTACTCTTCCTTTTGAAGTGGCACAAGAAGCAATCAAATTAAATGAAGACATAATGGGAAACATGGAACTCGTATGAAACTATTATTTTAAAATTTGAACGGCTTTAATTGAAACTGGATATATTTTTTCTTTTATAGAGAAGTAGTTCAGTAATTAACAGTGTAATCCCATCTTGTTAAACATTTAATTTCCACAGATTTTGTATTGTGTAAGTAATGAGAATGCTTCCCTTCAAATTATTTGAAGGGTTTTAAAAATCTGTTTTTAAAGGTTTTGTAACAGAAGAGTTGCAGGGGGTGATTTTTGAATGCTCGTGTTCTACTTGTTAAATGGCAATTTTCTTCTCTGTTAATTCCCTCTTATGTGACTGTCAGGCTTAAGGATTTAATAAACCAGGGATTTTATAAGTTCTTAAAACAACCTAGAGAAATCTGATTCTACCTTTTTAAGAAAAGGAGGAAGAAATCAATGATAGCTTTTAAATGAGTACATGAAAATCTCAGGAAAGTCATAAATAGCCATGTTGTAATGTAGTTTTTATTTTGGGGTTTTGGTTCTCTTTGGAATGAGAGCCTGATATCTGCTAATAGGTAAACATACAGAATGGCTGGAGTAAAATAATTTGGAGAGAATTCCTGCAATCCTATTGTTTATTTTCTCCTGTTTAAATGGATTCTTCACCTACTTTCTCTAGCTTTTAATGCATCACAAACTTGTCTTTCCACCAGGGGGCAAGCACACAAATATTTAATGATTAGTTAATCATGAAATTTAATGATTTGTTGCTTTCTTGTCCTCCCATCGCTTTCTGAGCTGCAGTTTTTGTACCTCATGTCCTGCTTATCTTTAGGCTTAGTTGTTTCTTCTTCCAGTAATCTCAGTCTTGTCATCACACTGCTTTGCATTAGAATCTAACCATGTCTGGTGAACTGAGTGGGTTTTAGCAGCAAACAGGGTGATGTCCCCCAGCCCTGAAGTTGTGCAGGGTTTGTCTGCCAGGATTGCAACCAGAGGGAGAAGAAATGGGTTTATTTCAGTCATGTTCATATATTCCAAATGCCATTTCAATGTTGCTGTTGAACCAAATGAGCCAGGATAGGCAGCCTGTGATGTAATGGACAGTGCAGGGCCAGGTGTGGGAAATGATGGCAATCCATGGGGTAGCAGCCTTGGCAATTCCCTGGCATTTGCTGAGCAGTTTGAACAGGATTGTAGGTGATTGTCTACTTACATGAATGTTACAGAAGAATGGGATTACTGCTGAGCAGTCCGTGGGATGTGGCAATTCAGCTCTAGCTGATACTGGCAGCTGTAAAGAGAAAGAACAGTGCTGCAGACACAGCTAAAATACCTATTGATGGAGTAACTCACAGCAAAATAGTAGTAGAATTATTTTGCACTTAAATACCTGTTTAGAGTCATAATTTTATTAAGCTAATAGGTATTAATCTGACTTTATGTGGAATTAAGTTGTGGGGTTGTTTTTTTCACCATATTAAAGTCACCTAAGCTTTCAAAACAAATTTATCCATTCACAAATACTAAAAACCAGTCAAACAAAAATTTCAGTGGTAGCAATAAAATGTAACTAAGCCAAGTTAATTTAAGGTGATGAGTGATTGCCATTTTTGGCACTTTAAAGGATTGTTATCCCTAAATAATGGAACTCTACATGTCATGCCCCTGACCTTTGTAACTTTCACTGTTCTTGCAGAAATGCTGAACACTGATTTTTAAAAAAGGTACTGCAGTTGATATCATAACACTGCTTTTCTAATGTTTTTGAAAGATTAATGACCCAAGTGTGCTTGTGTTTCTTGGCAGCTAATGAAGATGCTTTTTGAATGTCCTGATGAGAGAGTTGACCTGGAACTTATTTCTTTCTGTATTAACCTTGCTGCCAACAAAAGAAATGTGCAGCTTATCTGTGAAGGTAACTGGACTGAGGGTTTGCTGGGGGCTTTAGAGATGACAACACTTTGTATCTTTTCCTTTATTATACTAACATAAGTAAATTATGTATATTTGAGTGATTTATAAATGTATAGATGTGTTTTTAAAAAATAAAATGCATGTGTTTGGGTAATGATTGCAGACAAATGGCCACATCCTCCTCACAGTTTGCTCTTGGTGGCAGAAATGACATTTGAAGGAGATGCCCACAGTTCTGAAATACAAGCTGATAACATTGCTATGGGAAACTATGGCTGTATGGAGACATCAGGATTTCATTCTGCCTGATGCCTAAAATCCATCTTTGACTGGTGTTTCACCTGCCAGTATCAAATGAATAGCAGAGATGTCTTTCAATTGCATCTTTCCATTATTTTTTTAAGATAATTGAGCTTCTTTTGGGCTCTAATATTTTGATTCATGGTCTAGATAGTTCTGATGTTCTTTCAGTAATTCTGGACTGCTTTTAAAGTTTCATTATTTTCATACTAGCACTTTTAAATGAAACAATATTACTCAGTAGCTCCAACTTTCACTTGTGCTCAACATTTTCCCAAAAACTGCTGCAGTCACTTACTGGCCTTCAAAGGGGACAATTGCTGTCAGGAGATTCTGTGGCCTGAAATTCCACTTTTCAATTCTGTACACAGCTCTATAGAAGGGGGAGCAGGGAGATCCAATTTTATATTGAAGGTGAAACTCAAGCTAGCAGCACCTTTTAGGTAGGCAAGGGTAAACATAATGGTAACACTGGCATTTGTTCTATGTGGTCAAGTACTTCAGATCTGTTCCCATGCATTGACCTTTGGTAAATAAACTTCTAAAACCCTAACAACATATTTATCCCATGGAATGAGGAGAGCAGTCTCTGTGCCTGGACTAACTGCTGTGCACTTTTTCTTTCTAAACTTTACAGCTTAAAGCATTTGTTTGTGTGCATGTTGATTTTTGATCAGCCAGTACTTCCCTGGTTTTTCTTCTTGGGTTTTTTTTTTCCTTTTTTTTCTTTTTTCTTTTTAATTTGGAGACTTTTCTAAGTGTTTGTTTCTTTTCA
The DNA here is from genome assembly GCF_012460135.2 of Molothrus ater. Lineage (NCBI taxonomy): Eukaryota > Metazoa > Chordata > Aves > Passeriformes > Icteridae > Molothrus > Molothrus ater. Next base: position 2,076,157 of record NC_050486.2, read on the forward strand.
GGAAATGGTTTGAAAATGCTCATGAAGAGGGCTTTGAAGTTTAAGGATCCATTGTTAATGAAGATGATCAGAAATATTTCACAGCATGATGGGCCAACTAAAAGCCAGTTTATTGTAAGTATTGGGTCTTACCTGATGTGATCTCTGTTTTTTATCCTTCTGGAAAGGTCTGGCTCTGGAGAGCTGCCGTGGTTTGTTTTGTAGGGTGTCCAGTTTAGGTTTCCTTGTCTGTCCTGGGGTGATTTATGTTTTGTTTTATAAGGCTTTCTCAGCTGCTAGATCAGAGTTTGGATCCCCCACTAAGGGGAAAACAGGCCTTAAGCCTTATCCAGTAAGTTTCAAAACAAACACACAAACCCAAGCAAACAAACAAAAATGCCCCAGCTGCTGGGGTGAACATCATAACAATTAAGTTATCCTAAATTTCTGCTTTTGGACCTAGAGAGAAAAATCTGCTGGTTTTTTTTTTCTGCCACTGTATTAAGTGTGTCTTATTTGTGGGTATTTTAAATATTAAATATTTAAATATTGATCCTGTAAAGCCACCCTTTCAAAAGAAAGGAGGAAAACACAACATTCTAATCATGGAGATTTTAAACATACTCTTAAAATGTGAATCAAATATCAAATTGTCTTAAAGCTGTATAAAAGAAGTAGAAGCCATTATTCCCCTGTTCCTGTCCTCAGAAAATATTTATATATTATATTATAGTTATTTATTAAAATTTTTAGGTAAAGAACTCCGTTACTACCACAGGATGGTTTTCTCTATCTTCTTTTCCTTTTTTTCTAAGAGCTTTTTGAAACTCTGTGCTGTAGTAACTACTTTTGGAGCATTGAAAGAAAGATCCACATTCTTTGAAAGTGAAAGGATGTAGAGGAAGAGTGCTGAAATGTTTTCTTGGATTATTCATCAACTGGAATTGAAACTGCCGTATGAGTCCTTATTTCAGGAGCAAAGTCTCTTTAGTTTTCTTTTGAGAACTAGCTTTAGTTTGGCTGAGATGGGAGTTCTTCAGAAACCCAGATTATTCATTTGTAATGCTTGTTGCTGTATTTTCTTCAGGAATATGTTGGTGATTTAGCAGCTCAAATATCAAATTCAGAAGAAGAAGAATTTGTGATTGAATGCCTGGGAACACTTGCAAATTTGACCTTACCAGAGCTGGACTGGGAACTTGTGCTGAAGGAATACAAACTGGTTCCATATCTCAAGGATAAGTTAAAACCAGGTCTGTACAATGTTGGGTTGGGCTTCCAAGGCAGAGTCTCACTAAGATTATTTAGAGTGCTCAGAGTAGAGTCCATTTACCTTTATAATTTGTGGTTGTTTAGGACAACATAACACTGAAGAATAGAATCATCATCTGCAGATAAATACACAAGTGCCAGTAGATTAAGGATTCCTGAGAGAGGTAATACTTCCTACTTCTGCCTTGTGCCTTAGCAGGTTCTGCTGAGGATGACCTTGTTTTGGAAGTGGTGATCATGATTGGCACCGTGTCCATGGATGACTCCTGTGCTGCTCTGCTGGCTAAATCTGGGATCATCCCTGCCCTCATCGAGCTGCTGAATGGTAAATTGGCCAGTGTGGCAGCAGGAGCTGTCATTGGCATTGCTGTTCCCTTGCAAGGCAGGGCTTGGTGTTGGTGTGAGGAAGGAGCAGCAGTTCCTCTGTTAGTGACAGATTCTGAGTGGTCGTTCCATAGATTGGGGTTTTCCCACACCTTCACAACTCTTTTGTCACAGACATCTTTCATGAAAAATCCTTTCTTAGGATTTTTCCTTGTGAGAAGCTGCAGTTTCAGCAACCAAAAGTAAACAATGGTTATCTGCTGCTGTGGAATGCAACAGGTAGAGCCGTGATTGGTCTCCTGTGGGTGTTGGGATTTCCTGACCACTCATGGCAGAGCTGGCTCTTGCTCTGTCTGAGACACAGATCTCTGTTATTCATTCTTGTCTATTCTTAGCTAGCTTCTGAAGAAACCTTTTCCTTTCTATTGCTTTTTAGTATAGTCTTAATGTAACATATATCATAAAATAATAAATCAAGCCTTCTGATCATGGAGTCAACATTCTCGTCTCTTCTTCATCCTGAAAACCCTTGTGACCATGGTCACACTCTTTAACCATCAAAACCTTCTATTGGTGAGATTTGAAATTGTGCTGGATTTTTCTTCTCCTTGCAGCTCAGCAGGAAGATGATGAGTTTGTGTGCCAGATCATCTATGTATTTTATCAGATGGTGTTCCACCAAGCCACCAGAGATGTCATCATCAAGGAAACACGTATCTTTTTACAGATTAAACATCTAGAATTGCAGCACTTAATTTGCCACTGCTGGTGTTTGACTTCTGTTTCTCTTGCAGTAACCTCATGATCTCTGAGGTTCCTTTGTAAAAGTTTATTTCAGCTGAAGAAAAAACCCAAGCAGCCTAAGCATGGAAAGGGACTGTAAGATTAATAGTAAAGGTTAAAACTTAGTTTGCTTTGAAGCAGGGAGGGGAGTAGGAGGGGATCACTGATCCAGCTGACTCATTAGTTGCTATCCAATCTGATTTACTGTCTGAATTTGTTTTGCAAATCATAATGAAATTCACAGTTCATAGAAGAACATATGTAGAGCATAAACAAACTTTTTGTACTGCACCATTACACAAATATGTTGCATGGTCTGAAATTTTGTGGGCCTTAACTGAATGTTGAATTTTATTGAAGCATTCAGAATGGGTTGAACGAGCCCTGGGAGGGATAGCAAATTAGTGATTACATTGCTAGCAATACAAAGAACACTTCTTCATGGAATCTCTGTGGAATATCTGAGAAGCCATTTGGGTGGTTGTTCTTTGTGTTCTGGATGGACTCCTAGGTTGCTAGCTTTAAAAAATTAAAGATAAGAAGTTGCATCTCTTGCTAATTCTGGAACGATAAAGCCACCAACATTTGAGAAATGCTTTCTTGCTACATGAGATGAAAAATTCCTGCAAATTAGTGAAATTTGAAGAACCTAGAGTTGTGGGAGGGGGGAAAAATGTTTTTCTCCTTAACAGCTGCTGTGCAGAAGCTCCAGCATACCTCATAGACCTGATGCACGATAAAAACGCTGAGATCCGCAAGGTCTGTGACAACACTCTGGATATCATAGCGGTAGGTCTGCCTTCCTTCATCCCTCCAGAGCCTCTTTGCACAAGGCAGTGCTAAAAAACCTGAATAGATTCCAAATTGGAAGTAATTTTCTTGTGCAACATTCTAATCATATGGATAAAAGATGAATTTTCAGGGCACAATGATAATCATTAGGCTGTGCATCATGAAGTGTGTGTGTACTTTGAAAATTCATACAAGTTAACTTTACACTTTTTAAAAGTGCTTTTAGACTTTTATAAATTAATCACATTACATAAGTGTGCCAAGCTTTCATTATTTCTTAGTTCTCCAAACAAATGGCTCTTGTTACCCAGCAGATTTATTCAGCTTCTCTGCATTGCCTGGTGCCAATATTTGTTTCAAAAAGAAAATGTGGCAGCAATCCTGATGCTGGCTGTTCCCTGCTGAGGGAACAGACACTGTAATATTGTCTTCACCTTTTGGATAGGTTTCCTTTAGCTACATAACTTGGTTTGTCCAGCTATCCATGGATCACAGTCAGCTTTTGGAACAGTTGTATTGTGCTGCTAAATTGGAAAAAAGAAAGAATACTGAATTATCAAGTGCTGTTGAGGATTGTAGTGACTCTGTATCCTATTGGGTGTAGAGTAGTTGTCATGAAAATTAAATTTTATAGTCAAAAACAATTTAACTGAGTCAAGAGTTAGCAAGTCAGCATCTATATTGTTCCTTTTTCAGTTTAATTACATGTATTGCAGCTTGTTCTCTGAAAAGTTCAATATAGTTGAACTTCTAGTTTGAACAGTGTAAGCCTAACTTACACTGCAAAATACTATATATAGTCTAGTTTGGCTTCGTCTGTTATACTCATTAATAAAGTCTTCTAATTTAATAGTGAAATAACATTTTCTGAACTGGAATTCTTTTTAGCTGGCTCTGTCTTTTCTTCATGGAGGTATGGAATGAAAATTTGCTCCAGAGGCAGAGTTGCTGTTGATTCTCATTAAGGATTAGATTTAAACTCAGATGAATTTGCACTTAGTACTTATTTATGATGGGCACCATGTTCACTTTAACACAATTAGCTATTTCTATATCTCCAATGGGAACAGTGGAAGGACTTTTTTTCTCTTCTGGGTGAGGCTGCACAATCTGAGTGCATCCAACACTTGTTTTACCTTGAGGCCAGTGCAATTTCCAAGTGACTCACATGTTGATTTGTTCCTATGGGGAAGCTTTACAGTGAAGTGTGTTGTAATATTATTAAGCAAAATTTATAGAATCTAGAAGAATAAACATACAAAAATACAGCTTCATATTCAGTATTACCATCTGAATAACATGTACTTGGCTTTTTTCTCTTCCTATGAACATGAAATCTTTATGCTCACCATGAGTAGTGAGGAGTGCTAAGATAATGGACAGGAAAGGCTCCTCAACTTGCAAAAAGCACTGGATACGGCTTTCAGGAAGGAAACTCCTTCCTTCTTTCTTGAGGAAGAATAAAGGGAAGAAGTGATGTGGTACTCTGGTTATTGGGGGTGGAGGAGGAGATACCAAACACATACTGAGAGCAGCTTGAATAATGTGGTAAATGATATTTTTCTTTTCTTGTGGAGCAATGCTACACTCAGAATGGTGTTAGCTGGTGAGTCAGGAGAGTTCCTTTTCCAAGAAGGTTTTCTGGCTTTATTATCTGGGTGTTGGGGCTATAAGCTGTATAAACACCATGCCCCTGAGGGGAACAGGAAACATAATGTGCTCTCTTTTCTGGAAGACAAAAAGAACCATTAATTAATTGATTGCTTTCTCAATCATGTTGGAATCTGGTTGCACTTGCGTCTCTCAGTACAAAAAAAATCACAAGAAAAAAAGGCAATGTATTCTAAATAGTGGTGATAGGAATTATAAGAGAGTAAGTTATCAGAAGCTCAGATGTGGGTAGGTGTTAAAGGAATGTTACAGCAGGCTGTAAATACAGAGGTGTTTGGTTGGAGGGCAGTTTTACACCAGCAGTGCCTGCTGAGGTGTCTGAACAGTCTCCAAGAGTGGTGGAACTTCTTATCTGTGCTAAATCCACAACAAGCAAACCTTCACTTCTCAGTCTTGTTGCACACATGCTGACAGGAATAGGTCCTCTGATGGAAATCAGAAATAAATGTTGGGGAGTAGATTTGAAAATAATTTCTACTCAGGGAGACAAATGCTTCTTTCACTCATCAATGAGCTGTATATGCTGTGATTGAAATAGCACTGGAGAAAATCACATGGCTTATAAGCCTTAGGGGAGAAATGCTTTCTGTAGTAAAGTAATTGTCACACAAATGATGGAAACGTTACACTAGTGATGATTTGTTTAATATAGCTTGGCTGGACACTGCCACTGATGAACTGAAACAGATGTGCTGCTTTAGCACTGTATATACTGGGCAGTCTCAGCTTTGCACTGGGAGAAGCAAGATACCCCTTTTGTCAGAAAAAGTCTGAGCTGATGATTTAAGGGTGCTTCAGTGTCAGTCATGTGCTGGGCTTTGCAGCAAGCAGCCAGTTCAGTGTTCTTGTACCCCTGAAGTGGGGCAGCTCTCAGGGCTTAGCTGAAAGCCTGGAATCAGCAGCTGGCATAGGAGTCTCAAGCAAATTAATTTCCCTTTTCCCCTGCTTCAGAAGCCTGGAGAACTGCAACTCCAAGCTTGTGGAAAGAGATGTCAGCTTACCTGAGATGGTTTTATTCTGTTCACTTTAGGCAACATTATCAAGAGCCAAGGGAGCTACTAATCTCTCAGGTTTCTTATTATTTTTCTGCTCCTAGCTGAGTTTTATTGCAGTGAAACTACTTTCCTCATTTATTCAAAGGATATTTAATTAACCATCATCAGCTCCTAGGACTCTGTAGTCTGACCCTCTCCCTTTCCCCTGATTTTCCTCTGGGGTGCCTTTGCAGCTTTGAATCCAGACCTGCTGTACCATCTTGTGTCTCTTATGATCAAGAGTGGATCACAACACTTCCTGCAGCAGTAAAACATCTTTTAGATAGTTACAGCATTGTCTGTGGGATTTAGGAAGGGCCTCATGCCTAAGGTGATTTTCCAGCTCTCATTCTTTGCCCTGGGTATTTGTAATAAATGGCAAATAATGTTTGCCTTGTATGGAATTCATTGTTAATGAACAGCTTGCCTCTTTCTGTGTTAGCTAAGCTCCCTGATAGAAATCCTGCATGTTGGGAATGCTGGAATTTCACCTAAGAAGCAGGAATGTGCTGTGAACCCTCTGTGCTCTGGGGCCAGCTGTATGAGATGTTGGCCAGCTCTCTTAGAGTCAAGGAAGAGCAGACCACAGGGATTTGGTGTGGGCTTTATTTGAATAGGCAGCATGCTCTGAAAATAGATAACCTTTGACTCCAGCTTGGTGTCCTCTTTCCATGAAGAGTGCTGTAGTCACTCCAGGAAAAAAGGCTCTCCCTTCACTTGACAGGACCCCCTTTCTGTGATGCATCTTGTTGCCCTGTTACCCTGGAGCAAACATGAAAACAGAGGGGTGGGCAGAAGGGCACTGAGGGGCTGGGGCTGCAGCTGAACTTTGCTCTGTTCATTGTTCAATTTGCCAGCAGCCTGTTTTGGTGTTGGTTGTTTTTTGTGTCTCTGCCTGCAGCAGAGTAACCACAGGCAGCTAAGAGTGTCCTGATTGTTTTTGTCTTCAAATAAAACCTGCCTTGGACAGATTCCCTTTCAGCACTGGTGCCTGCTCTCTGGCTTTGTGGGACTGGGAAGGTGAGCCAAGCCACTGATCTGGTACCTGCATAGCAGGTTGCCAGTGAGATATCTTAGATTCCTCCAAAAAGGAGGGGAAAAAAGTTTCTCTAGTCTGCTACTTCCAATATAGGAGCTTTGAGGGTGCCCTACATTTTATGGAGCCACCTAAATTTAGAAGACATCAATGGTTACTCTTTTCTCCTTGCCTTGCCATTAGTTCCAGCTGTCAGATTTCTGTGAGCTTCCTGTCAGAATATATTCATAGCAATGAAGCTGATTGTGAAGCAGTGACTTCTGCTTGCACAGGTGTAAGGGGTGGAAGGATTTTTTTTCCTGCCCTGTGAAGGAATTGCCCTGCAGTGGTACTTACCCTAAGGTAGGTGTGATAGACACCTGCAGAAGGTGATCCCTAACATCTGGTTCTCTCCTTGGTTTATAGAGGCACAGAGCTAAAATCACATGCCTAACTTTCAGAGAGCTAGACAAGAGAAATCTTTTCTTTCTTAATAAATGGTTAATTGAATCTTTCATGTAAACAGTAGGTTTTAAATGAAGAATGTAACAAATCACTAAGTAGAGCCTTGAACATAATGAGCCTTCTCCTTATTGTACAGCAGTTTTGGTTCAGTATGAGGAATCCCATCAAATGAACCCTATTACAGAGCCAATTAAAGGGCAACCACATTAAAGTGCAAAGGAAAATCTGTTTTTCATCAGCTGTGAGGGAACACAAAGCAGATCTGTGTAGCTCTGTGTTATCCTATAGTGTGTTAATCAGATACAAGGTGTGACGGAAGCCAGTGACAAAGGGGACCCTGATAGGGAACAGACACGCTCTGATAATGGGCCAGTTAACGCTTCATAATATTTCAATGCTTCAGTAGTAAACAAAGCTGCAAGGAGAACTTCAAAAAGGATGGCACATTCCTCCCAGAGTCAAGCCATACATCTTCTATGACACTTCTGGATTTATGGAAACCGAATGTTAAAAGCAAGTGATGTCAGGGAGCTCCAAAGAGAATAAAATCAGCTTTGAGAATTCCTCCTTTTAAGTTTCTGACCATGACTGCGATGTTTGAGGGGGTGGTGCTGGAAAATAGGCACATTCTGTTCACCTTCTCATTCTCCCTTGCAGTGCTTTTCCAGTAGCCTAACATTTAAAAGCACTGGAGGGCTCAAAGCTATAGCTGGATCTTCATAATTTTTTGCTTTCTGGTTTCATGTTTGCAGAAATTCCCTTGTAAAGAAGGAGTGCTTCATGTGTTTAAAAACCAAAACCCAACCAAAACAACCCTCCCCCACAAAATAATAATAAAAAAGATTTTAATAGCTCAAAATATAATTACTGGAAGACTTGCAGTGTTTTAGGGAATTGTTTTGCTCGAAATGTCTTTAATTTGGTTTCTTTGTGCCTTTTGGCTGTAGTCCTGCATTTACAGCTTTTCTTCCATTCTGATGTTATTCCATTAATCATTTACCCAGTGGTGGTTCTGCATATTTCCATGGAAAATCTACAGACATATCCCTGATCTAGCACTACTTAAATGAACTTCTTTAGTGTTGAGGTTCTGTAAATCATTCTAGATTACTGCAGATCTTCCTTTTCTGTGATTGCTGCCAGAATGAAACTCCTGAAAAACTAGCTCATTGATCTACTTCTAGTGCAGTCACTTCTTTGTGACATTTGTACCTTGCTGTTTTCACTGGGAATGAGCAACAGGAACAAAGATGTCAAAGTACTTGAATGGATAAATTGTGGTTTTTTAAAGTATTTGCTGTTCAATTGCTAATACTTTTCCAAAATAATACTTTTCCAAAATAATTGCTAATAATTTTCCAAAATTTAGATGAATGACAGAGGAAAAATACCTGGAGCTCTTAAACCTCTTAATATAGGGTGGGAAATGTAGAATATATAGGAATACTCTGCCCTGCTGTCATGAGCTGAAGGAAAATCAGTTAGAATCTGAGAAATGTGAAATGATTTTTGCAATAAGATAGAAGAAGTTGATGTCTATTTCTGACAGACAGTCAGCATGTTCAGACAGTGGTGTGATTGGAACTCTGATGTCTGAAAGTGGGATACATTTAGAGCTGTAACTCTGGGAATATTCAAGTGTTTTCCAAGTGCATTGATGGTAAATGTGAATGAGGTGATTTAGCTGATGGCCTTTTGGCTTTTGAAAACTTTGAAAAGTAAACAGGATAATGTAAAAGGGATTCAGCTTTCACAGAGGTTAATCTAATTTGCTGTTTGTTAAATTTGTTTATTTTCCTCCCCTTCTTTGCAATCATGACTCCTGGGAATAGTTTTCTTGAGAGTGCACTATGATTTCTGGCACTTACAAGATGTTTCTCTAAAGCTTGTAAGTAATTTCCAGCTGCTGGAGGGTGACATAACAGCCAGCCCAGGGTTTAGCTCTGGCAGATGCAGCAATGGAGCTGATTCCAAGGTGCTGGTCAGATGTCATCACTGAAAGTCATGCCTTGTCTTTTTTTTATAGGTAATTTTATAAATCTCAGTGATGAGCTTGCTTTTTCCAAGTTTTTCTTTATAATCAAGAAGTGGAAATGAGGGAAAAAAAATCAAGAAATAGCCTGATGTGTTCTTTTCCAAGCAGTATGAGGTGTGGGTGTTTGTTGGGTTTTGGTCTTGTCTTTTCTCCCTTCCTAAGGCTGCAGTAATCCTGCCAGACACAAAGTGGAATTTTGCTTCCCTGGGCACTAAGAATATCTGTAGATCCCACAGGTGATACCTGCTCTGGGTGTGGAAGCTGTGCAGGACACCAGGTTTTGGACAGGATCAGTGACACAGGAGTGCCAGGAAGGTGAGGAGTGGAATTAGCAAGGTCCAGGAATTAGTGTTGATCAAAGGTGGAATTGGAGAAATTGAGCATAATGAAATCTTGGATGTTCTAGATACCTGTTGGCAATGTCAGAGAAGCCTTTGCCAGACTGGCAGGGCTTTTGTGTCATCCACCAGCCCAAAGGTGGAAAAGGCACAGGGCAGAGAGTGTTCCTGTGGAACACATATGACAGCAATGAGGACAAGGCTGGTTCAATATTGAGTCAGTTTAAAAGTCTGTCCAGTCAGCCTATGGAGCTTTCAGAAGTTTAACCTGAGCTCCTAAGCCAGCTGATTCTGCCTTCTCTGCCATTTTATGGCCTCTGGTTGTAGACAGATGTACTTTGGCATGTCAGAAATTCCCACTTCCACAAGCAAGGCATTGTCACTTATTGTGTGACATCTTCCTGTTCAGGGCTAAGTTAAACAGATTTTTAAAGCCTTAAACTGCTCCAGCTTGCATCTCTGAGGAAAGTCTGTCTAGATCCTGTGTTCACCACCATGAAGGTTCAGAAATTATTTTCAAATATCCTTTGTAGTTAGGTTAGAAGACAGTGGAGTGGGATGTGTTCCATAAGGATATTTCTTCCCACAAGAAGAAACATTCTTGCTAAGGGATATTATTCTTGCTCACAATACTTTGGTTTGAAAAAGCACCAATTGTGGTGCATTATTTGTGACTATTCCCAAATGGATACCACCTGCAGATTTCATATGTTGATGAGCTTCCTAGAGATAGCTGGGCCTTATCATCCCAGCAGGACTGAGGAGCTGAGTGTGACCCATGGGAAATCACCAGCCCTAAATCTGCTCTCTTCAGAGATCCCTCTCAGAACAGCTGATTGCAGTGGCCATAGGCTGTCTCACTTGATGCTGCTGTTCCTTTACATGACTATCACAGCACTTGAGTACAATTAGGCTGTAATCCAGATTGAAATGTCATGCCTGCATGGTTTTCCATAGTGACTGGAACTTATATCCTGTTTTACTCAGCTTTCTGGAGAATTTCCCCTCAGAGTTTACTTGCCGACCATTTTTGTGGTTGTTAGACATTATACATAAAATTTGACATGAAGTTGAAATTAAATTCTTGCTGGAGCTCATGAAAGGAAAGAAATTTATTGGTTTTATCACAGCTTGTTTTCTTAATAGAGGTTTTTAGTAACTAGTTGTCCTAGGAAATGCTCATCTAATGAAGATGTGCAGGGTATTTGGCCAGTGTTAATAATTAATTACTGAAAATCCCCTGAAGATTGACAGTAATTGGGTCTTCTTAATTAAACCAAATGAAGAGACTGCTGATGGAACTGTTCTGTTCAAAGCAGGAGTTTTTTCTGGATGGAGTGAAGTTCCAAACCATGAAGGGAAGATTGTACTGCTGTAGCACAAACCCAAATAATGCCCAGTGCTTGCAAAATCCCTTTTGCTCAAAGAACATGCAGCTGAGCAGAGCATTTAAGTCACTGGGCCCTGAACTGGCATCTTTTGCTGATGTTGGCTTCCCCTGATGTCACTATAGGGCACAAAACAGCACAACCACACACTGCTGCTCTCAAGGTGAAGAAAAAGGGAAGATTAATTTCTGACTCCAACATTTATACATTTCCAAAAGTGACAGTGGACTGGAGGGTGACAGTGCCACCTCTCCAATGACACTGGACAGTCCATCAAGTTTCTCCTCCTCCATCAAAGAATGCAAAACAATAATTTATTTACAGAAGGTGTGTGAGAAAGTTCGTTACAAGAATGGAAACATCAGAAGGCTTAGAAAAAAAAATCTTAAAAAATCAGGAAATGGCAGGGTGTCACCATGTTGCACCAGCTTTGTCTACAACTATTCCTAAACCAGTGTGTGGTGATTTTTACCAGGAATATGATGAGGAATGGGCTAAAAAAATCCAGACGGAGAAGTTCCGATGGCACAACTCGCAGTGGCTGGAGATGGTGGAGAGCCGGCAGATGGACGACAGCGAGCAGTACCTGTATGGGGATGATCCCATCGAGCCCTACATCCACGAGGGGGACATTCTGGAGAGACCTGACCTCTTCTATAATGCAGGTAAAGCAGCACTGGCAGCGTTCAGCACTGGGATTGCCACCTCTGCATTTGCAGGGGGAGCTTGAGCTGGGCCTGACTCAAAGCAGGACAGTCCCCTGTTTTGTGGCACTGGGAGCAGCGCTGATGTCAGCCAAGGGTGGGCTTGTCCTTGCTAGGGTTGATGCCATGGAGGGGCTACCTAGAACAAGATTAAGACAATAAAAGTGGATGTTTATTGAAGGTCTTCAAATAGCTACACCTTGGGCATCTGTTTCTCTCCTTGGTTTATAGAGGCACAGAGCTAAAATCACATGCCTAACTTTCAGAGAGCTAGACAAGAGAAATCTTTTCTTTCTTAGTAAATGGTTAATTGAATCTTTCATGTAAACAGTAGGTTTTAAATGAAGAATGTAACAAATCACTAAGTAGAGTCTTGAACATAATGAGCCTTCTACTTACTGTACAGCAGTTTTGATTCAGTATGAGGAATCCCATCAAATGAACCCTATTACAGAGCCAATTAAGGGGCAACCACATTAAAGTGCAAAGGAAAATCTGTTTTTCATTCTTCCTTGGGCAGCCAAAAGCCTCCAAGGGGCTACACCCAAGATGGACAGTGGTCATGAGTTTTTCAGACAATTAAAAGTTTGTTAATTTACATACCAAGGGTTAATCCTCCAATTACAGCTTCAGGTAATGAAGTCATATTCCCCCAGTTTGCTCCTCCCCATTTCACTTTTTGTTTATAATTTCTGACCAAAATGTGAAGACAGCAGCTAGCACTCTATATAGAATTTAGAGTTATACACTAAATCAGTACTGGAGTTGAAAAATACAAAAGCTAAAATCCTAAGGCATCAGGATGATAGTGATGGATTAAGTACTGGATATCCATGATTTTAGGAAATGTTACAGGTCTTCAGGAATATGAGTAGACCTGTCTCAGAGAGCTGATGGACCATGACAGTGGAGTCAAGTAAAGGTGGCCCAGCCTTGTTCTTCCCACCTATTTCTTGTGTCCGTAGTTTGTTTGCTCTGTAAACAAAATCCTCTCATCCCTGTTAAATTCACAGCTGTGTGGATTTATGCTGGATTTTGTTCTGCCTATTGTGTTAGTTGTGCAGTGGGATTTTTATTGAAAGATTTCAGTTTGCTGATTCTCAGCAAACTTGCAGATTCCTCAGCAGAGGCCATCATTTCATGACTTTAAACTAATCCATCTGTATGATTTTTTGCTGTTGTATATCTAGGATTTAGGGAGGTGTGTGAATCTCTTCTGGAAATGCTGATTTATCTAATCCGATGTTGCCAGCTGTTCAGGACGAGGGTGCAATAAAACTTTGCAGCAGACAATAATGAAATAATTTGGCCTAGTGGATAAATGTCTTCATAACTTTTTGTAACTAGGAGTTGGCTTACCCCCTCCAACTTGTAGGTTTAGATCCTTTTCAAACTCCTGGATAACTGAGTGCATGAATTTTTGCTTTTTTTTTAATTGCTGGGTTTGAGTCTGTGTTTTTGATTTTCCACACAAGTGTCCAGTCCTCTGCCATGAAGCATGAGTCACAAAACTCTGTGACTCTGGATCCATTTGTAGGAAGAGTAATTAGAAAAACAAAACCACTAAACCCCATTGTCTTCACTCATAGCTGCTGCAAGAAAATAATTGTGCAAGATCTCAGTAGCATTTCAATTACTGTTCTCAAAGGATATCAGAACATAAAGCTTCTTTTTCTTCTGCCATAGCAACTTGCCTCTTAGTGTGATAGTTTTTCCCTTTTGGATTTTTTGTGCTGGAATTGATACTTGACTGGAAAGGAAGGGTAGAATTCTGGTGATATGTTCTGCAGATGTTTGAAATGTGGTTTTGGTTTTAAAGGTAGCCCTTTTTAAAGAGTGGTTATATTCAAAAGGTAGACTCACTTCTCAGGTTCATTGCAGCAAATGTCAGTAATTTTGTGCTTCTGCAATTTCCTAGACTTCAGCTTTTGAAATGTGGCATCTCAAAAGGGACATAATATTCCTTTGAAAGTTAAGGTACCAATTGGAGCAGAGATTTGGGTTCTGAAGGACAGATCATTACTTAGTGAACAAAAACAAACTCAAACCCGCCAAAAGTACAAATCTTTGTGCAGTCAGAAATCAAATACTTGTATTTCAGTTTGATAATTTTAGAAGTGATCTAATCTGATGGCTGACAGTACAAGTCCCACCTTGACCATAATCGTTTTTGAGCTCACTGATGGCAAGATGAGTTCCTTAATTCATGACAGACCAATCTCTCTCTTGCACAGTAATTTAAATCTACATGAAAAATGTGGTAGAATCTCTGAAGTTACCTTCCTGAGCTCAGTGCCTCTCTTGCTCTGAAAGCACATAACCTAATTTATGTTGAAATGTACATAACAACAGATGTCCTTTAACTGTGTAATCACATTTTCTGCAGCTGATGCTCTCCATGTGCTTTCATTTTCCTATAAATTCATGTGAGCCATAACTCTGAGTGTTATGGTTTGACTGTTAACACTCTTGATTGAAGACACTTTAAGTAGTGGTAGCAGTAGCCTCAGAGTTAAAATGCAGTGCTTGCTTTATTAATACAGAGACATATGTTATATTCAAGTTTCTCTTAACCTAGCCTGGCTGCTGAGAATGCACAGTCACTTACATGGATTGCTTTTGATCTGAAGTACTGCAGGTCTAAAAGTGACAATAGTCCTCCTCATTTCAGTTCAGTGGAGCATACAGACTAGGAGGCGAGCTAGAAAAATTTGGCACAAGCCTTAATAAAGGCTATTTCAACTTTCCTTTCACTTCTTTGGACATTTTCTCTTTGTGGGATGTCACAGGGCACCCATGTCTCTGAACATGCTGAGAGACAGGAATATTGATCCCTGCCAGAACTCCTGCTTGTCAACTCATACTCCTTCACATACTGTACACACATGTCTGCAATTAGAACATGGCCATGTACAGCAATCTGATGCTGCTACAATGTGGTCTGATCATGGCTGGCATTTTTCATTTGCAATCTGCTGCCTTGCATTCAGTCACTTTCCCATGAGGTATTATCTTCTAAATGAATCTCTGTAGCACCTCATCAAACGTCTGTTAGAAATCTAGATGTGTCAATTCTATTCCTTTTATCACTTGTCACTATATTATCTTCAAAAAACATCAGGTAAATTCATAAAGCACGGGGAGATTTGTTTGAATGCCAGAGTCGTCATCTCTAAGCCCTTGTGTCTGTAAGTAACTTTGCACTGCTTCCTGTGCAGGCAGTTTTAGTAGTTTGGAAACCACAGAGGTTAAGCTAAGTGGCCTGTGACTCCCTGGATCTTATCTCTCTTTCTTTAAAGTGGAATGGCATTTGTAACTTCCTAGTCATTAGGAATCTCTGTGTTCCCTCTCTTAAACTCTTAATGGATCAGTCTGGATGTACCTGTTTCTGCCCTGGTTTTAGGGGATGCTTTCTGCACTTCAAGTCTGGAATGGTCTTCATACAGTGATGAAGACAAACTGATGTAGGGGCTATTTAAATGAAAGAGCTTGTTTTATCTGATTAGAGCCTAATACTAATTACCAAGTAAGAACTGTGCCCTTAATATTAAAAAGAAATGTGTTTTGTGAATGGGAGCAGCAAAGAGTTAAGCTGGGCTCTCATTCAGCTGGGGTCAGTTCAGTGCCTTTACTTCAAAGACACTCTCTGGGTTTACACTGATGTGACAGAAGGAAGATGTTAGCTCCTGATTTTCTTTTCCTCATAAAGCAGGCAGAGACTGTGAAGCCTTTAAGGAATACTTCTGGCTTTACAAATGTCTGCATCTTCACCTGCCAGTGTTGTAATGTAAAGGGAGCACAGAAAATCTGTAACCTGTGCTCTTGAGAGGATATCACAGGAAAAGCCTGCCCTTGTTGGAAAGAGCTCTGAGATATTAGAAGATGGGCAAGATAAAATAAATAATTCTGAAGTCACTTTCTTGTTTTTCTCCACAAGTTTGAAGAGATACAGTGATGCAGTATAGAATCTGAACAATTAAGATCTTTGCTGGTTTTTTATTTTTATGCTGCTGGCCCAGATTAATGTTTTACCTTTTTCATTACTTATTCTCTGGGCTTACTTTGATGGGTGAAACAAGATTTGTCTTGAAATAACTTTTATAGTCTTAAGGAAGAAGGGCTAAGAGAATCTTTCTTAGGTAAAGTATTTTCAGGGCAGTGGGCTGAAGCTCCTTGGAGTCCCAGTAAGGACTTTTTTGTACTTGAAGTTGCTGGGTTTCAGTATTATTGTTGATTTTTGTTCCTCACAGAAATATTGTAACTTAAATTCCTAATGACTTGCTAAAAGAAACCAGGACAGGTGGTTTTGCCCACTTGCCCTCAATCCTGCTCTTGACAAGTGGCTGTGTTTTGTTTTCTAGATGGGCTGATAGTCCCTGATGGAGCAGTGAGTCCGGATATCTTTGGGGATTACCAGCTGCAGAATGGAGACCTGGTTGGGCAGCACCCCTTCTCTGCCAAGTAAGTTGTTCCTCCTGAAGAGTTCTTATCATCCAACAATGACTCTTCAAGTTTCTTTCAGGGCTTCATTTGTAGTGCTCAGTAGTTTTTGCCCCCATAGCAGTAGGAATGATTTCCACTGCATGAGCAGTTCTAGTTTGTTGTTCTGAATCACATGTCTGTTTTAGCATCCTGACATGTTGTACTGGAATGATTTCCACTGCATGAGCAGTTCTAGTTTGTTGTTCTGAATCACATGTCTGTTTTAGCATCCTGACCTGTTGTACTGGAATGATTTCCACTGCACAGGCAGTTCTAGTTTGTTGTCCTGAATCACATGTCTGTTTTAGCATCCTAACATGTTGTAGTGCAATGATTTCCACTGCACAGGCAGTTCTAGTTTGTTGTCTGAATCACATGTCTGTTTTAGCATCCTGACATGTTGTAATACATCACAGCTTTCCAAAAGGTGGGGAATAGAGCAATCACACAGAATACACCACCTCTTATGACAACTACTCAGATACTCTTCAGACACTGGGAAACATCTAGAGAGAGGCTTGAGATGCTGATTACCCAAATGATGTTTGTTTCCAGTATTCCTAAATTTAAAAGAAGTCTTTCAGCTGCTGTGGGTTTGGTGGTTTTTGGTCTTTTTCCATTAATCTAAGTCTTCCCAAGGTATTCTCAGTTAGATTCCTGAAAATGGGCTATAGGGGCAAAAGGCATCAGCTTTTGCTGATATTCTGGGAGATCTTTCTCTGAATTTCCCCTCTGCTCAAAGACCTCTCCCTCTCAATGTTGGCAAGTTGTTCCAGTTTAAATTTCTGAGTAAACTTCTCCCATGAGTTCAAAATAGAAAAGACTCATTTACAAGAATGGGATCTTCATAAATCCTGATGCTGTAGAGTTTAGAAAGTGCCTTTTATAAAACATGAATTCTGTACATTCATGAGCAGGAAATACTTCAAACACTTGATAGTCAAGGTACAGCATTCACTTCAACAGGATCCAGCTACCTGGATATGCCCAGCCCTGGGGCTGAAGCTGTTTCTTTCCAGAGGAAGAATGTTCTTTTCACCACTAACACCTTACATTTGTAAAATGCAAGTCATTCACAGTAGGTACAGCTGAAGTAAAAAAGATTTTCCGCCCTTACTTTGGCTTCCTGTAATTAGTCCAGGGTGGTAGACAATTACTTTTGTTGGCTTATTCTACTGTGATGCCCCAGAAAGCTGAACACTGAGTAAGGGTTAGAGTGGTGGTAACATTTTTAAGGACAAATTAAAATAACTAACATGCTCAGGGAACAAAAAAAAACAGGATTTAAGATGGATCTTCTAGAAAAAAGTAAATATTTATACTCGGTAAGTGTGAGTCTGTGTTTGGGGAGGGGATGCTGGTGCCTGGACTGATCATTGCCAAATGTTCAACCTTTGTTGCAGAGCTTGCAGGTGGGAGAGAAACTGAGGTAAGTGTGAGCTCTGTGCTGCTCTTGGGGTCCCAGTGGGTGACTCACCCTTTTTGACTTCACCATAGACACACAACCACGAGGTGATGGATTTCTCTGTACACCAGAACATTGGAGGGTGCTCCCTGTAGTCTCCAGGCCCACCTGGAGGTGTGGGGAAAGGTGTGTAGGGTAGAACTTGCAGACTCCTAGAGAAGTTTACTTAGTGAACTTAGAGAAAGTCCCAGTCAAGATACTCTGAAAACAGAGAGTTTTCAGCTGGGAAACAAAACCATCTTCAGTGTCCTTGGTTAAAAGTGAAGGCACATCAGTCTCATCAGGGATCTCCAACAGTAACCTGCTTTTTAATCTGATTGTATTCCAACTGCCATGAGTAGCAAAATACATCTGGTGTATTCCTAGTTAAATTAAGTATTGGTCAAATTTTCTTGCATGTTTCAAGGCAAGAAAATTCTGCAGGTTGGCCCATTGCTGATGGCCTCTGGAAATATTGGGATTTCTGTTTTCTAGGAAGATTTCTTTCAATCTGATTGCTCCATGGACTTATCTGCAGTCCAGACACACAGACTAATTGGAAACAGTGTGGAGTGCTGCAAATGTTCTGTCTTATTTGTAGCAGAGCAGGAGTGAATTGTTTGATAGAATAGATACTGGCAGCTGAGTGGTGAATCTGACTTCTCACATGTGGGTCATTATGGGCTGGAGCTGCCTGGCGCCAGCAGCCAGGATTTCCTGATGCTCAGACCTAATGTAAAATGCATTAGTGCTCCAAGGCATGAGCCATGGAATTGCCAGTCCCATGGGTCTGGAGCTCCCTTTTCCCAACTGGAATTGGTGTTGGAAGGTAAAACCATACGTGCTACAGAGCCTAATTAAAAATAATAGCAGCAAGTCAAGGCGCTTTTTATGTGTTATATAGTGTACATTTCAGCCATACCAAAACATAATTCTGGGGATTTTTATGTTTACAGTTTAAAGCTAACAAGAACCTTATGTCAAGGATTTATTTTTAACCAGTTCCAGCTTTTAATAAATCAAGATTTTTGCTATAAAAAATGGTTCATTTTTTCTATTAATAATACTTGAATATGTTTTCAGGAACTTTTTTAGCAAGAAAGCTGAGTTGTGGTTTTCATAGACAATTAGCAAGTCAGTTAATAGTAACATGTCTTGGAAGTTCAGAGAGAGATTGCTAATTATGAGTAGATTCTGGGTTTTGGTCTTTTAATTTGTTATACTTTTTCATTTATTATACTTTTATTTGTTATGCCTCTGTCTTCTGGTCTTTGCCTTTTATATTGGGCTTTTCAATTCTGTAATAGAAGCAGTTTTTGCTAAGCAGTGGGGTGAGTTCTGAAATCTCTTTGTCATTTAAGAGAGAGTCTCTTTGCCACTTAAGACCACCCTGTGAATTTTGAGGTAGGTAACACCATGAGCTGACTTCTTGCTTCTCAGCCTTGAATAATTTAATCCTTTCTTCTCCTCTCTGCATTCCTATGAGAAAGAATGAGGATGTGTTACCTCTTTATTTCTCTGAGGCTGTTTCCTGTCCTTGCAATGTGCTCAGAGTGGACCAGGACTTTGCCTTGCCTCCAGGAGGGCTGAAAAGGCAGCCAGAAAGTCCCATGGTTTTAGTGGCTGCTGAGAAGCTGAGTTTGTGTTGAACTGGTGTTGGTGCCCTCAGTGCGTTACCAGGGCTTGAGTGTGTTCTGATCACCATCCTAATTTTTGGAGCCAAAGAACTGTGTCTGTGAGAAATGGCTGTCAAGGACCACAGTGGAACTCAAACTGTCTGGAAGATTCTCTGGAAGTTCTGTTTGATAACCCAGCCCACACCACCTGCCATGTGTCCTGTTGTTACTCCAGTTTCATTGTGAACTCTCAGGGCTGGGAGATGCTGTTCTAGCAGAGCTCCAGGGCACCCAGACAACTCAGTTCCTTTTCAAACCAGGACACTCTGCCACTGCAGTTCCAGGCTGCTTCATTTGGGAAGATTCAGGGCAATTGGAGCAGCAACTGTGTGCAGAGGTGCAGTTGCTGAAGTGGTTGACTCTCCAGTAATGCAGCAGGGATACCACCAGCATCTCCTGTGGAGTTCCTGCCCCAGGAGACCCTGGACCCACACACCTGGAGCTGCTGCACAGTGCTAGGAGGGTAGGGAGATGCTTTTGTGAAGTCAGGCAGAACAGGAATTCCAAATAGTTGAATTATTGGTAGGCATCTGCACTCACTGGGTTGTCACACTGGGGCCGTTCTTCCCTGTCATTTTCAAGAGGGAAACATGAAGTGGCAGCATTGGCAGTAAAAACATCTCTTGAGCTGGGGAAAGAGGCTTTTTTTCAAAGACACTGCCTTCCCTTCATGGGGAATCTTTTCCTTTGAAACCTGGAGTAGTGTTACTCTCAGGAATTGAGAATGCCACCTCACATCATCATGCACTGTGAAGTAAAGAACAGCTTTGAAGGGAATTGTAAAAGTATCTAGCCCTGAATTCACTTTGTATTCAGGACATGTCCACATCCTGATAATTGTTATTTCTGTTACTTGTCATCATGAAGCAGAAGCAGCACAAAAGTGAAGACCTGGGCAGCTGCCATTTTTCTGGTAGTGCCACCCAGGGAAATGCTGTGTTTCTGGGCATCTAGCCTGTGTGTTCTGCAGCTCCTGTTTACAGCTCTTATCCATGAACTATATTCTTAGTGGAGTTGTACTGTTACCTATGAGGCCTATAAATAGAATTATTTCAGAATGTAACATCCACAGGAGCAGTGATCAAGTCCATAAACAGCATCTCTTGTTTTCCTCAAAGGTTTGGAGCATAATGCAGACAGATTGTAAGGTATGTTTTCCATTCAGCAGAAAAGATGTGGCTGAGGAGGTTGTTTTGACAGCTTCTATCCAGGTTTTTTTCATTGGCTTGGAAAAGACTTTTGTGATTAGATTACCAGCTTTGAATCATCTTTCTGTCTTTCAGAAGCAGATGGGCATTAGGCATAGATTTGAAATTTTCATCTGTTATGAAAATCTGAATTCAAGGTTTCTGGTTCTGATAAGGCTTAATATTGAGTGAAAGTTTTATGATTGTGGCAAACAAAAATCCCTCACCTTTGGCTGATGTGATGACAGCTTAGTGTCTGAGCTGCAGGGGATAAAGACCAGCTGAAAGACATCTTCCAGAATCTATGGTCATTCATCACATTTTAATCACCTTCTGGAGACTAATTACTTTCTTAAGACACAAACATAATAGTGATGGCTAAATACCTTATAATAGAGATAGCCACAGTATTTTTCTTGCCCCTTGGGGAAGAGGCAACTTCTTAACCTTTCCCAGCTACAGCTAGGTAATGGTACAAACTCTGAGTGCAAAAGCCAATTTTTGGTTAATATCCTCAACAGAGCTCTCAAATCTTCTCAGTCTATAGCTTTGAAAAGATTAATAGTTAGGAATGCAAGAGCTGGCCAGAACTCTTTTTTTTTTTTTTTTTTTTTCCTGAGGAAGTTTTTCTCCAGTGCAGGATTCTTTAACCTTGTTATAAAATGCAGCAGAGCTGCCATTGCCCAAGCCTCATTTTCTCTGAGCCAAGGCCTTGCTGTGTGTGCTGTTCCCAGCACTGTTCATGTGCACTCCCAGCTCTTCCCAGCAGAGATCTGACTGAGGCTTCTTCCCAGGAAGCACTGAGGTTTGGCATGCCAAGCACAGCCAGTTTGATGGGGTGACTGCATGTCTCTGTCCTTGGTGGGACATCTTTCCTCTGCCTGCATTTACAGCCTAAAGCTGTGCCTGCATGTCATGTTTTTGCCATGGCAGGTCCCTGGGGTGTTCTGGGGGCTCAGTGCCTGCAGCCAGGCCCTTGCAGGCTGCTCTGTGCTGGCCCCAGGGAAGCTGTGGCTGCTCTTGGCAAATTCCACATTGCACAGCCAGGCTCTTGTGTCTGGGCTTGATGGAAACAGGACCTGGCCACAGCTCCTGGTGCTCCAACACTCTCAGTGGGACTTGGCTCATCTGTAGGTGAGCTAAGCATGTCTGATGTCTGCATGTGCTGCAAGTCCACCCTGAATGGCAGGAATGCTCCTATCCATGGCCTTTTTTTCACTTGGAAACCTGGGAATTTTCATGGTGGAACAACCCAGAGCTGTAGCCTTTCACTGCCATTGATTGCTGCACTGTGGTGTGAATTCCCATCTGGGCCAACTACAGGAAGTGCAAATGTGCACTTTGTGAATGATTATCAAATTGCTTTTAAATGGTTGTACCTGTAACTTGCATCCTACTTTGACATCTAGAGCTGTGTTCCAGACAGATCCTCACCTTCAGTTAGATTTGCTGAAGGAAAGGA
Organism: Molothrus ater; assembly: GCF_012460135.2. NCBI lineage: Eukaryota > Metazoa > Chordata > Aves > Passeriformes > Icteridae > Molothrus > Molothrus ater. The sequence continues at coordinate 2,098,208 of NC_050486.2, forward strand.
TTGAAGGAATTGGTGATCTTGGTGACCCAGCCAGGGACTGTGTCTCATCCATCCTCTGTTTTCAGTAAAGTTCAGCACAGTTTATTTAGAAGTTGGAACATTCCCTTCCCAGCCTTTCAGGAGGTAAGAACCATCTTGCAGGCTGTCTCTGAGGGTGAAAACCCACTCTGTTAGCAGACAGCAGCAGGGATCAGAGGCAGAACAAACTGTTCCATGCTCCTTTAGACAAAAATTGTTCTCATGCAGGGTCTGTGCTGAGAGAACTCACATCTCTTTCCTCCCCATTTGAACAGAGGCAGTAATACTTCCCTGTCTTAGAGGTGGTCATATACTGAGTATAAAATATTTTCATTAATGGAAAGAAAGCCTGAAAGAGTATAAATTACTATTACAAGATGATTCTACTTTGAACCATTTTACCATAATGATATTTCCTACAGCTCTGGGCAGAATTTCTTCTTTTCCACAGTTAAACCTTATTTTAAAAACAAAATCCAACTTAGTTGCCTTTGCAATATGTTCAGCAGAGTTGTACTCAGCTTCTGCCATTTGGACACTATTTAATTTGCATTTCCCAGGAGAATTAAATTAGGTTTTATTAGTAAATTGGGCCTATAACCTTGCAGGCAGGTTTTATTAGTTTATCACACATCAGTATTAGCAAATTGTAAATCCCACTGAAAGGAATTTGAAAAGACCTTAAAGAAAAGCCCAGAACCAATGAAGTTCCTGGACACAAATAAGGGAGTTTATTTTGGTTGGTTCATGTATTTTTTTTTAATCCCACAAAAATCTTGTTAGTGGCAGCAGAGTCCCCTTTTTATCATATTCTGTTATCCTAGCTGTGCCTACAAGTTTAGTTTTATGGAAGTTAAAGGCACTGACTATTCCTGGGGACCTGGCAGAGATGTTTTGTTCCTCAGTGCCTATGCAGGTGCTACATACTCCTGGAATTGAGATTTTGCATCTCAAAGAATGTGAGAAGGAAGTGGGAGCTGCTGCCTTTTGGAGAGTTTTGGTCACAGTCTGGGACAAGTTTATTGAAAGACTTCACTTGACTGCTCCAGGTCCTGCCTGGATCATGGCTCAGCTAAAATACCCCAAAATTCACTGTGTAGTTATTCCCCTTCAGTACTGACATGTGGCACTGGGGCTTCCAGAACAGCAAGGCTTCATTGCTGAGAGCTTTGGAATGAGAGCTTCAATTTCCTTGTGTCTTACAGGAATTTGTTTCTGCATCAGTACTAAACTAGAGCTCTCTCTCTTTCTGGTTTGGTGGGGTTTTTGGGGATTTTTTTTTTGTGTGTGTTTTTTTTTGTTGTTGTGGGGCTTTTTGTTTTGTTTTTGGGGGGTTTTGTTTGCTTTGGTTTGGTTTTTTTGGGGTCTTGTCATATTCCTGCTGGCTGTCACTTCATTATTTTTTCACACTGTCTGCTCAAAGCCTTGTTTATAGAGGTGCTGCAGCCTGATCAAATCCAGTTTAGGTGTCACTAATAAGTGTCTGACCAAATTCTGCTGTTATGCTGTGGACAGTTACTGGAGCATTTTGGAAGACAGGTGTCTGATTATTCCAGAGTATGAAGATTTTACCCTGTGGCAATTCATCAATGTGATTTTCCCAGAGTTTGGAGAATTTTTGCACCACTGAAAGGATTAGGGCTGTAATTGAGGAATATCCATAAAAGGACAAGATTATTCATATCCAATATTTGATCTACAACAACTTTTGAATGTACTTGGGTGTTCATTTGTTGTCACCGTGTCCTTAGCATGAGGAGAAGCTCCCAAGAGCTCTCCATGTGTCCCCCACACACAGGCAATGCTCACAGTCCTTGGGAGCTGACAGCCAAGGTGGGCAGGGAAGCACAGGTGGGGGAGAAGGGAAGGGAGGGAGAAGGGAAGGGAGGGAGAAGGGAATTTCTTCCTGCAGAGTCAGGGGCCAGGGATGGAGCTGGAGAAGGGCAGTTCCTCCTGGTGATTCAGGGGCCAGGGATGGAGCAGGGGAAGGGCAGTTCCTGCACAGTCTGGTGCCAGGGATGGAGCAGGAGAAGGGCAGCTCCTCCTGCAGACTCAGGTGCCAGGGATGGAGCAGGAGGAGGGCAGCTCCTCCTGCAGACTCAGGTGCCAGGGATGGAGCAGGGCAGGGCTCTCCTGATTCCTCCCACAGTGACCAGACCACACCACCTCACCAAGGTGTGTGGTCTGGAGCTGGGAAGGATCAGGTTGCCCTTGTTTCATTTACTGTAAGAGAGGTTTAATTGCTCCAACAATTGCAGCAGTATGGCAGAGATGAAATAGCTTGCTGGGGAATATTTTAACAGTGCTAAAATAGCAGAGTTTTTTCAGCAAGTTGCAGATGCTGTTTGGGAAGAGAATAAGTATTGAGGTTTTAATGCACTTCAGCTCTTTTGGAATACAGGATACTTGGGCCTCTTTTACTTGCAGTCACTTTTTTTTTTACATTTTTTAGTTGCTTTTTATTTTATTATATTCCACCTGCAGTTGGCCTCATTTAACCATCATGGTTTAGGTTGCTATTAAGAATTTTAAAAGAATACCCAACTGCTGTAGCAGTGAGCTCAAGTCCTTTGGAATGTCTTAGCAAAAAATCCCCCAAACCTGGGCCTGTCTCTTCTGAAATGTAACATTAATTAATTCCCACGTTCTGTCTGCTGCTCAGTCCCTCCAGATGTGCTACTAGGAATAGACTGGCTCCCTGGTTACAAGCCATCTGGGCTCTGTAAACTGATTTGCACTTATATTAAACAATAAGTGAACAGAATGCGGAAGAGTTATTAAAGCAAATGTACATTGCTTATAAATCTCCAAGTAAAATATTAAAATGCAGTAAAGGCGAATGGAATGTGCAAATGAAGACCTGCTTGTTTTTAATGAGTTTAGCTGTGACCTTCTCGATTTCAACCAAAAGAAAAGAATTTTATTTTTCTCTTTAAAAAGAAAAAATAAAAAAAAAAAGAAAAAAACTATAAAACTGCTTACAGAAGTATCTGAGACAAAAACAAGGAAATATAATGTTCTAAACTTGACTGGTCCAAACCACTCAAGCTGCTGTGACAGCTCATAAAACTGAGAGTAGTTTTTAACTGGACTCTGTTTTACATTGCCAGAGTGAATTTTCCTTGCAGGAAGTAGCCAGAAGGTTTATTTAGTTTCCAGACTGCTGCTTTGATCTTTCCATTCTGTCACTTCTCAGGTTACATAGCCCTTTTTCACTGCAGTAAATCTGCAACAGTTAATGAGAATAAAATTTCCTCCTTCTCACTGATCACATGCTGTTAAATGCCAAACCACAGCCAGCAGCATATTTGCAGAATTCGGCTGCACTGTACAAAAACAGCACAATCAGTTTAATCTTGTTGGTTTTGTAATTCATTTTATTGAGCTTTCCTTTTTCAAGTGACCTATTTTATCAAGACAAGTGGTTGCAAGGCCAGATCTGGAAGAAAGATTTAAAACTGTAATAAAGTGAGGGGTGTTTTGTGTGCTGGGTTTAAGCATGCTCACAGGATTCAAAATTAAACTTAAAATGAGGAGTTTTAAAAAGGCCCATATATCAGTGGGATATTTCTTGTGGTTATTATCTGAACTGAACATGTGCTCTGAGCAAGTCTCTAGCATAAAAATGAGTATATCAAATTAATTTCTTTGCCAAATACTTAGAATTGTTTTGATTCTAAAATTTTATTCTGATTCTGTGTTTATCAGTCTCAACCATCCAACTCCAAAGACTGACCCACCCTTTTCCCTCTGGAAAACCAAGATGATGGGTTTTTAACTCTGAGATTTAAAAAAATAATAAATTGGCTTACAAAGTTTATTTGCCTTTGGGATTTTGAGCTTTTTAATTTTTTTTTTTTCCCAGTACTCCCTGATCAACCTTTTTAGTCTGGAAACATTTGATTTTTCATTTGTTTGAGTTTTTTATATAATAATGCTACTCCAAGATATAGATCTCCAAGAACACATTCCTTGTCTGTATTTGTATCTGCCTTGTTTCCTGATATATCCATTGTTATTCCTAAGAAAAAAAATCAGTAAGAGACATTGAGATTTATTTTCTTCTTGATTTTCACGAAAATCTTTGCTGATTTGGGATAGATCTCAACAAGATTTCACTAGGGCCCTGTGCTGATTTATATATAAGTGTTTGAAATCAGGACAATCCTCTGTGATGGTAAAAGAACATTCAAAGTTTCTTCATCAGTAGTAACACAGCAACTGCATTTGCTGCGTGTGCTGGAGCGAGCGCTGCAAATCCCCCAGCAATGTTCACTTTCAGAAAGGCTTTGAAAGCTTTTATTGGCTGCAGCTGGAAGCCAGAGCAGAACAGATTTCTTGACTCTCCCTCCCTCCTTCCCTCCAGCATCTGCATTCTCATCCCACTGGGCTGCCCTGCAGACAGCACGGTGTCACCAGTGCCCTGGGCCTTGCTTTGGTGCACAACAGGGGACCTTGCCACCATTTGTGTTCATGGGCAGAACTGAGTGGCTGTGCTTGGGCTTGAGGAGTTTGTGTAAACATTTCAAGGGAAAGTTCTCCCCAAAAAAGCTGCATTTTTGCTTCAGCTCCTTGTCTCTGAGTACGTTTTCAGTGAGCTGCTCTGCAAGGAAGCAAGGAGCACTTCTGTGTGCAAATGGGAAGGCTCATGGAAGCTGGAGCACATCCTGATCTGGGCAGTGACACCAGTCACCCCTGTGAAACTTCAGCATCTTACTCTGCTCAGGTATTTGCCTGAAGCTTTCTGTCCCCAGCCTAACACTGAGCTTGCTGAAGACAATTAAAGGAGAGGTGTGAAAGCTTCCCAAGCCAGGCCTATCCCTAGTTCACATTAAGGCAATGTACTCTTCAGTTTATGGAGTTGACACGAACACTTTGGACTGTGCAGGCAGAGAGGGGGAGGAAAGGACATCTTGCTTTTTACTGCCTGTTCCTTAGGGCTTTTTGATTTGTTTTAGTTCTTAATTAATTCTTAAGAAATGGATGTATCTAATCAGTGGGTTTGGACAGTTGAGCCAAGAGCACAGGAGATGTTTCTGTCAGGCTTAGAATGGAAAGCCAGAGCTCTTGATTTCCGTTCCAGCTCTGTCTGTGCACTTGACCTTTTAAGAAATCCTGTAGAGAATGGCTGAGTAACTCCCTGTCTGTGTGGCAGAGCTGTGAGCCTGGCTGCAGGGATGCTGCAGGAGCTCTCCTGGTGCCCTTCTCAGGAGCAATGTGGCTGCAGGACACAACTGCAGCCTTTGAGCTGCTGTTCTGCCCCCTGGCCCTGCTGGGGATTGGTTGCCTTTCTAGCAGAGCACAGATAATCTTTTTTCCTAAAGAGTTTTATAGAATAAGCAAAAGTCTTTTCTGTCTATGTCAGTCTAATTTGAGTCTTCTCATTACTGTAGTTTGTCATTTGGCTGTCTTTAATGTCTGGGGTGTTTTCTCTTCCAATACTCCAATGGGAAACTGAGGTCATGGAGAAAAGGAGCAACTTGTCCAGGATCACACAGCAGGTAACTGACAGAGCAAGAAAATGAGGCCAAATCCCAGGCTGTGTTTGCAGAGCAGGGATGGCAGCAGCTACAGCTTTCAAGCAAGGCTCACACTGAATTTGGCTAAGCAAGGTCATTTGGTTTGGGTTCAATGCTTTCTTACTATTCAGTTGGGAAATATTTTTTTTTAATGCTGCCTTCCCCCAGTGAATTTTGGCGTGGTTATTGCTTGGTGCATAGCTGGAGCCTGACACAGAAGACACAGTGCTCGTTTCTCCAGCATTGTCAGCTTTCCATTTGTTTGTAATTAAATGGGAGAAACAGCAGGATTGTGCTGAGATACAACTGGGCAACAAGTCCAGAAGCAATTGGAAACTTGAAGTCATTAAGTAGACTGAAGAAAGCTGGATCACATGAAAGGACAGACATGATCATATCCATAAAAGCTGTGTTATGATGCACAAGGGAGCTAAAGTATTATTGCACAGGTTCATTTGGATATTTTCTGTCTTGTGAGCAGGTACAATTTTACTGTTTAAGGGACATTATTGCTAATGTAGGGATGGACTTGGGTGATTGATGCAGTGGGCACAGTCACAGACACTGCCACAAAACCCCCCTCCCATTTGAGCTTGAAGAATAAAAAGCATGAAAACAAAAAGCTTCACAGATAGGGGAGAACAACTTGGGGTCATGAGAGGCAGAATTTAGGAGATTTGTGGTTTATAGTTTAACGTCATTAGCAGCAGTGGGAGAATCTACAGTTACAAGACATTATATAAAGAAACATTGTTTTTTCCTAAGGCTTCTCAGTTGTATGGACTTTCTCCATAACCCCTGCTTTCTGCTCTTACTCTGAAGGACAGAAAATTTATGGTCAGTGAAGGCAAACCAGAGGTAACTGGCTTGTAGGAGGAAATGGGATCATCATCTCAATCCCTGGGTTTAAAGCAAGGACAGAAGGATCTGTGTCCCTTTGTGATGTCCTTCACCTGGGGTGCCACCCAGGGCTCATCTGCCAGGGAATGTCAGCAGAAGGGCCCCAGAGTCCATGGCTTCAGGAGCTCTGAGCCTTGGCTCACGTGGGAAGGTTCCTTGGTACCTGCAGAGGGTTAGCTCAATGTGTCACACCTGCAGGCAGCTTTGGAAGCTGGAGGTCTGTGTGTGTTCTGGGGGATTCAGAACCATTTCCCACCTGCTCTGCCGGGGTCCACACAGTGCCTTAATCCCTGCTTGTGCAATGGGTCAGGGCCTGGGTGCCCAGCTCCCTTGGCTTTCCATGCCTGGTCTCTGTGCAGAGGGAACCTCGGGAGGGAGGGAGGGAGGGAGGGAGGGAGGGAGGGAGGGAGGGAGGGAGCTGCAGCATTCACCAAGCAGTCTGCTGATGGGGCTGGCAGGGCTGAGCATCCCCCTTGTCATTACACTGCCCTGTACTGCAGTCCTTGTCTCACACCAGCTCTCATCAACACTTCAGGAACAAACAAAAACACCGAGATGAGAGAAAAAATGCAGCCTTTGCTGCTGGCAAACTTGTGTTTTGTTGGCAAGAGTTCTGATCAGTGAGCTGCATCTCATTTGTACAGCTTATAATGCTGTGCTTGTCTGGAGATTAGAGACTGCTGTGCCACTCCCGTGGCTCTGGCACCTCCTGAGGGGAAAGCACAGCCTCCAGTGTTCATCAGAACATGATTTGTTTTGTCTGCTACACACAGGAATCAGTCCAGCATTGTGCAATACAGGGGTTCATGGCATGAGAGTTTATAAGGAAATGGGATGGGAACTGTGCTGTCACACATGAGTGGGTTCCTGGAACAGAAAATGTAGGACTTAAAAGTGATGTGCAACTGAAATTCTGACCACCTGCCTGGGCTGAGGCGGGGATGGCTTGGGAGTGCAGAGTGATTTTTAGGAACAATAATAGCCAGGGTATTATGTATGTGTGTATGTAATAGCCAGAGAACGTACAGAGGAAACAGTGGGACTGCAATGAACTGCACTGATACCAGGCTTCTGAAAGATGCTCAGAGCCCCTCTGGTTCTAACCCCTCTCTCTGATCCTCAAGAGGAGTTTTGGAGAGCTGCAGGTGTGATCAGAGGTGCCACATGTGTCAGCAGAGGCTGCCTGTTGACACCTGCAAGGAAACCCCCTGGCAGCTCCCTGGAGCATTGGAGAGCTTTGGGTGTGAGCCCTTCACTGGGATTGGTAGGGCTGCTGATGAGCTGAGAGTTGCAAGTAGTGTTTGGCTGGTCTGAGCATCTACATCATTAAAAATCTATAGATTAAAAAAAATAGATTTTATTTTTAATAAGCTTATAAATCTTGTATCTTGGGTTTTAGAAAAAGTTTGGAATGAAAGGAATTAGAGGTAAAATCTTGGCTCTGGTGGAAGCACTCTGTGTTTAGCTTGCAGTTCATTTTCAGGGGGCAGTGATTCCAGGGTGCCTTAATTTTGGGCAGAAACAAATGAAATTTTGTCTCTAAAGTGTGAGTTCCTAAACTGGTATTTCACCCTCAAAGGCTTTTCTGGAGCCACTGTCACTTGCACAGGCAGTGACAGTCTGGTACAAAGTGTGCCAAACTGCTTCAGACCTGCTTCCCAGGCTGGGACCTGCTTCCTGCTGCGACCACTCCAAGATCCATGGATCCTGCTGGGGGCTTTCAGTTGGATTTCAGGTGTTTACTTTTGACCAAGAATCTCCCCAGTGATGCTGGACTTCTCTTTCTGAGGCCCTGCTGGTGGAATTAGTACCTGGGAATTAGGCTGTGGTTTGAGCCCCTGTCAGCAGCAGCACTGGTCCCAGTGTGAGCACTGCTGTGGACAGGGTGGGGGTGTGCAGTGCCATGGTCACTCTGCACCCTGGTGTTAATTAGCCAGCTGTTAATTACCCAGCCCAGCCACTCCTGATACCCTGCCCTGGGGAGCAGCACAGACACCCCAGCAGAGGATTTCCCATGGAGTGCTCCCTGTGGGAGCCTGCTGAGCCTTCCACACATCCATGAATTCTGTCTGGTCCAAAGCCTGTCTAGCTCAGAAGGGGTTTGTGGATGCAGCAGGATGCTGGCTGCCATTTCCTGCTGGGAGACAGGACACAAACTGCTCTTTACACCTTGAATTCTGTCAGGGCACCTAAGATCCTACATGGCTATATTAATTTGGATGCTCTGAATCACCAATAAGCAGGGCTGTTCAGAAATCTCTCCTCACTCATGCACATCAGGAACGTTTTCCTCTTCAGCATGTGTTCCTCAGTTCCCTAGCAGTACAAGCAAATTGGAAAGTTCAGCTGTCATTTGGGGAAGGTCATAGATCACACTAGCAGCCTGAGTAATCCAAGAGGTTTTAAGTATCACAGCATTTAGTTTAAAGTGAAATTTGCTCTGACAGGGGCTGGCAGACCAATAGGAAAAAGAAATATTTGTGCTTGGAGAAGTGCATGTGTAGAGACCTCGAGTATAACTGATGGCTGGAAGTGATTTCAGTCTAAAAAAAACAAATCATTAAGAGAGTGCATAGGGGTAAAATACACAGTTCATATTTTAAAGGGTCTCAAAATGAACCAGCAACTGAGGTTAGCAGTACACAGTAATTAGCTGGGCTGCTCACTGGTTAACTCCATGAGCCCCAGGCGTGGGGCTGAGCTCTGCACAAGAGCAGGGCTGTGCTGTGAGCCAGGGCTGCCTGCAGTGACTGCAGCTGAGCCTGCAGCTGAGCCTGCTCTGCTGCTCTGGCCTCCAAATCAGCCTGCAGCTGCAGGGCTGCATGCACTTCTGGCTGCCCAGGTACACACCAGTGAGCACTGGGAGGAAAAACACCAACTCAGGCATGAGTGTTGCTGCCCCAATGGACAATTATGTGTCCCTTTCTCGGTGATTTTCCTCTCCTGCATAACCTCTACAGCTATATTAGCATCCCAGCAAGAATAATAAATCCCTGTGAGGACTGAGTCAAATAAAGTATCATTATTATGGGAGACAGGCTTGCTGCTTGCACTGAATTTCCTGGTAGATGCTGTAGCATAAAGCCAACAATGTTTTTCCTAGGAGCAAGTCTTGAGGTTGATTGCTGGTATAAATCTGAGCACACATGGCACAGATCATGATCTCAGGCCAGTTGTTATCCAGCAAGTGTTTACAGCCACGGAGCTGCCATCTCTGCTGGCTCTCCCCTTGTGCTGTTCTTGGCAGAAGGGGCAGGGATTCATCAGGACTTGTTTTTAAATCCATCCTCACCTCGGTGGGTTGTGCCCTTGGCCTGGCAGCCTCGGGAGCGAGCCGGGCTCTCTCTCCAGGCCTGTGCTGGCTCTGTGGTTGTCCCACCCTGTGTCACCTCCTGGGCTCAGGACCCTTCCTTCAGCTCCCACAGCTCCGTGCTGCAGGCTGCCAGTGCAAACAATCCAGCAGGCAAAGCTGCTATGCTTCAAGAGCACTAATGTGCAAAAATGAGGCCAGTTCTTTTCAAGCATGGTCAAGACTTCATTTACTTCAGGGAAAGATTTCGATAGGAGGGAGTAGTGATTTGATCAAGGTGTTTTAATGTGATTTTCTGTGGTTGTTCTTGGGTTTTTGAGGGGTGTTTTTTTTTGACTGTCCAAAGCAGTTATCAGCTGATCCATCTCTTCCAGTTTTCTTCAGGACACTAACATATGTCTGAACCATTTGGAAATAACTGATACTCCTCAAAGTTTAAACTCTAGGGATCTTTACCTAATTACTTACACATTTATAAAAAAGATATTAAAAACCTGATTTGTTGAGAATGTGATTGAAACCATATTTTCCCTGCTCTCGTTATCAGTTTAAATACACTTAGAAGCTCTTTGAGTGAGGATTCCTGAGCTGGAAGTGGCTGGGAGAGCTCAGCCTGCAGGGATAGAGGCCCATTGCCACCGCGTGGCTCAGGCCGTTATTACACCTCGCCCCGAGAGCCCCTGCTGGCTCAGCTTGGGCTGTACCAAGGAGTTCAGGACACGTTCCAGGCTCCTGTTTCTGATGTGTCCCTTTGCCACAGGGACCTGAGGAGGGCACTGCTGTGAGCCTGGGCACGGTTGCTGCAAGCCTCACTTGCAGTCAGCAGCCCTGGGCAGCCACAGCCTCCTCAGTCACCTGAGCATCGTTCCAGAATGAGCTGTGCAGTGGTTGGCAGGAATGCAAAAAGGCCCTGTTGTACCAACTTACCCACAACTAACATTGTTACAGTCACAGAAAACATCATGGAAAGATAAACCCAGAAAAGCATTTTCTGTTAAAATAGCTCTTCATTAGAAATCAGCTGTAAATGTTTTAAGGATCTTTGGAGGAAAGCAATGAAACTCCTAAGTTTAAAGGTAGACAGGGTCCTGCTTTTCTGCAATGCAAAATCTCTGGTGTCTCTGGGAATTTGTAGAAGCACAGCAGACCCAGACCCTGCACTCCCAATTCCCACTGTGCCTCCTTTTAGTACATTGTTAACTCGTGGCACTGACAGTACTGAAAGAACCCTGAAGGAGTTGGCATTGGTTTATAGAAGTTTGTTCAATGGTTTGTTTTCTGAACTGCCAAACAAACTGGTCAGCTTCATGCTTGTCCTGGCTGGCTTGTTCACAAGAGCTTTGGGCCTGATATGGAGACACTGCAGCCCAGGGCAGCCTGGGTGAGCTCTGTCTGTCTGTCTGTCTGTGCCTTTGCACACTGAAAGCAGTGACACAGGAGAGGCAGGGGCTGGCTGAGGTGACCGCTGGGTTTGGGGTTTCTGGAGATGAGAGATAAACACAAAGTAACAGGATTTCTCTTAATCCCCTCTTTCGGGAGTCTTTCAAAGCTTCAGGCCCGATAATGAGAAAGCTGTTGTTGGCAAGGTACAAAGGAGGCATCTGGGGAAGGTGCCTCAGAGGTCACCAGCTCATTTCCTAATGGGCTTGGAAAAGGGTAAGAGGGCTTTGGAGTGGATACAGGCAGGAATGGGTGGTGAGAGGAATGCATTCACAGAGCTTTGCACCGCTGCAGGATACACCAGGGCCACTCTGCTGCTCTCTGCTGTGCTGAAGGGCTGGTCAGCCTGCAGGGTGGGGCTGAGGGCTCTGCAGCAGTGAGGAGATGGGTGTTGCCAGTTCAGATACACACAGGCAGATGTGGAAATGCAAAGCACTTTCTGCTCACAGCATTTCTCAAGATACATCAAGTAAAACAGTGATTTTTTTTTTTCTCTGTAGCTTGGCTATTCATTGTGCCCCTTCCATCATCTCAGAGGACAAATCTCAGCCTCAGACCTTCCATCTTCACCTGACTATCAGGATATCCCATGAGTGAGCTCCTTTTCTGAGAAACCAGGCACTAGGGATCCTTTTCTAGGGCCTCACTGAGATACAATCCAAGGAAAGTGCCTTTGTGAGGCCAGAGATGGACGTGGTCCCCCCCATGCAGCTGAGCCCTTTCAGCCCAAGCAATTCAGCTGTGCCAGCTTCTTGCAGAGCCAGGGCCTGGGGCCCACCCATTGTACATCTTCTGCAGGGGTCGTTCTTTCCCAGCCTTGGCTCTTGCATAACCCATGTTCCATATGGATAATTGGCAGTAATGAGGTTCAGCTTTTCCCCACTCCAAAAGCACTTTGCTTTGTGTTTTGACAGTCTTCACAGGGGAAGTTTGGCTCCTTTCAATGCATCTTTAGTCAGACAATAAATCAGGATCCTTTTCCATTTGTCCCCTACTGAAGGGGAAGCTAAGAAGTGACATAGCTCTGAATAGGCAGCAGTCCAGTGTCTTGGGCAATGCTCGTTTTTCTCTACCTCCTGCATGAGTTATTGCTGAGCATGAAATATGTGCCACTTTTCCCTATGCAGTTCTTGTGTTTTAGTATCTAACTCATTGTTGTGGGACTTTTTAGGTGTAAAAGATGCTGTTTTACATGCAAAAATAATTACTCTGTCTCATTAGTACATAGCTTTTCAGTATGTGTTTAATTCCTTCTGCCATTTGGCTGCCACTCTTGTATCCCACCAGAAGCACCATCTTTCATCAGATATTCTCTCTTTTAGCTGGTGCTCTCCATGTACCTCAGAAATGGACTGAAGGCAGGGAAAGAGACTCTTCAGATGTGCTGTGCAGGGCAGGCTTACAGCAGGTTTTGCCAGAAGCCTGAAGGACATGGTAACTGTAATGTACAGAGGGAAACACTGAGTCAGGGAAGAAAGTGCTTGGCCAGTAAATCTGAGAAAGGAGGGAAGAGAAGACTTTGGTCTCTCCTGGGATTCCTCTTGGACCTGAAAGCCTTTCCCTGACTGGAGTTGCACTGATGTCTCCACAGCATTTCGTTTTCCACCAGGGAAGTGGTGTCCAGAAGGGGAACACAGCTGGCAAAGTTCCCTCACAAAACCATCATGCCTTAGGATTTTAGCTTGTATATTTTTCATCTATTTGCAATCCTGCAGTTCTTTAGTGTATAGCTCTAAACTCCATATACAGTGCTAACTACTGGCATTTTGGGCAGACACAACAATTCCTCTCCAGACCTGGCTATCAAGGACACCTCACTGCCTCAGGCCCTGAGAAATGTAACCAAAAGTGAGTTAGGGGGGAGCAAACTTGGGTAAATGACTTCATTAGCTGAAGCTGTAATTGGAAGATTGGTCCATTTCCATATTGGGGATTAAACGTACAAAAGTGTGAAAATCCTTGACCTGTCGTCCATTTTGGGTGTAGCCCCTGGGGGGCTTTGTGTGCCCTAAATGTACCTGAAGGCCCTTCAACAAACAGAACTGCTGTTTATTTTGTGTGCCCTCTGTTTTAGGTAAGCCCAAACAGGCAGCAGCAGCAGGAGCAGCTGCACCCAGCAGCTCTGCTGTTCCTTCCATGGCACACAGAGCTGTGCAGTTTCTCTCTCTCTCTCTCGTTTCTGCAGCCTTGCCGTGGATGGCTTTGCTCCGAGCACGGCGGGTCCCGGGCGCCCCGCGACCGCCTACGGCTACCGGCCAGAGGAGCCCTTCCTGTACGGCTACGGGGCGCGGTGAGGGCCGCAGCACCGCCTGCTCCTGCATGCTGCACCCCGGGCTCCAGCACTCTGTATCCTTTGGCATGTGTAGCTCCATGTAAACTTAGCCTTCCTGGGCCCAGTGTGTTAGTGACAGTGTTTAGTCTTGGGTTGCTCTTTGTTGTTGTTATTTTTGTACAGTAACTGCGACTTGAAAGCGGGAATTGGAAACTACCGGACTGGAAAGTGTCACATTATGTATATTAAGCTACTAATTTAATTTCTATTAAATAGAAAAACCTGTGTGGTCAGCAGTGGTGAATGTGTTTCTAAGTGATGTTTAGTGTTTTACAAGGCACTTAAGAAGAGTGCTCCATGTGCAGCGTGTTTAACATGGACTGTTTCCCTCTCACACTTGAGTCACAGAACAGCACTGAGCCCCAGCATCTCCTGGCACTGCCCTGACACATAGTTTGGATCAAAGTCCACTCCTGGGTCACCACTTTAATAACGGAAAGATGGCACAGATTCACTCCCCTGGAGCTTCAGACATTTACAGTCCATTTTAAATGCTTGAAAACACTTAAAATTAGAAACTACACAACAGAATACCTTTACCCTAGTGTTTAAACAGAGCTCTGTGGGCTGAGAGAAGACAGCCACATCCATCCCGAGGGCCAGCAAGAACAAGAAACATTGTACCTTGGTTCAGAATCCCGAGCAGAGCCTTTACCCCAGCTTTCCTATCTGGAAACACAAATCCATCCTGTCCTGCTGGTTTCTGGGGTTTAAGCTGGATCTAAGCAGGCATCAGTGAGCAGCAGAGTCAGGTCAGGACCCTTTCATGCTGCACTTGCAGTGTGGTGATTGTTTTGTGTCATGCTTTGAAATAAGCTGCAAATGTTGAATTCAGGCTGAAGCTGTTCTTCAGCTGTGCATGCCCACTGTAACAGACAGCAGAAAGGGATGATAATGCCCTCTCTGCCACAGCTACCAAGGCAGCAGTTCAAATTTTCACTTTTTAAAAGAAAAGTTACCTCTACCTCATCCTTTTTCTTTTGTTAATGCCTGTTGATTTGCAGATTTGTTTTTCTCCTTCTTCCTCCCTCCTTTATGGCTTAAACAGAAAGTTGACTTGCATCAGGGGCTGATCATACAGAAACCAGTCACTAGTAATTCCATAACACTGGGGTCTGTGCTGGGAAGGTGATCTTCAAAGGCATGGGATTGTTTGGGGAATCTGACAAACTCTTAGTCTTATACTTCAAAAATACCTTTGAAATAAAAATTGTTTTGAAACCCTGTGTTATCTTTACAAAGTGTGTGCAAGTACTTTTATAAGCACCATTACTCCCTGTGTTCCAACTGCGTGACTGGAAATGAGTCTAAAATTAGCCATGGTATTTCATAGCAGTTTTCAGCCTTCTCTCTGGGCTGGCTTCTTGTTCAGGGCTTCACTCACTGGAGGTAGGTGGAAGAAGAGTTGCCAAGATGAAGCAGTGTTTTTGAAATTATTTTCTTTACCATTCTTAACTAATTCTTGCACAGTTTCTTAGAACAGGTAAGCTCTCAGTAAGAAACATGGCAGAAAACTTGAACTACTCAAACAGGTTTCCAGTGTTATACCTTTCTAGATAATTTCCTTTGTTCTGAGTCCACACTGGATTTGCCCAGAGGTTGTGCCATGTTCAGTCAAAAGCTTTTCAGATATTTTTATAGTTATTGCTGTGAGAGAAATCCCCCAAACTGCACACTCAGGCTATTCTTTGAGCCTGGCACTCGCTCATCAGGCTTTTCCCGAAATTAGTGTGAAGTTATTTAAAGCAGTTGCCCTGCTCATGGAATGTGTTTTGGGGGAAAACCAAAACGAAGTGGGTCCTCAGAGTATATGCAAACTATCAATGAAACTGAAGGAGCCTTTAATTGGAAGCTTCAGGTTAACGAGGAGCTGCAGTGGAGCTCCAGTGAAGGGTGGGTGTCTGTAATTGTAATCCAGTTGTGACCATGCTGAGAATAAATGGCAGTGGAAAAAAAATCTCTGGCTGCAATTTTAGTATTCAATGTTAGGAGTTTATGGGAAATGAATAAAAGATCAAGTATTTGTAGCTTTGCCTGGCAGCAGCTAAGAAAAGAACATCGTTTATCTGCAAACAGAGCTTGGTAAAAATTACTCAGCACTTAGTAGCCTGAGGACAGAGCCTGCTCGCCAAGATGAAAACCAGCTGTGCCACTGCACTTCCAAGGCAGGAGAGAGGCTGATTTTCCCTTTAATTACAGTTCCTGAGCCAGAAAGGGAAAAAAAAAAGATAGGAGCACATAGACTTTTCACATTTCCTATATCATGTTTCCTGTGGGTGTCAGAGGAAGATGGGAGAGTCTGAGCTGTTTAATTATCTGTATTTTATAGATTCAGTCCCTGGGTACACTGCACAGAACAGGGCAAGGAGGGATCTGCTTTCTGTTAGCAACTTCTGCAACTTTGGTCCTCTTTTTTCTGGTTTCTCTTCCAGGCTTTGTGGAGCTCCTCTCTTCTTTCCCTACAGCAGCAATCCTGAACCATCCTAGGAGTATCCTCTTTCCCAGCCTGCTGCTAATTAATTAATGAGTTTGGTTAGGCAAGTGTTTTAGATATAATGAGGCTGTAAAGTTAACAGCACAATGAAATAAGCAATGGCTGAGAAGCTCCTATGTCTGGTAGCTATTAGAGAGGCTTTGTGCAGATGGACAGGCTCATTTCTAGGAGCAATCTGCTCCATGCAGCCGCCTAAGATCTTGTGTTAAATTATTATTTGTACTACACCAGTACTTAGGAGCTTTCCAGGGCAACAGGCTGGGGGAAAGCAAAAGTAAACAAATATTCTCCTCCCTGAGAGCTCATGGAGGACCTGATTCAAGGTCTCTCAGATACCAGGGGGCTGTGGAGCTGTCTGCAGTTCAACATGTGCATTTCATTCTGCAATCAGACTGCCCTGATTCTGTTTAATTGTATCCACTCTGGATTAAATGAAACAGGAACGAGATGTATCTTCCTCTGGAATAAGCAGGACAAGCTCTGTTTAGATACAGGAGATTCTGGGCCTCTCTGGCAGGTTCTGTAGTGGAATTCCTGTAGTGCAGCACTCACTGTCCACTCACCGTGGCCAGAGGCTGAGAGGAACAACAGCCTCCATTCCTTCTGTGGCCATCCTCAAAACCCATGAAATACCCTGAGCTGACTGCTGCTGCAATTCATGTTGCCTTGAAGCTCTTGTGATCTGCTCATTTTTTCCTTCAGGTAAAGGTTGTGGGGTTTTCTTTTGAAAGAGCTCTGAGGTGCCGAGGGAGGTGTAGGAGCTGCAGAGACAGAGGAGGGCTGCACTCCCCTGCATGAGTTTCATAGTCACAAGGTGGTACTTGCAGCCACTTGGTCTGGACAGCCACTTGAATGAAAACATGGACTTTTCCAGAGCTGGAAAAAATATGCTGTGGTCCCTGCCCCATAAAATAAAACTCCCTTCTGTTTATTAAGAAATTGAGAAATATCATTGGAGGCAAAAGGCTGCTGTGCTGTAGTTGTAATTCACATGGCCATGCAGGAGTGGGACATCATGGAGAAGGCAGCCTTTGTTGCTGTGCCTTTCCCAGAGAGCTGGGAACATCTCTGCTCTACTGAGAGCTGCCCAGTGAGCTGGGCAGGCTGGAGCTGTGGCTGCCCCATCCCTGGGGGTGCTCAAGGCCAGGCTGGACAGGCTTGGAGCAGCCTGGTCTAGAGGAAGGTGACCCTGCCCAGGGTTGAAATGAGATGAGCTTGAAGGTCCCTTCCAACCCAAACCACTCTGGGATGCTAAGGCAGTGCTCCCCAGCTGTGCCTTCAGACCTCACGTGCTCCACTCCACTGAAGTGATTGTGGCCCCATCCCCCTCTGCAGTCACCAGCTGCCTCTCTCTCCACTATGCCAATCTTTTCTTGCCCCCCTGACTTAAAGAATCAGTTCCAGTCCTGATGAGGGATTTGCTAGGAGCTCTGTAATCCTGCTGGTTCCATCTCTGCCCTTGAGGGGTTCACACCTCCCTAATCCTAATCCCAATCCCTGGGTGGTTCTCTGGAGGAGCCCATGCTGGCTGTGCTTAGCAAAGGCAGAGGGTGAAGTGTGGGGGCAGAAACCCAGCTGGGGTTTTTGTGCAGCACCTGGGGACAGGGCCCTGAGCAGGGCACACCCCTCAGTGCCACTTCAGCCTGTGTGGGACAGCAGGATCACTCGGGAGAAGCAGGTAAAGGTAAAATGCTGCTCCACAGACAGCCCAGCAAAGGAAACACACCAGAAATGATGCAGAACAGCCAAAGTTTGCTTTTTCTTCCTGACAGCCACATGAATCACACCACAGCCTGAAGCTGGAGCCAAGAGCTGTGAGTAGAAATCAGTTGTTGCTTATTAAGAATTTTTTATCTTTACCTCCAGTTATTCATGTCTTCTGACCTTCTGCCTTTGCCCTGCCACAAACACAGGACATACAAATCCACACCTGGCCCCTTGAATAAACTGGTGACTAATATCCACCTTAGTGAACATTACACAGTTTCTTTTCGTTTGCACTTTGGGGCCAGGATATTTTTAGGTGTCTGTCCCATTTGGGCCAAAGACTCTGGATCTTTCCTGCCTTTGACAGATAGAGGTGATGTACCTGAACTTTACTTAGTTTCTGTTCCTGTGTGCATTATATTATCCTGTAATGTGTGATGTACGACATACTGTGACCCATTTCACTTTCCTGTACCCTGCTCCTCCCATTATATTTCTTCATTTTTTAAAAAAGCCCCAGATCATCCATCTACCAGCACATCCTGCCAGAGGAGCAGGCTCCTCCTAGCACTGTGTCCCCATGTTAACCCTGATGTGCCACTTTACAGCCCTTCCCCTGCACAGTCACAGGAGAAATCCTCTCTCGGGTGAGGCTCAGTTGAGCAGAGTTGTGCTGTGGATCTGAGGGAATCCCTTTTGCTATCCAGAGCTGTAGCTGTGCTGAAGGGACTCTGGCATTGATGAGCCACTGGCCAGCAGAGCTGTGTGTCTGGGATCATCTGTGCTGTCCAAGCCCTGGAAGGCTTCCCTAGAAATGGAAGAGGGAAAGCATAAAGAACACATTTTACACACTTCGTGCTGGACTTGGCAGCACAAGACTCAGCACAGGTTAAACTCGTGGAGTTGAGTTACTACAGAAAGCCAAGGCGCTTGCAGAGCTCAGACCACCTGTGTTAAACACTCTGCCCTGGCCATTAAACCCGCGTCTAGACGAGGCCACGGGGCTGGGCTGTGCTGCTGTTCAGAGCGACCGAGCAAACCACATCCTCACGTCCTGGCGCTGCAGGAAACTGGAATAACACCGGCGATATGAAAATAGCGTGTGAACAGCTCAGACCTCCCACCGCTCTGGAGCCCTTCCTTTCAACCTTCGCTCCGCCGTCCAAAACACTCACGTGAAATCTCTCCCCGGGGCCGCTTTACGCCGCAGCGCCGAGAGCAATTACATTTAATGGCATTAAATGGATCCCCTCACGCCGCAGTGTCAGACCACCCTGCGGCCCGGGCCTGAGTGGGGCACGGGGAGGGCAAGGCTATTTAAAAATTTATTTTAAAGAGGACATTATGGGGCAACAGCGTGTATGAAGAGGGGCAACGAGGCTCGTGAAGGGGCTACAGAACAGCCTGTGAGGAGCGGCTGCGGGGCTGTGGAGCTCGGAAGAGCTCAGGGAGCTCCTGACGGGAGGCTGCAGCTCGGTCTGTTCTGCCGGGCCTGCAGTGGGAGAACGAGAGGAAATGGCTCAGCTGAGATACGGGAGTTCAGCTTAGATACGAGGAAAAAAAAAATGAAAGTCACTGTCAGGGCGGTCAGGCATTGGAACAGGCTGCTCAGGGGGGTGCTGGAGTCACCATTCCCGGCGGTGTTTAGGAGGAGTCCGGACGCGGCGCGGGGTTTAGCGGTTCCAGTGGCGCTGCACTGTTCCATCCCCTCACAGGTTTCCTCCAGCCCCGCCGGTTCCGCGGCTCCCGCTCCCGAGGGAGCGCGGAGGGAGGCGCACCCTCACCCAAAATGGCGGCCGGCGCTCCGCGGGCCGCGCCCCCGCGCGCTGAGGGCGCTGCGGCCGCCGGGCGCCAGGGGGCGCGCGAGGCGGGCGGCGCTGCCGGGCCGCCCGGGCGGAAGGACAGACAGACAGACGGACGGACAGACGGAGCGGCCGGCGGGGCCCAGCGGCACCGGAGCCCCGGCCCGGCGGGGACAGGTGAGCGGGGACGGGCGGGCCGAGAGTGAGGGCTGCCGTGCGGTCTGACGGGCAGGCCGGGCCCTGTCAGCCCCGCTGCGGACGCGCTGCCGCCTCCGGGCCGGGCTGTGACCGCGGGCAGCGGGCGAACCTCCGCAGTGGCGGCTCTGGCTGTGCTGTTCCGCGGCTCCCGGATGTTTTAACCGCGCTCTGCCCGGTGCCCGGGGTCGGACCGGCCTCGGGGGAGCGCGGTGGAGCCGGGCTTCCTTCCAGGGGGCTGCTGATCCCCCCTGCCTGCCAGGGGCCCGTGTGCGGGGTGCCCAGGGGCGGGCATTTGGGGATGTCGCGCTGGGACACTTCTGCCTTCGGGAGCAAAGCCCGGCACCGCTGAGAGCCCTTCCCGGGGGCTCTGCTGGCCTGGGAGGGCGCCTGGAAAGCCGGGAGCAGCCTCTCCGTGAGCTGCTGTGTGTGTTTCAGGTGAATATGCGGCTGTCATTCACTCCGCAGGGAAGCTAAATGGGAATTCCACCTCTTTCTGGTAGTAAATCCACATTGTCCTTTACTACCAATCGCTCTGGCTTTCCCTGCCGGGCTCCTGTCTCTTCTAGGGTGTTCTTGTGTATTACATCTGACATTCACGTTTACAATCTGTTGAAAATAAGATACAAGAGGGTTAATGCTCTTAACTCATAGTTGCGTGAGTAATGGTTTGTTTTGGCTCCGGAGAGCCACACCTGGGCACAGACCTTTGCAGATGCTTTTGCCAGCTGGAGTTTCAAGAGCGGTAAAAAAACCTCAGGGGTGCCACAGGCTGCTCCTGTTTATCCCGAGGGGAGGTTCCCTGGAGAGGGGCGGTGTGTTTGCAGCTGGCTGTTGGTACAGCAGGTCTCAGCTACATCACAGGCGTGAGGATGACTCTGGTGTTGCAGTATTCAGCATGAGAAGTACACGGAACTGTTGGAGCAAGTCCAGAGGAGACCATGAAGTTGATAAGGGGACTGGGGCACCTCCCCTGTGGCTGGTAGAGTCGGGGTTGTTCTGCCTGGAAGAGGTTGCCTGGAGACCTCATAGAAGCCTTCCAGTATCTGAAGGGGCTCCAGGGAAGCTGGAGAGGAACTCTTCATCAGGAAATGTGGCAGGACAAGGTGGGAATGGCTGCAAATGGAACCTGGGGAAAATTAGGTGAGGTGTGTGGAAGAAATTCTTCCTTGTGGGGGTGGTGAGGCACTGGCACAGGTTGCCCAGAGAAGCTGTGGCTGCCACATCCCTGCAAGTGCCCAGAGCCAGGCTGGATGGAGCTTGGAGCAGCCTGGGATAGTGGAAGGGAATGAGATGAGTTTTTAAAATCCCTTCTAACCCAGACCATTCCGTGGTTCTGTTCCTGAACTGTGTGTGTCTCTGAAGACAAACACGTCCACGTGTATTTGGAGGAACCTGAGGCATCAGGTGAGCCCAGATTCTTTCAGGTGTCCTGAGTGAGAAATCACTGAGGTAGAACAACTAAATGAGGCCCAGCTGGGAAGAGCAGAATGCAGAGAAGTGCACTGGCTGTGCCCAGGAGCAGCAGCTGGTGCCTTGCACACAGGTGAGGAGGATGAGCTGGGGCAGCCAGGACAGAGCCCCCAGGTTCTGTCTGGAGAGGAGAATGTTCTGTCTGGGGGCAGCATGAATGCTTTTGTGCCAGGGAGCTCACTAAAGAAATATCCAGTTTACAGGCATGTGTTATTGCTGCACTGTGTTTCCTTTTCACCTGTCAGCCCCTCTGTGTAGTGCTGGGAAGCTGCAGTTTAGATTTCCATAACTTTCCCTTTATGACCTAAAGGTCCCTTTTAAGGAATCAGTGCTGAAAAGATGCAGATCCCTGCCTGACACCAGAGGGGAGAGAATGAGGAAGCTGCAAGCACTGTAGTTAATTCAGATTCTGGGTGGATCAGGACACAGAATTGATTAAAAGCCCCTGTTTCCCCCCATTTCAGGCTGCAGGGGTTGTTGTACCCTCACTTGGCACCCTCTGGAGGGTTAAAGGAGCCAGGGAACTGTAACAGACCAGCTCTTTGCAAAGGCCCTGAGCACTTCTGACCTCAGGGCTCCTGGGAGACCGAACTGGAGACACAGGTGAGGGGCCAGAGCAGCAGCTTGGGTGGAACAGCTCTGCTGGAAGGCTGGGAGACTCCTGTGTTGCTGCCTCCCTGAAGCCTCAGGTCATGCCTGGGAACAACCACAATAAAGCAATTCTCCAGTTGCAAAAAATGAAAAGCTTGGGGGGGGGCAACTTCCCCCACTTTTCCTGACACGTGAGGGTTTGCTCTGTCCCTCTGATTCCTGAGGAGGGTTTGCTGACTTCTGTGTGCAGACAGGTTCAGGTCTCACCCGTGGCCTGTGATCACAGGCCTGATGACAGAGCATGTGCTGGGTCAGTGTTTTCCAAAAAAGCCTCTGCAATCAGTGTGTTTGTTTTACTGGTTTTGTGTGTGAGGAAACGGCACAGAAATCTGTGTCAGCCTCTTCCTGACAGGCTGTGGGAGGAAGGAAGTGTTGGCAGGCAGAAGGAATATTTGTCACATGGAGAGGAGGTAATCAAGGGGGAAAACATGCTCCTGGAGGGTACCTGGCTATAGGTGACCTCCTGAAATCCAGCTTGTAACCCTTCCTCCTTCACTGAATTCTTCTCTGGCTTGGAGAGTTGAGGAACAGTGTTTGTAAGAAGGCCAGGGGCTCCTTGTGGAGTGGCAGTCACACTTTGTAACTGGTGACTGAGCTTCATGTCAGTTTAACCCTTGGAGGGGGTGTCTGTGTGGCTGGGGGTGTTGCTGGATCCTGCTCTTGGTGGGTCTCAGTCAGCAAGGTCAGGGATGGGCTGTGGGTGCTGCTCTGTGTCAGAGCTGCTGCTGATGCTGACACAGGTGCCAGTGCAGTCCAAGCCCCGCTGCTGAGAGCTGCTCCTGTTGATCCAAACCTTTTGTGGACACTGGGTTTCCTTTACAAAGAAGACTTTGGGGATTTCATTCTTGTCCTTAAACTCAAGGGGAGGGTGGATACTTCTCAGGTTTTGTGTTGCTGGAATGGCTCCCGAGGTATTAAAGAGTCTTTTTTTCCCAACCCCACGACCGAAGAAGAAGTTGAGGTTCCTCAGTTCTGCTTCTCAAGGTTGTTTATTTTCTTATCTGTCACATTCCTTCTCTGACCTGCTGAGATCTGTCCAGCAGGTCGGGTTGTGGCACAGTGACTGCCCCTGGGGTGGTGTTGGCTTTTTATACTAAGAACTACCTGTGCTTTATTTACAATAATTTTCCAATACCTATCACCTGTGTTAGACAGTCTGTCTCTACTCTAAACCAATCCAAAAGTGTCATCACCACAGCAGAAGATGGAGGACAAGGAGAAGAAGGAGAGGACATGCTCAGATTCCTCCATCTTGCCTCTTGAACCCCCATTCTAAATCCCCAAAATTCTACTTTTTCACCCTATGACAAATTCACTATCATTCTACTCAAACTCTTGTGTCTTGTAAATCTTCACACAAAGTTGGTAATTGTTTCCATGGGCTAAAATCGAAGGCACAGGTGTGTTTGACTCTGTGCCAAGGTCTCTGAGCCCCTTGCCACGGTCTGGCATCACCCAGGGCAGCCAGAGCAATGTCCTGGGTCCCGACAGATACTGGCAGGAGGAGATTCTTCATGTCTGTTCCTTGCTTTGCAGAAAATGCTCTGAACGTGACCAGGACAGCACCTGCTGGAACTAAACCTGCCCAAAGCAAATCCTCCTGCAGCCAGGGCCTGTTTGTGGTGAGCAGGGCAGCTGTGCAAGGGATGGGCTCGGAGAACAGTGCTTTGAAGAGCTACAGCCTGGAGGAGCCGCCCCTGACGCTGCCCAGCGGGCACAGCATCCACCCGGCCGTGCTGCAGGATGGCAAACGCGCCTCCGTCTTCGTGTACAAGAGGGAGAGCCAGGACAAGGTCAACAAAGCTGCCAAGGTACTGCCTGGGCTGGGACACACTGCACAGCTCCCCCTCCTCCTGTTGGCAGGATGGGAATTGGTTAATGGGGTCCAACCCTTGGGAGTGAGGGCAGCAGGAACGTGGAAGCCAGCCTGGCCGTGGGGCAGCTGCAGAGGTCGTTGTGTGCTGCATGCTGAGGGCAGCAGTGTTCAGACAATGCAATGTTCAGGCAGCCTTTGCAAGGTGCTGCCTCCTCCTGCTGATGCAAGTCAGGGTCTTTCTTGGGTGAATCCTACCCAAAATGCCATATTTATTATGAGTAAGGCTTTTATTCTGTGTAAGATTTTTCTCCATCCAGTGCCAGCAGGGAGCTTACAAGACAGATGGAGAGACAAGAACATGTAGTGACAGGACAAGGGGAAATGGCTTCAAACTGAGAGAGAGAGTAGGTTTAGATTCGATATAGGGGAAGAAATTCTTCTCTGTGGGGGTGGTGAGGCCCTGGCACAGGTTGCCCACAGAGAAGCTGTGGCTGCCCCTGGATCCCTGGAAGTGTCAAGGCCAGGCTGGGCAGGGTTTGGAGCAATCTGGGATAGTGGAAGGTGTCCCTGCCCACTGGAGGGGGATGGAACAAGATGGTCTTTAAGGTCCTTCCACCCCAGACCATTCTATGATTCTGTTCCATTACATTATAACAAGTTCTGCAGTCTGAGCGAGGAAGTTTGCAGGGTGCTTGGTGAGGAGCAGGGATGGGCTGTGTGAATTCCATGAGGAAGCATGGCTAAGGGAGCAGGACTAAGCTGTGCACGTGGAGGAGCTGCCTCAGAGGAGGTCTGACCCATCTTTGTTCCTGAAGCACCTGAAAACCTTGCGCCACCCTTGCCTCCTGCGCTTCCTCTCCTGCACCGTGGAAGCCAACGGGATCCACCTGGTGACAGAGCGGGTGAAGCCCCTGGAGATGGTCCTGGAGACACTCTCTGCTGCAGAAATCTGTGCAGGCATCTACGATGTGTTGCTGGCACTCATCTTCCTCCATGACAGGGTAGGTAGCCCTGGCAGCATCATCAGGCTCTGCTGGGAGATGGAGGAAATGTGACAGTGTTGTACCTGGCCTTGTCTGGGTGACTCGCTGCTGGTTCCTCCCAAAAGGACAGACAAGTGCCCCACAGTGCTTGTAGGCTGACACTGCTAAAGTTGCCTGCTTTGGGGGAGGAAGGGTAATTGAAAATGTTGTGGAAATGAGGGAGCAAGCAGTTCTCAGTTCATGGATCTGCTTGTAGTACTTCTTGCTTTAGGGAACTGGGATTGCTTGGCCTTGGTGTTTGTGTACAGCTGATGCAGAGATGGTGTCACTGCTGCCCTGTCTGGGCACTGTGGGTTTGCCCAGGTAAATCCCAGCTCAGACTGTAGCTCTGGGGTTTTGTGTTCACAGTTGGATTTACAGTTGCATTGCAGGGGCTGTGACAATTAGAGCTTTGTCTGCTCTAAAACCCTGGCCCTCCTGCCTGGCACCTGCTGGTCACCCACAAAGTCCCAGAGGAGCTGTGTGGTTTTTTGGCAGCTTTCCCTCAGCCCCCTGCAGTACCTAATTAGTGCTGATTAAGATTCAACATCTTCATCTATCCCCCAAGTCAGTTACCCTTTTTTTTTGTTTTTATGTTTTAGGGAAACCTAACTCATAACAACGTCTGTTTGTCATCCGTGTTTGTGAGTGAGGACGGGCACTGGAAGCTGGGAGGAATGGAAACAGTCTGTAAATTCAGTGAAGCCACCCCAGAGGTAAAAGCCAAGCCAAGTGCACCCTGGATGTTCAGGGGAGGATTCCTGGCCTGTGGAATTTGGCCATCTATGGGGGGAAAGGCCCAAGTCCTTCCACTTAGCTGGATTTGCTATTAAATGTGTTGGCTCACTTCCAGCTCTGTCCTGGAACTTTGCTCTGAGGACACCATTACTATAAACTAAAATGTCCACACAAATTAATTCTCCATTAGTCAAAACACAGCTGCATTTCAAAGGGACACTGCTGGCTGGAGAGTGAGAAATCTTTGCTTTCTGGACTGATATAAAAATTAAAAAAGAGCACGAGGATTCAGGTTAAAATGAGACATTAAGGAAAATAATGTAAATGCCTTCTTAGCTTGTGCTGGTGGCATTTTCACTGCTTGGTAGCAGAAAGAACAATTCCTGTTTTGATTTCTGCTGCCTGCTGTGCAGAGTCAGGCACAGCCTGCCCTGGGTGCCAGCAGAAGGGGAAGGGGCACAGCTGCTTGGCACTGAGGGGACAGGGAGGAAACTCATGGCCCCCCCTTGGCTCTGAGGGGACAGGGATCAGCTCATGGCCCCTCTTGGCACTGAGGGGACAGGGATCAGCTCATGGCCCCCTGTTGGCACTGAGGGGACAGGGATCAGCTCATGGCCCCCTGTTGGCACTGAGGGGACAGGGATCAGCTCATGGCCCCTCCTTGGCTCTGAGGGGACAGGGATCAGCTCATGGCCCCCTCTTGGCACTGAGGGGACAGGGATCAGCTCATGGCCCCCTCTTGGCACTGAGGGGACAGGGATCAGCTCATGGCCCCTGTTGGCTCTGAGGGGACAGGGATCAGCTCATGGCCCCTGTTGGCTCTGAGGGGACAGGGATCAGCTCATGGCCCCTTTTGGCACTGAGGGGACAGGGATCAGCTCATGGCCCCCTGTTGGCACTGAGGGGACAGGGATCAGCTCATGGCCCCCTGTTGGCACTGAGGGGACAGGGATCAGCTCATGGCCCCCTGTTGGCACTGAGGGGACAGGGATCAGCTCATGGCCCCCTGTTGGCTCTGAGGGGACAGGGATCAGCTCATGGCCCCCTGTTGGCACTGAGGGGACAGGGATCAGCTCATGGCCCCCCTTGGCTCTGAGGGGACAGGGATCAGCTCATGGCCCCCCTTTGGCTCTGAGGGGACAGGGATCAGCTCATGGCCCCCTCTTGTCCTTGCAGTTCCTCTGTCACGTGAGGTCGGTGCGAGACCAGTCGTGCATCCCCTGCGAGGAGATGGTGAGTGTCAGCTCAAGGGGCTCCCTGCCCAGCAAGGAAAAACCTGGTGGGCAGGAAGTGTTTTTACATTCATGTTGTATTTCCTCATGCCTAAATGGCGTGGAAGTGGCTCTTGGATATTATCTGAGGTTTCCTTTTGTCCCTCCTCTGTCCCATCCCTGCTTTGGGAATGGTGTTGGGCACAGGTAATGCTACTTTTCAAATGCTTTGTGTTGCTTCTAAATCACCAAAGTTTTGCAAAAATCAGAGTAGTTGCTGAGATTGCCCAAATCACTGTGGTCCTGTGGTTGTGTAACTCTCAGCACAGGCTTTTTCCTACCTGTCAGTCACTTCCCAGCCATTGAGAATCTTGGAGCAGCCTGTGCTGAAGGAGCAGCTTCTGCTCTCTAATTACTGCCTGTTTCCATAGAAATGCTGAAAGCTGTTGACTGCCTGCATTCATCAGGGAGTTGTTTCATCATGATGGAGTTGCTCCTTTGGGTTATAAATTCCCCAGTGGAGGTTTTTTTAGCATAATATTCTACTTGTAGGGTACACAGTGGAGCTTTGGTGCTATAAAAAGAATTAGAGAGTGCATATGGTGGGGGGTGGGAATAAAGACTTATGGAAAACACCACATATTTCATAAGCTCCTGCCTTGCTGGGGTTTTTTCTTGTGTTTTGTTTTGTTTTCAGTCTGCAGACTTCAAAATGCTGCCCAGCAGCTACGGGCATGCGAGGGACGCCTACGCATTTGGGACAACAGTTGAGAATCTCCTGACAGTTCTCCATGGTCAGGGTGAGAATGACACTGGTTTATTTTGCTGCTGACAGGCCCTGTGGTCCCTGGTGGTTGAAGGTTCCACCTTGCTCTGCAGCTGGCAGCAGTGCTGTGGGCTCAGTGGCCAGTGTTTTTCCTTGCTTGCAGGCTTTTTTCCTGTGTTCCCCTTTTCCTGTGGGGACGTGGTCAGGTGTGGCTGGAGGTCACCAGCCCACGTGACACGAGCACTCCCAAACCTGCTCTGGTCCTGCCAAGGGTTATGGATGTGGCAGGGGGGGGTCTTGAGAGCCACAGCTGAGCAGGGGCTGTCACTTCAGCAGAGAG
The DNA here is from genome assembly GCF_012460135.2 of Molothrus ater. Lineage (NCBI taxonomy): Eukaryota > Metazoa > Chordata > Aves > Passeriformes > Icteridae > Molothrus > Molothrus ater. The sequence goes on from NC_050486.2 coordinate 2,125,942, forward strand.
GCAGCAGGAAGTTTCTTGGGAGAACAGTAGCACTCCTTGGAGGCCCAGTAGCCAGGCAGGTTAGGAAGGGAAATGGAAATGCTACTTTCCCCTTCCTTTGGCACTTTTGCTAAAAATAAGTTTTTGTGTGGGGTGGAGGAGTCCTGAATGTATCTTGTTCAGTGTGGAGAGAGGAATCTAACAGTAGGTGCTCTGGATTTCAGTTTCAGCAGATATTCTCTCCAGCTTTCAGCAAACCTTGCACTGTACACTGCTGAATCCAGACCCAAAGTGTCGCCCACCACTGTCCAGCCTCTTGTCTCACGAGTTCTTCAGGTAAGGACAGGAATATCAGGCCTCTCTTGGTCTTGATGCTGCTTTGAAGATGGGATGGGAGTGCAGACTTAATCAGGGATCCTTGACAAAGAGGCTCCTTGAATGAGGAAGATGTTCCCAGCCCTCCCAGAGAGGTGCTGAGCAGCAGCCTTCAGCTGTCACCGCCTTGCTGGCACTCTTGATCCAGCAGCATTTGGCTTGGGTCCCTCTGTCTCTTCTCTCTGCTAAAAGAGTGGTGGGGGGTTTCAGTCTCCTTCACAGTGGGTGGTTTAAGCATCAATAAGGATTACACTTGACAGCTTTTGGTTTTGTGCTTAGGAATGATTTTCTGGAAGTTGTGAATTTTCTGAAGACCTTAACGCTAAAGTCTGAGGAGGAGAAAACAGAATTTTTCAAGTAAGTGAAGGAACTGTAATGTGGAAACTTCTCATTTCAGAATGATAAAGCACACTTCTGCAAATGGATTGTGGGGGCACCTGGGAAGGCTCCTGGCCAGAGGTGCTTCCTCAGGTGGCAGATTTGGTGGCTTTGGCAGAACCTTGGTCACTCTGTAATACTCTGGGTACTCCAGCCAAAGTGAGAGCCCTTATCAAAGAGGAACCTCTCCAGCTCTCATTTCCCAATTCCCTGTGACTGGTTTGGTGGTTGGGAGGAGCAGTCCCTGCTGAGCATCATCCTGATGCTCCCCAGCCTCCAGAGGGATGCAGCTGCCAGTGAGAGAGTTTGCAGTAAGACTTGCTGGGTGAATTAATCATGTGGAGCCAAGAGTAAAGCTGTTGCCTGTAATGGATGTCTCAGCTGCAGTAGTGGAACATCTTGCAGTAAATCTCACTGTTGTGGTCCCCAGGAATTTTTCTGTCAGGGAATTTTCTGTGTAATCATGGCATTATCTAGGCCTGAAAAGGGGAGAAGCTGATTTTTTCTTTTCCATATAAAAGAGCCTTGGTGTTCTTTTATAAGCAGGGCTGTTTTCCTGCTTATTTTATACATCAGTTATTTTTAATTAGTTTGAGGTTTAAGTGGAGAAGTAAGAGGAGAATGGGGATCCTTAGCAGGAACATTCAGAGTGTTTCTCACTAGCTCTGTGTCAGCAGTGTTTACTGAGGGAGGGGATGAGCACTTTGCCTAAAGACAGGGGAGTGCTGCCCTTCCATCAGGCAGAGGGGCCTTCCCAGCATGTGCACCCTTCTCTTGGTCTCCTTCAAGCATAGAGAGACAGCAGTAACTGATAATTAATATTTTAAAAATTAAAATCTGACAGACAGGAGCAGTTAAATTAAAAAAAAAAATTAAAGCACAAAATTAAGCTCTGATAAACCCAATCTGTTGGCCTCCTTAGATGGAAGTGGTTTCAAAAGGGGATTCCCTTTGTGCAAGGGAAACTTCCCTTGTGTGGTAGGTAGAACAGCCTTTTCCAAAGCAGCAGGAAAATCCTTGCAATGGACCAGGGTGAGGAGTGAGAGGAGAGCTCTCTGCTGCAGTTTTGACTGTAGCTCTTGACAGGAGATGCCAGCAGCTCAGAGGCAGTTTGATGCCCCAGCAGCTTCGTGTGCCAGCTGGATGTGCTTGTGCCAGCCCATGATCCAGGTGTGGGGTGTTACAGGATGTGGTTCTGGCTCCTGGGCTGTGCTATCTTTGCCTCAGGCAGGAGCAGAGGCTTCTCTCTGTAGGTCAGAATGCAGACAGAGGAAAAGGCTGCAGTGGGACACTGACTCTGCATGAGTCAGACACAAAAAGGGGAAAATGATCCCAAGGGAAACAGGCATAAATGCATGGAAGGCTGCCTTGATACTAATTGCTGTTTCCTGGAATGCAGATTCCTGCTGGACAGGGTGGCTGGATTGTCAGAGGAGCTGATAGCATCACGGCTGGTGCCTCTCCTGCTCAATCAGCTCGTGTTTGCAGAACCTGTAGCTGTCAAGAGTTTTCTTCCTCATCTGCTGGGCCCAAAGAAAGGTGACCTTTAAATACTTCCTCATCACAATTATTCCTGACAAGTTTGGAATGAATTCAGAGCAGTTGTTTCATCACTGGATCAAGGGAATAGTGGTGTTTCCCTAAGCAGAACAAATGCTGTAAGAGACAGAACTGGACAGGACAGTTATCTGTGCCTCCTCCTTTGCACTGCTCTGCTGGTGCTGGGAGGAGAATTAGCAATGATCCTGTGTCACCACTCAGTAGCTGCTGGGTGAGCTGTCTCTGCTGGGTGAAGCAGCCTTTTCCCACCCTCCCCTCTGTTCCCTAGAGCAAAGTGGGGAGAGCCAGACCAGCTGCCTGCTGTCACCAGCCCTGTTCCAGGCCCACGTGATCCCTGTGCTGCTGAAGCTCTTTGAGGTGCACGAGGAGCACGTGAGGATGGTGCTGCTGTCTCACATCCACGCCTACGCCGAGCTGTTCTCTCGGGAGGAGCTGAAGAACATCATACTGCCCCAGGTTAGGGACAGCACTCAGGGCTGCTGCGTGCTGGAATATAGGGGTAGGACGGTCAGGATGGATGGAGAGCAGAGATCTCTGCAGCCAGGGCTTGGAACTTGTGGGTTATTGCAAAGAGTCTGGGTGCAGGGCCCTGCTGGGAGCTGCCAGCCACAGCTCAGAGCAGGCCCCAGAGAGGGAGTGAGAGGTAAAGAGAGTGGGAGAGAGAGAAGGCAAGAGCATGGTAAAGAGGATGAGAGAGAGCAAAAGAGTAAAAGAGAGTGAAGTTCCTGTTACAATACCATAAATCTTCTTCTGTGCTGAATATTCTATTTCTCACTAACCAATCTAATACAAGATACAGATCCTATAGCATTTACATACAGCTGTAAGAATCATTACATTACCATACTGTGTTACATTTTAAACCCTAAAACTCCTCTTTGGAGCCCTTCTGCCAAGCCAGCAGGGTCTGCTCTGACCCTTGGAGCTGTCTGCAAGCAGAGGGTGTTGTTCCATCAAAAGGGGATCACCTTCAGCTGGCCATGCCATTGTTTTCCAGTTGTTCAGTAACTAAGGGATCTCAAAGCTTGCTTTCCTTTCAATCTTGCTTATAGTTTCCATATTCCCAAAATCTTTTGCCAGGCAATCATATTTATAAGGCTTTCCTGTTTCATCTTCCCCAACATATGAGACTTCACAGAATCACTGAATGGTTTGGGTTGGAAGGGACTTTAAGGACCATCTAATCTAATCTAACCTAACCCTGCCATGGGCAGGGACACCTGCCACTAGACCAGGTTGCTCAGAGCCCCATTCACCCATCAGCCACCCTACTTAATTGGTAGCACAAAGTGGAAGGCTGATTTTATGCTATGAAACAACATCCAGTCTCTACTGAGAGCTGCAGGGGATTAGAAATGAGATGTGCTGCACAAGTAGCACTTGAGGAGGCAGGCAGTGCAAAAGCAGAGTTTTGTGCTGGGCTGACATTGTGTGTTGTTGGTGCAGGTGTTGCTGGGCCTGAGGGACACCAGTGACTCCATCGTGGCCATAACCCTGCACAGCCTGGCTGTCCTCGTCTCCCTGCTTGGGCCTGAAGTGGTTGTGGGTGGAGAAAGAACAAAGATCTTCAAAAGCTCTGCACCAAGTTTCATGAAAACTGCTGATCTCTCCCCAGAAGGTAAAAGATACAGTCAGAGTGCTCTTGGGATGCTCTCCTGTTCTGTCCAAGCAGTGTAGGCAGAATTTCTTGGATTTTTAATCTGTTCCTGCTCATTAATTTAAAAAAAAAAAAGCTAATTTGCAGCCAAACTTGGATTTTAAGTTAGGTGCTATTTGCAGATACAGAATTGATTCCAGAAGAGTTATATAAAAGTATTTTAAATACACCAAATAGATTGGGAAAAAGTGAAACCTCTTAATTTAAGAATCCCTGTAAGTAAAGAAGAGTGTGTGTGTCTTCTGTGGAGAAACTGTATTGCCTTTCTGAAGGACTTCTATAGGCAGTTATTTAATATTCCCTCTGTCCTTTCTGTTCTTAAAACCAGTAAATCTCATGTTCTTCCCCCAATTTCTATTCATAGATTGGAAAAGGAATACCAACTTCCCTATTTTCTCAGCTCTCTGGAGGCTTTTCAGCTAATGCAAGTGAAGACAGTAGCCCCTGCACCTGCTAGATAACTTGGAACCAAGTGTGCTAAGGGAAAGCTTCTCTGGATACTGAAACTCAGAATATTTATAACAAGGGAACAGCCAGCATCTGTGCAACTTTAGATGTAGAGATACTAAATGAAATACATGACAGATCAGTTTAAGTGCTTGCTTTCTGTTTATGTGTGTACTGGCAGCTACCACCCTTCATTAAAATCTGTGGATGGCTCACTGCATTAGTTTCTTTACATTATTTATTTTAGTAGACTGTAGTAAATAAACCACTTTGGATCACAGGGTGAAACCAGGTTTCTTTTTCAGAATATACTTAAAATCAGATCTGATTTAACTATTGGTAAACAACAAAAACCTCCACCTTTGTCCTCAGCAGTGAGTGATGATCTGCAAAAAGCAGCACAAGAGGCTGAGCACATGATGCTTAATGAGCTGTTTGCTCAAGCCCCTCAAAGGATGTGCCCTTAATGAAGGGCACTGGGGAGGGGGTGGGTTCTCTGTGTTCCTTGCAGTCCTTTCCTGTGGGCTCTGTGTGTCTGGTGGCACTGGTGATGCCTGGCCTAGGCAGGCACAGCTGGCTGGGAACACACATGAGCCCTGTGGAAGGAGGTGCAGCACTGGCCCAAACTGTGCCATTTTGAAATGCTGGCAGCAGGGTCCCCTCACCAGGACTGACCATACCCTGCAGCTCCCAAAACTGACTTGCAGCCACGTGCTTGCCAAGCTGGCACCACTGAGCCAGGGAAATAAACACACCTGCCTTGGGCAGCTCCAAAGCATGGCCTTGCCTGCCCAGCACCACCTCACCTCAGGCTGGGACAGGAGGGCAGCTGGCAGTCAGCCTTCAGAGCAGAGACTCATTTCTCATTGCAGGGAGCTGCTGTGCCCCTGCCCAGGCATGGAAAGGGCTTTGTGTAGTGTCCTGAGTTATGCTTGGAATCGCTGTGAGTGCAGGGCTTTTGTAGAAGGCAGGTACCAGGGGATTTGTGATGCAGTTGGGATTTTGGATCCAGCCAGGTGGCAAACAGCATTTTTAAAGCATCTGCTCTGATCCTAATCAGTTTATTCATTGTGTGTTTCTTGAAAGAACATCTCAGCAAAGCTGACCATATACAGTTGCCATAACTTTGTACTGACAAGAGCTGCAGGCAGCAGGAACAGAGGAGTATTGTGTTCTATATGGATCAGGAGGTGCAGCTGTTGGATTGCTGTGCCAGGCCTCAGTGTTGCTCAAAAAGAACATCCCAGTGCTGCAGGCAGTTCAGCTCAGACTGACAGCACACCTTGTGCACTTGTGTCCTTTCTTTTCTTTTATCTTGGCAGGTTCCCCCAGTCATGGAGTGATCAGTCAGAGAAACCAAACCTCTCAGCCCCTGAAGAGCAGTCCCAGCTCGTTCCCCAGCTCTGCAAATGCACCTGGCAAAAAGCTTCCCATGCAACAGGACAATTCCCTGGCTTCACAGACAGGTAAAACGTGCCCTAGTGCTTCCTTTCAGAAATCAAGTGTTCACCAAGGAAGTGTTGCTTGAAAAGATGTGCTGATCTGAAAGAGTCAGTGAACCACAGAGGGCAACAGTGAAGGAGGGGGAGTGTGATCCTTAGCATCCTAGGGAATGGCTATTTGGGAAGCTGACATACACAGACTGGGTGCCTGGACTTGAATTTGTTTTTTTGTTTTCTTATAGCAGATTCTGTGCTGTGCTTTCACCCCTCACAGCTCAGCAGATACTCTGCATTTACAGCTCATTCTGACAGAGCTGATTCTGTTTCCTTCCATGGTCTTTTCTCAGCCACCTTTGCTTATCAGCCATCAGCTTGTCTTGCCCCAGGGCTCTGAGGTGAATTCCCTCCTTTGCAAGCAGGAAGGTGTCCCTGCTTTCTAATCCAAGAGGAGCTTTCTTTCCAATCAATTACTGGCTTGTTCCCGTGCCAGGTGCTGCCTGTAATGTCAGGAACTTTTAGCCATAACTCCATCTCTGCCTGCACTTGCTCTCTTTAAATGGGTGTGTAACACCTTTGTCTTCCACAGGTGAGCAAGGCCCTCAGCCCCCCGTGAATGGAATTCCTGGAAGCATTAACACACTGGGGAGCAGCAGGAGCTCTTTGACTACCTCAGAAAAGCCAGCAGAGGAGTGGCCAGACTGGAGTGAGCCAGAGGAGACAGACACTGAGAAAACTGTGAACATCCAGATCCAGCCCCGGGAGCTGCAGGGCAGCACGGGGCCTTACTTTGCTGATCATGATGTAGATGAGAAGCCTTGGGATGACTTTGAACCCAGGAGCCCCAGTTGTAAAGTGTCCTCAGGAACCTGCCCCAGTGTGACACAGGCTGGTGCAGCTGAAAGGCCTCTGCCAGGTACCCAGCAACTGAGCAAAGAATTCAAAAGCCTCAGACTGAGTCCCCCCACAAAGCCTTGCCATGGGAACAGCTGGAGCAATGACAAGTGGGACCATGAGGAACAACTGGGAGAAACTGTGCTGCCAAAAACCTTTCAGGAAAGGCTGAAGTCTTCATCAGAGTCTGGCCTGGGAGAAGAATTCACCATCAAAGTGAAGAGGAAACCAGTGCAAGACCCAGAGCTGGACTGGTTTGCTGACATGATCCCAGACATTAAACCTTCTTCCTCCCTCTTGATTTTCCCTGAGGCAAGGACAGAAGCAGTTATTCCCCCTCACTCAGGTGGGGTGTCCAGCAGAGAAGGGGCCTCCCAGAATGTGCTGTTCTCATCCAAATTTGCAGCAGCTGATGTGATTGAGGTAAGAGGCTCGAGGTTTAGGTGACTGCAGCCCTGAGGGGCTCCTCAGCATACAGCAGGTGCTGCAGTGGGCACTTGGTGCAGCAAAGGGAGCTCTGTTAGGAAACAGGGAATGGACTCCATTTGTACACTGCTACAAGCACTCAGGGGTTTTAGCTCCAGCTTTTACTCTGTATCCTGGAATCCTGTGATTTGTTAAGGAGAGTTTGGTCAGGACAGGTAAAACAAGGCTGGATCCTGGCTGCTGAACAGACATGGTCCCATCCACAAACAGAAGGGGCTTTCAGGCACAGAGAGTGCTCAGGACTGAAGTGTTGTTCCTGACTCTTTTAGCAAAACATAATAGCATTTAAATTAAGGTCCAGGAAACCTGAACCTCTGGATTACAGAGTAAAGATTTTTGAGTGTGTTGTTTTCATGAAAGAATAGCTGAAACCTTTCTCTCTTTCAGAGACACAGGGGGTCACAAAACTGGAGCTTCTTTAAGCAGATAGATCCCTGTAGCCCAATCAGGGAGACTCCAAAGAGCATTGCTGTTTCCTCGGAGGGGAAGGCAGTGTTCCCACCTGAACATGTAACTCTCTTAGGGAACAGGTGTTGACTTCAAGTTGTTTTGCTCATTCAGCCTCAAGAGAGCTACCCCAGGGACAGCAGGGAGCATGGGGAGAGGAGCCTGGGCTGTAAACTGGAGTTGTTTATGACATTTGAAAGTGGCACAGTGTCCTGTGACTGTCATGATCCCAACCCCATTGTGGGGGGAACCCAGTGAGTTCTCTGTCAGTGGGAAGGGCAGGTCAAACTTAGTGTTAGAATACAACAAGAAAACAGCTCTTTCCTAGGGGAAGGATATAATCTAATGTATGGCATCATTTTTTTAATGGGAAGTGGGTTTGATACAAACAGAAAAAAAAATAAGACTCCCTGTTAAATCTGCTTTTGAACTACAAGAGGAATCACCTTAAAGACAAAGTTCTTTAAGACCATAAGCTGCAAATACTGACACTTCATGTTTGTGCTTTTGGCCTTGTGGATGAATGCTCTGCCATCCCAAGGCCACACAAGGCTCCTGCCCGGCTCCTGGGCTGTGCTAAGCACACGAGTACATTCCACATCCCTTAATCTTGATAATTTTATGTGATTCTAGGCTGAAGCTACAGGCTGGGGTGAAGAAGAGGAGTTGAACTGGGAAGATGATACAAACTGGTAACAGTTGTGAGTGAGACCAAGGCGATTGATGCTGTGTTGGATCCTGTGACAGGAGCTGCTGCTTCCCCGGTACAATGGCTAAAGTACCTCAGCACTGCTTTTGCCACAAGGCAGGCACTTGCTGCACAGCCACAAGATCCTGTGGGGCCTGAGCTCTTGCCAGGGATGCTCCTTCCCAGTCTGTGCCAAAAGCTGCAGGGGTGAGCCTGCACTCCAGCAATGTGCCCAGCTGTGGTGCTGCCCCTGCTCCCAGAGAGAGGACAGCTGCTGGTGGTGATGGTGCTGATGTGCTACTGCAGGCCAAGAGTGGTGGAGGAGATTGATCCAGAACTCACCCCTTCCCTGAAAAACTGCTGACAATAAATGAAAGTCACACTGAGTTTCTTGGTTAATGTGCCTTTTTCCTTTGGTTTTCCTGTTTGGTTTTTTTCCCCTTTCCCAGAAAAATAAAGCCCTTAGAAATGGCTCCTTTTAACTTTTCAGCTAAGAGATGATTTTAAGATGAATGTACAGTTTATTCAACTTATTTATTTCTGTTTGTATAGTTCTGTCAATGGATGCCACAAGAGGTGCTAGGAACCATACAGTGAACAACCACAAACTGCTTAAGCACCGTGTTCTTTCTGCTCTTAACTGTAAAGACCAATAAAGATTATTTTTAAAGGATCACCCTAGCGTGGAGTGCCTGCATGTGACAGGAACAAGGTCACTGCTACTTTTACAACAGATCCAAACCTCTCAGTATTCAGAATCCAATGTCATGGCATGTTTATCTCCACACAGTAGAAGAACAAGCAATATAAAACCCCACAGCTCCCATGTGCAGTAGTGTGCACTCAAACCCATCAGGCCACGCAGGAGAGGCTGGCATGCCCCCCTCAGTCCATCCTGGCACACAACCAGGAGCCAGCAGTTCTGTAGAGCACTGCCCCATGGCACAGCTTTTCCTTCTGCAGCTCTCCTGGCACAAAGGCACCTCCTCCCTCCCACCAGGGAGCCCAGCTGGGTCATTGTCCCCAAGGCCTGAGGAGCACCTACCGCAAGCTGTCCCTGAGGGTGGCAATGGCTGCGTGCAGAGCCTCCAGCTTCACTGCAAGCCAGCCTGGGGGGGGCCCTTTCTGGAGCAGCAGCTTCACAGCCTCCACTGCTCCCTCCATGGTGCCTACTGCTGCCTTGTACTGCTCCTCAGAGGGCGGGTGACAGGCTCTTTTGGCCACAGGCTGCAGATTTAAGCATGAAACATCAATTTAATACTGCATGAAACATTCATTTAATACTGTACTTGAGGGATCAGTCTTCATCCAAATGCAAGAAACCCCTTAGGTGGAGCAGAGCTGCAAGAGTCCCTGGTCCTGTGAGGGTTCTTGCTGCCTGGCAGGCAGCACCTGACCAGACCATTAAAATATCATACAAAGGGCTAGGAGTGCATGTGACCTTTCTTCTTAGGACATGGAAGGCAGCAAGAGTAGCTCAGCTTTTCAGAGACTCCCCAGAACTGTCAGAAATTAACAGAATCACACATACCTCTCCTGTTGACTCCAATTCTCCATCCACTTTCAAGACCTGTGCATTCCAGGTAATCCTTTCCTGCTTCAGGCGTTCTGTCCTTGCTTCTCTTGTCTCTTCCACCTGCCTTGTCTGGGGAGAAAGCCCCAGGAGAGGTAACTAAACCTAGCAGCATTAGCAACCTTCACAGGCACAGTTTATAGGCCAGAAGAAAAGGGAGACAGGGAGGGATTTTAATGAGCAGTTCAAAGAATATTATTCCTCACAGAGATTGAGGTAATCTACAACTTTGGGTCAGCACCACTGGCAGCTATCAGGTCTTTGGTAAATTATCTACTTGTCAAAAGCTGCTCAACCAGAGCCCTGCCTCAAGCTGCAGCTGTCCCCCCTTTCCCAATGCCACTGTTCTGCAGCAACAGGCACCTGCACTAAGAGGATTTCTCCTAATAGGCAAAAGGCACTGAGATGTTTCATATGTGCTCATTTAGATTTCAGAAACTGATCCAAGAGAAATGGGAAAGGAAATCAAATTATCAAATCCTGTCTTTTTAATAGGTAACTTCTTTCAAAAACAACAGTGCAATTTAGTAAGTATTTTTTGTTTAAGGATAATAAATGCTTTGCTTTTGTTGAAAGTACTGGAGGACCAGTGTGCATAGGAATGGCAGTTGCTAATTCTGCTGATTAAAGCAAGTAGAGAAGTTCAACCAGACAGATTATTTTAAAGTTACTTAATGGCCATGCAGATAATGCAGGAGTAGACCCATGCTGTGTATTGCTGATAGCACATGTACAGCATCCACTAAGATAGCAGTAAAATGGTTAAACAATACACATACCTTAGCCAGAAAACTAACAACTTTGTTCTTAGTTTCTTCAGAATTCAGGCACCAAGGAACAACATCTTCATGTCTTGTTTCCTGTCAAAAATGTTATTGGCTGTTCAGTACGTTCATGCTAACAAGGGAACAAAATAGCTGTTTCTATGACATCTGCCCCCTTGCAACCAGTGCCCAACCCTTCTTCACTTCCAGCTCCTGAAATCTCTTCCACCTGCACCAGCCCCCAGCACTTTCAATGTGCAACAGCTGTAACGCAGATCCAGCTTGTGCAGTGGGGAGCAGCAAACATTTGAGTCAGGAGAATTTGTGTACAACAGAAGTTAACAGAACCAAATGCCTGCAGCCAGAGCTGTGCTCTGCTCACCTCTGCAAACTGTGTGAATGCCTCCAGGGCGTGCTGCTGAATCAGCCAGGTCTGGTCAGCCAGCAGAGAGGCAAACAGACAGGACAGCTGGGGCACAACCTGCCTCTGCAACAGAACCAACAGCCATCAGTTCCCAAGAGTTAGCTGAGCATATCTCACCATCATGATTTATTATTGAAGACTGGCTCTCAGACTGAGGGACAGGTTTGGGAAATGTGAGAATGCTACTGCCCTGTCTGGTTAAAGAACCACTGTGAGGGAGGTGACATTCTATTCTCACTTCTTGTTGCTTCTCACCAGTGAGAAAGGACTGGCATTGGAAGCATCTTGCATGCACTCAGCATGTCTTGATAAAAAAGAAACCTGCTGCAGACCATTAATCCAAGACAACTGTCCTGACATTCCTGTATCTATTTAATGAACTTGTCTATATTTAATCAAAAGTCTTTTTATCAAAAGCTAAGGCAATTTCACTAAGGCCACAATTCCATTTACCTGTGCTTCTTGTGGAATAAACACCTTTCCCATGGAAGAGAGAAAATCCACCATGGCCAGACGGACATGATCCGGGGGATGCAGCTGGAGCAGGGATGACTGCAGTGCAAACACCTGCAGGACACAAACCCCAGCAGAGCCCATCAGACACACTGCAGGTGGAACTGAGCAGGCTCATCTTTAAATCCACACACAGGGAGTTTAGAAACCTGAAGGAGGATTGCTGCACCTCCAATAGAACTGGCCAGGATAAAGCTGCAGGGTGCATTTTAGGAAGAAATGAGCATGGTCCCTAAAGCACTTCCTTAGATCTCAATTATCTTACAGAGGACAGGGATTCTCAAAAGCAGTGTTAACCAAAATGCCATGTGCTCGGTTTGAAGGCCAGGAAAGTAACCAAGGAAGATTATTTCCTTGTTAAGAGAAGGCCAGACCATGAAATAACTCATTTGAGATTTCAATAAATCACAAAGAACTTGGTTTTCATGTAGTGAATAATTCATAAGGTGGTGTTGGGGGTTTTAGGATTTCTTTTTACCTGGGTCATCAGTTGAGCATCTAATGCTTGGATGAAAAATTCCAAAAGGTGAAGCAATAAACACAGTGTCTTCTGGAGACATGGCTCATCTGAGACCTTGAAGAGAGCACAAGATATCAGGAACATTGCATTTTAGCTCATGGAATTACTGCTTAGGAGAGAATGTCAAGTTACAGTAGCATTCCAAAATTGTTAGTCTGATTTCACAGATGTAAAACACTGCATTGTAAGCAGCAAAGAAAATATTGAAATAATCGTATCAGTACTTCTAAGTGGTCATATTTTATGAGCCCATTTTCTTTGATTTTTGTGAAGAACATTTCTTAATTCTCCTCTCCTTTCACCACTCACTAAAATAGGCACCTAGAGGTTATCTGAACTGTTTCTTTTCACTTTCAGTTGCCAAATGTCCTCACAGAATGGCTGAGGTTTGAAAGACCTCTGAAGGGGCACATTGTTGGCTCTTCACTCCCTCTCTCAAACTTTCTTTTCTAATCTGGAGCATGAAAACCTGACAATCCTTTTTTTCTTTCCTTTATGCAGGGTGATTGCCCCATGTGCTGGGCTGTGCTCTGATCAGATCACCCTGAGTTTTGGTCACATTCTGATGAATATTCAAAATACACTGAATGTGTAACTGGTATGAACCAAACTCAGGTAATTCAGGCTTCTCCTTGAGCAAGTCTGAATGTGACACTGAGTAACAGATGGAGTAACAAGGAACCATATATGTAACATTCAGGAAATTCAAAGTCAAGCTCCCCAGAGCTCATCCTGCCCTACAGAAAAACCAGCTGAGAGCAGAAGGGCAGCACTGGTACACTACTGAAACAGTCCAATCTAAGTCAAACAAATGAGCACCAACAATCTGAGGAAACAGCAGCAAGACATGCTTTCACTGCTGGAGCAGCAAACTCTCTTACCTGCTTAGCCTGGAGAAAAGACCAGAACTGACTGAGCACTCCCAAGACAGATGCCTTAAGTTCTGCTTCCAGAGTGGCATCAGCAGAACTGCAGGCAGCCAGCAGGGCAGAAAGGGCAGTGTTCTAGGAGGAAAAAATGTGTGAGACCAACCAGAACACATTACATGAAAACCAACCCAAAACCCCAGGCTCATATGAAACAGCTAAAGTGATCCAAGGTGGCAAGAAGCCCAAAGTGCTGCCTCAGCTGTTCAGAACAGCTAATCCAGAAGGAGAGCAGCCAACAAAGATTCCAGAACTGGGAAAGCATCCATTACTTCTGTGAGTTTCACACACACTGCAGGTCATTTGCTGCCCTGGCAGCAGAAACTTCATGTGGAAGCCTCTGGTTTCTCACGTTCCCTCATCAAAGAGACCAGTGAGCATCTTCCAGATTTGATGCTGCATAAAACCAGCAGGTTTTAAAACTGAAGAGGAATTGTATGCTAAGGTACAGTATAAATGAGAAATTCTGAAGAAAAATACATCTGCTCAGTCAGAGAACAAACAATTAGAATAACTAGAGAATTACAGAACCTCCACTAGCACAGCAGAGCTCCTAAGGTGCTGCATACTACAAGAAAACATTAAAATGAGAGTTCTTGCTTATGCACATAAGCATAAAAAACAGCTGTGCAACAGAACCCTTTGAAAAACTAGAGTTCATTCATTTTCCAGAGAGAAGCAGATCTCCTTACCACAGGAGGGAGCCCTCCCAAGGCTCGGCTGCTGCTCAGCCACTGGCGGCACCGCCCGAGCCCTGCCGAGCACAGCTGAGACGCCACTTGTGCCCTGAGGTCAGGGCTCAGGGCTCCGAGGGACACGTGCTGCCACACGGCCAAGTTCTCCACCTCTTCAGGAGGAAATTCATGAGCAAATTCTACCTGGAAACAAAAGGCAATAGAATCTAAACAGACCAAAAAACAATTTGGTAGCTCAGAAGATGAGAAACCAGACCAAAATGATGAAATCGAAAAGACGAGAAAACAAAAAAGCTGGTTTGCTTCAGATTAATTATGCTAAACAATTTGTGTAAAGGATTTCCATATATAAATCCATCCATAAAAAATCCATCTTTTTATTTGAAAAACATTTAGAAACTGCCACCTCTCTTGTCACATACAGGACATTAGAATGATTAAGCAACTGATTCTTTCAGCTGCTTGAAGCAATGGCCCCAGTGAGTAGAAGAGAGGGCTTCAGCCCCTCCAGGGTACACAGAGAGGCACTGACAGGACAGGACAGGACAGGACACTCCTCTTGACACCTGATGTCATCAGGTGTCACAGATGCAATGACAGGACACAGTTTCAGCCAGTCTGGGGAGATGTGCTGTTTTCATACTTTGTCAAAAAAAAGACTTCATTGCTACCCAGCAAGACTCTTAGAAAGGTCAGTGTGCTTTTCTTGTTTTAAAGAGCACATCTGCACAAAGTGGGACCCACAAAAAGTAATAACTTAGTGACTAAATGACTTAGACTAAGTAATAACAAGTACAATAACAAGTGCAGCAAGTGAGCACTCGACATCTTGTCACTTCTCCAGAACTGAAAGGGAATATTTGACACAGGGCACTGATTCAAATCTCTTCTACTGACTTGCCTGATGCTCTGGAGCCATCAGGAACAGCATTCTCCTCAGCAGCACACCCAGGGCAGGGACCTGGCAGCAGGCACTGGGCCAAGCCTTTACCTGCATTGGGGTAAAAGAGAAATGCACCTCATTACACTGAGGGAAAAATCACCACTGAGCAAACAAATTCTGTACAGGACATTCTGAGAGCTGCTGTGTGGGATCACAGCAGTTACACTGGAAATAAAATAAGCAGGGCATGTTGGTTTGTATTTTCACTGGACTGTTTCTGCTAATTGCTAAGCCAATTTGAAGAATTCAAATCTCCATTTGAGTCTTTGCTGGTAGCACTCAGATTAAAGCTGGTGTCAAACTGCAAACATCACTGTGTCACTATAGGACATGAAACAACACGAGCACACACACTGCTGCTCTCAAGGTGTGAAAAGGGAAGTTTATTATCTGACTCCAACATTTATAGATTTCCAAAAGTGACAGTGGATTGGAGGGTGAAAGTGCCACCTCTCCAATGATACTGGACAAACCAAGTCTATCAAATTTCTCCTCCTCCATAAAGAATGCAAATCAATAAGTTATTTACAGAAAGCGTGTGAGAAAGTTTGTTACAAGAATGTAAACATCAGAAGGCTTAGAAAATCTTAAAAAATCAAAGCAACATCACTGTGGTTCTTACCAAGTGGGCAATCACATTAACATGGTGAGCACACAGCTCAGCTGTTCCATATCTGAAACAGGAGAGACAGCAGCTTTGTGAATCTGTACTTCCTATTCTTGTAGAGACTAAGTATCATAAATCTGGTCTGAGAAATTGCCATTTCCTATGACATATTTAAATTTGATTTGCAGAGACACAATTTACTTGAGACAACCACTTCAAAAATCAGTTATTAAAGAGAGAAGCTATGTTCCTCTTGCTTGCAAGATCATAAAAATTGTCAAACCGTTTCTACTCCTAATTTTCAAAATATGTTCTGTATCTGAAAATAGTCCAAGTCTGGGACAATTCTGTCTTACAAAAAGCTCTCTCAAGCAAACTGCAAATTATGTACAACACCAACAGAATGAACTGGATCTGTGGAAAACATGCTTGACTGTACTGGGAGCATCTTACCGGGCAAGGAAGCACCAGGAGTCCATTGCCAGCAGAGATGTGACCATACTGGGACCCAGCACAGCTTCCAGCAGGGCATGTTCCTGGGGAGAAACAGGAAAATGAACACAGCCTGAATACCACAGAAAAGAAAGCACTGAAAACTTTAGAACAACTTTATAAGAAAACTTTATAACAACCTGATCTTCCCTACTCTGAAAGAGAATAAAAATTGGCAAGACCACTGAGGTCCTCAAGAATTTTCTTTTCTCCTTTCCCAAAAGTGACATTTGCTGTGTAACTGAACTCCAGCCATGCAACTGTGCCACAGCTGATTTCTACAAAAGCATCTCTGAGATGGTTCTCTCTGAGCATCTTTTCAGAGCCACACCATTAGAAAGAACCCATTCTTTTTAAGCAGCACCTATGCATCACAACAGCTTGATAAGCAAATAGATAAGCAAAACCCAGTCTTACCAGCTGAGGGAAGTGTGATGGGAGTGTGGAAGCAATGAAGGAGCACAGGTGGACACAGACATAGTGATAGAGGGTGATGGGAACTGCTGGCTGTCCTGTACTGAGCACCTGTGGCAAACACACAGGGAGAGAAAGCTCCCCACAGCACTGCTGGAAACTGAGGAAGAGAGCTGACAACAAGGAGAGGCTGCAAGGGGGAAAGGAAAAAAAGAAAAAACAAAAAAGAGAACAGTTTAGTTACAGACATGTAAGTCCCAAATCCTGCAAGCAACGTTGGTATTTCAAAATCTTTGTCTTTAGCCAGAAAAGATAGCAATAATTTCAGTGCTTTTACACCAGATTTATGTTGCTGACTGCCTTCCTCTTTTACCAATTCAGGTGACTATTAGAGGGTTCAGGCATAAAAGTGTGAGACTTTAACTTAGTGAAGTATCAACAAATTACATTCAGAGCCTTATTCCTACCCTACAAGTACATTAAATACCACTCCTTCCTGAAAAAACAAAGACATCTCTGTCTCTGTATCCTTCACTCCTGAGGCAATGAACATCAGATCCTGTTAGTCTTGGCATAAGGATGCAAATCCATAGTGACAATTTCCCACGTTCAGTTGCAAAGGAAGCTCCAGCAGCTGAGCCCCTTTGTTTGCCTGTTTGACTGCTGTGGTGAAGAACCACAACAAGAACCTTTTTTGTACCTTTTTCCTGTGTTCCAGAGAGTTTGCACTTCTTCTGGCTGAGAGGACAGCTTGTCCATTATGGTAAGCAGGAGGAGACACTGGGGCAGCTGCTGCTCAGGAGGGAGACCTGTAGAAATTTGGGTTTCAAGTGTGAAGAAAGTTGCCTAGATATATTTACTGTGTGTGTAAACTGGCTTTTAAGCAAGTGTAGAGGCAAATTGATGAGCTATCTCAGAATGGTGAGATGTTGGTCAGGGCAGAAATCAAGGAGAAGAGCTTGTTGAAACAAAAGGCTGATATTTTCCCAGGCATGCAACTTTTCACAGAAAATATTTACTTCATGAAAAAAAAGCTGTCTTCCCCTACTAAGAGAAGAGCAGAAAAAAAAATCCATCTTACTTTGAAAGTTTGTGGCAAATGTGGATTGAAATGATGCAAAAGAGCAGAATGGACAGGATTTCTGTTAATCAGATTAACAGTGCAATTGCTATGAGTACTTTGGAAAAGATGAATCCAGCAACAACATAAAGTAGCTGTTATAAAATCCACCCAAATTAGCAGGCAATCAGCTCTATCACAGCACTAACAGAAGAACCAGAGACAAGCAAGTGAGTACAGAATATTATGGTCCAGAAAGTCAAAATGTCAATGCTGGGATTGTACTTTCAACCCACCTAAATTTTCACTTAACACTCGTTCCATGAAAGGACTGAAGGGAAGGAGCTGGGTGATGAGAGGGTCCAGAGCCACAAGAAAAACCTGGGATATTTCATCTTGATGAACTTCCAAGATCTCTGGAGCATAAAGACTGGGAGGAAATTTGCTGAGGCAGAAAAAGAAAAAAAAAGTTAAATATTCTCAGTAGCATTTTTAGCAATACTACTTTTCTCCAAAAGAACTACAAAAAGGCAAATTCATTATTTCCTTGTTCCTGTGAAATAAAAGACAGAAAAGGCTCCCCATTTTAGAACATCTGTTATAGCCCAAGAGTTACAACTCTGCATCCAGCCTTTAAAATAAGCATCACAATGCAATATTTTACTAAACATTTAAAGAAAACCTTACAAGCTCACAGCAAATGTGTGTAAAATACATAACAACTCTCAGAAGAAACATTTGAGATCACAAAGAGTCAAGTGAAAGGGAAAAGCCAAGAAAACACCTTTATACATGATTTTACAGCCATAAATATCACAGCACTAACATATGACCCTAAAAGGGTATCAGAGCTTCTCTGAAGAGGGAAAAAAAACACCTTGAGCAATAAAAGAAAAAAAGAACCAATATGAGAATAAAGCAAGAGATCATGAAATAACCTTATATTCTTGCAGCTTATAAAGTGAACTGTAAAAATGCTACTTTCCTACTCAAAAATCCTGCTCATTATTCCCTGAGTGAATAAAAGTTTGCAACTTTCCACTTGGGAAAAACCTACAAGGGGAGTAAACTTAGAAGAAGAAACTCCTAAAAAAATATCCCCCCAGTCTTGCAGTGGAACATGCAGTGAACTCAGGTCATCTCACCACAGAGCCTGGTTGAATTCCAACAAAGGGCAGAAATCAGCCCTCTGATTTCATAGAATAAACAATTATTAGTATAAAATCTGGGTTCTCTTATGCTTCCCCACCACTGCAGCAACCAAACTTTTTGAAAGGAAAGTGATAAAACACTTGTAGACATTTATAAGACATTTATAAGAGCATCTGCTTCCAGAAGAGCCAGAGTCCTTCTGTGAGATTCCACAAAATTATTAACACAACAGTAAAGTTATGAACAATTTCAGGACACTGTTTCTGATCCCCTCTTTCTCCAGGACAAATTTTTACAAACTTTGTCTTAAAGTAGAAATAATCTGTCAAAAGGCACTGCTGACACCTGCATTTAGTTGTAGAGGCTTTTTTCTGCATCTCCTACACATAATTTGTTAATAAATCTTGCATAAATAGTTGAAACAAAGTTAATGGTTTGTCATTATGGGACATGCACAGCATTGATCAAGAATGGGGTTTAAGGTAACTATAAAACACTAAACCACCAAATTTATTAAAAGTATTTTAGCTTTCTGTACATGAAAAAAGATGGCAACAACTCTGGAATGAGAAGTGCATTTTTACATCTCAAAATATTTGTAATTTAAGAATGTAATTTTGAAATGTTATTAAGACACTATCAATAATCAATTATTTGTACTTCACATACCTGTATATCTGAAGAAAGAGCTGATGTAACTGAGAACAGGAATCAGAGAGGCAGGCACGAAATTCCTGCAAAAGCCATCAATTTTGAGTGATACTTTTAAAATAAAAGTATCCATGATGAATTAATTACATGAATTACTGCACATCTCCTACCACCTCCTCAGTGCCACTGCATGAAACAACCTGCTCCAGTTTATTTTTCTGGGAAATCCAACAGTAATCCTGTACAGGCTTGTGAGTATTTACAGGTGGAAGAACTAAAGCAGGTTATGCATGGATGTTAATGATACTGCCCATATGAGATAGCTGTAAATCATTAAGATATTATACAGTACAAAATGATGCCATCTGCAGAGTAGAGGCTTAAATTTAATACTAACATAAAATTGAAGTATTCAAATATTGAAATATTACACCTACCTTGGTGTAGTGTACAAGGGAGTTAGCAAAGAACCTGCACAGTTTCAGTGTCTTCTGGAACAGCCTGAAGTCAGTGCCCTCCTGTCCAAAAGAAGCAGTTCTAAAAGTTAATTAACATATTAATATAGAGGAACTAGTAGAGAGTAAAAGAGGAAGTTAGATTGCTAACAGTGTTCAAAACCTATTTCACATTTGATTCTCCACAGACTCTAAAGCTAAGGGGGGGGGGAACTTTAAAAATCTTTTGTATGTATGCTTTAGCTTTTTTAGAGCAATATTAAGGATTTGTCCAACCTTGGGATATTGTCAGTTTAGGAAATAAAAAAAATTCTCACATAGTATGGTGAAAACTTAGTGTCTCACTAAAACATCCTCAATCTACACAAAGCTGTGGGCCTCATTTTCATGTGGTTCCAAAGGTATTCTGTCATGAAATAAAGAAAACCCAAAAAACCCAAACCAAATGACTCCAAGCAATAATACAGCACAAAGAATTTCTCCTCCTCAAGTTCACTGGCAGCTCTGGGAGCTTTTTAACTCACCTGTATTTCTGACACCTTCATTTGCTCAGCCAGCTGCAAACAGGAGTCAAAAGAAAGAAGAATGTCCTTGCAGAGGCCACTGAGGATGTCACTGTGCTTCAGGTGGCACTGCAGCAGGGAGTGATGCTTCAGGCTTTGCCTGAAAGACAGGAATATAACCAGGTATTTACCTGTCAGAAGTGATCATGCAATGAGCTCTTACAAATCCAAATAACTAATTCTTCTGTTTAGCCTTTTATACAGCAGCAATTGGTGCAATCCATGAACACTGAAAGCAGAAACTCAGAGAGAACAATGCTCTCCATGGCCATGACTGAAACCCAGGGCAGGGGCAGGATGGAAGCTTGAGACAGCCAACTCAAGGCAAAAACATCTACAGAACTGCAGCTCAGACCTCTTAATGTCATCACTCAGACAACAGTGTTGCAAATTTTCTTCTGTATTGCAG
Source organism: Molothrus ater (assembly GCF_012460135.2). Lineage (NCBI taxonomy): Eukaryota > Metazoa > Chordata > Aves > Passeriformes > Icteridae > Molothrus > Molothrus ater. Next base: position 2,146,453 of record NC_050486.2, read on the forward strand.
TACAGAAAGTCGAGTTTCTATTATTTTTCATACTAATTCCTACCCACTTTCACTGGCAGTGCTTTAATATTACCTCCTAGCTAAATTTCTAAATTTCCTTAATAAATAGCTACATTGAATTCTCTCATTTGAATTTTATGAGGAACTCTGAGCACAAAGCAAAGGAGACATTCATTATTTAAAACTACACACCACAATAAACCCAAACAGTTTAGCTACATACTTGATTATGAACTTCCATGTATTGGCATGAAGAGCATGGTCCAAATTGGAAATGACAGAGCAGATCTCCAGCACAGTGTGGATTACTAAGAAAATAACAGCAACAGAGATAAATCAGATTTATGAGTTCACAGCAATCCCAAAAGAATACTGAGAGAATACCACCATGTTGACATGAATTAGGTAAATGGCTCAGTGTTTAGGTGCTGCCCCTGTCCTACAAATCTACACAACTTCAGGAGAAAAATGGAAATATTTCAGGTTCAAAATGCTGCTTTCTGAAAAGCTGGTCAGGACAGCAGGAACTGTGTACACTCAGAAACCTGTTTTAAAATTTCAAAGATACTCTCCAAAGAAAAAAAGACAGAGCAAGACTAAAAAAGTATCAAACCCATGTATACCTGACACCATATATGTGATGTCATCTTCAGTGGAAGCAGAGTCTATGGAAATCAGATCAACCAGTTCCATCAGCTGTTTCTGAAGGGAGTAAGTTTCCTTGAACATGGATTGTAGGAGGTCAGAAATTAGGTGCAGGTGCCCACAGTACACTGATTCACTGTCCTGAAATGGGGAGGAAGAGGTTTGTAAAACAGCTCAGGACTCACAGCTGGATTTTTCACATACAGAAAACACCAAGAGCTTTGCCATACATTTCTCTGGAGAAAAAGAACAAGGCACAGATGTACCTGCTTTAACTCAATACACAGCCCTGAGCACTCAATATAAAATATGTTCACCTGCAGCTCGTGGGAAACTAATGAGGTCTGGCTGGATCTTGTGAGTGTAGGGGCTCTGGATCAGGCCTATTCATATTTTTGAACCAAACAAACATGACAATGTCAGCAGCAAAGGATGTAGCATGCCAAAGACTTCCCAAGACTTTCATAGATGAAAATATGGCACCTGAGTTTGAATCCTGCCATGGAAAACTGAGGCAAATGTTCCCACAAGAAAGAAGTATTAAAAATATGAAAATGAAAGGCAAGCAAAAGTTAGTGTGTCCTAATCTTGTTTTATTTTCAATGCTTAGAGGGAATTACTGTTGCACCTGAAAATTCAGATCAGTCCATATCTGAAACTGATACACACTGCTCACTGTAACCAACATAAACCTACTAATCTCAGCTTTCAATCCACTCTGGAACTTGTCATTTGTAGCTCTGTAAGTACTGCAGCCATCAGCACTGCACAGATCCTCAGAGCACTGTGCTCCTGAGCAGAATGTTTAGTTAACACTGATGCAAAGGATGGAAATAGCCCAGTCTGAGCTTCTCACCAGCAGGTCAGATTTGCTGGGCAGACAGATGAAAAATCATCTTTGGACCTGTGCACTGAGTGCAGTCTGAAAATGACTTAACAACTAAAATGAAAAGAGTAATACTTTAATGTGGTATTCACATTCTCTGAACAGAGAGAGACATAATTCTCTCTTCCAGGATTTTTCCTGGGGAAGGCAGTGAGAACCTCAGAGAAGAAGAGAAAACAATTCTTATCTCTATTCACTGCTCCTGTTGCTTTGCACATGTGGAATGTGTTACGGAGATTATTCACCCTAAGTGATTTGTTCATTGGACACTGGTGAGGGTTGTTTTGATTCCTTGGCCAATTGGGTCAAAGCTGTGTCCTGATTGTCTCAGACAGTCAGGAATTTTTCTTTAGTATCTCTTTTAGTACAGTATTCTTTAGTTTAGCATTAGTATAATATAGTATAGCTTAATAAAACAATTGTTCAGCTTTCTGAATCATGGAGTCAGAGCACATTATTCCCCACACTGGGGTCACCTTACAAGTATACTTCAACAACAAAATAAGATCATCTTCTAAAGTGTTTCCCTGTTGTATTGCACTAAATAGTTATTTAGTTGTTTGCACTGGGTGTTTGGTAATTTGCACTGTTCACATAACTTGTATCCTGTCACCACATGGTCTTCCATGGACCCCCAAGTGTCAGTGTGGTGGTCTCTCCCTGCTTTACCCCTCCTCACTTGTATTCCATTGGCTGTAGTCCTGCTCCTCCAGCCCCCTTTCCCAGCCCTTAAAACCCCCTAGAGGCAGCTGGCCTGGCCTCTTTTTTCCACATGGGTCCTTTCCATCTGGTGGTTCTCCTGGGAATAAACTGAGGACATTTGTCCTCACGTGGAGAAGAGCCCTTCCTGTCTTTTGCCTTTGTCCATGTAAGATAGTGTGGGCTGGGCTCCATAGCTGGACTGGACCCAAACAGCCCACCCAGAGAGGGATTCTTGCGTTTCCCAAAAGCCAAGGAGCAGCAGGAGTCCTGTGCTCCCAGCAGAGCCCTACCTTGCAGTGTGTGAAGGTGCTCCATAGCTAGCTGCACCCAAACAGCCCACCCAGAGAGGGATTCTTGCATTTCCCAAAAGCCCAGGAGCAGCAGGAGTCCTGTGCTCCCAGCAGAGCCCTACCTTGCAGCGTGTGAAGGTGCTCCATAGCATTTCCCAAAGCCCAGGAGCAGCAGGAGTCCTGTGCTCCCAGCAGAGCCCTACCTTGCAGTGTGTGAAGGTGCTCCATAGCTAGCTGCACCCAAACAGCCCACCCAGACAGGGATTCTTGCATTTCCCAAAAGCCAAGGAGCAGTAGGAGTCCTGTGCCCCCAGCAGAGCCCTACCTTGCAGCGTGTGAAGGTGCTCCATAGCATTTCCCAAAGCCCAGGAGCAGCAGGAGTCCTGTGCTCCCAGCAGAGCCCTACCTAGCAGTGTAGGTGCTCCACAGCTGGACTGGACCCAAACAGCCCACCCAGAGAGGGATTCTTGCATTTCCCAAAAGCCCAGGAGCAGCAGGAGTCCTGTGCTCCCAGCAGAGCCCTACCTTGCAGTGTGTGAAGGTGCTCTTGAGCAGGCAGAGCACGGAGGAGGGCAGGGAGCGGATGCTGTGCAGGGACAGCTCCTGCACGGAGCACAGGGAGCGCACGCAGCCCGTCAGCGTCTCCAGCAGCTGCACCACCGTCTGAGACCAACACTGAACAACATCAGTCACTCCTGCAATGCCTCCAAAAGCATCTTTTCTTAGCTGAAATACACCTGTATTTTCACAGCATTTAAAGTTCACTGCTATTTGCATAAAGAAGTAGTTGGTTAAAGATGAATGAAGCTCCAGAGCTTTTCTGCAATACCATACTCTCCATAAAAACTCCTTATTTCTTTCACTATTGCTCTCAATTTACAAAAATGTTAAAATTCAGAATGAAGTGACATATGTATAAACAGGGGCCAGGTTCACTCTTTAAATATGGGGAGTCACATTCCATCTGCAGGAGGGACTTGGAGCAGAATTTGAGATGATTTTTTAAAATTATTATTAGCATCACGTGTTAGATGTAATCAAATCATTCACAAAATGTTAACAGAGCTTCAACTACAAAGGAAGATTAAATCACATTTTACCCACCAAAAACATTCTAAAACCTTTTTAGTAATTAGTAATTTAGCAGTTTAGGTAAAAGCAAAGAGTGATGCATGCATTATTTTGACAGCATATGGGATGGGACTTGCCTGTAGCAGATTCCTTACAGTACTGCACAACTCTGTACTCTGGCTGGTCAGTCCTTTGGCCTTGCTGGATAATTCACACATCAAGCTATCAAAGAACTGTAGAGTCTGGCAGAACACAACAAAACCGAAACATTTTACTGACAAAGGTACACATAATCATAAATAATAAAGTTAAACTATTAATGACAAATAACAGCACCATTCTGTACCTGCTTGCTGCCTTGGCATGGAGGCACAGAGAGAACTCACAGCAGAAAACACTTTGTAGCATTTCAGCCATAAAGCACGATATAACAAGAAGCAAAAACCATTTTTCTGTATATATTATAGACAGAAGACATTTTAGCTGTTATTTTTTCTAAGATCTGCTGCTAAAACAGATCTTAGAAAAAATAACAGCTAATTAGCTAATTAGCTGCAAATTCACAGCTAATTTACTTGAAATATATTATTCAATCCTATATTACATATATTATTATTCATTCATAATATATTTCATATATATAATGTATAATGAATAATATTAAATATTATTTAATATTATATATTAAATATATTATTCTACTAAACATTTTTTTACTTAAAGCCACATAATTTAAAAAATACTTTCATTTTGTCTCATAAAAAAATAATTGTTGGTTGAAAATTATTACTAACATTTTGAATGCTTTTTTAAAAAAAGCCTGTGACATACAGACAACATTTATTTCTACTTTAGCTGAGGTTTTTGGATGAGTGTTACTTTTGAGGCTGCAAAGACAGTGAGGCACATGCAGGATAAACAGTGATCCTTTTTCAGGATATACCTATTATGAGACAATTTTCTTGTAATCTCCAAAAACTTGTTACTTGAGATAAAATATGAGAAAGGAAAATCAAGTGCTTTTTACTGCCTTCTTAAAATGAACAAGCTGAGTCTTGAAACTTAAATCAGTAATTTGGCACCTCTTTACTTAAAATGCAAGCACTGATTTTAATACACCTATGGCACAAAATTCTCCATCATTTATTAAAAAAAAGAAAACATGTGTGAGGTCAGTATGATCTAAAAGATTATTCACTATATTAATTCACAAATTTCACAACATTCATTTGTGATATGGGAGTGTTGAGCTCTTCAGTTTAATTGTCCTGAGAAGCTCCCTCAGTTAAAAATTCTCCACCTTGGTCATTTTACAAAAAGCCCAATCTTCTCAGAAAGAAATAAAATCCAAGTCTACTGCTGAATATAGAAAGCAGAACATTGCATACCTGATTTTCTCCCTACTGTAAAGAATGAGAACAATCACAGACACAATTCAACACAACACTGTGAAAACTCTTAACAGGTAAATTTCAATTTTTGTATCCCACAGGTATTTTGCAACCCCAAAGAAGAATCACTGCAATCTAAGCAGGTTCTAACACTGGGCTGACAGACAATTCCACAGTTAACTGAAGCTGTCCTACCTTAGGTAATACTTTTGAGAAAAAGCTTTGTTCCACATCTTCAAGGCTGATATGTGGCAAAAACATTTCAGTCAGGATCCTCAAAATACCTGCAAAGAAAAACATTTGCAATGTGTATTTCTCAGAAATATACAGCAACCTACCAGAGGAAATAAAGAACTCCAGAAAGCAAAAGCAAATCAGGTACTTGAAAATATTTACAATGTGTAATTCTCAGAAATATACAGCAAACTACCAGAGGAAACAAAGAACTGCAGAAAGCAAAAACAATTGAGGTACTTGATTTTGAGAGAGGCAACAGAGCATTTGCCTTATCTGAAATGCATGAAAACACACATACATGATCTGAAAAAATCAAGTAACTGTAATAACTCCAACATGCACAAACCCATCAAAAATAGCAGCACACCTGACTAAACTTAGCTGAAGGCTGAGCAAAACTGCCAAGCCTACAAATCCAGAATTTGCCACATTCCAAACTGCAAACAGTAGCAAGTTTTATAATGCAACATAATATGCAATGTAACAGTTCTAGCAACACTCATAAACAGTTACAAATAAGCCTCATTTTCTTTAAACTATTAGTTTTGTCACCTGGAAGATAACAGCCCAAAAGAAAATAAAACACCAGATAAAAAACACTCTTCTTTTGTGCATTTAAAGATCAGAAGTAGCAGAAAGGAAAAGAGCAGCCTTAGATGCAGAGTTTCTTATAGGGGCATTTATAAAGCTCATTCAATGTGCAGTTAGTGGAATATGCAAGGTCCAGCAGGTCCAGCTCCATTGCTGAAGACTCTGAAAAGTTGTAGCAAAAGTATTTTAGTGATTTTCATTTTAATGCAATTGCAATACAGGGCTCCACAGGAAGAGGCACTTCTTAGCCATTACTTACGAATGTGCTCAGTCCAGTCCTCAGACTCTGCATACATTGAGTAAAAACGTTAAAGAAAATCAAACTCGTTCTTCTATAAAGGGTATCTTTAAAGCACCTGCAGAACCACAGTGACTTTTATCACTGTCTCACGTTCCTATGAAATTGGTGGGGATGCTCCACAACCAATGCAGGCTGATAGCCCGGAGCATCCACAGGATCAACAAAGTTTTTCCAAACTGTATTAGAGAGTAAGTCTTGAGGGGTTGTTTTGGGGTTTTTTTTTCGGTGGTGTGTGGTTTGGGTTTGTTTAGGGGGTTGGGTTTCTTTTGTTTTTGGGGGAGTAGGTGAGAGATGTGTCGGGGATTATCTACAGTGCTAATCGAACCACACGCGATGTTCTGGACACTATAAATCTTTTATTCCAGGGAAAGGCTGTACCCGGCTCCAGAGAAACTCCCGGCACCCGGCCCCTCACAAAGCTCCCACCGCTCTCCCTCACACACATTCGCTCGAACCGTGGAACTCCGAAGGATGCACACACACACAGCCCCCCACCACCACCACTCGTGTGCCTTTCCCACAGCCACCCGGAGCCCTGCTGGCAAGGATATCAGGAGCCGGGGCAGCACGGCGGGCAGCTCCCGGCGGCACAGCTCCCAGTCCCAGCCGTCCAGCTCCCGCAGGAGCAGCTCGGGGTCCGCCTGGGACATGGCGGCGGCCGCGCTCCCCTCAGCGCGGGGCAGCGGCGGGAGCGGCGCCCGCGCTCCCACAAGGCCCCGCGCCCGAGGAAGCGGAAGCGGCTCCGTGTGGGAGCGGCGGGGCATGGCCCGGAGCGAGCGGCGGCCGCGGGTGGGTGCGGGCACGGCGCGGGGAAAGCGCGGTGGGAAACGCTCCCGGAGCCCCCAGCCCGGCCTGCGCGGCAGCACCGGGACCGCTCCGCGCCTTGCGTTTGCGCCCCTTGAAACGCGGAGTCTGAAACGCGAGTTTTAGCGGAGCTGGGAGCTGTCCTAATTGCCTTGCCTGGTATGTGAGATGGGGTCAGCTGTGAGGCTGTGTTTTAATAAACATAAGTGGTTAGAGAGCCGTTTTTAAAATTCCAGAATAGTTAGGGTTGGAAGGGAGCTCTGGAGATCAGCCGGTCCAGCCCCCTCGCCAAGGCAGCGTCCCCGACGCGCCCCGGTGGATTTGGAATGTTTAGAGAGGGAGACTCCACGGCTTCCCGGGGGAGCCTGGTAATGAGAATCAGGATGCTACAACTAGTGCTGATATTAATGAGACATAAAACTATTAACTCTTATTTCCAGCAGCAGTTCACCTGGCTCTCGGCAAGACGTCTGATATTGCACCAGCGAAATACTCCGTCCCGCAACAATACCTAGATAAAAGCTTGGCTCTAAGAAATTAAGCTTTTAAAAAACTGTTATTCTTGAAAATGGATTTTCGATTTGATTTTGCTGTTGATGAAAATGAGAACAGTGAGGCAGATGCTCATTTCTTACTGCTGTGCTCTCCAGAACACAAGCAGGAATCCAGGGAAAAGAGCAGGGAAACTGCTGATCTTGCACCAAAGTCCAGCCTGAAGCTGGCTGCTGCTAAGCACCAGGATGAGGCAGCTTTGAAGAAAAACCTCTGTGTGAAAGCTGCCAAGGAGCACAGCATTCCCCAAGATCTCAACAAAGTATTGGAAAATAAAGTCATGGAAACAGTATTGGGCCTGTCTCATGTAAAGCTGTCTGTAGTGGAAAGGACATGTTCAGGTGATGCTGACAGTGAAGGCATTGTGTCCAAAAGTGTTTCTTCTCACTCTGATCTCATCCCAGGAGTCTACGAAGGAGGGCTGAAAATCTGGGAATGCACCTTTGATCTCATGGACTACTTGTCTGAGGCTGAGATAGAATTTACCAACAAGACTGTACTGGATCTTGGCTGTGGGGCTGGATTGTTGGGAATTGTTGCTTTACGGGGTGAAGCTGCCAGAGTCCATTTTCAGGACTACAACAGCACAGTGATTGATGAAATAACCTTGCCTAACGTGGTGGCCAACTGCATCAGTGAAGGCAGGAGGATGGGCAGTGGGAAGGACAGAAAAGCCAGCAAGCCTCCTTCCAAGAGGCCCAGGAAAGCAGAGGGCTCAGCTGATGTGCTCAGCAGATGCAGATTTTTTTCTGGAGACTGGTCTCAAGTCAGCCAGCTCCTGTCAAACAGCAACAAACCCTGCTTGAAGTATGATATAATTCTCACCTCTGAGACCATCTATAACCCTGACTACTACAGTGCTTTGCATGATACACTGGCTCAGCTCCTGGATAGAAATGGCCGTGTGTATTTGGCAAGCAAAGTGCATTATTTTGGAGTTGGTGGTGGTGTCTATCTCTTTGAGAAATTAATTGAAGATAAAAATGTGTTTAAAACCAGTTTGGTTAAAACAATTGATCAGGGTCTGCAGAGATGCATTATGGAAATTACCTTTAAAAATTCCTGTTAAAGTTAAACTAATTATCTTCCAAAACATAACTGAAAAATGTTTTAAATCCTCATGTCTCTCTTTGCTTTTTCCTCTGTTATTCTGGTTTAACAAATTAAGGATGGTAGTTGTGGAAATGTTTGACAAATTCTAGTGTTTGACTAGAAGTGAGGGACTTTTCTGGTGTTGGCTTTGCATAGAGTTCTGTTTAAAGCAGCATCTGTTTATGATAATATACACACAAAGATTAGGCAAGTCATTGTCTCCAGCCAGGCTTTCACATTCTCTGTCAGCAGCAGAACTGTAGGTCACAGGAATGGCATAGATGATGTATTGTGGCTGAATGAGGTAAATTTAGCACCCAAAGTTAATGCAAGAGGCTTTTCTCAAGGGTTGGGCAGCCTGACTGCAGCCAGATTCAGGCAGGGACCACGCTCCTCTGAGCTCTGCTGCTTTGCCAGCAGAGGGAGACGTGATTGTATTTATCACTCACGGGGATCTCAGAAATCCATGTAACATTTCCATGTGTAGTGCACACATAACTTATTCAAGCCCTTTAAAGAGTGTAACAATATTAACCCCTGTGGTCTGTAAATTTCCACATTCAGATTCTGTCACAGGCTAAGAAAATTTCAGCAAGGAATTAGAAAAAGCCATGCTGGTTTAGAAGCTGACTTGAAAGAATATTCTACACAAGGTAAGTTCCTTCTACCAACCAACAAGCCTACAAATGAAATACTGGAGGATGACAGAACTGAGCTTTAGGAGATAATTGGAAAAGGAGATAAACTGTGCTATTAGAGGAGTTTAATAGATTGCTGTACTGCTTTAATAAGCTTTTTCCAGAAATGAATTGCCCCTTTCTCTAAACTTGCTGGGGGTACTGCTGAACATCCACACCTCTTCAGTCTTTTCACAGCAGTTTGGCAGGACAGAAAGCACTCAGAAAAACCTGAAATACAAGGCACTTCCCTAGGCTGAAGACAGTGCTGTTGCTGAAGAAATCACTGCAGACAAACCCCCAAAGAACTACACAACCTCATCTTGAGCACTCACTGCCACTGGCAATTCAAAGAAAAAGAGGAAATCCACTGCATGTTTCGCCCTGGCCAAAAGCAGACAGAAAGCTCTTAGCTGCTGTCATCATGCACTGCTTTATCAGGTGCCCTTGCAGAAATAGAAACTTGGAGACAGTGACCACTGCTGTAAACTGGATGCAAGGATCTTCAGGGTAGAGCAGAAGGCAATAGGATGGAAAGAAACTTAGTACAGCAGTGATCTACATCACTTTAATTATGCCATCGAGTTTCCATCACTGAAGGTGTCCAAAGTCAATCCTAAGTTTCCTATTTTGAACCTGTTGCTATTAAGACAGAGTTGTAAAGGATTTCCTGTACTTCACAGAAGAGCCTTCACTACTGTTTCAGGCTATTTTAAAGAGATGTTTTGGAAACTTCTGAATTTAGCCTCTCATAGGATAGAAGAGGGAGGGAAAAAGTAAGTTTTGCCATGACTGCTATGGTGCTTTGGAATTTTTCTGAACCAACTCTGAAACTTAATGATAACTGCTGACTACAGACTGAGGAACAAAGAAAGTTTTAGCTTGGGCAAATCAAGAAGGTACTGTTAACAGCTCTTTTTTTTTTTCCTGTCAAAACAGAGAAGCTGGAAACAAATGGATTACCATTTGTCATTTTTCAAACTCAATTCTTAGATAAATCATGGCTTGCACTGAATAGTTTGTTCTACACCTGCTAGTCTAGTGCAGTTCCAGAGAACCATACCTGAAGTAATAAGAAATGTTGACCTCTATGACAAAGGATATGGTTAGGAACAAGAATCTCATGTAACTTTGGATGAATAAATGAAGAAGGTACTTAAAATCTTCTATAATATCTCCTCTTGATAATATTCCACTATCAAACTCACTATCTCTGGTTTAATTACTGTGCCTTCACTCAGTATTTGGCTCAAACATAACTGGTTTTGTGCAAATACAGAATCAGAATTTTTAGGACGAGGGAAGAATGGCAGAGCCACAATGTTATCATGACTGCACACCTGCAAAACAAATAACCCCCACACAGAATAATGAGCTTCCAATTTCAGAATCTGATTAGAAAATGGAAGATGCTTTTTCTCAGGTGAAATCAGCACAATTAGCATTGGGATTTCCATATTTGAGATGAGTTCTGTTCTTAGAATTCAGCAGGTACATGCTGAGAGGAAACAGAATTCAACACTTAGTTTTGTAGGTTGTTGATGTTTCAATCTTCAAATAATACTAATTTCCCTCATCTACATTAAGGCTTGCTCTACCTGAGAAATCCTCACCACCCTAGTAACCAGTGTCCTGCTCCTCTTCACAAACTGGAATAGAAGAAAATAAACTTTTCATTCCTTTGTAACACTTGTACGTATTACTTAATGACCAGGGAAATTAAATTGCCCCAAATGACATTGCACTAAAAAAATAACTGAATTGGGAGGTTCCTCAAAGTATTTTTTTTATGACACATTAAAATCTTTCTTCTATGAAGAAACAAAAGGTAGAGATTAGCTGGTAACTCAGTTTTGATCAGCTCACTCCAAATCATCACTGTTTTTCCTCCCCTCACGTTTTGAACACGTCATTACAATAATAAGTCCAGTGTAAGTTATGTCTTTCCTGTAAGTATTGTGGAGACAAAGATTAAAATCAGTCATTAAATACCTCAGGAAACTAAATTGAAAGGCTTGTTTGTTTTAACACAGTTATCCCTAACTGATGACTTCCATTTGAAGACTATTTGCCAGTTTTGGGAAATGAGGCTATTTAAAACTCAGGTCTGTATACTGGCAGCTACAGTTATTTTACTAAAGCTTAGGGGAAAAAAAGCCCTTGATCATGGAACTGGGAAGTGCCCAATTTGCAGGTTACTGACTTGTGTGCTATTCTTGGTTATTAGGCACTGAAATCAAAATCTTGTTCAGTAAAATCAATCCTGTCATCATTACCACAGTATTTGAAGTGCAGCCAGATAACCATTGCACAGGAACTCAAAGAGAAGCACAAAGAGCAGATGTAAAAGCAGGCAAGGGTGCTGGAGGGGAAAATCCAGGCTGCAAGGGGGGGAATCTGATGCCAACCAAGAGACCTGGAGCACCAGGTTTAGGAGATTCTGCTCTGATGAGATTATTGGGATGGAGACCCTGGAACTCTTCTGGTGAGGACTGGACTGAAAGGTTTGAGGATGAGAACAGAAAATTCCTCTCCACAACTGAAACAAAGGCACAGAAAGGTGACTTAAGATGGCTCACAATTGTCAGAGGGGAGTAACAGCAGGATTTTTGGCAATAGAAACTGGCCTAAAGTGTCTCAGATTTCCTGGTTTGTACTGTTAGAGTCACTTGCATGCTGAAAAGGAAAGGCTTCCCTATACCACCAGATACTGCTGGGTAAGTGCAGTAGGAACCACAGAAAAGGGAAGACTATATAATCCAGAATTACCTCCTCATCCAGAATTACCTCCTCATCCAGAATTACCTCCTCATCCAGAATTACCTCCTCATCCAGAATTACCTCTGGAAATCAGCAAGCCTTCAAGACAGCAAGTCAATAAACCCACAAATGAATTAAATTAAAAGTATCATGAAACAAAGAGTCAAAATTGTAGCAAGTAATTAGACAACAAACAAAAGGCAACATCCTGTCACAGCAAGAGGGTGATGTTAGCTAATTCAGACACTGTCTAGGTGTACTGAGGAGGCTGTTTAACATAATTACTGCTAGGAAAATAAAAAGAAAAAAGCATTATTAAATTCACACAAATCAAAGCAGTTCAGGGGAATCAGAATGAAAGAAGCATTGGCAGGATTTTTACATTGCCACCAGTCTGCTATAGGGAAGGTTCTTACAGGAAAATCAAATATTTTGATCATTACTTCTGCAGAACATTAGATTTTAAAATCATTGAGGAAATCAAAGATTTGGATCATTGAAGAACTGTAACAGTCAACCCCAGCCTCCACACCAATCTTTTTTAAAATGTGGGTAAGAAAGATGAGAAGCTTAAAAAGTAATAGAAAAACAAATTGAAAAAACAAATAGAAAAAACAATTGAAAACACTGTGGTCAAAAGAACAGGCTTGGCCCAGTGGTGTTTGAAGTTGATGGTAAATCCTTAGGTGTCCTACAACAGATCACTGAAATGGGACTGGATGAAAACAAATCAGAGGTAAGGTGGTGTGGGAGTGTTTAACTAAAGGGCACATCAAAAAGGAAAGGAAAAAGGATTAGAACTCCATATTCTGCACAAAGCAATGATCTAAAAAATAAGATATTTCTGAGGATTACCGACCATATTATAAATTATGGCAGAGTCTAGTTACTCCAGATTTATGGTTTCACACATAGAACACACATTCAATTTTATTTATCAAAGTACAGCTCACAGTTACCAGGTTGGAACTGCTCATTGTGTTCACAAGTTTATTTCTTGTCATCTGACCATGTAATTTCATAATCTGTATACTCTTTCTTCAGTATCTCTACAGTGACTGAGTGATCTGCTTTTCCATAGCCCTGCAAGAGAGAACAAATTGGACATGGACATTAAATCATGAGAACCATTCAGTTTTTATCAGCACAAAGTTGTTCACATGCAAATCAAAAGTTCTAAAATAGATACTCTTGTAGTATCATGTTTTATTTTTCTATTATCCTCTCTAATTCCCCCCTCCCCAAATTGAAGTTCTAGAAATAATGAGATGGAGTCACATAGAAAATGCATTTTCCACACAATTTCTCCAGCAGAAAGCTTGCTTTAAAATGTTCCCAACCCATCAGGCACTGTATTTATGGAATGTTGCTTTAAACCCAGAGATTGCATTGACCCACTTTAAAGTGTGAGCACACAAACAGCTGGTTTGGCTCACCTGATGGCAAAGGGAATAAGCAAACAAGTGTGAGCATTTGAGCACTACTCTGGCACTAAAGAAATCACAGTCTTCATGTTTTATTTCTTTCCCACCCTCCCTTAGCTGATAATAGCACAATTTTAAGTATCTGTGCTCTTCAGCCATTGCAATTTCAAGGTAAGGTCAGATGACCCATGTGGGTTTTTGCCCTCGTTTAAAAATCACTGGTCACAGTGTTACTGTTTCACTGAAATTTAAGGCAGTTGTGGTCAAAGTGGCCTCTCCATTATTGTCTTACATGACCAGAGTTATCTGGATTTCTTATTTCAGAACTACACATAACAACAGTGCAGTACACAGATAGAAATCTGTGATTTACAGGTTATTTTTTCCCCATAATATTTCATATGAAAGTTTACTTAGAATACTGAAAAAAAAAGAGTCCAAGGTTGTATTATAAACAAAACATACTCTTATTCATCAGTGACAGCCCCAAAGAGGAACAGCTTAAATAAACAAGCATTTAAACTGAAAAGGTTAAAGTTGATGCATTATAAAATGCAAGCTTTTCAAAAATAACAGATCATATAGTTACATCAGTTGGAAAGCAACAGATCCACAGCTCACTCCTGCTTTGGCAACCACTTTGAAGACCTCATCCAGCCTTAAAAATAGCAGTACAGCTAGGGAGGAAGTTAATGCCCATTTCTCTGGTTTCAATAAAACACCAAGGTAGTTCTGTTTTAGAGTCTGACACCAAACCTTCAAGTCAAGAGAAGCATTAAACCAATATAATTAATATATTAATAACTTCTGACCTGGGACTGAGGTCATCTGAGCCCCAGGGTCTCCACCTGTCAGAAGCCCTCATGGCAATAAAACTCTGCTTTTACCTGATGCTCCTCTGTGAGCATCAAGGCACCAAAAGCAGAGAATTAACTCTGTTTCTCAGACTGCAAGAGTTGACTGCTGCCTCTTAACACTTAATTTGGCAGCTAGATTAATAATACAGCTCTCCTGCCCTAAAACCATTGCTTTTCTAATCTATCTCACAAGTCATACAGGCAAGTTTGCCAGTTAATGTTTAAATGTGATGTAAATTGCCAAAAGCCACCATGCTATTAACCAAAAATCCCACAGCATCAGAGACAGAGGCACTTGAAGGAAAATGAGAGCTGCACTTACTGTTGAGAGTCCAAATACCCTGATTTTCTTGTCTTTGCTATTATGTTCAATTTTCCCTCCTCCAAGGCACTTGCACTCATATCCCAGCTTTTCCATCTCAGGATTTACTTTTTCAAATATATGATCTGCACAAGAAGAATGGTGAGAGGCATTAGAACAGGAACTAGGCATTACATAGTCTAGAACTAATTTTTGGCTACTTTCTTATTTCACCTACGAAGCAGGGAGGTTTCTCTTCAGAGACACAGAAAAGCTGCAGTTAAAGCCCTTTATAGTTTTTTAGTTAGCATACATCATTCTCCAAAATGAGGCTGATTGTGTCAGGAAAATTAGTCCATAAACACCAGAGGTTTATTTATGTCCAAAATGGAAACAGAGAAGTCCTATAACTTTACTTGAATGAAGGGGGAGGTCATGGGCATTTCCTGTGGGGTCTCTCAAACTGTTAGAAGACACAGTCTCCTTTTTATTATCATTTTTCTACCTCTCTCTTTCCCTTGAAAGGTACAGACTTCCCCAGTCGCCTAACAAACCCCATTTCTAATGTGTACCCCCCCACCATTCTTCTTTTTCCCTATCTCTCTGTTCTTTTTCTACAAATCCAGGGATTTTGCACAGTCTTGAGCAAGTCTGTGCCAACGAGTGGAATTCCATAGGAATTTAAGGTTCCCCCTCCATTGCTTTTTTCACCTCTCAATATTTGCCCTTATCTACCCTCAGGCCCGCGGTTTGCAGACACCTCCTCGTTCCTTTCAACTGGCTTCCCAAACGGCACGCGAGAGATATATAGACCCGATTTTCCTATCACCCGGGGGACGCAGAAAAAGGAGGAAAAAGGGATTTTTGAGCTGTTTAGGGCAGGGCTCCCGCTCCGCCTCAGAGCCGCCGCCGGTGCGGGCCCCTCTGCGGCCGCTGCCCGCTCGGCCCCGCGGGCTGTCACGCACTGTGGAACTCGGCCGCCTTGGTGCCGCGGACGATGTCCCGCTGCTCGCCGCCGCCCGGGCGCTGCAGGCGCACCAGGATGTACTTGAAGGTGCCCTCAGGGTCGATCTCCACGTCCCGCACGGCCGCCATGGCGCCGCCGCCGTGAGGGCGGGAAGGTGCGGGGCGGGGCGGGCGCCATGGCGGCCGTGAGGCGGGACGAGCTGGGGGCGGTGGCTCGCCCTGAGGGGACGGGCGGCAGCGGCCGTGGGCTCCTTCAGGTGCCCGCCGGTAAAAAGCGTGCCGAGCTCTATCGTTATGGCAAATTGCAAAGCTGCGCTTCTGCGGATCGCTTTTGTGTAGCCACATCCAGCCTTAAAAATAGCAGCACAGTATCTGCCTAAAAAGAAGTAAATTACTGTTTCTCTGGTTTCAATGAGACGCCAAGGTTGTTCTGTTACAGAGTCTGACAACAAATCCCCAAGTCAAGAGAAGCATTAAACCAATATAATTAATATTTTAACTTCTGACCTGGGACTGAGGCTATCTGAGCCTCAGGGTCTCCACCTGATAGAAGCCCTCACGGCAATAAAACTCTGCTTTTACCTGATGCTCCTTGTGAAAAATGCATGTATTTTATGATTGGCTTTTCACAAACATTAAAATTAATATTGTATGCGTTGTGTTAGGAAGTAATTCTGTATTAATTCTCTTAAGTAATGTGTTAAATATGATTTTAGGTTATAACAAAATGCTAAAACAGAAACTATGCTATGTAGGATACTTTTTTAAAGAAAGGACACGCACTGAGATAGCAGCCACAGGACACCTGAATCTTAGAGAAAAAGAATTTATTGCTCTCTTATCAGAAGAAATGAACTTCTTCCTGCCTCGAAGGCGCTGTCAGGATTCAGAGGAAGAAGCTGACACTGCCCAGACAGAATCCTGTGTTTGAATGGAATTTATGCATCATGGATGAGGTGTATGAATATGCAACAGGTTATTGTTTTTAAGGGTTAATCCTCTGTTAACCGTGGGTCCATTTCAGGCTTATGCTGCCCAGAAAAAGGTACCAAGACTGTCTCTAACTCTTTGACTCTATTGTCTCATATTGTCCCAAATCAAATAGTCCAAATTATTATTACTCGAATTGTATTACTATTTTTATAACTATTTTATTACTATTAAACTTTTAAACTTTTAAAAACAAGCCATTGGCGTTTTTCACACCACATCCAACCTTAAAAATAGCAGCACAGCATCTGCTTAAAAAGAAGTAAAAGACCATTTCTCTGGTTTCAATAAAACACTAAGGTGGTTCTGCTACAGTCTGACAACAAATCCCCAAATCAAGAAAAGCATTAAACCAATATAATTAATATTTTAACTTCTAACCTGGGACTGAGGTCATCTGAGCCCCAGGGTCTCCACCTGTCAGAAGCCCTCATGGCAATAAAACTCTGCTTTTACCTGATGCTCCTCTGTGAGGATCAAGGCACCAAAAGCAGAGAAATGAAATATTTTGCATAGACTTGTGAAAAACGCCAATGGCTTGTTTGTAAAAATTTAAAAGTTTAATAGTAATAAAATTGTTATAAAAATAGTAATACAGTTAAAGTAATAATAATTTGGACAAATTGAATGAGGACAATATGAGGCAAAAGAAACAAAGCATTACAGATGTCTGGGTACCTTTTTCTGGGCAGCACAAGCCCGAAAAAGGACCCACGTTAACAGAGGATTAACCCTCTAGAAGCAATAACCTGTTTCATATTCATACACCTCATACATGATGCATAAATTCCATTCAGACACAGGATTCTGTCTGGTCATCAAATTCTTCTTCTGAATCCTGACGGTGTCGTCCTGCCCAAGCGAGGCAGGAAGAAGTTCATTTCTTCTGATAATGGAGCAATAAATTCTGTTTCTCTGAAAGATTCAGGTGTCCTGTGGCTGCTATCTCAGTATTAGTCCTTTCTTTAGAAAAAAATATTATCCTACATAGCATAGTTTCTGTTTTAGCATTTTGTTATAACCTAAAACTATATTTAACACACTACTTAGGAGAATTAATACAGCATAACTTTCTAACACAACACATATAATATTCATTTTAATATTTGCAAAAAACCAATCATAAAATACGCATTTTTCACAAAGTGGTTACTCCAAAATCAGGCAAATTTCAGATTTTAAAGACTAGAATTTTTTTAAAACTTCAAAACATCAGGCACTTCCACATAACTACATTTTGTTATATTGTAGATCACTTCTAACTAAACTATTTTATTCATTTCATGCATACAAATATTTAAGTTATTGTTGAAATTATTTCTCTATCAACAGTAGCTTTAAAATCTAAAATTAGTGCTTGAATACTTTATCTAAGTACACAAGATTCTATATAATTTAAGATATAATGAAAAACATCACTAAAACAGAGGAGTACATATTATCTAAATATAGTATTGAGAGATACAACAAAGATAAATGTAAATTGGTGGCTAGCTAGACTATTTTGTTAATAGACTGGTGGTTAGTTAGACTATTATTGGTTACTTTACAGTTATAGCTGCTTCCTGAACTACTTTATTCACTGCAATAAACATTAATTTAAAAAATTCAAGCATTTTGTTATTTCAGAGACTGTTGTTAGTTACCTTGTTTGTGCACAGAGCAACAGCAAATCTGGGAGTGGAAAAAACACCCAGAGCCCTAGGGAGTTAAACCCTTACTAACTAAATTCTAGGAGTGAAGAGGTGTGAAGGGCTTTAAGCAGAAACCAAGCTCCTGCCTCAGCTGTTCTGGATTTTCAAGACAGCCAGAGAAAGTGATAAAATCTGTGCCTAGTTAGGATAACGAAGCTTAGGGAGTCTTGTGGAGTTGAGGTGGCTGTTCAAGCTTTAAGCAGAAATTCCAAGCTCCTGCCTCAGCTGTTCTGGATTTTCAAGACAGGCAGAGAAAGTGATAAAATCTGTGCCTAGTTAGGATAACAAAGCTTAGAGAGTCCTGTGGAGTTGGGGTGGTTGTTTAAGCTTGCTTTGTCTGGCACTAAAGGCCTGTAGGATTAGTGTTTTAAGTTTGTTTCCACTAATCTAGGAAGGTCTGGTTTGGCTGTGGTTGGTTACTTTGTTTACCAATCTACCCTAATATCTCATGTTCTGATTTATCCTGTACTAACACAGCGTTATAGAAGTTGTTTGTTTGCACAAACTCAGTTTTTTCTTTCTCACTGGAATGGTTTCCTTCATTTCCTCAAGCACAGAAATCTGTTGCGTGGCTCTGAAAACCTTTATTGCCCCATTTCAGTTATGATGCACGAAAGGAACTAGCAACAAACAATAGTGGTGAGGATGGCAAAGGAAATACTTGTGGCATACCTCAGAAGCTAAACTTGAAAGGAATTTGCTCTCAACAAGGAGGAGAGGCATCAGGCTTCACCCTCCATGAGTTTGAGCAGATAACTTTGTGATTTAGTAATAAATCAGAGCTTTGTCATTTTCTCTTGAATGCTTTTCCTGAGCACCCATCTTATCCAAGAGCAGTTTCCTATGCCATGCCCAGGTATAGGAGCTTCCTCTTGGCTTTTAGGCCATTTTTAGACAAAAATTCCCCGCTGCTGGTGGGAATTGTTGGTGCGTCACTTTGTGGGCCTCAGGGGTGCGGAGAGGATGGCACGGGGTGACAGGGGTCTTCAGCCAGACACAGCCTGTCTCCAGCAAAACTGCACACAGGGACTTTCCTTTTGTCCTGGGCTTGGCACTAATTTCTGAAAAAATTGAGGGGTTTTTTATTTATTTGGTCAAGAGACATCTTGTCTCTTTGCAGAGGAGTCCTTAACAACATTGTTTGGGCCTCGTTTTGCATTGCAGGATTTGGATTGCACCCAAATGACTGAAATTGTTCTGTTTATGTCCTTCCTATCATCAGATTCTGTGAGCCAGGAGTATCCTAATGCCAAAACATCTTCATTTTTTTAGCAATTTAAACTCTAAATGGCAGGTGACTAGAAAAGTTATATTATTACATTGCAAAGCTCTTAACTACACACTGTGCTACAGTGAAACTCAACACGAGGTTCTCTCAAGCCATTGGATCAATCCACGCTACTAAAATCAGGAAAAGGGAAGCAATCACTTTGAACTCCAGGTGTATAAATTTCTCCTTTTATTGAGCTCTCTGACAGAGAGCACAAGATATAAGGATACATTTAGCCCATGCTTGTATTACAGGAAAATATTGAGGAAAGGCTTTTGAAGTAGGTGCTTTCCATCACATGTAACCCTCACACAAGAGAGAAAGTAAAATGAAGGCTAATGTTTAGCTGTACTTGCAAATTTATTTTTTATTCCAGAGCATGAGTAACCCTGGGATTGATCAGAAGAATGCATTATACACTTGTGCAAAGGAAATGCACTGTTGTAAATTCTGCCATGAACATCAAAGATCACAGGTCTTCTTTGCTGCTTGGCCCATTCAATTTAATAGGATTTAATAAAGATTCTTCTTCTACAGCTGTTGATTAGCAGCTCCTCAGATTAGCAAAGAGGCCAGAACAAATGCAGGTTAATAACATTATCTCTCTTGGGATTAACATCTTTGGCATCTGTGAAGGGCTTTTTATGGACCCCTCATATCTTGCTTTCATAAATAATGATCCCTTTGAGAAACTGAACAAGATCTGGGGAAAACCAAGTTTTGTCCTGCTCCTCATAGAAGGCAGTTTTATAACCCCATTGCTCTGCTGGCTAAAAGCCCCCTCTAATTTCTGGTCTACATTTACTCACAAAAGGTTTTTTTATCCATTTGGGGTTTTTTGTACCAGCTGTATCTGTCTATATACAGAAAACTTCTGAGCACCTTCTTTACTTTTCTGAGCCTTCCAAGCCTTCCTCTTCCCCAGGCTTAACCCCAAATTTCTAATAGGCTTCTGGAGAGGTATTTCTTCAGAAGGGGCCTCATGCCATGTACCTATTCCTTGAAAAACTGGACTTTCCTGCCAGGAGGTGTCATTTTCCTGGCTCTCCTTCTCAGTGACCATAAATATCACCAGCTCACAGGGTTGTTAATGTTTGAAGTGAGAGATCAGGGCATGCCCAGAATCCCCTTGTTCCATGAGCAGCTCTCTAGGTTTGTTTGCAGGGTTCTGCTGTCCTTCGGTTGTCCTTCCCTGCTCTCCATATGTTGGGAGCACAGTGGAAGCAGTGAGCAGGTGATGGTTCCTGAGGCCCAGCTGTTCCTTTGTGCTCTGCAGAGACAAACAGTGTGAATGAGCTGTTTAATTGATCACAGTTCATTTATGTGGGATATGTGACATCCTGAATATCAAGATGGGCCTTTCAGCTGCCTTCCTTCAAGATAAGCTCACACATTTGCATTCTTGGAGATATGAGGGGTTTTTGATTGGTAGATTTAGGGCTGGAGGCATTCAGCAGGGAAACCATGCCCTTCCTTTGTCATGGTATTGGGATGGCAGCTCCTAAGAAAAAATCAGAATGAAGATGATGGATGGGGAGTGTAATGGTATGAAGTCTTACTAGCATAATTCTGGATATAAATTGAAGTTATGTCCTTTGACTTAACCTTTAGATAAACCTTTGTCTGTCTTTGACTCTAGAGGATATAGAGCATCTGCACTCCTAATTTCCCTCTCTTCAGGTGGGCATAAATCTGGATCTTTCATTTTATTTTGAGACTAGGGTAGCTTCCCCACTGTATTTGTGTACCCTCATTGTGGGGATTTAGATTAAGTGCCTGAAGTAAGAATGTTGTATGCCAGCCCAGTATTATTTTATAGCTGCTAAATGGCAATTCCTTCTCTTCCCACTGATACAATATCTGTTGTGAAAGTGATATTATTTCTGTGGGCCAAATAACCAGACTCTGCTACTGATTGCCATCATTGCAGTGATTGCAAATGATGGGTAAATGCCTGTTGATAACTGAGAGGAAAAACCACAACTAGTATGCACCAGGAAGGATAAATACAGTATCACAGAATCAATCATTTGTTTGGAAAAGCCTGGTAAGATCAGAATCCAAACAGAAACCTGACACTGCCAAATTGACCACTAAACCATGTCCCTAAGCACCCAAATATCTCCTCCAGTTCCCTGGGCAGGCTGTTCCAGTGCTTGACAACCCTTTATTAACATTTAAAGCTTATTAACAGGGTCTGTTGGGTGGGGTGCATGCTCAGCACTTAAGAAAATCTACTTTGTGCATCTCTTCTTAGGCTCAAATACAAAAGTGCAACAATTTCAGGATAGGTGACAGATCATTCTTCCTGATGAGTCAAGAAATCTAAAAGTGTTGGAAGTGCAAAATCTTTGTGGGAAAAGTTAAAGTATTGTTTTCAAGCCCTGGAAGTAAGGGAAGTCCTAATTTTTTGGTAGCTGTTAACTGGAACTTTAAAAGGCTTTGTGGCGCCAGTTTGTTTAGGGTTTTCTTGTGGGAAGTGATAAAATTAAGTAATTTAAAATCATTGCTTTCTAAGTTAGTGAGTTCTTTGTTCTTGAAGCATCAATTCTATGCAGCAATTAAAGTAGATTTCACTAATGATTCTGTGTTAAAAATGCCTGTCCTAAAAAGTAATTACTTATTCTGCTGATGGAAATAAATTTCTTTCTCTGAATAATTCATAGGTGGTATGGTCGTGGCAAAAAAAGTTCCTGAAAGAGTCCTTAATTCAAGGACTCTTCTTGAATATAAGAACAGGATTCAACATCTGTTCTCTCATGGCCTATTAACTGAGAAAATTCAAAAGTGGTGTGAATGATACACTTTGATGGCTGTTCTTGGGTCAGGTTTTACTTCTCAGTGCTGTGCAGTTGTTCCTTGTGCTTTGGTCTTCTGCCTTGAGGAGTTCAGATACCCCATGGCAAGTTCTCATTCCGCAGAATTCCAGGTAGTTTTGGTGATGGACCTTTCATGACTGTTATATTTGTTACAATGAGTGCTGTGTTTAATGATTTAATGATTGCTCTTGAATACTGCAGTAGTTAAGGACTCAAACTTGTTAAATATTGTGTCCATTGATGTATAAAAATGAAGTTGAACTTGAGCACTGCAGAGAACAGATCTGAAGCTTGGAATCCATAAACCCATGGTGAAATGCATTAATAAGGAAGTGAAGCTGCTGCATCTTCTTCCTTTTTTTGCAGCCTCTTCCTCCTGATACAGCAAATGAAGACTGGTGGGTCATGTCAGCCATCCAGTGCTGCTGATAAACTCACATGCTCTCTGATAAGTCAATACAATGTTTAATGGAACAGAGACAGGCGGTAGCTCTGCAAAGAATCTGCAAAACAAAAACTGGACCTCATGATGCCCACTTTTAGAGTCTCAACCACCTACTTAATCCCCTAA
Source organism: Molothrus ater (assembly GCF_012460135.2). Classification (NCBI taxonomy): domain Eukaryota; kingdom Metazoa; phylum Chordata; class Aves; order Passeriformes; family Icteridae; genus Molothrus; species Molothrus ater. Next base: position 2,169,344 of record NC_050486.2, read on the forward strand.
TCCCAAAACTTGTTCTCACTCCTCTCACTTGCCAAAAGCTGAACCTGTTCTGTTCCTCAGAGCCAGCATCTCCTGTCAGTGTCACCTGTGGGACATCTCCCTGCTGAGACCTATGGGGCTGTGCAACAGAGCTGGACAGTAAAGGAACAGTCAATGCATGCATTATATGCTTATTCTTTCTAGGTGTACATGAAGGATGACAAGGCTCCAAGAGCTTCTCTGCCAAGAATTTCCAGCAGTGGAATGAGAAAGAATCAAGTTCTGCATGGGATCAGTTCCACCTGCAGGCAGCCAATGTGTGGTGTTAAGGCCAGTCCTGCTTTTATCTTAACTCGAGGTGTGAGTTGTTGTTTCCTCTGCTCCTTGCCTGTTTGATGTTTCAATGCTCTGAATCACACCTGGCCAGTGCAAGTGAACCCCCAGCCTCAGGTCAGATTCTTCAATGTGTATTTTTGCCTGTTTGGAGGAAATTGAGCACTGTGAGTCACTTCAGAATTCCCGAAATGAGAAGTGGAGATAAGATTTTCTGACTCCTGGGGTTCCACTCCAGACAGAGTGGAGACTGCCTCAGGCAGCCTTGAGAAATTCCAGTGCCTTTGTAGCAGTTGCATTGCCTACCTTATTCACATTTAATCAGACACAGAAGCTGAGGGATGAGTATGTTTTCAGAAATTATCTTTTCTTCCCATCTGGACCTCAGGGAAAACTTGTGATTTAAACCCTTTGTCTCTAAATTTCTAAAGAATTAAGTGTTGCAAGCTCCTCTCCAAACAGGAAACATCTTCACTACTGGCACTAGAACTCCTTTTCCCCCCTCCAGGCTGGCTCAATCTCTTACTTTGCCTCTCCTAGTACTTCTGTGGGTGAAGCTGGAGGTTTTTCCACTATTTCAAAATTTCAGGTGGTTCTATGACTCTTTGTCAAGACATAAATGTCCATTATACAAAGCACTTTGAAATAAGTACCTATCAAGTGTTTTAATTTAGGAATGACAAAAATATCTTCTAGGAGAGAGATGGAACTGGATTACTCAGAGACACTTAAAGGTCTATTTTTGTCTGTTGATATGTAAATGCAGGTGCAATCTTGTAGAAAAAGAACCAGTCTTTAAAAAACACATGGAAAATTAATCTCTTTTCTGCATGTACAAATATACATCTATATACTCTGTTTACCTGGGATCCCACCACATTCTCTATTTGTCTTGAATTTGTGATTTCTTCAAGTCCAACAGAGCTTTAGATAAAGTAAAATAATTTTTCACTGCATTAAGTTTTCTTGAAATACTGAAAAAATGGTTTTCAAACCAAAATTTACAAATTTCCAACAGAAAGGCAGACTCTACAAAACCCCTGTTTCAGCAATTTATGGCCTCTTGAAAAAAATTCAATTAGAAACTTTGTCCCTACAAATCAATCCAGCACTACTTGATATGCACCAAATGGATGTGAAACATTGTTGATCACGTGCCTCCTAAATTCTCTAAAACACCTTTTGGGTTTTAGAAGATTGAAAAGATTTCTTTCCTCCAGCACCCTGTTTTACAGTGGGGTGGGAAAGAAACAGTTCTCTTGGGCAGACAGGGCTCTTTGAAAGTCTGCCCTTTGAGTTCTGATTCCATCCCTTGTGTGCTCATTTTCTGGTGATTTCAGCTAAGCATTGTTTCACTTGTTTCCTCATAAGAATGTCTCATGGGACGATATTAAAAATCTTAATTATTACAAACCCCCGTGCGCTATTGTTTCTTTATTACTGACACAGCCTTGAGGCACAAGCCAGGTTGATCTACCAGGAACAGATCAATCACATCAATGTCAGCTGTTCTTGACAGCCTAGCAGCCTTCTGCTGATTTTTCAATGGTTTTCTTTAACATTTTTCAATGTTCTGGTGTCTTTTCTAGGTGCTCACATCGAAGGCCTGCCTTCTAATTACCTTGATCTTCTTTTCTGAGATACAGAGAGGCAATATTTGCTTTTTGTTCATTTTTTTACATCTTTTTGCTCATATTCTCAAAGTTAATTACTGAGGGTTTGGATCTTTTAACTGTAGCTTGATTGGTTGTAACCAACCTAAATATTCTTCACTCCATAATCTGACCTGTTCTCTTTTCCTACAGTGAATATTAACTTTATATAGAAAGAAATGACATTTGACATGTCCTCTGTCAATTGCTATCCTTTAAATGGCAGACCTGACTGGATTTTATTTGTTTTATTCCTAATATGTTTATAAAGTCCTTTCTTACCCTTTATGTCTCATAATGGCCTCTTAAGTGAACCTTCCAACTGGAAAATTAGCTGTGTCTACATAATTGTCAATGCACCTCTGTTTGAAAGGGAAAAGAGGTGATCTGGAGTGTTCCCTATAAAAAGTTGGGCCTTCACTTATGCAAATGAAATTCTGGAGTGTATAGGAACAAGAAGCATTCAGCATTTCTAAAAACTTGTCTTTAGAGTCTCCTGTTTTTCTGGCAGAGAGGAATTGTATTAATTTTAAGGAACTATGTCTGTGCTCATGTAATATAAGACGAGAACAACAACTTCATCCAGCCCAAGATGCGAGGATCTTACATTCCCAAATCAATTGGCAAAAGACTAAAAAAAGCATAAATGTAAAAAAACTTTGAGAAGAGATTAAATAAGTAACACAGAATCAGAAATGGCATTTTTAGCTTGATTATCTCCAGTTCAACCTAAGAAAATGTATCACAGGTATTTTCCCTGAAATATAGATGTAGTTTAGCATCCAAGATGAGCTTTAGCTCATAGGAATCCCAGTCCCCCTGAAGTTTTTAAGTGCCTTTGACTTTTAATAGTGAGGTTTTAACCTCTATTGTGGGGTTTTAAGAATGATTTTCAGGCTTTCTTTTTTCCTGAAAATTTTGCCTTCATCTTCCAGTATATTACAGGGAAATAAGAATACAATCAGTGGTCAGCAGAATTCCCTGGGAAAAACCAAAAAGAGCCCCATGGCAATGATGCACAAGGGAATACAGCCAACAAAAAGAAACAAGTCTTTTTTTAGGCTGGAGTTTTTACAAGCATATTGCTTGTAGGCTTGGCTGTTTTGTTATTTTTTCTGGGGCTCTCTTTATCTGCTGCAGACAAGAGGTCTCAGACAGCCCCTGCAAAGGAAGACTACTGTAAACTATGAAATAAACTCTTCCTTCCTCCGGAGATTCCACTGGCAAATGAACTCTGATGAAGTTTCCTCGGAACTTTCTTCACAGTTTCTGCCATGACAAGGGTGAGTGCTTACCAGTAGGAAGCTCATTAAATGGCTTGGAAAGGGAATCTCCAGGAAAAGGTGTAGCACTTTCTGCCTTTTGGTGCCTGGGAGCATAAAAACTCTCCTGAAGTTGTCTATAAATTTTCTGTGCATACAGTTGTAAGAGCTGATCAATGTTTTAGAAAACAAAAAAAAAAAAACAAAACCCAAACCCTGCCTTATCAAGATTGATTGACATTAGTTTGTAGTAGAATAATGTTGAAATTAGGCCCTGCTGCACAATGTGCTGTATAAGTGCATTAAAATACCAGCTTCTGTCTGTGTCCTTCAGGCAATAAAGCCTCCTAATAGAGAAGGGCTGGCAAACAGGAAAAGTTTTCATTGCCAGTTTGAGGCTAAATAAACAGCAGCCCTGATCTGATGCTGCCTGGAAGCCTCAGGACCTCTGTTGCTTCTAAGCAAGGCTTGCCCAGGCCAGCCAAAAGCTGATCTCAGCTTTCCAGAGCTTCTTGATTTGTGTTTCTAGTTCTCACCTGCTAGAAAGTGTTCATCTGTCTACAAATATTCAGTTGTTGTTGTTGTTTTTAATCCTCACTCTCTTCAGTAACTGCCTTGCTTTCTAAGACTTTGTTGCAATTTCTAGTCAACTCTCCTGATTTGTTAATAACTGAGGCTGTTTTAGAATATACTCTTTATTCCATGCTCTTTTCTGAGATAATTTCTTTGATGGGCAGAGATCTTTGGCTACTGGACAGTTCTTTCTTTTTTTGTGAAAAATTTGGGCGATACCAGTTGATGTTAGCTTGGAATCCAGAAGCCACTGATTTTTATTCTGTAAGAACAGGCTGAGGCTCCAAAATTAGGGCTCCAAAATGCACTGTATAAACTCAAACAATGCTTTACAGATGTGAAGTGGGTGCTACCCTGTGGCCTCCTATTGCTGCCAGCACTTGTTGAGTCCTTTGCATGTTCAGCCTCATTAAATCCCATCCATGACAGTGGAGCTTTATGCAGCAGTATAATTAATCAAAGTACACACAATAAATGTGCATGATTTCCTAGTGTATTGCCTTGTCCACTGAAACATTCTATGCACCTGTTCAGGTGCTGTAACTCTATTGAGATCAGGACATTGAAGAATATGGTCCAAGGGACTCTTCAGAGCAAGGTCCACATTTCAAACCTGACTGCTACAAGTGACTGATGAACCTGTATTGTGAGGAGTTCCAGCAATCCTGGAGCTGACAAACCTGACCAGAAATGAGAGCTCTGCACAGCTGAGATCCATAGGAAGGGCTTGTCCTTTGCTGCAGTTCCCATTTTTGCTCCAGCTTTGAGTGTTGATGCCTTTCCTACAGAGATACCGGAAGAACTGATGCCTCCTCACTGCAAAACATTATGCCAACTGAAAAATTGCAATCTGCTTATTCATGCATTTAATTCCATCTAATTGTCCTCCTCCTCCTCCTCCTCCTTGATATCCTGGAATTGTGTGTTTCTGTCAGTAAAAGTTGGTCATGTGGCACTTGGCACTCTGTCACCACAGTGTGTCTCTCTGGCCAGGGATAACATCCGTCCTGACGGGTGGGAGGGCCGGATCCTGGGATTTTCCAAGAAATTGTTTTCCATGCGGAGTTTCCCGTCTCGTGGAGGGCAGGCTAGTTGAGGGAATAAAAGGCAGAGCATTTCAGAGTCCAGACACTTGGAGCTGAACTTGATTTTCAAGGCTGAGTTCATCCACTTAGCCACAGTCTCTGGGAAGCAGCGCAGAGGAATTCTGTCACCTGGACACTGCAGCTACAAAATGTGAGTAGAAATGGACTCTGCTATTCTGCTTCACTGCCCAGCTAAAGGAGAACTGGACAGCTGGAAATCTGTGTCCATCTTCCTTAAAAGCCGCTTATATTTTAAAGTATCTTGATATTAAAAACAATTTTTAAATGAATAATTTGTGGAAATCCTACTTGTTTAAAAGTACATAGCAAAAATTGCATGACAAGTACTTTATATGGATTTTTGACTAATTTGTTTTTTACAAACATGTTTCTTTGATTTCTCATAGCCATCTGCTTGAAAGATAGAGAAAACTCTTGGAAACATGATTTGCTTGCAGTTCCTATCTCTTCTAACCTATGGTAAGTGTGTATTTCTCTGTGTGGAAAACCAGTGGGATGGCAATATTAATGTGACTGTTCTCTTTGAGCTCAGCATCAAAGAGAATTTTTGAACCTGCCCTAATTAACCTGAGGCTGTGTTCACACAGAAGAACCTCTGGATGCAATGGCACATTTTCCCTGCTTGCCTGTCAGAGCCATAATTGGCTCCTATAAGTCTCAAAGCTTTGTGTGATCAGATGTAGTTTCACAGGCTGAAGTCCTGTACTTGAAGCTGACTTGCCTGGTTTGAAGCTTGCCAGGTGGTTGTTTATAAAATAATTACCACTAGTTTTTATGCATTTTTCAGATCCTGACAAGTTTGCAGTGTTTATAGAGCTTAAATGTCCTCTTCTAGAGAGAGAGGAGGGGAGAAGTCAGGCACCAACTTTTGGATATTTTCTCATTCTAGGACTTACAGTGCTGCAGGGGGTGAATGGGTGGACATACCATTATTCAGACACAAACATGACCTACAGGGAAGCAGAGCTGTGGTGCAGAAAGAAGTACACTAACCTGGTTGCCATCCAGAACCAGGAGGAAATCAAGCATCTCAATACCTTCTTACCCTTCAATCCGGGTTACTACTGGATTGGAATCAGAAAAATTAATGGGGTGTGGACCTGGACTGGAACTAACAAGGAACTGACAGAAGAAGCAAGAAACTGGGCTTCAGGGGAGCCAAATGGCAAAGGGAACAACGAGGACTGCGTTGAGATCTACATCAAAAGAGGGAAGGATGATGGCAAATGGAATGATGAGCAGTGTGAGAAGAAGAAGGTTGCCTTGTGCTACACAGGTATGGCCTGATAAAAGTCACTCCAGTGTGACTCTGGGGAGCTGAGCTGGTGGCTGGCATGAGTTGTTTAACTTCATTTAATATTTACCTCAGAACAAGCGGTCTTGGAGTTTCCGGCCACCAGAATCCTTTTACTGTGAGCTAGTCTGTAAAAGGTGTGCATTTCAGAAATGCCTCTGTGAAATGACAGGACAATCCTAAATAGCAAACCCTCTGATTTTCTTTTGCTATACAAAGGGCTTGTTTAGTGTCAGAAAGACAAACAAAGTGCTAGCCACGTTTTCTTAGTTGTTGATTCTTTCATAATTTGCTTTATTTTTTTTTTCCAGCTTCTTGCAACCCATCCCTCTGCAGTGGCAATGGAGAATGCATAGAGACCATCAACAACCACACCTGTCATTGCAACCCTGGCTTCTATGGGCCTGAATGCGAGTTTGGTAAGATTATTTCATCCTGCTTCTTGACCAACTCATGCTACCTAGTGCTCAGTTTGCCTTCTTGGTTTACTTGCTCAGCCAAAGAGACTGACTGTCTATCTTCTTTATCTTCTTGTGCTTGTCTTCTTTGAAGTTGAAAGTTGTGATCCACTAGAGAAACCTGATCATGGGAGTCTTGAGTGCCAGCATCCATTGGGGGACTTCAGCTACAACTCATCCTGCAAAGTTCAGTGTGAGGAGGGCTATGAGCTGACTGCACTGGAGTCTGTCCACTGTACCTCTGCTGGGCTCTGGTCTGCCCCCCTTGCAGCATGCAAAGGTGAGCTTGCTGCATTGCACATGGCCCTCTACACCTCAGGCAGGAGGTAAAAATGGAAGTTTAGTGGCCAAATCCTTTGTAACACATTATGTGATGTAGGTGCTATTTTATTTCAGCACACAGGTCTCTGTTCCTGAGGAGGTGAGATGAGTAGGATGAATGTTCTGGCCTTGTTCCTTGCAGGGAAAGAGTTTTCCAACTCTTAGGTGGAAACAGGGAATTGAGATGACCTAGCTGTGGGACTGCTCTCAACAGGCCAGTTACAATTAAAGCATCAAAGGTCACCCAGCAACAATAAAAACAGGGAAATCTTGGATTTTAAATAGTTGCTGTCATGAGCTGCAGATGAATTAACAGTCTTGCCTGAAGAGCTAGTTTCCCATTTTAAAATATTTCCCCTTCTGTCTGCTTTGTAGGATGGTGGCATAGTAGCATGCCATAGTAGTAGCTTTTCTAAACCTGCTCCTGTTTAGTGGATGTGTTGCTAAGTTTCAAAAAAGAAAAATACTTAAAATGGTTTGTTGCAAGCTAAGCTCTGTGCTGTCTCTTGTGCCTTTCAGCTGTCACCTGTCCTGCCCTGGCAATGCCTGCCCACGGGGCTGTGAACTGCTCCCATCCCTCAGAGCAGCTCACCTGGGGAACCACCTGTGAGTTCAGCTGTGAGGAAGGATTTACCCTGACAGGAGCAGCCACCCTGCAGTGTGGCTCTTCAGGAGCCTGGGACAGGCAGCAGCCAGAGTGTGCAGGTAATTTCCTCTCTCAATCAGATCTAATCCAGGAGTGGCATTCATCCCCAGCCCTTTTCCTAAGCAGATCCCAAGGTGGGGTCATTTAGCCTCGTGTTTTAGTGAGGAAACAGCAGTGCAGGGTGACAAACAGCACTCTGGGGCAGTGTCTCCAGCACACACAGTACCACACTTTAACAGTGGAGTGTTCTGGCAGGGATTCTTTATTCCCTAAACCCCAAATGTGAGCAAGTGTCAGTTTATGCACTCCAGAGTGGAGAGTAATGTGGAGCCATTCCCAGGATGACCTGTGTGCTTTGGGTGCAGATTAAGAGTTCTGGCTGCACTGTGCAACCTGCTGAAGTCTCTGTTTGTGAGACCCTGGAAGGGAGGTATGATGGCTCTGTAGGACAGCTCCAGGCAGGGCATGTCTCTTGCCAGCTCCAGAAGAGTGTTTGTTTATCCTGACCTACCCCAAGCTAAGCTCTGTGCTGTCTCTTGTGCCTTTCAGCTGTCACCTGTCCTGCCCTGGCAATGCCTGCCCACGGGGCTGTGAACTGCTCCCATCCCTCAGAGCAGCTCATCTGGGGAACCACCTGTGAGTTCAGCTGTGAGGAAGGATTTACCCTGACAGGAGCAGCCACCCTGCAGTGTGGCTCTTCAGGAGCCTGGGACAGGCAGCAGCCAGAGTGTGCAGGTAATTTCCTAATTTCCTTCTCGCTGCTCAGCTGAGCCGCGGGGGCTGCCAGCGCTGGCTGGCGCTGTCCCGGAGCGCTGTGCTGATGGTGGCTGTGTGCTCCCTGTGCTGCAGCTGTGCTCTGTGAGGCTGTGCCGTGGCCAGCAGAAGGCTCCGTCAGCTGTGACCGCGCTGCTGCAGAGCTCACCCCTGGCTCCCGCTGCCATTTCCAGTGCCCCGAGGGATTTGTCCTGCAGGGATCACCCAGCACGGAGTGCACGGCTCAGGGCCAGTGGTCACAGCCGGTGCCCAAATGCAAAGGTAAGGCTGTTGGGAATTGCAGCTTTCTGCTCACTGGGGAACACGCAGAAATCCCTGTTCCTGTAGGACCCTGGCTCCAAACTCAGTTCTGTGTTCCCATGTTTTCAGCTGTGCCTTGGAATGCCTGCTCATGGCTCTGAGCAGCTCCCATCCCAAAGTCAAATGAATTTGAAAATAAGTGTACATCTACTAGTGCAAACAATTGGGCCAAAGACAGGAAAGCCCTTAGTTGTTCCAGTTGTGTTCTTTTGCAAAAAATTTATGTGCAAGCAAACCACAGGAAACTATATAGAAATTTCACTATTTGTTTGCTTGGAACCTCTTGATTTTTTTTTTTTCTTGCATACTTCACTGCTCTACAGCAGGAATAACCATATCTCTTTGTGTTTCAGTCATACAGTGTGAACCACTGAGCTCTCCTGAGAAAGGCTCCATGGATTGCTCCCACGGGGCTGGGATGTTCACCTACAACACCTCCTGCCACTTCAGCTGCCTGGAAGGATGGAGTCTCAATGGCTCTCGTGTTCTTGAGTGCAGCCCCTCAGGAAACTGGAGTGCCAGCCTGCCCACGTGTGAAGGTACATTGCCTGTGAGCAGCCACAGGCACTGTGTTTTTAGTCAGATGAGGTTTGCAAGGGTGGTATGGTGGTAATAGCAACCTGAGAGCTGGAACATGTAGAGAAGTCCATTAATTCAAAAGCCAACCAGAATCACTCATGCTTGAAAATGGAAGAGGGGAAAAATCCTAAAAGATCTTGGTGGAAAATATTGATTTCTTATATATAAAAAACCCCTGCAACCAGATTTTACTTCTTTCTGTTTGGTTTTTGAACAAAATATTTCTCACCATGAGGTTTTTTTCCATGTGAATAAAAACAAAAGCTTTTCTAGACAAGCAGAACCTTGTGGGGAAATCTGCACTCTTAAGTCTCGCTCTCAGTGGAAAATTTTATAGGTTTTTTGATTTGGTGTGATAGTTTCTTGGATGGACTCCTCAGCCAAAAGACCTCACAGAGCTTTTCTCTCAGAGGCTGCAATTTCAAAGGACAGAAGCTCAGCCTTGCCTTCTCATTCAAGGCAGTAAGAGCTCTGTCACTGCCCTCAGCTGGAACACCCCTGGCCTGCCTGGAATGCTTTTTCTTGAGATCCTAAAAGCTCAATCCCACTTTCATTTGCTTGAGCAGAATTTAGATCCTTTAGAATTTCATTGATCTCAGCAGGATTGCTCAAAGAGGAAGATAGCACACAGGGAGTTAAAATATCAACTGCAACATGAAAAATAAGAGGAGCACAGATTGCTATGCAAGGCTGGAGGTTGGAGACAGACCCTGGTGTAGGGAGCTTCTTGCCTTTGCTATTACTTTGGCAATGGATGGGGTAATTTTTAGCATTCAGCTTTTTACCTTGTGTACAGGAACCATCCTGTTTCAGCAAGAGAAAACTTGAGTGTTACAAGCTGCACTTGTGGTTCCTCTCGAAGAGCACAAGGAAAGGGAAGAAGGAGAGAGGGCTTCAAAGACCCACCTTGATCTCACTGAAATCTTTTCATCCTTTCAGCCTCTGACCAAGCCAGCTACATCTCTGTGGGCATAGCAGCCACTTCTGCCTCTCTGCTGTCCACAGCATCATTCCTCCTTTGGCTCGCAAGGCGCTTCCGGAGAAAAGGTGAGCACCTGCTCTGCTTCATTTATCTTCCTGAAAAGTTCCTGAAAGGAGGAAAACAATCAACCCCAAACCTCCAAAGCCCTATACCTTGCTTGTTGAAAAAGTAGTAATTCACATACTTAGATATAATTCCAAAATTATCTTCAAGAATCCTCCATGTATGCCATGTTTGGCTTTTGGATGGACATCTGAGAAAGGAAAAAAAAATAGTAAACCCCAAATATTTAGACAACAAGAATGAGGGCTTTTGTCTTGAAATACTAATATCTTTTCTTATTCTTCTTGCAGCAAAGAAGTTTATTCCTTTCAGGTAAGTTGTGTCTCAAAAAGCAACATGAAAAAACCATTGCCATCACTTTGCTAAAACCCATTTGATAAGAACCTGTTGTCACTAAAGTAGTTTTCACTTTTTGTTTTATAGGAACTGGCAGGAAACAGCCAGTGAAGGTAGCTTCCAAAGTGCTGGCGAGAATGTCTAACTCAGGTGTTTCAGGTAAGCACATGTGATGGTTTCACTCACAAATTCTCTTCCTTTTAATCACACAAGCAATCAATCAGAGCTGCTAATTACTGTACAGTTGCTGACACAGCAATATGTGCTTTGGGACACCTAATGTGCATCTTGGCATTGCATGGCAGTTCCTAACAAGCCTGATGGATTTATTGCTGCAGAAATGGTTGTTCAGCTCCTGAAGGATGATTGTGCTTAGCATTCTGTCCAGCTGCAAATGGTATTAGGAACACTTTTGTGCAGTTCTGCTACCTGCTGCATACAAAATTCCTCTGAGATGAGAGCAAATACAAATCTCTGCCATTTTTCTGATTTATGGAGGAATTTTGTTCTCTCCACAGGAATTGCAGCCACCTTCACTTACATCTCAGATTTCTGGAGAATGAAACTGCCTGCAAATCAGCAGCTGTCCAGATGTTTTTACCTTTTGCTGACAAGATGATTGACCTTGTGTGTGATTCAGAAATCTTGAACTCAAGCTGTCTGGTATTTCCATTGAAGACAACAACAGAGAACTCTGGCCTTGAGGCCAAATCCTGCCTCCATTCAGCCATGTGGTGATCCTGAACTGGGAGCTTGCCATCTCCTGTGCAGGTGGTGAGTAAGCAGAGCACTGCTGCCCAAAGAGGAGGCTGGTTCCTCCTCTGCTCCACTCAAAGGTACCAAGGTGAGGTGAAGACATGCATTATTTCACATCACTTACTACACTGCTGCAGGTGTCTCCTCTGGACTCACAGGGGTTATGCTTGCAGAAACAGAAGAATCAGGATGGAAAAATATTCACGGAACAGCTTTGAAACTATTGATCTGGGTTGTGGAAGCCAGTTTATTTTCAGATGTCCCAGTCAATAGATATGCCTGCAGTGATATGGGCAATTATTTGGGTTTCTGCTGCATATCCCAGAAAACTTAGATGCCTTTTAAAAAAAATATAACAGCACTAGGAACCATGGTGCTTACACAGGGTACTCTGGTTTCTGAACACAGCAGGTAGATCTGAAATTATCTCATCCCTGTGGGATTCTGTACTGTAATATGTGTATATACATATGTATTTATTTGAGCAGTTTTTATCGTGGATATTTCTGTGCTCTTAACTGTACATGCATTGTAAAATACTTGCTCTTGAGTAGGTCTGTGGCTGTTGATCAGAATTTATTTGAAACTAAATTGGAAGCGTTTGTAAGGATTGCATGACTGCATAATGTTTATGAATGAAATGGAAGACTGAGATTTGTATGTTTATGTATTGAAAATATGATTTTTTTAGCTCTTAAAAGTCTTCAAATGAGACTCCTTTAATTTATATTTAAGTTATGATTATAAATTAAAAACCTCTCATTTAACCTGATATGTATTGTCCTATTTGTAGCATTTTTAAATAAAATGTTTTCAATTTAACACTCCCTATTTATAAATGTGAATTGTTCTATTTGTAACATTTTTTAATAAAATGTTTTCAATTTAACACTCCCTACTTGTAAATGTGAATAATTTAAATTATTTGGGTCAGCCCTATGACTTGTGGCTTCAACAGAAGGATGTGAGGGTTGGGGAGAAGACTGACTAAAAGCAAGGCTGTCCATTACTAGAGAATCACAGAATCACTGGGTTGGAAGAGACCTTTAAGATCACCAAGCCTGACCCATGCCCTAACACCACCTCAATTAAACCAGGGCTCTGAGTGCCACAACCAATCCTTTTTTAAACACACCCAGGGATGGTGACTCCACCACCTGCCAGGGCAGACCATTCCAGTATTTATCACTCTTTCAACAAAAAACTTTTTCCTAAAATCCACTCTAAATTTCCCTTGGAGCTTCCCGTATTTCCCTAGCAGCCAGCAGATGGGGCTGACTGCCCGGGACTGGCCCGGCCAGGGCTGATCCCAAACCAGCATCCCCAGTCTGACAGGGAGGAGGAAGGACCAGCGCCCCAGCTCCGGCAGGCAAGCGCAGGAGGGAGAGAAGAGCAGGAAGAGGAGCGAGCAGGTGATCTTGGTGCATAACTAACAGCACAAACCCCAGGTTTTTGCAGCCCTTTCTGCTGGGAAGTTGAAAGAGTTATCACAGGTCTGAGATATTGCAGTTATTACAGCTGAAAGCACAGCTCTGACTGCTGCCCTGGCACCTCCATCCCGCCCTGGGCTGCAGCCAAACACTGCCATGGCTGCTGCTGGGGGGGTACCAGGGGTGGCCACACGCTGCTGGAGTCACCCTTTGCCAGCCCCTGGCATAACCAGGGGTTATGGTTTTCTATGGGAGACATTTAAAGAAGTGATATAAAACTTATCTGCATTTTGTATGGTTAACTGAGATAACAGGGGTTATGGTTTTGTATGAGCGACACTTCAAGAAGTGATATAAAACCTTTAGCTACTATTAAACTAGACATGTTTCTGTGAAAAACACATGTAAAAGATGAGAGAAACTCGAGAATTTCTTCTTTTTTTTTTTTTTTCCTGACTTAGGAACAAGTAATAAGGCCTGTTTCAGCTGAGCCCCAAGCCAGGGAAGTTGAGGCCCTTCTCTAGGGAGCTCACTGAGCCTTGCTCTAGTTGGGTTTTATTCTAATTCTTATTACTCTTTCCTTTAATTACTATTAATACATTTTTCTTTATACCCTTTTAAAGTTTGAAACCTACTTTACCTTTCTCCTAATCCTATCTCACAACAAAAAATAAACACATTAATAATTAACCAGCACAGAACCCACCACGCTCTTTAGTACGTTAACCAAGAAATCTCAAAATTAACAAAATCTCAAATTAACAAACCAAGACCACTCCACCAGGGAAGCTGCATTGCAGCTCTGAAGCTGCTGCCAGACAAACTCTGAGGGGCATTCCTGCCCCAGCCAAAGGTCAAGAGAAGCCATCAGGGCTGTGAGGGAGAGTCACTTAAGAGGTGCTATTGTATTGGCAGGGGTCCCCATGGCAGGGAGGAATGATGAATCTGGCTACATGTTCTCAGAAGGCTAATTTATTACTTTGTAATACTATATTACATTAAAGAATATAAAAAAGGTACTTGCTGAATGCTAGAAAGATAACAATGAAAACGTGTGACACTTTCCAGAGTCTAACACAGCTTGGCCCCAATTGGCCAAAGAGTGAAAACAACTCACAGCAGAATCCAATGGAACAATCACCTGTGGGTAAACAATCTCCAAACACATTCCACATGAGTACAACACAGGAGAAACAATTGAGGTAAGAATTGTTTTCCTTTTCTCTGAGGCTTCTCAGCTTCCCAGGAGGAAAACCCTGAGCAAAGGGATTTTACAGAGAATGTGAATGCCACAAGGTGCTGCCCCACGGGGGACAGAGCCCATTGCTGTTTGTCCCAAACCGATTAAAGAGCTGAGAGTGGCTGTCAGCATTTCCACTGCCTGGACAAGGTGGGGCCCAGCCCTGGGAGCAGATGTAGAGCAGTAATCCTCAGGTTCCCTGAGGGACGCAGGGATTAGCCCGGAACGCCCTGCTCTGAATCCCTGAGGAGCTGTTTTGAGAGCTAAAGCACCACATGGATCCCCTGGGCTGCCCTTGTTGGTGTCCTCTACTGCACGGCCATCCTCTGGAGAGAGCTGCTTATCCAGCCTGGATCCCACCCTGCTGCCCAGGGCAGTTCAGCTTCTCCTTTCCTGACCACAGCTGGTGCTTCTAGCAGTTTTCTCTGGGATCTTACAGGGGCTTTATTGCCAGAAATGAGACTATAAAATTATCCCTCTTCTTTCTCCAAGCCTTGTGACTTCTAGAGGCCATGCTCTTCTAGTGAGATCACATTTGGGTGGGATTCATCCTCTACTTCTCCCATGTATCCCCTAGGCCAGACCAAGACTCTTTGAAGGGGATCTCCTTCCTTGCAGTGACTTTCAAGTTCCATCTATCCTTATAATTAATATTGGTCCAGCACACAGGCAAACATAATTAATGTTGGTCCAGTTTTGCCAACACAGGCAAAACCCCAGCCTGTGCTCATCCAGGTTGCTTGATTCTTTATCCCCTCCTGGCACAGCTTTTCCTGCCTCAGGATATGATTTCCCAGCTAGGATGGCATGGTGCATGCAGGCCTTGAGGAGCTCCAGGGAGTCATTCCATTTGCAGTGGATGTGTCTCTGCCTGGGAACACAGCTCTTGTTTGTATCTGTGTCCTTCCCGTGCTGGCAACAATGGCCTTGGGAATGCTGGCTGCCAGGCAGGCCTTCAGTCACTGCATTGTGTCACTGCAGTGCTGAGCAGCCTCTGATGGGCCACAGGACCTTTGCTGGAGGGACTTTCCTCATTTCCTGTTGTTCTGCTTCCCTTAAATTCCTCATCTCTCCCCGGGCCCGTGGCATTGTTCAGAGCGGGCTCCATGTTCTGCCTGGCATGTTGTGGTGGTGTCTGCTTGTGCTGTGACCTATGGCAGCTGTGAAGGTGACATTAACTGGGAGGCACTCGTGTCCTTTCACAGCTTTGTGTGTGCTGCTGCTTGGCACGGGGATGCAGTTTGTGGTGTAACTTAACACATTCCTGACGAGCCCAGCTACCCAGGGTGGCTTCAGCTTGTTCGCTTCTGCTGGGGGGCTGCCAGACTGGGGGAGTCAGAAACAAAATTCCACTGGAAGGCTCAGACAGGCAGTGTTTGATTTGGGGTGAGTGTTTCTGTGGGTTTTGGTGACACAAACAGTGGAAGACACAAGATTGGGTTTGTGCCTTCTGTTTTCATAAGCCACCAAACAAGCAGTCGTGTACCTGGGCCTGGCTGAAGCTGCCTTCCAAAACTCCAGTTTCTGAGGGCTGGAGCCAGCATTTGGCCAGTGTTTCTCTTGTGAAGATGAGCTGCTGCTCCAGGCTCTGGGGGCTGCACATCCCTGCAGCTCCTGGCATGCTGTGCTGAGGCCTGGCAGGAGGACTCTGCAGCAGCAGCCCCCACAGGAATTGGAGTTGGGATGCAGTGGCCATAACCTGCTCTGGGAGCTGCCAGAGGGTATCATGGCCAGGAGGCCAGGCTGCAATCACAGTGTCTGTGCAATGCAACATTCTTGGGCCTCTGTGAGTCTGCTTTCTGTCCTGAGTCTTGCTGCTGTTTGGATTCCTCTGGTTCTGACAGGGGCCTGGCTCCTCTCCCTGCCCTTGTGTGGCTGGTGCTGGGTGTTTGATCAGGGGTCTTCAGCCCACACAGACCTAGAGGAGCAAATCTGTGTGATGAGCTCTTGGTTAGGGACAGAGAAGCCCACAGGTTTGCTGCTCCCTGGGAGCCATAGCTCACAGCAAATGAGAAACGCAGCCTGGGCTTGCCCAGCCACAGGCAGGACAGGTTCCTGCTGGTACTGGGCTACAGGAACTTGCAGAAAAGCAGCAAAGCAGCTACCAGAGCCCAGCCTGTCACAGCATTTGCACAGTTTTGTCCTGTGGAGCTCCCTAGCCTGGTTTAGGGCCTCTCTCCTGCACACCTGTAGGAAGAAACAATCAAAGCTGTAGGTTAGATTTCACCAGTGGAGCCAAAACCTGCTGGATGGCTTTTGCTACTCACCTAGCACTCACTTAGAAGGGACACAGACTTGGCCAATACAGTTCAGCTGTGGCTCCACAGACAGAAATCTGCAGCCCAGAAAGTGTTTCCACAGCTGATGGTGGCCAGTGCTTTTTCCAGCTCAGGGAAGCTGCTGCCAAGAACAGGACAGCTGCAAAAAGCACAAATGCCTCCTAAGCAAGGCAGCAGATGCCCTGGGGCAGCTGCCAGCAGCTTTTCTACCTGCCTTCCTACTTCAGAGAAGGACATTCCCTGAAAAGCCCAACAGTTGCTTTGACTTTCAGCCTGGGCCAAGTGGGACCTTCATCAGCTTCTCACCTTGCCAGCTGCCATGAAAGCAGCCATGGCAGGTGTGAAATTGCAGGTGACTTGCTTGCTCCTGGCACTCCAGTGCTGTCATTTTTGGCTTCTGACAGCCTCTGAGTGGGCAGGATGAGGGGATCACACTGAATTCATGGCTTCTGGAGCAGGGCTTGGGCCATGGAGCACTTGGGGAGAAGGAAAAGGATTAAAGGGGAGACAGGAAACACTTTGGGCTTATTTCATAGGATGATTTCTGGGAAAGGAGGGGCTGCAATCAGGCAGGATGAATTCACTTCAGGATCTTGAGAAATCAAGCTCAGCCTGGCCCAAACCAAGGTGAAAATGCAGCAGGAGAAAGCAATGTCCCTGCTTTACCCCATGGTGTGTCAGTGCAAACAGCCCAGATAACATGAAAATCAGACATGGTGGAATGCTGTCATTGCACAACCAACCAAGATATCCATGGGGAAATGGTACAGTTTGAGCAGAAAGGCACTGGGGGTTGTCCTGGAAAGTCCCATCCTGAGGCTGAGAGCAAGGGCCCTCTCCAGTCCTCTCTGCATTTCTGCTGAAGGCAGCAGAGAAAAGCTCTGCAGGTGAGGTGGGAACTGCTGGGTCACTGTCAGAGCATGCAGAAGATCTCTGCTACTCCACAGCAGATCACTTTTGATCAATGCAACCCCTGGGAAAAAACAGATGCAGCAGAGGTTCTTCCATTCTGTCCTCTAATCCTACAACTGAGTTTAAAATCTGCATTTTTCAAACCTACCAGGCGTACAAAGTATCTTGCAAAGTAACTGCAACTGCTTACAAGTGTTGGGCTCTGCTGAAAAGAAACCAGACACAGATCCTCATTTTCTCCAGACTGCTGCTTGTCCAGTTTGGCTGCATTAAATTCAGAAGTGGTTCCTTTAGTCGCTGACAAAAGTGTTTCAAATGCTGCCAGACAAAGCTAATAACACACGCACACACCCCCATGATGATCAGTCAAAGCTTTTGTTCTGTTGCTTTTGTTTCCTGTTTCTTTGCATGTACACAGGGCACATTTTGGTTCTCAGCCCATTAAATGGTGAATGAACCCTCACAACATCCTTCCCTGCCTCCTAAGTGGGAGAAAGTCCTGCAGGTCTTTTTCAGGCAGAAATGGGTGATGGAGGCTGCACAGACATTAAAAGCACTTCATTCATGTTCCTGCATGAGCAGGGGAGATGGAGATGGTTGCAAACAGCAGGTACTCTACTTCCATGAAACTCTAGAAAGTGATTCTGCCTTAGGGAATGCACTGTGCAAGGATGAATCACCTGGAGGGGTTTTAGGAACGTGGGCTCCCGCAGATTTTAAAATGAGCAAAACTAACTCTTGTCACAGACATCTTTTATGGAAAATCTTTTCCTTAGGATTTTTCCTCCTGAGAAGCTGAGAGGCCTCAGGAACAAAATGTAACCAATGGTTATCTGCTGCTGTGGAATGCAACAGGTGCATCTGGGATTGGTCCATGTTGGATGTTTCTAATTAATGGCCAATCCCAGTCAGCTGGCTCAGACAGAGAGTCCGAGCCACAAACCTTTGTTATCATTCTTTGCTATTCTATTCTTAGCTAGCCTTCTGATGAAAACCTTTTCTTCTATTCCTTTAGTATAGTTTTAATATAATATATATCATAAAATAATAAATCAGCCTTGTGAAACATGGAGTCAGATCCTCATCTCTTCCCTGATCAGAAAACCCCTGTGAACACTGTCACAAACTCTGAAGAGCAGATTTCTCCTTGAGCTTACACCTGGGAGAGAGAGAACTTGTCAGAGGATCCCAGAAACCAGGATTTGAAGAGCCCTGAGGAGTTGGCTGCTACAAACCCCTGTCCCAGGCTGGGTTGTTCTGCAGGTGGGAGCTGCTGCTGTGCCCCCTGTGCAATAAGCAGGGGCTCTCTGACAGGAACCTGGGTGGCTCCCACTGCAGTGGCACCCCATGTCTGAAAGGATGTTCCAAAGCACACCAGGGATGTGGGAATCGGGTGCCAACTCCCACTAAACCACATCCCAAAGTGCCACATCTACACTTTTTGTAAATCCCTCCAGGGATGGTGACAGGAGGATGCAGAACTCCTTAGAGGAGAGCTCTGGGGCCTTCCCAGGAAGAGCAGAGGACCTGTCCCAGGGAATGACATGTCCTATTGTCACCCCTCTGCCTTCTCTTTCTGCTGCTTGATGGGAGGCCAGACAGGCCTTTGCTGTGATCTGGGCCAGCCATCCTTCTGTTCCCATGTCCCCAGTGGGAAAACCTAAGCTTTGAGGGTGTTTGGATGCTGTGGGAACAGGTGCAATAGGGGGACCTAAAAACAACAGATCAGAAAACATATGGGCCTGCCCCAGCCCTTAATTAACCTAATTGCTGTAGCTTCCACCAAGGTCTGCATGTTTTTCTAGTGTGGTTTCTGGTGCAGGCCAGCTCCATTCCCTGTGACAGAGAGCAGACACAGAAATGCCCTCAAGGGCATTTCCTTCCATCCCACAGGGGCCCTGTGTGGAAACCAGAGCATCAGGAATATTTCCCTGTCTGCTCTGGGGTGTCCTGACCCCCAGGGCAGCACTGACTCTGACCCTCATCCATGGAGAAAGTTTCCCAGACTTCAAGATAGACTGGAATCCACAAAAGTGTGCAATAGATTATAGAGAGCAGTGTAGGTGTATTTCTCTGGGTGAGAAATTGAGGTTTTGGGATTTTTAGTCTGCTGTGGATGGAAGCAAGATGGAGGGCACAGGGTGTCATCCTGGGTTTCTTCTTCATGCTTCTTCTTGCTTCTTCTCCATGGGTTTGGGTGGCATTTTGTAATTGGGCAGAAAAGTCTGCATTGCAGCTCTTTGGGATCAGTTATTGGTTTAAAAGGGAAAATAATCTGTTGTATTTGTGAGGTGCCCCGTGGCAGGAAGGAATGATGAATCTGACTCCATGTTCTCAGAAGGCTAATTTATTATTTTATGACACTATTTATATAAAAGAATACTAAACTAAACTATACTAAAGACTACAGAAAGGATACAGTCAGAAGGTCAAAAAGATAATAATGAAAAACTCATGACTCCTTCTAGAGTCTCAACACAGCCTGATCCTGATTGGTCATTAAGTAAAAACAATTCTCATGAAACCAATGAAACAATCACCTGTTGGTAAACAATGTCCAAAGCAGCAAAACCCAGGAAAAGCAAATGAGATAATTATTGTTTTCCTTTTTCTCTGAGGCTTCTCAGCTTCCCAGGAGAAAATCCTGGGCAAGGAGATTTTTCCAGAGAATGTGATGGTGACAATAATCCAGGTGTCAGTTCTTAATTGGACAGTTTAGTCTTAAAAGACCTTTTACCAAGAGATTGTTGGCCATTTTGTGCCTTCTAATGAAAAGCTGCTGAACTCACAGTAGTGAGACTGTTTTACTGGTAAGAAATAATAAACACGTGAGTCCAAACATGAACTATCATCTCAAGTGCCTTCAATCCAGACTCAGAGAAACCAACAACTGGTACCACCACAGCCCTGTAGGGCAGACCACCTCCCTAAAACCCAGCTGGTGGGCCCAGGGTGCAGGTTCTCCACAGCTCACCACTGCCACAAGGTGCTGTGGGCTTCTCTGGAGAGGAGTCTGGGGGCAAGGAATGGCTTTGGGGAGCTCACCAGGGTTTGGGGAGCTCCCAGGGGTTACCACAGCCCAGAGCTGGGGCTGCTCTGCGTGCCCTGTGTGAGAGGAGGAGGCTGCCTGATTGCTGCTGCAGGGCACTGACTCACTCAGCCTTATGAATGTATTGAGCCAGCTCACCTGCATCTTCCATGGCACACTGAAACCACTGGGTATTTATGGAAAGAACAAAGTGCTAAAAGAACACAAAATGGTTCAAGAGCACAGCTGGGCTGTAGCGCTTTCTTCACGACTTCAGAGCTAGAGCAAGGGTAGGCAAGAATCTTTACTAACCTCTTTTGTTGCTCAGACAACAGCAAAGGGTTTTCTCACTTCAGAGTCACTCTTCCTCACTGAAAGTATTTGGAGAACAAAATCATTGCTAGTTTGGTTAAACATTTGTCTTTCCGTGACTCTGAGTTGTAAATAAAGCCGTTGTCCTAAAAATCCTACAGATAACTAAGTTTCCTGAGGCTCAGAGATATCCCCTAACAAGAATCCTTGTGCTGGGCTGCAAACTGGAACGTGCAATTGGCTGTCCAGATGTCTGGCAGGGAGCAGCCCAGGCAGCCAGACGGCTCTTTGCAAGGGAGCAGCAATTCCCACTGATGTGCTGCACTCCAGCAGAGCCTCAGCCCTGCTGAAGCTCAAGGGCTGGGGATGTGAAGCACAGCAGAAGGAGCTGCCTTGAGAGGTGCAGAGAGAGAGAGAGAGGAGAGTGAGTGCAGTGTCTGATGCAGGCACATCTTGTCTGGCCAGCCAAGCCAAATGTTGATCACCTTTGCATTCACCGTGCTGCCCAAAAAAGCAAATCAGACGTGTAGTAGTGTTGGCAATCTCTGTAGGAACCTCCTGCCTGCCAGATTCTCTCTCCCTGCCCTCCCAGCAGGTGCCAGCTGGGTTTTTTTGCTTTCTTTCACCCTATGATTGTGTTTATCATCAAAGCCAGCCCAGTCAGGGGATGCAGAGCCTAAGGGCTTACTAAAATTAGACCTGATCTTTGGTCCTGTTTGCAAGTGGTTTCTGGGCGCGGCAATGCCTGACACACAAACTGGCCAAAATCAGGGTTTGCAAGTCCTAAGTGCAGCCAGCTCTGTTTGTGTCCCTGTTTGCAGGTGCAGCTGTGCTCGTGTCCCTGTTTTGCAGAGCCCTCTGGAGCAGCTGTGTGCCTGTTGGACAGAGCAGCAGCATGCAGGCTCGGCTCACAGAGCCCTGTGAAATAAATCTCAGCAGACAAGCAGGCTCCACTATCCAGCTACCTGACACAGGGGGAGCACAGCAGAGCACAGGGGATGCAGTTTGGACACAATCACAGCAGGCTCACACAGTCCCCACCACTCAGTGCTGGTGGCACACATGTCCACTGTGGAGATCTCTGGGAACAAGCAATGAGCGAGATGTTAAGTCCCAATTAAGTTAATGGGGCTTAAACAAATCTTTCAAGTTGAATGTAGTGGTTTGTGTTTTAGTGGATCTGTACCTTGCTAAAGCTTCCCTCCCCCCCTCCATCCCACAGAGCTACTTAAACAGGAATTATGAACAGCAGTTTCAGACCCCAAAGTGCAGCTGGAAGAGGTGTTTGGAATACCTGTACAAAATACCTTCAAAGAGGTGATGAGAAAGCAACAGAGGCAAGGAGGGAGAGTAAAAAATGTGCTTTGTGCCTGTTTTTACACTTAGCTCAGAGTGGTTTTTGAATGAAGAGGACATGTGGATGTTGGGTCTCTGGTCTGGCTGATTGCCTAAGGTGCCAGGGAAATCCATGCCCAGTTGACAGGAATGAACAGGACAGGGATGGAGCACTCTTTTAAGGATGTACTTGAGAGAGCTGAAGGGATTCAAATTAAAAATAAATAAAAAGAAGTGATTTTCCATTCTTTATTCATCTATCCTGGAGCCTGAAGCCCCAGAAGCTCCCTGTGAGTTCCAGGGACAGGCAGGGGAGATCCTGGTGTCAGCCCTGACACAGGCTGCTCCTGGACTGGTTAGAAGCTTTCTAGGCCAAACCCAACCCCTCCAATTTCACCTGACAACAAATGGACAATGAGATCTGCTGAGCACCCTTCCAGGAAGCTTTGCAGGGCAGGCTTTTGTTCCCACTCTGACTGTAAAGGTCTACAACCTCCCATTTGATGAACAGACAACAGCATTTTTTTCCCCTCCTAACAAGGTTTCCTTAGAAATGGATCCACTGCTGAATCCTGAGTCTGCCCAGCATATTCTGGAGGACATCTGGTGTAAATTCTTCATTATTAGATTACATTAGTTGCAGCAATAATCATTCACATGGGATTATTACATCCAAGCTTGTCTCATTGCCTTTATCCTTTCACACATTGTCTTTCCTGGTTCCCCTTCAAAGGGCTGCTGTGAGTCTGTGTTGGAGCAAGAAATTAACTTGTTAGTAATTTATGCATCATTTCCTCCAGCCACATGTATTAGGGCAAGATCAATAAAACAGAATAAGGAAGCAGGTGGGTATTGTCACCGTGGGGCTGAAATAATTCCTTTGGTATCACTGTAAACCCTTCCCTGGCACATGAGAACCCACAGTCCTGTCCATCTCCAGGTTGTTTGGTTGGACTGCACCAACAGGACGTTGATTCAGCTCTTTTGTGTGCTTGGAGAGTTCATGTCCTGCTACTTCTGCTCACAGCCACACCAAGTGCCTCAAGTGAAGATTTTTATTGAGAGAACTGTGTTTTTCAGCCTTTCTTATGGCTCCTGTGGTGGAATCAAAGCTGTGCCATGTCACACTGGAGATTCATTTCTGGAGCAGCTCCATGCCCTGGCAGCTGCTGTAATGTGTTGGGTCTGAGAAAGGGAAAGAGGGATCTGAGCACCACAGCTCAGGGCTCAGCAAATCTCACTGCTTGTGGGCTCTGGGGAGGAAAGCCAGAGTGGAACTGAAAGTTCACTGGCAGATTTGAGGGATCTGGAGTCCCTGAGCAGCGATCTGACTGCTGGGCAGCCCTTCCTGGCTAAAAACAAAATAAAGAAAGAAAAGAAGGAGTTTGGATCCATCTTACCCACAGCAGTGCAAGGACATAAGAGGGGCAATGCTTGTGGCTAATGGAGCACACTGAATTCCTAAAGAGGAGTCTCTTTTCTCACCTCCTGGCTTCAATCCAGACTGCCCTGCAGGGTTTCAGCTCCATGAGAACTTGAATTTGAGGAATTCCTTGCAGTTTCAGATTAAGAATTTCCTGAAAATGCAAAGCAAAACCAAAGCAGCGATTTGGCACCCTTGGTAGCTCTGCATGCCTGGACTCCTGTGGCTGCCTCTCCTGCAGGACATGTCCTGGCACTTGGCACTGATGTGGCTCACTTGGCTTTGGCAGTGCCCTGGCTGCTGATCTCAGCCCTGCAGAGGCTCCAGACCCTCAAAGTCTCTGGGGGGGGCAATATCTTGAGACCACTCTGCACTTTGGAACCTGCATGTTTTGCTGCTGCAAAGGTGGAGAAATCTAGAAGAGGGAGGGGGTTAAAACCCCCCAGCAGGTCTGGCTGGCACCAAGAGGAATTTTTGGTGGGGCTGGGCTGGGCAGCACACAGTGCACAGGATGGGGCAGTGGAGGCAGAGCAATCTCAGGTGTTGACACAGCCCGAGGGGGAGCACAAGGAGATGAGATACCAAGATTATCAGTTCAGACAGGGGAGAGGAATGTTGTTTGCCTGTAGCTCTTCTCCATCAGGACTGGCAAAATCCAAACACGAAGATGTCTATGCAGGGTTAGAGAATGTAACAGAGATAAGCGAGCACAGGAACAAAGCCAGGGGCTCTAAATTCAGCACCAGAAAAACCGGTCACAGCACAGGCTGCTTGTTTTCTGAAAGCCTCCTGGAGACAAGGGTCTGTCCAGGTCACCTGTGAGAGTGTACAGAACATTGCTGCCTTCACACCTGCCCCCATTGTCCTCAGACAGCTTTGGTGAGGCAAAACCAGCTCTGCTTGGTCTCCACGGGAGGCCAGTGGTGATGGGGCTGACACTGCCACCTCCTTGATGCTTGTTAGCAGATTGAGTTGGTGCAGATGAGAAAAAGCAGTCAACTGGCAGGGGGAAGGAGGAAGGCAGGACTGAGGCAGATGCTCAGACCGTATGGATGGCAGTTGTTGGCTCGGTTTCGTTCCTTTAGGAGCTGGGATTAGAAGAGAAGTGGCTTCCAGGAGACACTTTGTCAGCAGAGCTGCTCTGGACCGACTGCTTGGCGTGGCAGGGCCCTTCCCAGGCAGCCCAGCCCTCCCCAGCCCTCCCCCTGGCATTGCAACATCTCCTGCTTTCCAAAGAGACAGGAACCCAGAGAGCAAACACAGGAAAGCCCAGCCCCGGTCAAGGTCTGGGAGGTAAATTTGTAACTTTGGGCAGATTGGGAAGATGCTGCTCTGGAATATGTAAATACTCCTTTCTCTCTCCAACAGCCCAGAGCTGCTGAGGGAGCTGACCCCAAACCTCCCTTCATGGTTGAGTCTGCTGAGGAGACAGGACACAGGTTGGAAATGCAGCCGGGCATGCAGGCTCCTTATTCCCTGGAGACAGGATCCTTCCCTCACTTCTGTAAGTCCTGCCCTGACCCCGGGCTCAGCTGTGGGCTGGGAGGCTGCAGGGGACACCACTGAGAGCCTTGCCAGGGGCTCTGGGGTGTGCCCAGCCTCCTGGGCATGCTGCTCCTTTGGCCAGCAGGGCCAGCTGAGCAGAGCCTTTGCAGGACTGGAATTTGGGTGCAGACTCTCCACTGCAGGAGAGTCCAGACACTGGGCAAAGCTATTTAACAGGAATGGTGGAGGTGTGATGGCACAGATGGGCTCAGGAAGGAGGTGGCAGCTCTGTCCCTGAAGGTCTCTCAGTTGGGGCAGGGAGATGGGCAAGCTGAGCTTTTGTTCCTCTGTGTTTTTTCCAGACCTGTGAGTCTGTGTTCTCCTTCTGCAGCATAGGAAAAGGAAAGTTTTCAGGGTGTGGAGGGGGATACTGTGTTTATTGATGACATAGGCTAAAGGAGTTCTGGCTCATAAAGGGTAAAAAAAGCTCAGGTGGCAGCTACTCGTAGAGCTAGTCAAGAGTTTTCCATGAGAATAATACTGAATAATAGTGATGGTTCACTAAAAACTGAACCTCTCCCTAGATAAATATTGATTCTGTCAAATATATTAAATATGTGTGTGTGTGTGTACAGAGAGAGAGAGAGAATTCCACTGGAAAACTGTCTTAATGGCCTAATTAATTTCAGATCCCTTTGAACCTGCTCGGGGGTTTGACCTGATTCAATGTGTTTCACCACCTCTGCTGCATATGAGCTTTTTGGAATACATGTGTATCAATATTCTGACCAAAAGGAATATATTTACTTGCCTTTGCATATTTCCAAGTCACATGAAATATAAACCAGCTACCTCTGTTGCTGCTTTATTAGTAAATATGTCACATATCCATATCAATATCAAGCTTAATTAGGATCAGCAGGCACACTGTTTGCCTGATTCCTATATATCAGTGGAACTGATCCAGTCAGATGCAAAGTAACCTTTGCACAAGTTCTGAAACGAACCTGTGTTGGGCAGATGTGTAGTAAAGGACAGAGAGAAAATGATCCTCTTTTCTGTAGCTCTAAAAACCTGCCAGCCTACTTTCACCTCTCAGGATGAAGGAAGGCAGCACAAGATCCCTGCTTGGTGCTCAGCCCCAGTCTCAGTTTCAGGCTTAGCCCCCAGACTCTGCTGTTTGGGAGTGATCCACAGAGGATTTGTCACCAGCTGCAGCCAGCAGAGCCCAGAGATGGAGTCCAGTGTGTGCTGCCCAAACCAGCTGCAGGTACTCCCAGCCTGGCCCCTTCCACTCTGTGTCTGTCAATTAAGTGAGCATCCTTCCCATCCTGACTTTTCCCAGCTGACCTTTTTAAGCTCAGTTGCATGTTCTTCCCCCTGACAGCTCTGAAGATTCATTCTGAATGCTGCAGAGGCAGCTGGTTTAGGGGAGAGGTCTGCAACCTTTCCCTTCCTCAGAGAGCAGCTCACGCACACCCCAAACCAGGGCAGGGAGCTGGGAGATGCTGCCTGTGCCTGTCCCTACAGACAGAGAGCTGGGAGCTGCCTCTTGCACGAGAAAGAAATGTCTGTGCCAAGCTCCCAGGGAGCTGGGAGATCACAGGTGACTGTGGGAAATGGATTTGTAGAGAATTCTGAAAGCTTGGCAGAAGGCTCACATAGTGTGTATGCCATGGAATGGGACAGACAGTGCTGAGAGAGAAATGGAACTAGAAACAAGTTTCAAAGGATGGTTTTGTAAATAAGACTGATACTTTGGAGAAATAGGACTATGAAAGATGCATTGTAGTAAGACTTACAAGGGATAATTTTAGATTATTTGCTTTAAGGCATCTACAGTAAAAGCTGATACACCAAGAAATGCTTCTAGTGTATTGTAATTAAGAAATAATTGGCTTCTGATTGGGATGGTGTGAATTGTAACACCTGTATTGTCACACCCTTCTCACTGAGACTGAAAAAGGAATAAAAGTTTTTAAAACACGTCTCAGTTGCCCCATCTCTGGGTCAGAAAATGGTTCAATCTGCCATGGAACAACAGGAGCAACTCCTGCTGCAACTTTCATGTCACTCCAGTGACCTCTGAGGGAGAAGACTTTTCTCACTTGGCTACTCCTTGCAGTGGAGACAGAACATTAAAAGCACTTTAATTAGCTAATGAGAAGGTTACTCCTAGGCCAAACCTGAAGTGTTGTAGCAGGCATCACTGCAGTGACAGTGGAAAGGGTGGGAATGTGGTTTTTTGCAGATACTTTTTGCTTCAGCCAAAGCCCCAAGGACTTTTTTTACCCACAGGATGAGGCTAGAGGGTGGTTTGGAATTAGATTTCTCTCACCTTGCTGTAATGCTGGTTTCTTCCCTTGCTCCTGCTGCTTGCTGGGGTGATTCAGAAGCTGAGCTGAAAGCCTTCCCCGTGTGCCTGCTGTGATGCCTGGCTCTGTAAATCAGACTGGGACACAGTCTAGCCTGGGCTGAGCAACATCCTGCTGCCCTTGGGAGAGGCAGGAGCTGTCTGGAGCAGGTTCCTCTGTGCCCTCTCCTGTGTCCAAGGGCCAGTGCAGCAGCTCTGAAGGACCAGGATGCCAATGCCTGCTCTGTCCTTGATGTCAGTGGTTGCTGAGCACAGCTCTCCCCTCAGATGAGCCCTTCTGCCCTGTGGGAATTTTGGGAAGCTCTTAGCTCCTTGTTACAGGTTTTTAATGGGAAGCCTTTGATAGAGTTCTGGCAGAAATTGTTCTCACCTTGGCCTGCCTCTTCTGAGCTTTCTCAGAAACATGGCTGCATCCTGAGCAGCACATTTTGGGGCCAGTTTTGGATGGTCCATTTCCTACCTGTGAGGGGTGGCAGAGGTGACAGTGGCCTTGTGGGGAGGCCAGGCTGCCTCCACTCCCAACTGGCAGAAGTCCTGTGCTGTCAGTTTTACAAGGGCTTTTTCTATATTTTTTGTTATAGCTCATTTTACCCTGGTTCTGTATGCATTTCTATCTAGAGTAAAGCCTCTGTTTTGAGTGTTTGGAGGAAGAAAAACATTACACTGCAAATCCTGTAGGAGAATCTGAGTTCAGAGACTGAGACAGGCTCAGGGGTGGATTCTTCAGTCGTTGGCACCAACCCTGCTGGGCTTGAGGGCACAAAGCCGAAGTGCACAAGGAATCTCAGTCTCCTTCTAAAAACAAACAAAATCCGAGTCTGCCATCCCTCAGCACCCTGGGGACTACATGGTGGGTCTGCTGCAAACCCAGGGCACATGAAGCTGCCTGGGAGTTGGGCTGTTTTGAGGTGCAGGCTCACTCCTTTCTCCTTGGGTCCATTTCTTTGGGATCCCCGGTGGAAAGGAAGGCAAGGGAGCAAAGAGGTCTTGTCTGGGTGCTGAGGGCTGTGCTGGCTGGTCCTTTGCACAGGAGCCAGCAGGGTTACAGGAGAGCACAGCACTGTTTTGGGACTAAGGCTGCCCTGATGACAGAGGAGAGCACAGCACTGTTTGAGGGAAGGCTGCCCTGATGTTAGAGGAGAGCACAGCACTGTTCTGGGACTAAGGCTGCCCTGATGCTACAGGAGAGCACAGCATGTTTTGGGACTAAGGCTGCCCTGATGTTAGAGGAGAGCACAGCACTGTTTGAGGGAAGGCTGCCCTGATGTTAGAGGAGAGCACAGCACTGTTTGGGGGAAGGCTGCCCTGATGCTACAGGAGAGCACAGCACAGTTTTGGGACTAAGGCTGTCCTGATGTTAGAGGAGAGCACAGCACAGTTTTGGGACTAAGGCTGTCCTGATGTTAGAGGAGAGCACAGCACTGTTTGAGGGAAGGCTGTCCTGATATTAGAGGAGAGCACAGCATGTTTTGGGACTAAGGCTGCCCTGATGTTGGAGGAGAGCACAGCACAGTTTTGGGACTAAGGCTGCCCTGATGTTAGAGGAGAGCACAGCACTGTTTTGAGGGAAGGCTGTCCTGATGTTGGAGGAGAGCACAGCACAGTTTTGGGACTAAGGCTGTCCTGATGTTAGAGGAGAGCACAGCACTGTTTTGAGGGAAGGCTGTCCTGATATTAGAGGAGAGCACAGCATGTTTTGGGACTAAGGCTGCCCTGATGTTGGAGGAGAGCACAGCACAGTTTTGGGACTAAGGCTGCCCTGATGTTAGAGGAGAGCACAGCACTGTTTTGAGGGAAGGCTGTCCTGATGTTGGAGGAGAGCACAGCACAGTTTTGGGACTAAGGCTGTCCTGATGTTAGAGGAGAGCACAGCACTGTTTGAGGGAAGGCTGCCCTGATGTTAGAGGAGAGCACAGCACTGTTTTGGGACTAAGGCTGCCCTGATGTTAGAGGAGAGCACAGCACTGTTTGAGGGAAGGCTGTCCTGATGTCTGGCTGGCCCTGGAGGGCAGCGAAGGGGTTAAAGCTCAGCCGT
This sequence comes from Molothrus ater, assembly GCF_012460135.2. Taxonomy (NCBI): domain Eukaryota; kingdom Metazoa; phylum Chordata; class Aves; order Passeriformes; family Icteridae; genus Molothrus; species Molothrus ater. Next base: position 2,198,611 of record NC_050486.2, read on the forward strand.
TCTGCCCAATCAGTCTGGCTTGCCTGTAATAACCAATTAACCAAGTGTAATTGTGCAAATCCATATGTGGCAGTAATTACCAGAGAGATTAATGGATTCCTTCCTTTCGAAGCAGACCCCACCGCAGCTTGCCAGCGTCCCCCCGCCACCCCAAAGGGCTGGCAGAGGGGGCAAACAGGGAGCTGCTCCTTCCTGGACACTCTGTGATGAAGCCAAGCGGACAGGGAGGCCCTGTGGGGACTGCCCTGTGCTTGTTTAAATAACCCTTTTCATCTCCCTGCTTCCCTTAGGTCCAGCTCTGCTCCCTGCCTCCTGAGGACAGTTCGTGCCCAGCCTGTCCAAGCCCGGGCTGCCACGTCCCTGCCCTCCCCATTGTCCATTCATTCCCTGCTCCCTGTTCCCCTGTTTAGCCCTAATTGCTGCAGAATATGGAGCCTGTTTGCCCTCTTCTTTTGTAGCTTTGTTATTTTAGTTGCAATGGGTAACCCAGCAGACTGTTAAAGGCATACACGAGGCAAGGAGGGGACAGCAGGGCGCTGGGGGCAGGATTTCAGGCCAGAATGTGGGGTTGTGTTTGGGGCAATGGCAGCCTGCAGCCAGGCTGGGCCTGCAGACACATGCTCTAGGGTGGGTTTTCTTCAGGATATGTGATCAGGGAAGCCAAGAGTAACCCTGGAGCATGTGAATGTTCCCCCCTCCTTCTTGAATGTTATGGTTCTTGGCTTAGGTGTTATGATAAGGGTTATTTTTCAGTTGAGTTTTGTTGTTAGATTTGGTTTTGGTGGGGTATTACGTTTTTAAGGATATGTTTTTAAGGTTTACAGTGGTTTTTATGGGTCATAGCATGAAGTAGAGGGTAGGTTTTTAATTCTGTTTTGGTGGCTTTTATTAGTGTGAGTATGTAATGTTTGAGGTAGTGTCCTGTTTTAAAAATATTTATAATTGCATTATTGTTTATTAATGCTCCTAATGCTCTGGGGGGTGAAACAGGGCAATAAATGCTGCTGAGGGAGGAGGGGGAGCATTTGTGGACCTGTCCCCTGGCAAATCACCACCTGGGCAACACAGACCCCTCCACAGCTGCACCAGCACCTTGAGCACTTGAGATGCAAAGAGCCCTGCCCCAGCCTGGTTAGACTCAACCCCACATCATCAGAGGGAGCTGGGAAGAGCTCAGCCCCTTTGCTGGGCTGGGCCATGCTCCCTGGCCCTGACAGGGATCTCGTGCAGAGCCCCAGCCCGTGGGGAGGGCTGCTGTGCTGGCTGGCATTGTCACCATTGTCACCATTGTCACCGGCTGCACGCACAGGGCCACACGTGCCCCGGGGCTGGCTGTGCCTGCTCAGCAGGGGATGGGGCAGGTGGCTGCAGTGGGATGCCAGGGAGTGGTCACATCACATCTCATGTCAAGCATCCTCCCTGCCTTCCTCTCCAGGCTGAAAAAGGGATGCTGGGGTTTCAACCTGGGTCGGTGAGTTTATTTGTTTGGTTTTTGTTTGTTTGTTTGCCCTCTGTATGTAGGCTGGGAGTTGGATTTGGGGTAGCTCTGAGCTGTGTGGACCAAGTGAGAGCTTGTTCTGGATGTAAAAAGCACTCAGACAGAGACAGAGCCAGGCCAAAGGTCTGCCCATCTTGAAAATGATGGATGCATCCAGGGAAGACAGGAGCAGAGTGAGTCCTTCCTCCAGCAGGTACCCACCAGCAGCCTGAGCTGCTCAGCATCTCCCATCACTGATAACCTTGGGGGTCCAGGACAGCTGCCCCCAAATCTGTGAGGATATCTGCACAGACATCCCTGCAGAGCACACCTGGCTGTTCTCTGGAAGCCCTGGCCCCATCCACTGCCACACAGATGGTTGTCAGGACCCAAGACATTGCCTCTGGCTGCCCTGGGTGATTCCAGACCCTGGCAAGGGGCTCAGAGACCTTGGCAGGGAGTCACAAACACCTGTGCCTTTGATTTTAGCCCATGGAAACAATTACCAACTTTGTGTGAAGGTCTACAAGCCACAAGAGTTTGAGTAGAACGATAGTGAATTTGTCACAGGGTGAAAATGTAGAATTTTGGGGATTTAGAATGGGGGTTCAAGAGGCAAGATGGAAGAATCTGGGCATGTCCTGGTCTTCTTCTTCTTCTTCTTGCCCTCAATCTTCTGCTGTGGTGGTGACACTTTTGGATTGGTTTAGAGTAGAGACAGACTGTCTAACATAGGTGATGGGTATTGGAAAATTATTGTAAATAAAGTACACAAAGTTCTTATATAAAAAGCCAACACTACCCCAAGAACAGGGACTGTGCCACAACCCAACCTGCTGGACAGATCTCAGCGGGTCAGAGAAGAATGTGACAGATAAGAGAAAATAAACAACCTTGAGAAGCAGAGCCAATGAATCTCAACTTCTTCTTCAGTCATGGGACTGGTAAAGAAAAGACTTTCTGATACTTTGGAGATCACCTCAGCCACAGAACCCCAAGAGATGGTGACAGATGTAAATGACCTTTTTCTCACTGCTGACTTGTTGCAAAGGCCAGGAATTGGCTGCTCCCAGGGAGTGGCTGTGCAAGGTGCTCATCAGAGACACAAGCAAGGCTCTTCTCCAAGGAGGGTTCCAGATGATGGGGGAGGTTCTGGGAGATTCTTCCCTGAAGGTGATGGGAAGGCACAGAAAGGTGCAAATTCCTAGAGGAGTGGGAGAGGTGGAGAGCACTGACTGAGATTCCTCTTTTGGGTCTCCTTGCTTGGGGTTCTGGGAGCCAGGCCACACAGATTGCTTGGTTTCCACCCAGAAGAAGGCACCAGGGCTGCTCTTGGCCATTCCAAATGGGATTGTTTTGTTTGCCAGAGAGGTGTGTCTCCTGGATTCTTTCAGCTCTTCCATTTCACCTACCCATGGCTTCATCAATACTGCTCTTCCCTTGCTGCTGGCTTGTCCTGGGTCAGAGGTTATGTGTGCCAAAGCATGGCAGGTAAATGTGTTTCCTGGTCTGCTCTGCTTGTGGGATCTTTCCTTTCTGGACAGATTCCTGGGGGGATTCAGGGAAATACTCAGGCACTGAGGGGTGTATCTTGGATAGTCTGTGGAGTGCTTGAAGTGTTGGCTCCTTGCTGCCCTGGATTTCAGGTACCAGGGATGCCAGATTTAGTAGATAGGTGTGATTTAAAAGCCTCATGACTTAAATGAACCATGGAGATTAATTTGTGTGGATATGGCTTGGCTCTTAAATGCCCAGAGTTCCTGGTGGGAACACTCCTTACCCTGTGCTGACTCCCAAACTGTGCCTGGGAACTATCTGATGGGAAGTGCCAGTCTTTGCAACCATCAGGACAGACGGACATCCTGGGACTGTGCCCTAGGACTGGTGAATTCATCAGCCTTTCAGGGTGTGCTGCTGGTCTGGAAAATTTAAGGCCTGAAAAGAGACTGGGCTCCAGATCTTTCAGCTGAGATATGTCTGGCTGGCAGAGGAGGCAGCTCTGTGGAGAAGCTGATCTTCAGGGCTTGCTTTAATAAGCTGACTTAAGTCAGTGCACATCAGTGCAGTGCCAGTTCCTGACTCTGCCCACATCATCCCAGGTCATTTCTCTGCTTCTGCTGTGTAGAGGCTGCTCCTTCTGCTCAGAGGCTCAAAAGGACAGGGCCAAAATGTGTGGCTGCTGCTCTTTTCTCTCCCTCTCTTTTTCCTGAGAAGGGGTTGAGGGGCAAAGAGCAGATATTGGACAGCAAATGTCATTCCACATCCCTGCAAATTCCTCAAGTGCTCACTCCTTTCTGTCATGTGTGGTGTGGTCTGTCCCTGCCTTAATCCTGGGCTGCTCCTTTCTTTGGGGCATGGGGAATTTTGTCATGCTCCCACAGCTTTAAATACCAGTGGGTTTTCCATTTGGTACAGGGGAACTTGTGGCTTTTGAGAAGAGAGGGATTAAAACATCTTCTGCAGGGGAACCTTTCTTGCTGGAGAAGGTTCTTTCTTTCTTTCTTGGCTGAGTTTCGCGTTGTGTTTCTCCCCCTTTGGCTGCCACCAGAAGGTGAGTCCTGGGGGAATTCAGCTGCTGGGACAGATGAGAGTTGTGTGTCTGTGGCAAAGGGGAGGTTTGGTCTCTGCATCTCAGACAGACTGGGCTGGCAGAGCCTGCTGGAATTGGTTGCACCTGTAAAGAGATAACCTCAAAATGAACCTGTTGCTTTTCTGTGAAATGGAAATGTCTGCATGGCTTAGAGGACAGGCACAAACTACCAAGAGTGAGTGGTTTGGGCCACCAGTGGAGGCAGAGACAGTGAGGGCTGAGCTCTTATATCCCCCTTCTCCTCTTTTTTTCTGCCAGTTCATGAAGGGATTCTTTGGCTTTGCTCATCTTAAATACATCTTTTTATGCCTCATTGCTTGGGTTGTGCTTTATTTCTTCCACTTGCCATGCCTGGGCTGTGTCTCCAGATCCAGTGTTTGTGGAGAGGCTGTGTGGGCACATCTGCACCAGAGCATGGACATGGCTGCATCTCTGGGCAAAGATGGGCTCTGGTTTACTGGCTGGGGGGATTTGGAGTGGGGCTTTTACTCCCTGATGATTCAGAAGCATCACAGGTGTGAGCTGGGGGCTTTCACAGGCAGGGCTACTGGATTGGGGTATTTGGAGCAATGGAAACTTGTTCCAAGGCTTGCCTGAAATTCCTGAGTGGAGTTCAGGAGACTCATCCCCAGGAATCCTGTGTCATTACAGAAACAGATCTTTGTGCATGAGAGGAGACAGCAAAGCTTTAAGAAACCTGCCTCTCCCTCCTTGAGGGAAAACCACTTGGGTTTTAGTGGTATTTGACTTCCTTCCCTGCTCTCAGAGGATCCAGTGGACAGGAAGAAATCTACTGCAAAGGGGGTTAAATGTGCCAATGGCACCTGCAGAAGTGAAGTGGAGGTGGGATCCAGGTGAGCTGTGTGAGGAGCTCCAGGAGCTCCAGGATCCTGTGAGAGGGGCAGCTTCCCACTGTGGCTAACAGGAAATGCCTCAGTGACTGGAGCAAGGACTAAACTCCAAAGGCAGCTGCCTGAGAAGGGCTGACTGGAGCTGTGCTGTGGTGATTTGGTGGATGTGACTCTTGGGCCCTTGGTCCAGATCTAAAGCTCTTGTGGCCATGTGACCCATAGTGCTAATTTGGCATAAATGCCCTCTCCATCCTCAGATCTTTTCAAATTATTGTAATGAAGCCAATTTGATAAGGCAGGCTTTATCCTGGGCCAGATCTGCTGGCTGCCAGAGAGCAGACTCTGTTGGAGACATGTGAGGAGAGACAGGAGTGATTCAGAGAAAGGTGGAGCCCTCACTGTGGCATTAATGTGACAGTGTGCAGTCAGAGAGGCTCACACCTGATCCAGGCAGAGCTCAGTGCAGAACCCCACTGTCAACAAGTGTGGTATTTTTGGGGTTCCCAGATGGAGGAGGAATTGAGAATCTGACTCCATGTTCTTAGAAGGCTGATTTATTATTTTATGATGTATATTATATAAAAGAATACTATACTAAAACTATACTAAAGAATAGAGAAAGGAAACAGACAGAAGGCTACAAAGAATGATAATGAAAACTCATGACTCCTTGCTGAGTCTGACACAGCCTGACCCTGATTGGTCATTAAATAAAAACACTTCACATGTTGGATAAACAATCTCCAACCACATCCCAAAGCAGCAAAACACAGGAGAAGCAAATGAGATAATATTGTTTTCCTTTTTCTCTGAGGCTTCTCTGCTTCCCGGGAGAAGAATCCCGAGCAAAGAGGATTTTTCAGAAAATATGATGGGTGACAAACAAGCTTGAAGCTGTGGCTTTTCTTGGAGAGAACACGAATCAGAAATCCAAAAGTACCTGCTGAGCTCCCCTCTCCCCTGGCAGGACCCAGAGGGACCTGGGATTAGATGTCTTATGATAGATATCAACCTTCTGGGCTTTTGGGGCTGGCCTGCTGTGGCTGGGACCTTGGGACCCATGGCTGTGCCCTCAGCCATGTGAAGTTGTTCCTCTTGGATGCCTCCAGCCTTCCTCCCCTGAGAAAGGAGCTACTCCAAGCAGAAATAACCCCTCTTCCCTTGAACTCCAGGACAGCCACGTTTGCCTGTCAGGTATAAATAGACCATTTGAGGCAGCTGGATGTGATGGAGATTGACAGGTTGTCTCCAGAGTTTTGCACTTGCTGAAGCAGGAGGAAATGTAAAAGCATCAACGTGGGGATGCACAGCATGAGAGCAGCAAGCAAAGCCCCCCAGCTGCACAGCAGGCTGTGCCACCTGCCAGGGAGGATGCAGGTGGGGGCCCTTGGTGGCCCTGAGCAGGACACTGCTGTGACAAGACCTTCCCTAGCCTGTGGTGAGCCATGTGAGGTCCAGCAGATGCCTTTTGTGTCACCAGCTCAGCCTCTGGCTGTGGTGTTGTGAGGTTCTTAGGACGAGGTGAGAGATGAGAATTTGACTCCAAGTTCTCAGAAGGCTGATTTATCATTATATCATATCATATATTTTAAAACTATACTAAAGAAAGAGAAAGGAGATATCAGAAGGCTGGATAAGAATGAATAAGAAAAACTTGTGACTTCTCAGAGAGTCCAACACAGCTGGCTGTGATTGGCCATTAATTAAAAACAATTCACATGCTGGGTAAACAATTCTCCAAAATCACATTTTAAAGCAGCAAAACATGGAGAAGCTGAGGCTTCTCATCTTGCCAGGAGAAGAAATCCTGGGGAAAGGATTTTTCAGAAAATATCACAGTGATATCTGGCCAACAAGTCTGCTCACAGAAATCCAGGTTTCTTTTTTCCCAGCAAAAAGAGAATGAAGAATAGAGCAGGATCAAGGTGGGGAAAAAGGAGTTGATAGTTTTCCAGAAGTTCTGTAGAGACAGGTATGGGAACCAAGTTTCACTTAGGTAGTTTGTTTCTTGGTAGGCAAAGAAGCCTCTGAATCAGTATTTATTGATGGCTGAGGGTTGCCTTTTTAATTTTTTTAAAGTACTTGTCCCTACAAGCAATAATGGAGGGTTAACCTGGACAAGTGACATCTTCTGTTGAGATGCTCTGGCTGAAAAATGGTTGTGGGAAAACTGGGAAATTGCATGGGCTGTGTCTTTCAAGATTTCTCTGAGAACCCTGGTTTTGTGATTTTTTTTGGTTCAGTTTCTTTTTTCATCAGATGAGGAATTCCTGGTCAGGGTATAGTTTTCTTTGAAGGAAGATGACCTAACTGTTTTTAGGCATTTTTCAGAAATCTCAGCTTCACATCATGTGAACAACAGGGTCAAAGATGGGCTTGTGTTTAAATGACAACCTGTGTGTTCTCAGGTGTTCTGAGTGGAAAGTTTGCTTGCAGGGTGGTATCAAGGAGGTAGCAAGTGAACCTTTTTTCACCTGTCCTTTGAATATCCCTTGCTGAACACCAAATGACTTGTCAAGGTGAACTTAAGAGCTGAGCGTTCTTTTCCCAACAAAATCTTTTCTGGACACAGGGCCCTTTTGTCAGAGACCTGCTTTTGGATCTGAGCGACTTCAGCACTTGCACATAGAAATCCTCACTTCATTCACTGCTCATCCAGCCTGGAATCCTGGTTTTACAGCACAAGTTGCTGTCCTGTGGACAAGAGAAATAAGGTGCTTCCCTTCAAGTGTGAGGGATGGGGGACTCTCCAAGCTGGAATGCTGTGGTTCCTTTTTTGTCTCTCTGATCTTCATTCCAGGAAAGGTAAAAAGTTGGAGTGACCTGTCTGAAAGCAAGGAGGGAACTGTGAACTCCCAAACTCTGAGCTTCCATCCTCTCAACCCCACCACTGCTTCAGGATACAATGCATGCCCAAACCCCTTTGTGCTGCAGCACAAATCCCCTGCATCACAGGCTTGCTCATTCCCCTGCAAAAAAAAAATAAAAAAATTCCCAACCCCAAGCAGCCCATGCTTTTGGGAAAGTATTATTTTCCAGAGGATCCAAATGGCCACTTCTTTGGATCCACCTTCCCAGGAATACTTTGTGCATGCTTTTCCATGACGCTGCTGACCTTTCTGCTGGGGCAAGGGGGAGTCTCTGGGAAGCACATAGGCAGCGATTCTTCACTGGCACAAAGGCTGGGATTGTTGGCAGCTTGACGCCCCAGAAAGTGTCTAATTGACTCTGCTCTCTCTAGCTGGGCTCCCAATGGATTTTCTGCCTCAGGATATCTCATGGTTATAGTGGACCTGTTGTTTTTGCTGCCCTGATGATATTCAAAAGTGCATTGTTGGAGCAGGGAGCTCCAAGAGAGGCAGAGCCGCCTGTCGCCCCGCGAGCCGCGGCCAGCAGCGCCACAGGGCCACCTGCCAGCCTCACCCGGGGGCTCCAGCCTCTCCTGGAGCATCCCCTTGGCTCCATGGGTACAGCTGACAGGCCTAAACCTGCCCTTGCATCCCAGGGAGTGGCAGCATGGGAATATCTCTGCTGGTTTAGTGCTCTTTGTTCAGCCTGATGCCTTGGAGTGGCCACCCAGAGCAGAGGCTGGGCAAGATTAAGAGAGCAAAAGTGGGAATTTATTAAAGGCCTTCTATAGCTACACTGTCACCATCATATTTTCTGAAAAATCCCTTTGCCCAGGATTCTTCTCCTGGGAAGCTGAGAAGCCTTGGAGAAAAATGAAAACAATATTATCTGATTGCTTCTCCTGTGTTTTTCTGCTTTGGAGATTGTTTATTCCACAGGTGATTGTTTGATTGGTTTAATGTGAATTGTTTTAACTTAATGACCAATCACAGCCAGCTGTGTGGAGGCTCTGGAGAAAGTCAAGAGTTTTTCATTAGTATCTTGTTAAGCCTTTTGTAGTATCCTTTCTCTATTCTTTAGTATAGTTTAGTATAGTATTCTTTAATATAATATAGATCATAAAATAATAAATTAGCCTTCTAAGAACATGGAGTCAGATTCATCATTTCCTCCCTTTGTCGGGGGACCCTGAAAATACCACACTACACCTTGGGCAGTCAAAAGTCTCCAAGGGCCTACACCCAAGATGGACAATGGTCACAAGTTTTTCATACAGTTATAAGTTTGGTCCATTTACATATCAGGGTTTAATCCTCCAATTACAGCTTCAGGTAATGAAGACATTTACTCCAAGTTTGCCCCTCCACTTCACCATTGTTTACATCTCTCTGGGCTTGAGACAATAAGGTGTCCTTGAGTTTCAGGCCCAGAGAGGAATTGTTTTGTCTGAACAAAATGGGAGAACAGCAGCTGACAGGCTATGGGGTTTTAGAGTTATACACTAAAGCAGCCCAGGATCTGAAAAATAGAAAAGCTAAATCCTAAGGCATCAACTCCAGTGCATCTCCAGTGTGGGCTTGGCCCAGATGCCTTTGGGGTGGGCAGAGGCCTTGTCAGGTATCTCTGTCACCTTGCACAAATGCCTGGGAGTGCTTTACCTTCATCTATGTCAAAAGACCTAAGTGCCACCACCAGTGGTGCCTGTCTGAGGAGGTAATTCCCTGCAGGATTGGGCAGCTGGGCTCCGCAAGCAGCAAAGCTGCTGGAGGTGCTTAGGCAGGCGTAAGAGGATTCAGTGACACCACTGATTAGTGTCCAGGGCCTCATTAGGGTGCTGGTAATTGCAGGTCTCCCAAGGTTTAAACAGGCTTCTTTAAATCTGCCCTCAGAGGCTGCGCTTGGCTGCATGGCACGGTGCTTTCTGCAAGGTAGGCAGTGCCCTCCCTCCCTGCAGCAGCCTGGCACTGGGGATGACATCCCCTGACACCCTGGGGATGGCATCACACTGGGTGGGGCTCAGGGAGAGACAGGGAAGGCCTGGGGAGAAGCAGAGAGCAGGCTGTGCTCCTGCAGGTGTGTTCATGGTGCTGCTGTTTGAATGTGCTGCTGTCAGTAATTGCATTAGCCCGGAGGAGCTCTGGGCTTAATTTCATTAGCTTGGTGTCTGTGGTTATTGCTGGGCACAAGGAAGGGCAGGGATGGATGGGGAAGGGCTGATGCAGCAGCTCCCTTCCTCTCCATCTCCAGGGAGGCACCTTGCTTTTGGTGACTTGTGCCTGTGCCAGGCCAGTGCCATGGACCAGAGCAACACATGAGGTTGGCTCCATCCACTGTGCCAGCCTGGAGAAATCCAGTTTCAAGTCCCTGCTCTGGCACTGACTTCCTGTTTGGCCCTGAGTAGGTCACCTGGTGTCTGTGTCACCCTCAGAGGACAGCAGGGAGGAGAATGGGCATTTTGGCTCTTGGGGCACTCAGCCTGGTAGCCCTTATTGCACCTCATTAGCCATGGGAAGGGTGCCCCAGCTCCAACACCAGCACCCCACAGGAAGTGGTTTTCCCTGGAATTCTGTCACTCTGGAGCAGTGTGGCAGGAGGAAGATGAATGCTGTGGGATTATAAGAGCTGCAACCTTTTAATTTGGTCATATCTATGGCATCAGTATATACATAGACTGCCTTTGCCTTTAAACAAAGATGGGGTGGGGCTTGATGGAATTCTTGAACATATTTGGGTTTTTCCTAGTTCAAGGAAAAGGGACCATATTTACTTTCCAGCTTTCCTGGTTCTGGTGCAAGGTGAGATAAAATTATTCCCCTGTAGGCCTTTATGCAGTCAGGCTCCAGAGACCAGCATCCTAAAGGCTTGGTGGAGCAGTACTGGTGGAGGAGTTCTTTGAGATGCTGTTCCAGCACACTCAGAAATACTATCTACAGTACAGTGGCCTTGGAAAGTTACCTGGGAGGTGAGTGAGTGATCCCAAGACAACATTAGCATCTCGGCTGGCTTGAACAGTTCTGCTTTGTCAGAAGTCCTGCTCTGACTGATGCCCCCCTGTGTTGCTGCTGGATGCCCCCTGGCAGCACTGAATCCCATCTGGGTGCAGCATGGCCATGGTTTTCCTTCCTAAATTAACAGTGGCAGTCATAATGCCTTCTCCTTTTACACAACAATGAGGACAGGCAGGGGAACAAAAAGCATTTAAACTCTGAAGCTGTGAATTGTGCTATTCTACAAGAAACTGAGTGGCTGCCTCTGTAGGGTCCTGCAGTACTGCTTAAGAGAGGCTGGGCTGGCTCCTAGAGTCTGTCTGTCACAGACTGACTTGGGTGCAGGGACTGGAACTTCTCCACGCTCCAAAATCCATGGTGGCCTCCTAAATTAATTGCCTGCCACTTGATTTGCCTGAGGAAAGGGCCTGGAGGGGCTTCCTTGAAGTTGCTCTGTGTGTGCATGTGTTCTGCAGTGCTAAGCACTCACTAACCCAGATCTGCTAAAAATCAATAAAGTAATCCACTTACTGCTTGGGACTGCCAACCTTTTTAAGGAGCTCAGAGCTGTTTTGTCTTCTTTCCTCTCCCAAAGAAAGAAAAGACCTGTGGGGAAGGGGGTGCTGACAGAGCTGGTCTAAAATCAGGCTCTTTGCTCTGGGCAGATCAATAAAAATAATTCCCTACTAAAACTTCATTAGCATGGAATTAAAGCTGCTGAGATCCCGCGTGGTGGGTGAGAATAAATGGTACAGCTAAACCTCGGCACGGCTGGTGCTTAGAACACAAAGCTGCTCACACCTCCCCGTTCCCAGGGCATGCAGCTGCCTCTGCCCCTGCCTGGCAAGGGCACAAACCCTCCTGTCCAGCCTGGGGGCAAGGAACAAGCCAGGCTGGCATGGCAGGGAGGTGGGACTCTGGCAGGTGGAAGCGAAACTGGTGTGCAAGAGTGGATTTGTGTCAGAGCAGCATCTGAGTCCTGGGTGCTGGTGGGCACCTGGGGACCAGGGGGACAAGGCCACACTGCAGCTCTACATGGGTGCTGGACAGGCAGGCTTTCCATCATGCCAGAGCTTTCCCATGACACCAGATCAGAGAAACATCCCTCTGGCAGGCTGCACAAAGTCCTTCTCTCGTGTGGAAGTTTTGGGTCTTATTGAGTGTGTGTTTGTGTGTGTGTGTGTGAAAAATCACTTCTTTTGAAAGCAGGTTGTTTGCTAGACTTTTCTGATTGAAAAATGTTTCTTTCGGTCTTGTGATGGAGGGAAAAAACCTTGCCCTGCTGAGAAATCCAATTTTCCATCAGGAGATTGAAACAAGGCCCCTTGCAGCCTGCTCCTCAGCAGTGCCCTGGGTTTCTGCCTGCAGGGCATTGAGGTATCCCTGCCTGGTGCCAGGCCTTTGCTTCCTGCTCTAACAAGGATCCCCAGTGTGGCTGTTAAAGGACAGCAGTGCAGGCAAAGCCAGTGTTGTCCTGAAAAAGCAAACTTTGCCAACAGGTTAGAAATCCTTGTGGACTGGCACCACTTGGATTAGACAGGGTGGAGTGTGGGGCAGCCTCTGCTGAAACAGGAGCTGTGCCGACATCTCCTGCACCTGGATGCAGCTGTGAACACTGGAACGACTGGCCCAAGCTGGGGACATTCCCTGGGGATGGCCTTGTTGTATGTTGGGGTGGTGGCAGGGCAGGACACCAGCTCAGCTGAACAGGAGAGGGACAGGACACAGCACCACACAGTCAGATCCTGCTGTGTTGTGCTCTCGTGCTGGTCATCAAACCCTTTGGTCTCTCTTCCCCAGAGCTCAGAACCTGTGGCCAGTGAGAAGGATGTGTGCTCAGCTGCCTCTCCTCCTCTAAAAACAGTTCTGCAGTGCCATTAATGTTTGTGCAGTAAAACAAATGAGATGTGAAAGGTGGCCAGATAGAAAATACAAGAGTGATCTCTGCTGTTTGTATTCCCCCTGCAAGACCGCAGTTGCTTGGTGGTGTTTTTTTGCCTCAGTAGAACCTAAGGAGAACCTACTCTGAATACTGATCTCTTGGTTGTTTTTTGTTGGGGTTTTTTTTGTTTGTTTGTTTGTTTTTTGTTTTTTAACTGTGAGGAAAAAAGAAGGGGTGTGTAAACCTAGGCCACAGCTAATGGGCTATACAGAATGCTGATACTACTGCCTACAAACCTCCTTGCTCCTGACAGCAGGCAGGTTATCCATTTGTTCTGCTCTGTGGAGATGCACTCCCAAGTGTTAGGTTCTCATTCCCAGGTAAACTCTAAGCCCTGGAGCTGATCTGATGTACCTGCTGCCCATAAAGAGATGTGCATCCATGCCATGGTGTCCTCCCTGTACTGCACATCACCAAGCCCTCACATGCAGGTGCAGAGCAGAAATTGGAGGAAATAAAATCACCTTTTAAAAATAAAGGTTGTTAACATAAGGGAGAGGAAAAACCCTTTCCCTTGCCTAAGCTCTAGCTAGAGAAAAATGGATGTGGCAATGTCTGAGAGCAAAGGAAGGAACAGAAACAACAAGGGCAACCTTTCCTTCTCCTGCAGACTGATACCTCAGGGCTGCCTGCACCTCTGTCAGCATCTGCCTGAGCTGCTGCTGGGTGCTCTGAGCAGCTCTGGGCTGGCAGATTCCATACCCTCCCCTTCCACCATGCTTTGTGCCAAAGGGCAAAATGGGTCCTGGGGTGACCTGGAGGGAGCCATGTGCCAGAAGGCCCTTGTAGGATGCCAAACATCCTAATCTGCCCTTCCCTCTTTTTGTCTTGCTGCTTGCATGCCATGCTCCCCATGGGAAGGCAAAGCCCCTGGCCAGCCCTGAGCCCCTTTCTCTGCTGTGTGGCTGTTGGCAGTGACAGGTCTGCAAGCCACCTTCTCCTCCAGCACACATATTAATGCAGACCTCCAGCAAAATTGCTCCCTCCTCCACTCCTTTGAGGTGGCTTCATTTGGGGCTTCCCAGATCAGAGCCCAGAACCAGTGGGCTATGCTGTGTCCTTGTCTCTCCCCAGAGCTGCAGGAGCTGGGCTGGGGTTTGCCAGTCAGGGAACTGGGGCTGTTCCTGACCTGGAGCACCGAGCACTGGAGGGGACAGTGCTGGGGACCGCATGTGGCTCTGCCCTGCCTGGCAGCTGGCTGCTCGTTCCTGCTTATTGCTGCACATTTCCCTCAGAACTTCATTGTTGGGAGGGCTGGGCATTAGATGAAGTTATGGATGTGGGTTTGGGGCTGTCTGAAGCTCTGTTGTGAACTTTCCTGACTGTATGCAGTCAGTATTGAGGTATCCCTGCCTGGTGCCAGGCTTTTGCTCCCTGCTCCTGACAAGGATCCCCAGCGTGGCTGGTAAAGGCCAGCATTGCAGGCAAAGCCAGTGTTGTCCTGAAACAGCAAACTTTGCCAACAGGTTAGGAATCCTTGTGGTTGCTGGGATTGACACTCATGGATTGAGCCCCCCGGGCTCTGTCCCACGTCCTCTCACCCCACACAGCTTTAGCAACCGGTTTAATGAGGCTTTTGGTGTGGTTTGCGTGTCTTTTGTGCTCCTTTGGGTGGGGCTGGGGATGGGAGCTGAGCTGCCAGCTCCGCTAGCCCCAGGAAGGTGTTGCTGGCCCTCAGCCTTGCATTTCCCAGGGGTGGCTGCAGCCCAGCACCGCAGGGCCGTGCCGTGGTTTCGGCAGCACAGCTGAGACAGGATCTGCTGTGGGATGCGGGGTGGATGTGCAGCTCCTCCTGGCCAGGGCTGCTCCTTTGCGTGGCCACAGAGACCCTGCACATGGCCGGAGCTGCTGGCACCGACGCTGGTGGAACAGCACATCACCCCCTCCTTCCCCACGATGCTCCTCCCCTGAACAACTTAACCTCTCCCCCTGCTCCCGATTCCCGATCCATACCGGAGCCGCCGGTGCATTGATTGGCGTCTCCGCCGGGCGATTATGCTGCGTGCCCGGAGCGCCGGGAATTCGCGGGGAGCCGAGGCAGCTGAGCAGGGCAGCGGGCGCTGAGGAGCGGGGGAACGCGGGGGAACGCGGGGCTGGCCCGGGCCCGGCTGCGGCCGCGGCCGGCGTGAGGCGAGGATGGGCCCGCGGCGGGGGGAAGCTGCCCCGGCACCCTCCGAGAGCCCCCTCAGAGCCCTGCCCCGGCCCCGGCTGCGCTCCGGGCGGCTTTGAACTTTAGAGGAGGCACTTGTGTCGGGAAAGGCGAGCGATGAACTGAAGATTAAACATGTATGGGAATTATCCTCACTTCATTAAGTTTCCTGCGGGCTTTGGCAGTAAGTGTTTTACTTGCGTTTACTGGGTTAGGGGGAGGAACTGATCCCACGGTGGCGGCAAGTGGGGGTGTAAAGAGAATTTAAAAACGTGTTTAACCTAGCTGGGATGTGGCTGTAACCTGCGGTGCCCGTGTGCTTGTGATCGAAGCTGTCCTGTGGTTTTATGTGCTGTGAACTTCTGCACAGCCACACCAGGCTGCCTGAAATTCTGCAGGCTCCGCTTTTGAAGTTTAGCGGATCGTTTGGGAAATGCGTGTTTGTGTTTGTGTGTGGTGGCGTGAATCTCTTCATTGTAAGAACATCAAACCGAGTAAGCATCTTTCCAATTTAATTTTTATTCACTTGTTTGAGGGGAGGGAAAAATTACTTTTCAAACCTGAAACACCTCCCGAGAAAACCTTAAGAGGGCTAATTCCTTGCTTTGCGGGGCTATCTCCTGCCCTTGTGACACAGATCCCACCATAATCGTGTGGAGCCGTGTCAGATTAGCCAGGGGAGGCTGCCCAGGAGGCTGTGACACCCCTGTGCCCACCGAGAGCGAGCCCTGGCTGCAGGAACCGCCGCTGCTCTCGGGAAATGCACTTTGGGATCACTCTTTATGTTTTATCTGAGGTTTTTCCCCTTGCCCTGACACAGAGGGAATGGGCTGAGGAGCTGTAGGTTGGAGAGCTCGGCTGCGAGGGGCTGGGAGCACCCACTATGGACTGCTGGAAGTACTGATGGAACAGAAAGTGCATGTGTGTGCAAAGTCTTGGTGCCTCTGGAAAGCTCCTTAAGTTGTTCCCAGCCCTTCAAGGTGGGGAAATGCCTCCAGGATTCACTCTGTGTATATCAGCCTGGTATTTCTCTGCTGGAGAAGCAGTTCCTGCAGACATCACATTGCACATGGGATGTTCTCACTATGTGTGGGGTTTTTTCCCCTCCCTTTTTCACCAGATGCTCACCTCTGGTAATTCTCCAACTCCAGGAAAGTATTGCATCAAGTTATCCTCGAGTTTCACAATAGCTTGACTTTCCAAAATACCTTTTTAGGCTGTTTGTGCAGAAAGGGGATGGCTCGTTGGGAGAATCTATTGCTCACTGGTGGTTTTAAGGACCCAGCAAATTCAGCTGAACTCTCTCCTACTGCTGCAATAAGAACAAAACAATGAAAGTGTTATTTGTGTTTAATTTATTTCTATTACAAACTTGCAACAAACCAAAAGAAAAGTGACAGTCAAGCTGATCTTCATAGGAACCAGGCAGAGATCCCTGTAGGGACAAGGGTCACAACACTCAGCAGAGCCTTTGGGAGATTTCTAGGAGAGGAAATTGGTAATAGGAGCAGAGGGATTTCTGTTCCAGCAGTGAAGGTGAAGAGATTGCTCTCTAACAATTCAGTATATTGGGAGTTTAACTTCCATTTAAAGTATTAAACTGGGGTTTTAACCTGCTTCCAACTTGGTATTGGAAACAGAGGCGTTTTCTGTATGTGAATGCCTGGCAGAGATGCAAAAGCATTGGCCAAGTTTTGTTTGGGATGCTTTAAAACAGTCCCTCTGTCCTGTCTTGTGCTCCCTGGATGGAGTTTACCACTGCTGGCCACACTCCCCTCAAAGCCAGAGGGCTTCCATGTCCCTGTGGCAGCTTGGTGAGGTGGCAGCTCCCTCTCCTTGGGTGAGGGGGATTCTGGCTGGCTGAGAAAGCAGTGCCTGTTTTGGCCAGACAGCTTTGAGCCTGTGTGAGAGGGCAGCCAGGCTTTGGAGGAGGAGGAGAGATGGTGATGACCACGGGTGGAAGGGATCTTCCACTGCCTTGGGTCCTCCCCACAAAGCCTGTGCAGGCAGCCTGCATCTCCATCAGGCCCACCATCTGTTCCTGGTGTTTACTGCTCCCCATCCTTGGAAAAGCCATGAAACTCTTCCTGGAACATCAGGGTGCCAGGGCAGTGTCCACACTAAGCTGTCAGCTTGTAGCATTCATTGCAGGGTGTTGCTGGAGGGGAAGTTAAGAAGTTAAGGTGATGCAGGTTTTGCTGTTCTTCTTGCACTCAGATTTCCTTTAGCTCTGAAATTCTGGGCTTCAATTTCAGCATAATGGCAAAAAAAAAGGCATCTACTTGCTGTCTTTTTCTTTGCTTTCAGGTAGCTGTTGCATCTGCTTTACCTTAATTTTATCTGCATTCAGGTTAGAAATAAGGTGCATGTTTTTGATGGGGTGTGCAACACTCATTTTGATCTTACACATCTGAATAGCGCCACCAAATTTGTCTGAGAAATACATCCACAACTTGGTCATAAGCACATGATTTGTGATGAGAAAAGGACAATCAGACTCCAAGGTGTCACAGATGAGTTTGTAGAATAGCAGGGAAAATGTTCAGATGAATCACCCTTAGACATCTAAAGCAGGAGATGTGCTGGGCTACAGAAGCAAAGAAAGGAGCAATAAAAATGTGGTTTTAGTCTCCAGAAGGATGCATTTCACCCCGAGCCCAGCTCCCAGGGCAAGGAAAGATGCTGTGCTGGCTGTCCTCTCTCTCTGGGCACTCTCTGGCACCGTTGGTTGGGGACAAGAACTAACTTGGCTCCTCCACAAAGTCTCTTTTATTGGTACTCATGTAACTTGGCCTGTGGCCACACCACCTCCGGCTGCAATCTTGTCAGCTCTCCCAGGCAAAGCAGGGTTAGGCCAGGTCGTTTAGGGGATAGGGAGAGGAAAACCCACTTTGTGCTGGACTGGCTCTGCTGCCTGGCTGGCTGGCACCTTTTTCACATGTGATGGTCCCAGGTTTTGTGACCTGCAGGATGCTTTTTCCCCTGGATGTCATGGCTTGCTGTGTCCATTCCTGTAGTTGTGGATGTGAGGATGGAAAAGAGTCCTTTGACCCAGCAAAGGTATGAGGAAATCCAGTGACTGGGTAACTCTGGTATCTAAGAAAATGAAACTTTAAATTTTGTGAAAATTTTTCTTTTAAAGCAGGAGACACCTGCCTTCAGTTGCCTGGGGCAACCACAGGTCTTGCAATCAGTGGGATCCGTTCTCCTGGGGACCTGTAGCCTCTCCACAAATTCAAAGACAACTGTAGGAATTTGTACATGTTTATTCCTGGTGGCTGCTGGCCAAGTGGGAAATCTGATCAAACAATCATGGGAAAGCCCTTCAGGCCTCAAATTCAACGACTTTTTCCTTTTTTTTTGGAGACAAGGAGCTTTATCCAACTCTTGTGTGTTACTGTGGTCACCAGGGAGATGTGACACCTTGTTAGGGTGAGTAAATTTGGCTTGCAGTTCTGTTTTAATTACTTGATGTGTAGTTGCTAAAGGAGTCTTTCCCTGGTGCAGGCTCAGCAGCAGATGCTATTTTGAGGTCTTGGCCTGATTGGACTGAAGTTGGACAGTGGGTCAATAGCTTAGTAAGTCCAAGGACATTTGGACACGACACACAGCTTCTTGTGGCCAGGTTTTGGATGGCCCCTGTTTGCAAGGGAGGTACAGGAGCATTGCCAGAGAAGAGAGGAAGCAGCTCTTCCCACCACCTGGAGAGCTGAGGGAAACTTTCTGCTGCCCAATGTAGGTCCCTGTTGGAGAAACCCCTGCTCCCATACGTGCCACTACAGCTCCTGAGAGTTTTCCTCCTCATTTTTAGTGCTCAGGGAAGGCTGCATTATTTATTGGCATGGAGTTGAGCAGGAAGATGGAAACACAGAGGTCACTGGACCTTAAAAGCAAGGCAAACCCACTAACCTTTCTGTGGGATATTAGCAGGGCAGTTTGTACTTTCTGTGGGAATCTGCTTGGATGGTTAAAAATATCCCCAGAAAGGGAAGAGTTTTTTGGTCCATCTTCTGTGTATTAAACAAAAACAACTTCTGCAGTCCCAGCAGCAGAACTATGCTGGATTCCAGTTATGGTGGCTATCCTGCTACCATCACTGCAGCCACTTTCAGGAGTGTTTCAGGTATTTTCCCTTTCAAGGTCGTCCCCAAGGACGAGCTGTTTGCCAGGCTGCACCTCCCACGCACACTCGTGCTCCTCTCCTGAAATCAGCCCTTCTCTGCCTGTCTCTTCCCACTTCTAAGTGCTTTCTGATCTGCAGAGGATGAAGTATCTGCAAAGTCATGTGTCAGGCAGGGCAGCTCACACCTTTAAATGTTTGTGAACCTTTTCTCTGAAGCCTTGGGAGCATAAGTGTTTTTCATTGTTTGATGAGTTCCAGCTTTTTCTCTCTGATACTAAAAAGGAAACTGTGACTGTTGAGAGTATCATCATCTCTAGGCTTGCCAGGGCTCTTCAAGGATTGTTTTAGGCCTTAGATGAGCTCAGACCTCAGTGCTGAACATAGGTATTTCTCTCAAGGCTTTGCTGGGTTTTAGAGCTGAAGGAGCATTGTCCAAAACAAACCTGCAGCCTGTGGTGGTTAAACAGACAGTGTGTGCAGTACTTGGATGTTTCTGCTCTCTGCATTTTGATTCTTCTTTCTGCTCAGGTGTAACTGCTGAAGCTGGTGTTTGCTGCCATTATTTGTGTGAAAATCAAGACAGTTTTCTTGGTTGCAGCCTGGTTCCTTCTCTTCCTACTGCATTCACCGAGATATTTGGGATCACTTGTGTGCTCCTGCAGAAGAGAAGTCTTTGTTTCCACACCTTCCTCAGCTTCACCTGTGAAGTGCTTGGAGCACAGAGGTGCATCCAAAGTGCCTTTATCACAAGCTCACCTTGATTCAGTTTCTCTGTGCTAGCCCAGACCTGGTTGTCTAGAGTTGGTGTGGTGGACCTGGAGCTTTTGTGCTCTGCAGGTGCATCTGTTGGACACCTACACATCTGCTGGGATGTAGATGGTGGTGTTCTACTGCTGATTGATGAGGCCATTCATGCAAGTTTCCTATCCCTGGATTAGGATTTTGTTAAAGTTGAAGATGAAGCACAGTTGGAGTGGAGTATCAAAGCTTTGTGTATTTGCTCAGTAGCTGGTGGGTGAGGGTAATGCTGTTGCTCATGTCCTCAAGGGCAGCAATTTCAAAATGCAGAGAACTGAGTATTTCTTGGGGTCTTTCTTCATTATTTTTCCTGATGTCAGCAGAGATGCTTAAACTGATATTAGATATGATCCTTATTCTGAATGCTGAAGCAACAATGATGGACACTGTATTTGTGTGTGTGTGTGTGTGTGTGTGTGTGTGTGTGTGTGTGTGTGTGTACTTCAGCTGCTCCCTGCCACAAACAATGCTGTAATTTGCAGAGCCACTTCGAAACAGTCAAGCACCCAGAACCAAATTCTTCTTTCTTAAGCTTTGCCCCCTTCAAAGAGAAGGCTGGAGCGTGTGCTTCTGTTTAAGGCAGCTTGTGGAGAGTTGATGGAGGCACTGGGTTCTCTGGGCAGTGCATGTTTGCAGCAGAAGTACTGGAAAATCCACACAATCCTCCTGTCCTCCCTTCCCCTGCTCCTCCAGAGAGAAATAAATACAAAATTGAGCTGTCTGGACTTGGACAGGAAACTCCCTGTATTGTATTAGTGGGGTGCCCCGTGGCAGGAAGGAATGATGCATCTGACTCCATGTTCTTAGAAGGCTAAGTTATTATTTTATGATACTATGTTATAGAAAAGAATACTGTACTAAAGACTACAGAAAGGATACTTACAGAAGGCTAAAAAGATAATAATGAAAACTCGTGGCTCGACACAGCTTGACTGTAATTGGCCAATAAGTCAAAACAATTCACATGAAACCAACGAAACAATCTCCAAACACATTCAACATGTGAGCACAACACAGGAGAAGAAAATGAGATAAGAATTTGTTTTCCTTTTTCTCTGAGGCTTCTCAGGTTCCCAGGAGAAAATCCTGGGCAAAGAGATTTTTCAGAAAATATGATGGTGACATACCTGTCCAGGCATTAATTTGGAGAAGAGAACAGGGAAGAAGGACAAACAGCCCCACTTGTGGATCAGAAACAAGCCAATAGTGAATGCAGAGTGGGTGGTGAAAAGCAGCAGCCAGCCCTGATGCTCAGTGCAGGTCCCAGCTGGCCTTCCCCAGCTGTGTGGGGACATGGCCAGCGTGGTTGGTGCCCTGTGCTCGGGGCGTCCCCGTCCCTGCTGTCACCTTGCATTACCTGATGGACACTGCAGGCCTGGGTAAATGTCACCTGTGCCCCGTGCAGCGGGGGTGGCTGGCTGGGGCTGGCTGCAGGACTGACTCCTGGCTCCCCAGCCCACCCTGCTCCATCCCACAGCTGCTTCCCTGCTCCGGAGCAGCTCCTCCCCAGCTGCAGGAGCGTTGGTGGTAGGATGGTCAGGATGGATGGAGAGCAGAGATCTCTGCAGCCAGGTCTGGAACTTGTGGGTTATTGCAAAGGGCCTGGGTGCAGGGCCCTGCTGGGAGCTGCCAGCCACAGCTCAGAGCAGGCCCCAGAGAAGTAAAGAGAGAGAAGGCAAGAGCGTGGTACAGAGGATGAGAGAGAGCAAAAGAGTAAAAGAGAGTGAAGTTCCCCTTGCAATACCATAAATCTTCTGTGCTGAATATTCTAATTCTCACTAACCAATCTAATACAAGATACAAATCCTATAGCATTTACATACAGCTGTAAGAATCATTACATTACCATACTGTGTTACATGTTAAACCCTAAAAACTCCTCTTTGGGCCCCTTGTGCCAAGCCAGTAGGGTCTGCTCTGACCCTTGGAGCTGTCTGCAAGCAGAGGGTGTTGTTCATCAGAAGGGGATCACCTTCAGCTGGCCATGCCATTGTTTTCCAGTTGTTCAGTAACTGAGGGATCTCAAAGCTTGCTTTCATTTCAATCTCACTTATAGTTTCTATATTCTCAAAATCTTTTGCCAAGCAATCATATTTGTAAGGCTTTCCTGTCTCATCTTCCCCAACATCTAGCCCTGTTCCACTGGCATTTGTCTGTCTCCCAGATGATGAGAGAAAATACCTGCACTAAAGCCATTCCATCCCAGTGAACCCAAGACCTTTCTGGGTTCTGCTGGGAGATGTGGGACACAGACCATCAGTATATTCTTGCAAGTCATTTAATTTAATTATTTTCTTTCAAAACTTGGCTCTTTGCACAGTCCAAACCTCCCTGGCTTCTTTGAACTGAAACAAGTTTGAGTGTATTCAGCTGAGCGAATAATTAACCCCAGGGTCAAGGATGCTTTGGCTTGGCTCTTCCTGCACACCTTTCAGCCATGAAAATTGCTCCTCTCACAAGCTGATAGTCTGCTAACACTCATTTCTTATATCCCTCTCTGAGCACTCTAGCCTGAAAATGAGAAGCTGAGAGGAGGATTTTCCCCAGGTGCAGGAGAATGCATTTCTTCTGCTCCTGTGGTGGATGACTTAGCAGACTTATCCCAGAAAGGGACTGGAAGTCAAAGTTTTTTGTTGTTTGTGGGCTTTTTGTCATCATTGTTGTGCTTTTCTAGATGGAGGCTTTATTCCAATTTGTAACAGATGTATTAAGTTGTTGTTTGGTAAATGGAAAATAACACTGCTGGATTTGACCAAGGGTTTGTCAGAGCCTTGGCAGGACAGTGTAGCCAGACACTGTAAGAACAAGCATGTTAACTCTGGTTTGTGTCATCAGGTCCTGGCAAAGCCTGGCTTTACACCTCTGTGCTCTCCAGTAGGTATTTTCATTTATTCTTCTATCTCCACCAGCAAACACTCCTTTGTGCATTCACACTTCCTCTTTGGTATCTCATTGCTGGGATAACAGAGGTGTAACAGGGTAAAACCCTCCAGGCTTCCTGGCTTTGACCTTTGATCCCATCCTGGGGTCTAGGGGATCCCCCTGGGCACAGCCCTGAAACATTTTCCCCTTGGCAGGGTCACAGCCCACGGTGGGGCTTGGACTGGCCAGCAGCCTCCTGGTGGGAAAGCCTTGCTCTGGGTCCTTGTGCAGGCTGGAGCCTCTCTAATGGAGAAACTTGGCAGAGACAGCACTCCTGAAAGGTCTGGCATAAAAGCAAACAGTTAACTCTCCTGGGTGTCTTTCCTTATTGGTTTAAATCTTCTGCATGATACTTTCAAAATATGCCCTTTTCTGTGTTAATGGAAAAGGATGAAGAATCATTCTTCCTGCTCAGCTCTCCTAGTGTGATAGATCTCTGCCCAGGATCCCCTGCAATGACTTATTTTCCAAGCTGAGGAATCCTCAAAGGCAATGTTGTTTACCTAGTTATTTAAAGAGGCGTAAAAGCAAATTCTTTCTAGGTCTGTGCTGCAGCTGCTGGGGAGGACTGCATGTTGTGGTACCACAGGTGATGAAAAATGCATTTGATTTTCTCTGAAGCTGATAATGGCCCGAGTCAGGATGGTCCTTTTAAGCCCCAAGAAACATCTGAGGTGCCTGTGTGAGCTGAGTGCTTGCTTAGGTAAGGGAGGGTCCAGACAAACAGCACAGCTTCTGCCCAGTGCTAAAGGCACTCTGTCCCTGGGATGAAGGACTGGAGCACTTGGGATCCATTCCAAGGCAGGGATTTTGCTGTCTGCTAGCAGAAAACAGGCTGTGCGTGTCTCCCTGTTGGTGGCAGGGGGATGTGGGGTGACTCTGTGGCAGCAGGCAGAGCCCTGCTCCTGCCTCCAGAGCGCCTCGCTGCCTCTGAGGCTTCTGCTGTTGTCATTGAGCCGGCTTCCTCCTGCTGCACATCGCTTTCCCACCGGGAGAATTGATCCAAAAAGCCAAAGCAAGAATTGACAAAGACCTTTTCTCCCCCTCCCTCAGCAGAATTAAGTCTGAAGCGGGTTGATAACGGCGGATGGAGTCCTCCTTGACTCTGACAAATGTCTTTAATGTTATTCAGCAAGCTGACCTTTTCCCGTCTTTATTGTGCATCTTCCCTTTGAATCAGATTTGATTGTTACTTCAGGTAGAATAACAAACACTGTCACGTAAATAACTTTGCAGTAATGTTAAAAAGAGGGAAAAAACCACAAACAAACAAAACACCCAAGCGCTGCCTTACTTGCAAATGCAAGGGGAGAATGTATCCTCTGTGCCAGCCATGAAAAAGCAGCTGTGTGACCTTCCCACACAACATCTTTGCCTTGCTACTCCAGGGAATCATCTCCTGTGTTGAAAAACCAACAGAGAAATAATGGTTCACAGAAATGTTAATGACAGCTAATGCTAACTAGGGCTGGTAAATTCTAAGGGAGGGAGAAAAGGTCATGGAAATCCTTAAAATGCACCTAGATGCATGACCCATTGGGACTAGTGGGCATTTGATGCCTGAATATTTGAGTCTGGTCCTACAGAAGACAGTATTTAGGCCTTGGCTGAGCTGTTCAGCCTCAGAGTCTGCCCTGAAGTGGCAATGATCAGGGTTATATTGTTTTTTACACCACCTCTTCCTCAGCAGGGTTCAGGGCAGACTGATCTTGTGTGGCTCAGCTTGGTGATGTGCGCTGCAGCTCTTCAGCGTGGAGGGAGGAAACTCTCTGTCCTTGTAGCTGTGAGGGTGCCCTGGCCAAAGTGGCACCCTCACAGCTGCGTGGCCAAAGTCTCTGCTCTGATTGTACAGATGAGGAAAAGTAAAGGACAAATTGTTTTGGGGCTGCCTTGCCCTGAAACTTGCATTGCAAGCGTGTCATGAGGCATTCCTGGCTTGCTCCAGCTGCTATGGAAGATGCTGGCACCCAGCTTTGGGAGTGAACATGGGAAAAGGCACAGTGGAGACACAGTGGGTGGGGAGGGGGAAAACTGAGCCATGGGAGCACAAGGCCAGAGCCACCTCAAGGAGCAGGAATGCTTCATCATAAGACTTGTGGAGCATTCAGAGTTTCCAGGCTGGCTGGTGAGGATTTCAGGGTTTCAGAAGTGTGCTGTCCCTAGAGCTGGCTTGCACAAAAGAAATGGGACCTCAAGGAAGAGTTCAGAGCAAACTGAAAATCAGCCTGAGGCAGGCAGGCAGTGGTGCCTTCCTCCAAGTCTGCTGAGGCACTGAAGTGGAAAAGGAGTATTTTGTTATTAAGCATTATCTCCACAATAACTTTTGTTGCTGTATATTGCGGATTCTTTCGTTTCTTTCTTCTGCCAAGGTGGGGATCAAATGTGTGAGATGGTATTTCTTGTTTCAACTCAAATGTTTTTTAGTTCTTACTTGATATTACAATCTCAAAAACTGTGAGTTTTACAGCACTTCACTCTAACAAGCTAAACATGGAGTTGTATTTCTTTCTCTACAAAGCCTTTTAAGGATAAACTGTCTAATTAAGAAATGACAATTATTTGTACTTTTAACTCAATAACTAATTACCCGTGACTCACAATGCAGATGTTTAATTTTTTATATATATCTATATTTAAAATTATTATTATTATTAAATATATATTACAATATATATAATAAAATACTGCTCAAACTCATGAAGAAGAAGGTAAAGGAGAAGGACTATTTTTTACTCTAAAGCTTCTTGTTTTATATATTCTATATTAAAAAAATATATATATTATATTATATATAATTATATATAATATATTATATATAATTATATTATATATTATATATTATTATATATAATATATATATATATTATATATATTATATATATATTCTATATTCTAAAACTTTAAACTCCAAGTTTTCTACTATGTGATATTACACACTTCTATTCAAACTACACACTCATAATCTTAGTTTTAATCATTTAATTTTGGAAGTCTTCTCTGTGGTCTCAGGTTAAATGTAGTATTTTCTTGGGGAGTCAGCACAGAAAGCCTCAAATCCTCAGTAACCAGTGTTCCAACAGTATATAACTGACTTTCCTGTACTATAACCAACATTTTGTTCTTTTCTCTTTACAGTGTGCTTTGCTGCTTGGTTTTGAGGCTGGGCTGGCATTTTAAACTGACACAACCTGTGGTATATTGGTCCCCTGTGGCAGGAAGGAAATGATGAATTTGACTCCATGTTAAGGCTAATTTATTATTTTATGATCTATATTATATTAAAGAATGCTATACTAAAACTATACTAAAAAAATAGAGAAAGGATACTTACAGAAGGCTAGAAAATAATAATGAAAAACTTGTGATCTCTTCCAGAGTCCCAACACAGCTAGACCATGATTGGTCATTAAGTCAAAACAATTCACATGAAACCAATGAAACAATCACCTGTTGGATAAACAATCTCCAATCACATTCCAAAGCAGCAAAACACAGGAGAAGCAAATCAGATAACTATTGTTTGCCTTTTTCTCTGAGGCTCCTCAGCTTCCCAGGAGAAGAAATCCCAGCGCAGGGATTTTCCCAGGAAATCTGATGATGACAACAACAAGGCTGGGCAGCCGGTGGCTGTTTCACTCCATCTCTCCGTTTCTCCCTGCAGATTCCCCGGTGCACGCCAGCTCCACGTCGGTGAGCCTGTCCTCGGGGCTCTCCACGGGGAGCCCGGTGGTGGAGGGGCCCCCCAGCTTCCTGGAGCCCCCCGGGAGCGTGGCGCGGGCGCTGCCGGCGCCCATGAGCGCCCTGGGCTCGCCCTACAGGGTCATCACCTCCTCCCTGGGCTCGCACCCCGTCGCTCTGTCCTCCGCCCCCGGCGTGAATTTCGTGGCACACGCCAGCCCACAGGTGGGGATGCGATGCTTTCCTTGCTACAGTTCGGTGTTCAGGATGGGTGAAGTCCCAAAAGTTGAGGGAGAGGGTTGGGTGGTGGGGAGTTTGGCCATTCAGACCTCAGCTGGAAAGAATATTTTCTAGCACGTGAATCTGCATTAATCAGCCTTGCACAGACACGCAGGCCACACCAGTTTTAAAATACCCTACAGGATTCTTGGGTTTCTGTGGTTGAAATGGCTCTCGAGGTATTAGAAAGTCTTTGGTTCTGCTTTTCAAGGTTGTTTATTTTCTCTTATCTGTTACATTCTTTCTCTGACCTGCTGAGATCTGTCCAGTTGTGGCACACTGACTGCCCTTGGGATGTTGTTAACTTTTTATACTTTTTATACTTAGTTTTTATACTAAGAACTACGTGTACTTTATTTACAATAATTTTCCAATACCTATCACCTATGTTAGACAGTCTGTCTCTACTCTAAACCAATCCAAAAGTCTTACCATCACAGCAGAAGATGGAGGACAAGAAGAAGAAAAGAAGAAGAAGAAGAAGGACAGGACATGCCCAGATTCTTCCATCTTGCCTCTTAAACCCCCATTCTAAATCCCCAAATTCTACATTTTCACCCTGTGACAAATTCACTATCATTCTACTCAAACTCTTGTGCCTTGTAAATCTTCAACAAAGTTGGTAATTGTTTCCATGGGCTAAAATCAAAGGCACAGGTGTTTTTGACTCTGTGCCAAGGTCTCTGAGCCCCCTGCCAGGGTCTGGAATCACCCAGGGCAGCCAGAGCAATGTCCTGGGTTCCAACACAGGATGAGGGAAGAGAGCTAATTTCCAGTTTTGTTCTTGCTGTGGGTGCAGTCCAGCTCCCCTCTGCTGCAGTGTATAATTACTGTACATGGAAACACGATAGCCAAGGGCTGCAGCATGTGAAACATTGCCCTTCCTCCTGCAAAAGGATATCTGCTTCATTCGTTTATCTGGAAAGGAGACAGACTTTCTAGGGAGAGACAAATGTTAATGCTAAATGCCAGCCACCTACTGTGGCTGGCATATCAGCTTGGCCTGAAGCAAAATGAAGCACTCCCATCCTTACTGCCTGTGCTCACGTGGGTGCTGAGGTTTCCCTTCCAGACAGGTGTTAGGGCTGGTGCCTCCCCAGAGCCATGGGAGGGCTGGGAGCCTCCCAGGGTGGCTCTGTGGGATGGAGACATGCTGCTCCAAAAGCCTGGCACTGCCTCCTGCATTTCTGGTGGCAGTGTGGCATCTTGACAGAGAGCTGAAATGTTCTGGGCATCCAGATGTAAGTGAAAATTCTGCCTCTTAGGAGTGAGATTTTGTGTTTTATTAGTGGGACCTGAAGGTGGGAAGTGCTCAGAAGCCTCATGGCTCCTGCTGAGGAAAAAGCAAGGAGGTGGTCCCTGGTTCTCTGTCCCATACCCTGCTGCTACTCCTTGGAATGCCTGAACCTCTTCATAGTGCCTGGAAGGCTGGGAGAGGATGGCATGAGCTGAAGAGCTCTGAAAGAGGATGAGGTTTGGCTTACCTTTCTCCAGCATCCTCAACTCCTGTGTGGGCCTCAGCTGTCAGCAGTGGGAATGCTGGAGGATCCCTCCTCCCCTTGCAGCACCCAGCTGTTCTCCATGGATCTGATGGTATTTGTGCCCCTGACATCGAGGACAGGAGGGTTGGACAGGAAATTGTGGCAGCACTGGCTGGTTGGAAGCCTTTCCTTTGGGACTGGGGATGCTCTGGGAAGTGGTTTCCCCAGCCTGGGCCCTGTGCCAAGTTCCCAGATCTGAGGAGAAGGTTCCATTTGTGTTGCCTCTAATGCAAGGAGACAGCTGGGCCCTGGGGATTCAGCAGGGAGGCAGCTAATGGATTTGGGTTCAAGCAGTTGTCCCAGATACCATCCATGATTGCACTTCACCTGCAAGAGTCAAGCTCTAAGGACACTGATGGATAAAACTGCCCTGTGTGTCCCCCTCCCCTGTACCCTCTCTCCCTTTTATTCTTTCAAAGTGTAGGCAGGGAGGAAGAAAAGGTGGTACCCGAGTTCTGAGTAACATTTTAAACCATAAAAAGTTCCTCCTGGCTCAGCATTTTGCCAAGATGATGGACACTTGTGGGGAGGAAGGGGTTTATTTCTCCTTTCCTTAGCCTGGATTTTGAAGCATAAGGATTTACAGTTGCCAGTGCCTGGTTTGAGTCTCTGCTGGGGAGATCAAACCTCTGTTCCTCTGGGCAATTTTTCCCAATACACTTATATGTCCTAGTGGAGCAAAACAACTTGGCTCCTGATTTTTGCTGGACAATTTTTATTTTCCATGTTATTAAACCTTTGAAGCTTTGAAAATGAAGGGATAGCAGTGAGGGAAGATAAGAACAAGCTTCACCTTTTTTATTTTTCTAATGACAAGTCCAAAAATTCAAATGGGATGAACCCTTGTTCTTTACTGAAATTTACTGTGGAAATTACCACTTTTTTTTTTGTGAGAAATGTACAGTTTCTTGGAGCAAATGGAGAACTTTCAGCAGCATGCATGAAACTACTGTTTTAAATGTTACAGAGATTGCAATGAAGGCTTGAGCTGGGTCTTCATCCAAACCATTGTTTTCTATGCCTGCTTCTGCCTTCTTTGAGCTGATAAATTGGTACAACTGTTCCATACAAACCCAGGGATGGAACAACCATCCCCAGCCCTCAACCCACAGCAGTGGGGAAGGTGATTTGGTGGTGGATGGTGGGCTTGGAGAGAGATTGTTCTGCCCAGACAGCTTTTGACAAGACGTGCTCAATGGCCCTTAACCCTCCCTGCCCTGCCTGACGTGGCTCCAAAGCAAACAGCAATAAAAGGAAGCCCTGGGCAATGTCAGGCTTTGGTCTCTAATCAATGTGGGTTTGTAACCTTTAACTTCAGCAGCCAGGAGCAGCTCCTGGGGATCTCAGCTAGGGGCTCTGCATCATTTGCCTGCATCTCACAGCTGCTGATTTTTAGATGCTCAGCCTGATATCTTTTTTGTTTGTTTGTTTGTTTGTTTGTTTGTTTGTTTGTTTGTTTTAATAATCTGGTAACACCAAATCTGCCATCTATGATAGTGTTTGGGAACCTAAGTCCCAGAGAGTCACCAAATGGCCATGTTTTCATGTGTATATGCAGATACTATGAATCAGGGTAGATAACCCACTAATTTTTATTTATTTTTTCTTTTTAAGCACCATTACAGCTTCCCTAGGCATGCAGCAGTGCAGGTTTGATTGTAACAAATCACCTGTCTGCAGAGCTCTGCTTTACTAACCTGTTAGTGCTTGTGGCTGCCAGCAGCCAGCAATCAGCATCCTCTAATGAAGCAGCCAGGATCCCACCAGCCTCACGGCTTGGAGGCTGTAACTGAGCAGCTGAGGTTAGTGCCTGCCCTTTTCCAGCTCTGCTTAGTCCTGGCTTTGGTTACAACATCAGGCAGTGTCTGCTTTAGTGCCTGCTTAAACCCCTCCTGCTGGATTCAGCAGGGATGTCTGTCTGCCCAGGGCAGCCCCATGGGGATAAGCTTGTGGGACAAGCCTGGCAGGAGCAGCAAGGGAAGGGTCAGCTCCATTTGGGGATGGTTTCACTGAGATGTGAGTCTCTCCTCTCTAACCTGTCTTGTGGTTTCTGCAGCTCAATGTCCTGAACAATGTCAGCAGCTCGGAGGATGTCAAGCCCTTGCCGGGTCTCCCAGGGATAGGGAACATGAATTATCCATCCACAAGCCCAGGATCCCTAGCCAAACACATCTGTGCCATCTGTGGGGACAGGTCCTCAGGTAGGAGGCTTTCTCTCTTGGGGAAGGCTTTGTGCAGTGAGAACTCTCCTGGTGCTCCTGTGCAGCACTGAGCAGTGTGGAGGCTGCTGGGGCCACACTGCCATGGCAAGCTCATGGCTGGGCCTGGCTGGCTGTGTTGCAGATTAGTGCCCAAAAGTGAGCAAACCTAAACACTGTGCTCTTCTCCCTCGTGTGTGTAACCTCATTTTACCTTCTGTCCCTGTTTACCAAAGCTAAATCTACCAAAATCTCTGTGTTCCCATCTCCCTGTGCTTTGTGTCAGCTGGGCTCTGGCTGTGTCTGGGTTTTCTGTCATACCCCAGTGAGCCTTGCAAGCCCTCTCCATATCAGTGCACCCCTTTTGCTGCCTGTAGCTGTTGTGCAGCTCAGATGCTCCACATCACTCCACTGGCATGCAGCCCCTCCTTATCCCAGGAAAACAGTGGTCCTGTGGTTTGACTGCTGCTGCTAAGACTCACTGAAGCCAGTTCAGGCCTGCCAAGGTGATAGCCTGCAGTTTTTCCACCTTTGGATTTGCTTTGAGCTCCTCCATGCTGGAAGGAAAGGCCAAAACCTGCCTGCCCAGCCATTCCTTTGCCTCCCCAGGGAAGCACTATGGGGTGTACAGCTGTGAGGGCTGCAAAGGCTTCTTCAAGAGGACCATCAGGAAGGATCTGATCTACACCTGCCGGGATAACAAGGACTGCCTGATCGACAAGCGCCAGCGCAACCGCTGCCAGTACTGCCGCTACCAGAAGTGCCTCGCCATGGGGATGAAGAGGGAAGGTAGGGCTGCTTGGAGCAATGGCATTGGAGACATTTTCCTCCATTCATTAGGATAAATCAGGCTCTTGGTGGCCCTCCAAGGCTGGTGCATTCCAAAAGCCCCCACTGAGGGCATCAGGGGGTTTTGGACCTCATTACACAAAGGAAATGAGAATTGTGGTTTAGGTTGGAAAAGAGTTTTAAGATCAAGTGGAACCATTGGCCCAGCAATGCAGATTGCACCACTAAACCCTGTCCCTAAGTGCCACATCTACCTGTCCTTTAAATACCTCTGGGATGGTGACTCAGCCACCTCCCTGAGCAGCCTGTTCCCATGTTGGACAGGGTGCAAAAAATTCTTCCTTCTGTGAAGACTTTTTTCCTAATAAGGGCCAATAAGGGAAGAGATTGATGGGGAAGCTGTTACAGTGTATTTTTCTTCTCACCTAATCACACACACTGGTGAGTATCAAAGCTTTTAACTGATTCTGACCCAACCTTGCCTCTAGTTAGTGACTCTTAATGGCTTGGACCCTTTGGAAACCTTTAAACCTCTGCTGGGACCCAGCAGTGAGGGGTCCTGCAGACTTCTTGCCTCCTTTGTGAAGAGCAGCTTCCATTTTTTTGTTTTTAATTTGCTGGCTTCATTTGTCACCACCTAATTCTTGTACTGGAGGATAAGGGTGAATGATTTATTTCTATCTCTCATTTTATAGTTCTCTGTCATTTCCCCTCTGTCATTTCCATTCACCTGCTGAGCTGGATTGTCTCCCAAATTATCCTAACAGATGCAAGGTCAGGAAGTGACAACCAACACAGCATTTAAGCTCCTTTTTTCTAAGATAAAGTAACAGAGCTGCCCAGGAAGTAGCTGTAACACTGGTCATGAGCTGATCCTCATCCTGCAGCATCACCAAAGCTGTGCTGCCTCAGCCTCACAGGGCAGCAGGGGACTGCACAATGCCAGGCTGGAATCAAAAACTTAATCCCAGGCATAGCTCCCTCTTCCAGCCAGGTGCAAAGTGGTTCAGAGAACCAGGGTGTTAGCACAACTTCCTTTTGCAGAGAGTGAAAATTTAAACCCCAGGATCTTGGTGGATCCTGTGGGAGTTTGGCTGCAGCAATCACAGGGGCTTTTTGGGAGCTGCAGAAACTGGGGACAGAGTGCAGCTTGAGTTCAGGGGCTGAGCGATGGGACTGGTATTTCCTTGCCATGTTCTTTCTTCCACTAAGACTTTGGTGACTTCAGAAACACTTGCATGGCTTTTCCTGTCCATTGCTCTGAAGAGCACAAATGTTCCCCCCAGCAGGCTGGCAGATACTTGTGTCCTGTGTTGCCCTCCCTCACAAGCACCAGGCTGGATGCCCCACTGATCCATCTCCTTGGGTGCTGCCACTTCACCCCAGCAGTGAACTAAACAAATATAATGCCTGCTGGTCACTTCTTAAGCAGGATTGTTGTATTTCCCTTTGGGATTTCATAAAATAAAAAGTGTACCCAGGACTTTTGTTGCATACAAGGTACACAGGTCCTACACTGGCCTGTCTTACACACACTGCAGCTTTGGTAGTTAAAAACTGAGCTTTGGAGAGAATGTCATGACTCTGTGCCTTCTTTAGAAAACATACAAAGAGTGGTGAAGGGAGTGAAGGTGTTGGGGTACTGATGTAGGAGGAACTTTCTAGTGGGGAGGATCAGGAAGAGAGGTGGTGAAGGGAGAGGTGATGCCAGGGCTGGGCCAGACTGGGTAGGATTTTGCTCAGGAATGAGACAAGCAGCAGGTGTGAATCCAGCTGGGGGTTTGGGACTGTCTAGCCCTGCTGCTGGATGCTCTGGCTGCTGTGGGATTGTTGAAAACATACTGGGACTGTTGGAAGCATGCTGAGAGCACAAAAAGCCTGTGAGTGCAAGAGTGCTGTGAGTGCTGCCTCCTCCAGCACCCAGTGACAGCCGAGCCCAGGCTGCCACCTGGAGGCATCAACTCCTCTTCCCTCTGTTCTGGAGCTTCATACTTTGGAAATCACAATCTTTGGTCAAATTTGGAGGCTACTGGTCTGCAGCAACCTCAGAGTTCTTGATGTGGGAGAAGCCATTTTAATGGGTGAACATCTGAAATACCCATTTATTGTAAAATGCAGGTCCACTGATGAGGGGAGAGAATGATGCATCTGACTCCATGCTCTCAGAAGGCTAATTTATTACTTTATTATACTATATTTTATTAAAGAATATTATACTATACTATAAAGAATACAGAAAGGATACTTACAGAATGCTAAAAAGATAATAATGAAAACTCCTGACTCTCTCCAGAGTCCTGATACAGCTTGGCCCTGATTGGCCAAAGAATGAGAACAACTCACAGCAGAATCCAATGGAACAATCACCTGTGGGTAAACAATCTCCAAACACATTCCACACCAGCACAACACAGGAGAAGCAAATGAGATAAGAATTGTTTCCCTTTACTCTGAGACCTCTCTCGCTGCCTTTCAGCTTCCCAGCAGCAAAACCCTGGGTGAAGGAATTTTTCAGAGAATGTGAATGCCACCCCCATTTATTTTCTGTTGTCCCCTGCTTGAGGGGGTTTCCATAATCCCACCTGTGGGGACCCCCTGTGAGCAGGTGAGCATTGCTGTGGCTGTAGAGAGCCGTGTTTGTGTCCCACAGCTGTGCAGGAGGAGAGGCAGAGGAGCAGGGAGCGCAGTGAGACCGAGGCCGAGTCCACGAGCAGTGGCAGTGAGGACATGCCCGTGGAGAGGATCCTGGAAGCTGAGCTGGCAGTGGAGCCCAAAACAGAGGCCTACAGTGACATGGGCACTGAGAGCTCGGTAAGCGCCCCTGGCAGCACCTGCAGCCAGAGGTCGGAGCTGGGATTTGAGCAGATAAGCACCATGTGAACAACAAGCATTGTACCAAGGGGGTTTTGCTCCACTGCACCTAAAAATCACCAACAGTTTATCTTTTGGAGATAATCTGAATGACAACTATATGTTATTTTCCAAACATTTTTTCCCCAGTCTTTTTTAGTTTCAATGAGGAATCTGGATGCTGGAGAGCCTGAGCCCTGTGCTGGCTTTCACATGTGCATAGCCCTGAACACTTCTTGTCTGCCCCTGGCTGGGGTGGAGCTGAACACAGCAGGTTTACTGCTGTGGTTTTACTGGTTTGGATGGAACTGGTGCTCATGCCTGTTCAGGAGCTGCTCCCTGGCTTTTGGATATGCCCTGGAGAGCAGGACTGGAGCCAGCCACAAGGGACTTGCTTTGCAAAGGGGTAACAAGCAAACAGAAGAGTCTAGCAACCAGCTTGATGCCTTAGGATTAAGCTTTTATATTTTTCAAATCCTGTACTGCTTTAGTGTATAACTCTAAATTCCATAGAGTGTCAGCTACTGTCTTCACATTTTGGTCAGACAAAACAACACCTCTGGGCCTGAAACTCAAAGACATCCTACTGCCTCAGGGCCCAAAGAGTGTAAACAAAAGTGAAATGGGGGAAAGCAAACTGAGGGAATATGACTTCATTACGTGAAGCTGTAATTGGAGGATTAACCCCTGATATGGAAATGGACCAAACTTATAATTGTTGGAAAAACTTAGCATTGTCCATCTTGGGTGTAGCCCCTCTTTTGACTGCCCAAGGTGTGCCTATTGAAGACCTTCAATAAATACTTGCTTTTATCCTCTTAATCTGGTCTAGCCTCTGTTTTAGGTGGTCACTCCAAGGCATCAAGCTGACTTGGCTGGCTGCAGAGGGGACAGTGGTAACAAATACCTGCTCTTCCCAACAGCACCCACCTGAGATTATTGTTAGTTTGGGTGCTGTTCTTGTGGCGTTGAGTATTGTTAACTCCATTGTGATTATCAAAGACTTTCCATTGATGAATTCTCCTCTTTTCCTCTGCTCTTTTCCTTTTGGTACCCCTCTCTGTTAGACAAATGACCCTGTCACCAACATCTGCCATGCTGCTGACAAGCAGCTCTTCACTCTGGTCGAGTGGGCCAAGCGCATCCCCCACTTCTCCGACCTGACGCTGGAAGACCAAGTCATTCTCCTCCGGGCAGGTAGTGTCCCCCACCTGGGGCTGTCCCTGCTGCCCCTGTCCCTTCTCTGGGCTGTGTGAGAGCCAGCTAGGCTGGGTGGTGAATGTGCAATCCTGAGCCAATCCATTCCTGCATGTCCCATTCTGAGACACAATGAGAGGTTGGCGGAGGCTGTGGATGGGATACTAGAATCTGTTGTTTGTACAGAGATTGGAATTGCTAGGGCTAGGAATATGTTTTTTAGGAAGAAAATCCAAAATATATTCCCCGTTTTCGTTTTTGTGATTTTAATTGTTTTCCCTTTGAGCCAGTTTCTACTTCTTGCTTGCTGCTAGTCAGGGTCACTGAATCAT
The DNA here is from genome assembly GCF_012460135.2 of Molothrus ater. Classification (NCBI taxonomy): domain Eukaryota; kingdom Metazoa; phylum Chordata; class Aves; order Passeriformes; family Icteridae; genus Molothrus; species Molothrus ater. The sequence continues at coordinate 2,234,164 of NC_050486.2, forward strand.
AGAATATCCTGAGCTGGAAGGAACCTGCAAAAATCATCAAAGTCCAACTCCTGGCCCTGCCCAGAACAACCCCAAGAATCCCACCAAGCATTTTCCAAATATTTCCAAAGGATTTCCCACCTCTTGCAAGGGGTGCAGCTGGTACCTGGGGTGCCAACTCTCCCCTGAGTTTAATCCAAAGCCAGCAGGGAGAAACCAGCTCTGCTGCTGGTTGTGGAACTGCTTTGTGGCTGGACTGCCTGACGTGTCCTGCCCTCCTGTGCTTGCAGGCTGGAATGAGCTGCTCATTGCCTCTTTCTCCCATCGCTCTGTGTCGGTGCAGGATGGGATCCTGCTGGCCACGGGCCTGCACGTGCACCGCAGCAGCGCCCACAGCGCTGGCGTGGGCTCCATCTTTGACAGGTACGTGGCTGCCATCCCCCAGCAGGGCTGGCCAGGCTGGCTCTGCCTTCCCCTCTCAGTGGGAAACGTGTCCTTAAGGGGAACTGGAGCAAAGCCTTTGTGGTTTGGGGCAGAAGTAGCTTGGAATGAGCAGGGGATGTTTGACTGACTTAAAAAAAACCAAGAATGGGGCGAAAGCACAGTGGGAAGGGATTTGCAGAAGCAGATGTTGGGTTGGGTGTGCAGGGGGAGGAATGCTTCTGTCTAGAGAGTTCGCTGTGGCTGTATCTAGGCCTAATATTGCTCACCAAGGACTTTAGATGGCAAAGCCTTCAACCCCAACTTGCTTGTGTAACAAGTGCATGCATATTGTCCCTGCCATGCCTGCTCCCTGCCTGGCAGGACACTGCCTCACCACTCCTTCACACCTGGCACATGTAAGGACAGTGCCCATGTTTTGCACCACACAGCGAAAAGTGGAGAAAACCCATGTGGTTTTCCTTGAGTGAGTGCAAATTGGGAGTGCTGTGTGCTGAACAAAGCGAGAACAGGAGCAAATTTGATGCTCAGGATGTTGCTGATGCACTTGTAGAACAGCAGCGTGGGGCATGGCTGTGCCTCAAAGATGCCTCTCTTCCTGCAGAGAAGAATTGAGGGTATTCCCAGTGCCTATTTTCAGTGGAGAAACTGGTCTCTGATTGTCTGCTCACCCATGTTCCCCACATGCAGGGTTTTGACAGAGCTGGTGTCCAAAATGAAAGACATGCAGATGGATAAGTCGGAGCTGGGGTGCCTGCGAGCCATTGTCCTGTTTAACCCAGGTAAGCCCGAGGCTGGGGACAGTCCCAGGTGACAAGCACTCCCTCTGGGCCACAGCAGGTCACTGTGACAGTAAGCATCAAGGCTGCAGACAGATTTCATGCTTTGGGTTGGAAGGTTCCTTGAGGATCATATCATTCCACCCCCCTGCAATGGGCAGGGACAGCTCCCAGCAGACCAACATTTGTCCCAGTCCTCTCCTGCCCGTGCACACAGTGCAAGGACCCCCTCTGCAGAGATCCTTTCCCCACCTGTATTTCCTCCCCTGACCAGATGCCAAGGGTTTGTCCAGCCCCTCAGAAGTGGAATCTCTGCGGGAGAAGGTCTATGCCACGCTGGAAGCCTACACGAAGCAGAAGTACCCCGAGCAGCCAGGGCGGTGAGTGCCCCCGGCAGGGCAGCGGGATGCCCACCCTGCAGAGAGGAGCCTGGCTGTGCTGGCTCTGCCTGAGCCGCACTGCCCAAATCCCCAGCCCTGAGGGTGCCGTGGAGATGGAATTCTGTTGCTTTCCAATCCAATCCTACCCTCTGCTGGCCGAACTCTTGAAGCACCGGCAGCCGGATCGGTGCCGGCGGGATCTTCTGCTGGTCTTGGCTCTGGCTGTCGCCACAGACACTGCCAGTGGGCTCTGGCTGTCACCACAGACACTGCCAGTGGGCTCTGGGCAGGGGGAACAGGGAACAGGCTGCCAGCTGCACCCCCTTCCAGCTGTGCCTCCAAACCAGAGGCAGTGCCTGGCAGCTGAGGGGTGCACACCCTCTGGGAGCCTGGGGAGTTTTTGAAGGTAGATTTAAATGGTACCATGGAGATACAGGTTGTGTTAAGATGTTCAAATCTGGATGTATCTTTTTTTTTTGTTTGCTTTCTTTTAAGTTTAAAAAATGCCGAATTCCATTTTGGAAAGCTACATATTCCCACCATACGAGACAACAAATGCTTATATTGAAAGCTTAAGGGAATCTAAGTCTGAGAATGCCCCAAAGCATTTTTGGGGGAGAATCTGGGCTGGTGCAGGTTTGGAAACAGGTGGGAGAGGGCAGGCAGTGCCTCCCTTGTGCCTCTGACTCTGCTCTTTCCCAGGTTTGCCAAGCTCCTCCTGCGCCTGCCGGCACTGCGCTCCATCGGGCTGAAGTGCCTGGAGCACCTCTTCTTCTTCAAGCTGATTGGAGACACCCCCATTGACACCTTTCTCATGGAGATGCTGGAGACACCCCTGCAGGTCACTTGAGGGTCTGTCTGGCCAGAGCCTGGCCCCCCTGTGCCCCTGCAGAGCCTCCTGCCCCTGTGCTCTGAGCCTGTGAGAGCTCCAGAGCTGTCCTTGGCCCTCCGCTCCTCCTCGCTGGGATTGTGGTTTTGGACAGCTGTAAATCACCCCCTTGAGCCCTCCCTGGCCTGTCTGGAGGGGTCACAGATCCTCTACCCAGCTAACCACCCCCCTGCCCCCCTGTACAGATAATTGCTTTAAATTATTTTTTCATTCTCAATAAAAGTCAACAAAACAAATAAAATATTACGAGTGAGGCACTGATTGGAGCTGGCAGAGCAGTGTCTTCTTTTGCTGTGGTCACAGGTCCAGCTTGAGGTGGGGCTGAGGGTTCCTCCTGACACTCTTGGGCTGCCCAAATCAGGGCAGGAATGTCACTTGGGATATCTCTGCTTGTGCTGATGGACACAGTCCTCTGGCTGAGAGAGGACAGGTATTGCTCCTTCTGGTTTCTGCTAAAGAAAGACCAAGAGAAACTTGCTGCTGTGAATCAAAACTTTTCATTCCACCATCTTAAAAAAAGAAACTCTTGGACTCCTTGAATTCTTTGAAGTTCTAAAATAATATTTAAAGTAAGTTTTTAATCTGTGAGAGGGTGGTTGTCTGGTTTTGGTTGGTTGGTTGGTTGGTTAGCTTGGTGTTTTGTTTTTCTTTTCTGAGCTACTCTAGCCACTGACAAAAGAACCAAAATGTTTCATTTTGGTCCAGGTGGAGCATTTTGAAGTGAAGCAGACCTTGTGTGCTCATGGATAACTTTCCATTTTCCTGATTTTCCTGAAGCTTCACGCGTCCTAGTCTTTTTTTTTCTCCCCCTCCATATTTCTGCTCTGGAAACAACTTCACAAACCCCAAAATTTATAATCTCCCATGAGTGAAACTTGCAGGGAAGGAAAGAACAAAACCCTCTAACAAACCACCCTCCAAGGCTTGCCTGCTCTTTCCCCTGCTCCAACAGCACCGCTGGAGCTCCCCATTGCAGCCGAGCTAACCAGAGTCAAACGAGTTAAAGACATTAATTTGTTCAATATGCAGCGCTTATCCTGGTGGGAAAATGTCCTCCCAGGAACCCAGTGAAACTGTCTGTATTATTATTCATAAAACAGGTGTAGTGTTAAGTGATCTGCCCCTCCTGACCCTCTCAGCAGACAGTGGGGTGAGATGCAGCTTTGGCTGTCCGCGTGACAGATTGCGACGCTGCCGGCTCGGGGAGGTTGCAGGGAGAGGAGGGCTGACAACAGAAAAGGAAGGAGGATGAAAATGAAACGTTTTGTTAAAGCTCCCACACGGGGACATGATTCATTTTCCAGTTTTTCACTGAGAGGAGGAAAAGGAGAATTTAAAAGAGCGGAGAAAAAGAGGGAAAACCCCAACACCACGAAAACGCTTTAATTTTTTCTTTTCCTCCTGAGAAAAACTCAGGGAGAATTTCAAAACCTGCGAAAAGCACTGACCAAGAAGATACTTTTTAAGTGAAAAGGCAGTTTTTTGGTTAAAAGAGAAGTGTTTAAATACAGAAAATACACAGCCTGCTCATTGTAAAGGTGTTGCTGGAATTTGAGATGCTGCACACAGGCTCTGCTGGGATGGTGCCACACCACACTGCTAGTTAGATGAAGCAGGAGGCCACCTCCAGCCTGGGCTGCTCAGGCTTCTCCCCTAAGAGATGTAAACTTCTAAGAGCTGGCCCCCAGCTGGCTGGGTTGGATTTCTCTTCTGATTGATGCTGATCTCAATCCACTGTTTGTAAACAAACCCAGGCCGCTGCCTGTGATATTTTGGAAGTGATGAATATGGTAACCAAAATGGGGCAGGAAGCCTCAAAGTGGCTGCTGGACACACTCACTCTTACCAGTCTGGAAGGGTGGTCTCTGGGTTCTGGGCCACAAGGTCTGCAGGCTGCAGTTTGAGCAGGGCTTTGTCCTGTTTCTCCAGATGACTACTGGGTTTTTGGAAAAAAGAATTAACACACAGCACAGCACAGACTCCCCCACCCTGTGTCTGGCAGGGCAGAGAGACCATGACTCTCCACGTGGCCTCTGTGAGTGAGACACCACTTGCTCATCTGAAAGTGCCACTAGCAAACCAGTGTCCTCTGCAGAGGAAACAAGGCATGGAGCAACCCAGCTCTGTCTGCAGTCACTGGGGACCTGAGGGTTGATGCAATCTCCTGGATTTGGTCCCAACCCTTGGATTCCTCATTCATACTGTAGACCTCTCTACAGGGGTGTTGTCCAAGAGCTGTGCCTCCCCAAGCCTTGCAAAGCATAGGAGTGAGTCTTTGGACACCCCAAGGAACAAATCCCATAGCAGCTGGCAATAACTCACTGCTGTGGTTATCCTTCTGTCAGTTGCTGCAGAAGGACAGCAGCTTGGCATGGCTGCAGCTTCCCCAGCCCTGGAAAAACGTAATTTTCATAAAATAGTAGAAATCACCACCATTGATACACCAAAGAAAGCTTCATCCAGTCACTGAAGCCCCTCATAGCCTCAGATCAAGCTCAGACAATTTTTCCTTTGCTCTGGGATTAGTAAGCAAGCCAGGCTCTGGGAATGACTGGTGCAAGGCCATTTTCTCTCTGCCACCATGCATGACATCTCATGAGCTTCCTGAGTTAGCAGCAGGTCCCCCCCACCATGGGCAGGCTTAGTTCTGGTGCCCAGGCCAAATGTGTCAAAGCATTTATTAATTCTGAGCTGCTCCCTCTGCAATGCTCTGTGGAGGGGGCTTCAAAAAATAATGGAGTTTTGGGTTCTGTAGCAGCTGCTTCAGTTTCTGCTGAGTCAAACAACAGCACTTCTGGATTGAGAATAAAAAAAATACATCTCAAACTGTAAAAGTTTGAGCTGGTTTATGTTCAGATTGACTCTGGGCTCCCTGATGGGTTGAGTGATTCAGGGGCACATCCTGAATGACTCTGAGACCTGACATGACTCTCAGACACCAAAAGTGTGAATCCAACTGAGTGCCACCAACACTGACCTTTTCCCAAGGACCTCTTGTCTGGATTGAGCCCTTTGATGGGACTGCCTTTCCCATCTCCCCTGAACTTCCTGAGATCCTCCCTTTGCTGCCTGGTTCCTCTGCTCCTCCCCTCTGTGTCCCTCTCCCAGCTCTCTGCTGTCCCATGGGAGGCTGGGCTCTCTTGGTGCCTCTTGGGGCACAGGGAGCAGGGGGAAGAAGGGGAGGCTCCCCAGAGCTGCTGCTGCTGGCAGTGGGAAGCAGAGTGTGTATCCTCTCTCAGGGATGATGGCAAGGTACATTGTAGTGGAAAGCATGGTAGAGAAGCCCTGATAAATCCCCAGGAGTTTATCAGTGTGAGTGACAAAGACCAACCTCTATCTAAGCAAAGCTGCCACTCCATTTTTCGCTCCTCTCTTCCTGTGCCCTCTGTGCAATCAACTCTACCTGAGACAGGGCAGGTCTGGTGGATTTCAGTGGTGAGAGGAGAGGATTTGATCACCCCAGGGCTATCTGACAGCCTGGTGGCTGTGGGCTGCTCTCTGGCTTGCCTCTGTGCCAGGCTGGCCAGCCCAGCTGGCTGTGCAGCTGCTGAAGGGGGTGGCAGCAGGACAGGGAGGTGTGCTCCTTGCATGGGGAGTGGCATCCAGGGACATCTCTGCTGCTGGACAAGGCTTTTTCTTCTGTGTCAAGCTGGCTTTGGGCATTTGAGGCACCTGGATGGTGCTGGCCCAGCAACTCCTGTCCCAAGGCAGGTGGCTTGTAGCCATCTTTTTCCTGGGTCTCCTGTATGCCTGCTTCTGGGGCCAGCCCTGCCTGCTCCTGGGGCCAGCCCTGCCTGCTCCTGGAGGTTTCTGCATCTGCTTGGCTGGGCAGAGTTCAGGTGATGCTGGAGGAGGGATCTGGCAGCTGCTGTGGCTGTGGCTACCTGGGAGCTGAGTGCTGCTGGTCCCCTTCCAGCAGTGAGCAGTGGGGACCTGCACAGAATGTGACAGCTGGGCAGCCCCAGCAGGGCTGGGGAAGATGTGCAGCCCCTCTGCCAACGTTGTGGCCTTGCTCATTCGGTTGGCAGCTTCTGTTTCGTGCACTTCTCCAGCACCACCCACTTTTTGCAACACCTGGCTGCCTGCAGACCCTACAGCTAGAAGGAAAAAGGCAGGACCTGCTTTTCCTCTGGTTTAATTATCTTTGGCTCCTGATGTTGCCCCTAGTTCAGCTCTGGGTGAGCTAATAATGGAAACTGCTCCTCAGAGGCTGTAGTGAGCTGCCTGAAATAGTCCCCCCATGTTTTGTAGGGCCACTGCCCATGTTGAAGTTGCACTTTGGGGGGTTTGGAGTGTATTTCTTGCATATTTTACTGGTTCACCTGGTGATCACCTTTTGCACGAGGCCAGGTGTGCTCCGGTACCTCTGACCTGTGTGGGAGCTGGTGGATGTGTAAATCATGAGCAGCAACACCCTGGTGTTCCACACTTGCCTCAGCCCCCAAACCTCATCTTCATAGACCAAGCTGGGAATGGTACACAAGGGCTTCAAGGTGAGACAGTCTCCAAACCCTCCCTGTATGGAGAAGAGGAGGAGGAAAACCATGGGGTGGCAACATCCAGGAAAGAATGACTTCCCTCCCAGCTGCTCCTGCATCTCTGAGCAGGGAAAATCAGGTGGGCGGGCTGAGTCTGCCAGCAAAGTGCCCTGCACAGGGACACAGTTTTTAGCACTGCTGGTGGATGGTATTCCCACCCCAAGGGGCTGCCACTCCCTGGCTGGGTGAGGAAAATCTGCCCTGCACAGCTCTGTGGGATGTACAGGGTGGGGAAGAGCAGCAGGCAGTGCTTGGAGCCCCTGGTCCTGCTGCAGTCAGTCCTTGCTGGGCTGGTGCCTTGGCAAGGTGGCTCCAGTGGATCTGGCTGCTCTGACACTTGGCTGTAACTGCTCAGAGACCTTCGGGAAAGCCAAAGACAAAGGTGTCAGAGCCCAGTGCCTCCCTGCTGCAGCCCAGCCCTCCTGGATGTGAGTGGTCAGAGCTGTTTGACACTGACCCGTGTGATAGCACCAAGGCTTTCCTGCCCGAACTCCCGGTGGAGTCACTGTGGGATGCAGTAGGGCTGTCCCAGGACCGTGCTTCCCTCTCCCGGGGGATTTTGGCAGGGCGGTGAGCTGCCTGTGCTAACCTGTGGCCTCTCTCCTTCCTCCGAATTCCCAGAGGACACGACCTCGGTCCCTGCATCGCCCACGTCATCTGGGTGTGGGGAGCACTCGGTGACGAGGATGCCCCACAGAGAGGCTGGGAGCGCATCTGCCCCTGGTGCCAAGGTCAGCGGTGAGCACAGGAGGTGAGGTCCCTAAAAGCCTCCCATCCTCCGCGATCCTACCGCGGCTCCCTCGCAGCTCTGCGGCCGGAGGCGGGGGACCCAGCCCTGCTCCGTGCCGGGGAAGCCGCGGATCCCCGTCCGGGCTGCTCCGGCAGCGGCAGGTACGCGGCCCCAGCCCCGCTCCGACCTGCGGGGCCGCGAAACTCCCCGAAAAACAGCGAAACCCCACAAACAGAAGGGAAGGGAGAGCCGGGAAGGACGGGAAAGCGCCGGGGCTGCGGGAAGGCTCCAAGTTTCATCTTCCCCGGCCGGGCGGGACCGTTCCTCCGCGGGTTTCCCCTCCCCGAAACCGATGCGGTTTGGCGGAGACGGAGCTCGGCTTCTCCGGGGCCGCTTCCCCCTGCGGCCCCGCGGAACCGGCGCCCGGAGCGCACCGAGCCCGGCTCGGCGCCAGGGATCACTGGAGACGAGCCCTCCGGGGCAGCTCTCCGGCTTTGGTGCTGGGATTTTTTGTTGTTGTTGTTGTTGGTTTTTTTGTTGTTGTTGTTATTTCTTTTTTGTTTTCCTTCTCCCAGCACTGATTTTCTTTTAACACTCCAGAGCAGCGGGAGCGAGGCGCCCGGGGCGATGCGCGGCGCGGGGGAGCGCATCCCCGCCGGGGACCGCCGCGGGCAGGGGACCGACTTTCCCCAAAAACTGCCGGCCTGGGCTCCTCCTGGAAGGGGGACTTGATTTCCAGCCGGTTTCATTACTGGGAGAGACGCTGTGGTGGGGCACCACCCTCTACCTTTTTTTTTTTTTTTTTGTCTTTCTTTCTTTTTTTTTTTTTTTCTTTCCTTCTTTTTGGCTTTCTAAGAAAAGAAGGAAAAAGAAGCCAGGGAGCGGAGCGGAGCCGGGGCGGCCAGGCCGAGCCGTGCACCCCGGAGCCGGGAAAGGCCGACGGCCCCTCGAGGCGTGGCGGGGCCAGTGCCTGCAGCCAGGCAGGAGAGCGGGGAGGAAACTTATTTCGAGTGGGGTGGAGAGGGGAGGGCAGGGGGTGGGGGTCGGGCAGGGAGGTATCAGCTCCAGGAAATGTGCCTTGGCAGCAGTCGGACGGGCGCTTCCCCGCAGGTTGGTGCGCTCCTCTCCGGAGCCGTCCAGGGAGCCGGGGCTCGCTGCGCACCCCGGGCAGCGCCGGCGGCGGGGACGCGGGGGGCTGCGCTACAGCGGGGCAGGCAGGAGCCGCCGCGGGACCCCCCAGGAGCCGCGGCTGCCGACGCCTCTCCCGCCGGCTCCTGGCAGGAAGGCACCGCCCGGGCCGCCCCAGGTAAGCGGCCGAGCCCCGCCGACGGCAGCCCCGCATCCTCCGGTCCCGCATCCTCCCGCCGCGGCTGCGGGGGCCCGGCTCCGGCGGCCTCCCCACGTCGGGGCCGCGGGGCTGGGGGGCTGCAGCGAGCCCGGCCGGGGCAGCGGCTGCGCGGCCGGAACGGGGGGCCCGAGGGGTTCTCCCGTTGGGAGGGAGGGAGAGAGGGAGGGAGGGAGGAGGGAGAGCGGCGCCGGCAGCGGGCGGGGAAGCCCCGGCCGGGGGCGGCGGGGCCGGCGGCCGGGCTGAGCGCGGTGTGTCCGGGCTGTGTTGGCAGGCGGGCGGCGCGGCCCCTCGCCCGGCCCGGCTCCCCACCATGCTGGACGGGCTGAAGATGGAGGAGAGTTTGCAGAGCGCCCTGGACCCCGCGACCCCCTTCTCCTCCTTGCTGGGTAAGTCGGGGCACCCCGCTTGCCCTCCTGGGGACCCCATAGGGCGGGGCACGGCCGGGCGGGCCCGAGCGATGGATGGGCACCGAGGGTTCGGGAGGCCCGGGGAGGCTTTCCCCGGCTCGGTGCTGCACGGCGCCGCTGCCTTCGCCCGGGCTGTGCCCCCGGCGCCCGCCTTCGCTGCCCCCGCTTCGTTCCGCGATCGCATTAAACGTGTGTCCCCCTTAACCCGCCTTGTAACGAAGGGCTATCCTTCGTATCGAGCAATAAATAATTCATTTTTTTCTTTTTATCTTCGTTTTAATATCGGTTTCAAACCGTCGCCCTCTGTCTGAGCTGCGGCTCCGCTGCCGCCTTTCCAAGAGGAACGAAATTGGGGGCGACGTGCCCCTCCCGGAGCTGCCCTAAGGCACAGGTCCCTCCTGGATCCCGCAGCAGCTCCCCGCACACCCCCGTCCCCCCGCGACCCACGAGCCTATGCGGGAGAAGCGAGACCCGCGGGACCCTCCGTCCGTCTGTCCGTCCCTCGCCCGGCCCGTCTCCCCGGCCGCCTTTCCCTCCGCCCACCCCAGCCCCCGGCTCCTTCCCCGCAGGCAGAGCCGCGACCCCCAAGTCGGTGTGCGAAGGGTGCCAGCGAGTGATTTTGGACCGGTTCTTGCTGCGCCTGAACGACAGCCTGTGGCATGAGCAGTGCGTCCAGTGCGCGTCCTGCAAGGAGCCCCTGCAGACCACCTGCTTCTACCGCGACAAGAAGCTCTACTGCAAGCTGGACTATGAGAAGTAAGTGTCGCTTGCCCCTCGGGGAGCCCCCCTCGCTCTGCTCTCAGCGCCCACAAAGCCCCAGTGCCCTGCAAAAGCTTGTGGTGGGGGAGACTGGTGTCCCGGTGCTGCTTTCCCGGTCACTTTCCCTGCCCCGTGTTTCCCCGGAGGGGTCAGCCCTTGCCGTGCTGTGCTTCTGCCCCGCGGTCTCGTTGCCCCCCGGTTCTCCCCTTTTCAGAGGTGTTTCGTTATGCTCAGGTTGTGCCCTGGGATTTGAGGATGTTTTGTTTGGAGCCTGGGAGACCCATGGTAGCCCCAGGTCTGCGCAGGGACGGGGACAAGCATTTTCTCCTGGCTTTATTTTCCTGTGGAGCATCTGCAGGAGGAAAGTTATATCCTCTCTGACCCGGTCGTGGACGAGGCTATTATCCTAATAACCTCACAGGCAGGGAAATGCTATTGCTCTCCCCCTGGTTGGTGGGGAAACTGAGGCACTCAGCAGGAACCAGGGAAGGCCCTGACGAATTTGGAGTGTTGACTGTCACGCAGAGGCTTTTCTGGGTCTGTGATAGTGAAGAAATTTGGGTTTTAAAGCCTCCCAGCCCTGACACTTTCCCCTTTGGAAGTGTGAGGTTAGGGGGAAAGACAATAAGAAAATAATTTTTCTTTTTTAAAAGAAAAACCATTCCAGTGGGAATGGGGAGAAGGCTGCTGAGTCTTTCCTCCCCTGCAGCTGCTTTCGTTTTTCCCTGCTCATCCTGCTCTTGCTGTCCTTTCCGGACCCTGCTGCCCGGCCGAGTTTTGGAGCTGTTAAATTTTTGTTGCCTCTGGGCTGGTTGTTTCTTGAGGAGGGTGTAGGTGGGGGGCCACATCCCTTGCTATGGTGATAGCACGGCTGTCCAAGCCCTGAAATTTAATTCCGTTTTTTATAGCAGAAATCAGTGATCGCTGATGCTCTCATCCCTGGCCTTCGCCGAGCTGGTGAGCGTGCCGGGGTCTAGCCCAGCTCCAGGCCTTCTTAAAGTTGGGGTTTTGGGATTTTTTGGGTGTTTTGGGTTTTTTTTTCATCCTTTAAATCCCGTATTGTGGGTCTGAGTTTAATCACTATGGATACAAGGCAAATTGAAAGCAGAATTTGTGCGCGTGACCTTGTTTTCAAATGTTTACGAAAGAGCGGAAGAATTAGCTGCTGTGAGAGTGGAAAGGAGAGAGCTGCGCCACGGCGTGGGTTTTTGTAGGCAAAAAAATTGTTGAGATTGGGTGTGCTGCTTGTTTGTCTGTAGAAATTTGGCTACTGGCTCCCATACATTTCCACCACGGTTCATTCTTCATTTTCTGCTTTATCTGTATTTTTGTTTGGACCATCAAGGGGAAATTGGGGTTACTGTCACCCAGAAATGCCTTTCCAGCTTGCAGCACATGTGGATTTTACTCTTGACTGCAGCTTGTGAGCTCTTGAAGTGGCTCCAACCTGAAACCCTCCTCTGATGTCTGTTGGCCGCGAAAGAAATCAGTGCCGCAGTTGGCTTCTTGCTGTGCCCATCTATCTCACTGTTGGGATGGACAAGGATGATTGCGGGAAAAAAATGTCACTAATTTTTCCTGAGGTCCAGTAACAGCACCATTTTTTCTGGTTATTTCCCAGCTGTGTTTGGGTTGGTGACTTTTGCCCAAGCCGGGAGGCTGAGGCTCTGTGACGGGCGGTTTCCCGAGGTGTGATGGTTTTAACCCTAAGTCGCTGCTGGCCTCTTCCCCTCCTGCCTCTGCCTGCTTCTTGACATTGTTTAATTGTCCCCTTGCATTTAATATTAATTATTTTAGCATGGGGGTGAAGGTTTGTGTCCCTTCTCCTTTCATCCACCCCGCAGGACTCTGCTGTGCCGCTGGTGCGACTCCTTACCTGGTGACGGCAAGGATGCAGAGCAGACTCCCAAAGAACTGCTCCCTTTGGGCTCTGCTGAGCTTTATATAACACTCCTTATTTACCAAAAATCCTTCTTTCTTTTCCCAAATGCCCGTCCTGCCTTTGGACTGAGCATTTTGCTGGGTGTAGAAGCACCGTGCCTGCCTTGGCCGCGGTGCCAGCGCCGATAGCAGGGATTTGCGAGTGAAGCGCGCGGAGCAAGAGCCGCTGCTCTCAGACTGAGCTCATTATCTCGAGCTGGTTAATTATCACAAGTGACTGACACTCCTTGCAGTGGAAAGCGGCCGATCCTCCCGGTGGCAGTGGCGTAGCCGGGCTCCCGAGGCCTCTCCGGGTGGGAGGGCTGCGTGTGGAATGCTGGGGGTGTCAGGGAAGCGGCCGGGATCCAACCTGCCACGGTCACGGCGTCCGTGTTCTGTGGTTGTGTTTGGTTGTGGTTTTTTAAATTTTTTTTGAAATTGAAAGAAGGGATTTCTCTTCCAGATGGTGAACGTTGGGGTGTTTTCCCAGGGATGAGTAGGTGTAGAATTTTCCAGCACGTCTCTGTGCTCTCTGTTTGAGCTCTGTTTGTGGCAAGGCCGCAGAGGGTTAATGAAGGGAGCGCGAGACGGCAGCTATGCCTTCAGTTATAAATACACCCATGGAAAGTGTTACGGACGGGTTTAAGCGAGCATCTGACTCGCTGGACTCTAGAAATCAAGGAGCAATTTGTTAAAACACATGTTTTACATTTCTTTGTCTTTCACAAAGAGGAAGAACTTGGGACAGGACTTGAAAAGGGATGGATTAAAGGCCGAGGGTGCCAGGTCAGGTCTTGGCATTTCTTTGGGGTGCCATGACTCGGGGGCCAGGGGTGGTTTGGATGGTGATGCTGTGTGGGAACTTGGGGATCACTCTTGGAGCAGTTTCCCCAGCACTGATGGAGAGGGCTCCTGGAGAGGGACGGCTCAAGCCTGTGCCCCTGGGACGGCGTCTATTTGGAGCAGAGGACGCTCGTTACAGAACATCCCGAATCCCGCGGCAGCCCCCGGCGCTTGTCCAAACCTGATAAGTCTCAACTATGACAAGGTTCAGTCTTCGCCCTGGCCGGCTCCCCGGCTGCAAAGTGGCCCTGGGGACTTGCCCCGGCTGTGGGGCCCCTGTGGTGGTGGTCAGGGGCTGGGTTTTTGCAGCGGCATATTTGGGGGGGCAACACCAAACCCGGCCATAAACAGGGAGGAGCGCTGGGAGCGATGGGAAGAGTAAGGCTGCTCTGGAGCCTTAAAATCTGCACGGGGACAGGAATCGTCGAGCCCCCTCTTGCCTAGTGGTGTTTCACACAGTAGGTTTGCACTGGCCAAGCAGAGCCAGGGCTGCAGGGAGGGCCTGGAGGCACGGGAAGATCCCCACGGCAGGTTCTGGGGGCCGCTGACAGCGGTGCGGTCATGACGGGGGGCGCAGCTGGGCAGCGTGGCGACGGCGGGACGGCTTGGCACGTCCCCAGCCACGGCGCAGAGCCCCGGCCCCAGCCCCGGCTGGCAGGAGCAGATGGCCAGCACATCTCGGAGCAGGCCTGGCATGTGGGCGCCGGCAGTGGAGGGGCGGCTGCAGCCCCCGAGCCGCCGTGCCGGGCTCCCCGGCCGAGGCAGGCAGTTGTGTGATGCTCGCCCTGTCTTCGCACGGCTTGATGGCTCTGTGCCGGTGCCAGCTTCCACGCGGGGCTCTCCTCGCCTGCCTCCAAAATCCCGGAGTCACGGGGCTTGTGTGGGTGCTGCCACCTCCTCCTCTGTGAGTTAAAATCTGGAGTTGTGTCCGGCTGCAAAGGGATAAAAATAAAAATCCTTCCACCCTCCCGGTGTGTGCACGAGTGCGAAGGAACTCGTCGGCGTTGGGTTTTCAAATCACACCTGGCATCTTTGTGTGGGGGATGAGCCTGAGTCCTCAGCAGTGTGGTCCTGCCAGGCTGTGGATGGATCTGCAGGCTTGGGGGAGCCTGCTCTGGCCTGCTGGAGGCTCCTCTGGCAGCTGCTGGGGCAGAGGAGGCAGGGGGAAGAGGTTTATCTGGCTCAACATGGGTCATGGAATTGTGCAATTACCTGGCGCTGCTTCCCCAGCCCGGAAGGGCTGTGAGGGGAATAATCCCAGATGGATCGAATGGAGGCAGTGCTGGACACTTCAGCACAGCCCGGTCCCACCAGCTGGAGAGTTCCTGTGGTGTGGTGGGTTTGTCCTGGTGGTTTGCAGTCTCTCACCTTGCCTTCTCTTGCTTGGAGAAGTGGGAATTTCTGTGCTTTTTGTGGCTGATGGGAGAGAAGTGCCCCTCCAGAGAGCCACAGGTCAGCCCAGCTGCAGTCCGGCATGTTCTCTGGAGGCCCGTTTCCCTTCTTGTAGGGCATCCTGTGGAGAGGATGAGGCTGACTTGGGTTTCTCCAGCTGGCCAGGCTCTGGGAGCAGTCAGGCTGGCCTGCATGGGGTAGCAGAGCACACACAACATCCCTCTTGGTGATTTCTCTTTCCCCACCTCTCAATCTTTCCCTCTAGTGCTTCCCATGCTTCTTGCCTGCTTTCCATCCCCACCCAGCACCTCATCTCCAGTAGCAAACACCTCTCAGTCCTCACCCCGAGCTCCAGGAGGAACAGTGCTCGCTCCTTGTGGGCTGGGAGGAGCGTGGCTGTGGGGCAGCCGAATCCCCACCAGGGACACCATGGTTGGCACTGCGGGGCTGGGACCAGGCACTGCCTCTTTTGGTTTTTGTTATTAAGTCAATTTTTTGTGCAGGGGGTGGGAAGACAGGAGGGTGTTACAGAGGCCGCTGTGGGATCCGTGCTGGAAATTCCAGGCAAGCAAAATAGGCCTTGCCTCCATCTCCACCAAGCCCTGTCCTCTCACTCGTGGGGCTCCCCCTTTCCAGAGGGAATGAAGGAGAGATTTGGCATCTTGCCCCTTCTCTCAGCCCTTAATTACATTTGTCTTACAATTCACGTTTCATAGAAAGGCCTGGAAGTGAGTGAGGTTTGGCACATTTGGAGCTGGGCAGTCGAACAGACTTGTCAGCTCTCCCTCCGTGTGGGGACAGGGGTGGCTTTGGGGCCACCCCATTGGCAGCAGGATCCTGGAGACTGCAGGTCAGTACCATCAGAGTCACAACCTGAACATCCCTGAGACTCCTTATGGTTTCTGCCATCTTATTTTGGACATACCATGATTTTTTTTAACCTTTTTTTTCCCCACTCTACGAGCTGCCTAGCCCCCAATGTGGCTCTTAAAGCTGTGGGAATCGCTTCAGGTTTTTGCAGTCCTGACAAAGGCACCAAAAAGAATCAGCTGGGGAAGAAAGAGGGGTTTGTTTGGTTTTGATGAGAATTTTGTCCCCACCAGCTGGAGAGACAGCTGGGGTCCTCTCCTGCCCCAGCTCGCCAGCCCTCGCCTCGCCGGCTCCTCACCTGCTCGCAGCCGCCAGGCGCAGGGAGGGCTCTGCTGAGATGGGAATTTCAGAGAGCCCCCACTTGGGCTTGTGCTTCCTGGGGGAGCCCTCCAGCAGGCTCTGAACCTGCTGCTGTGGCAGGGCCAGCAGATTTGGGAGTGGGTGGCAGTGCTGGGTGTGAGCTGTGCCCAGCGTGCGGGCAGGATTTGCCGCGTGTGCTGCGGGGACACTGATCTCTGCTGCCTGTCCCCAACCCTGCTGGCAGCAGTGGGGTGGCCTCAGCGTGCCCAAACCCACTGCACTTTCTGATTCTGATGCTGCACGCTCGCCCCAGGGTGAGACAAGGGGGACCCCAAAGGCCCCTCTGCCTTGGAGCAGGAGAAAAGGGAATTTGGGGTCTGGGGCTGATCTCCTGCTCACAAGGGTGCAGGTCCTGCTCCTGGCTGGGGAGGGGGAAAATCCAAACCCAGCAGTTTGGATCTGGATTCACAGTTCCCCACTTCTGGTGAACCTTGTGGTGGGCAGCCAAGGGGGTACTCAGCTCTCAGTGCTGGAGCATGTCTGAGGGAGGTGGGAATGAGAATTGTCCTGGGTATTTTTCTTCTCAAGATGTTCTTTGTCTCTTTGTGCTCTCTTGTCTCTGGCTCGTGCCCTCTGCAGATGCAAACACGAAGCAGGGATGGGGCCTGGGCTGGAGGACTGTGCCTTTACCTGCAATTCAATCAAGCACCTCCTCTGTAGCAGGAGTGAGGAAGGTATTTAAAGGAGGGAGAAAATACGTGGATTTTACTAAGCAAAAATACTGGGGTCAAGCCAGCTTTTTTTTTTTTTTTTACATAAATGTGTTTTCATGAGAAATTTTAATTTCTATGTATTTGAGATTTCAGAAGGGGAAAGGTGAGGGGGGCTAGCAGTGCTCTCTGTCATGGCAAACCCTATGACAACCCCTAGTTTTGTTCCTCAATACTTTTATCCTGGTTGGAGTCCTGCTTCCTGGCAGAAAGAATCCAGCTGGTCTGTGGTTATCTTCTCCTGGGGTTGTTGGCCCTCAGGGGCGAAGGATGCACCAGTGTTGTCTTACATGTCTCTGTGAAACCAGCAGGCATCTCATTGCAGCTCTGTTTGAGGTTTGCTGTTTGTTTTTGTAGGTTTTTTTTTTTTTTTAAGATGGTCAAACCTTGGTTGCCCAGGAGAGGGGTTCTGTAATTCCTGGCTTCCCACCTCAAATATTTACGGACAGCCAGATGCCAAAGCTTTTGCAAAAGGCGTGGGGCAGGCTGAGCTGTGCCGTACTGGGGCTGTGCAGGGCACAGTCTTGGGCTGATGGCACCCCAGTCCCCTTTATCTGGGGAGTTTTCTGTCTGGTGTCTCTGTCTTCTTGCTTATCTGGGATTTTTCTGGGGTCTTATTAACAAAAGCTTGTTAGGGATCCTTCAGGTGTTCCACATTTTGTAGGCTGGCTGGCTGAAAATGGGAGTTTCTCCCACAAATGTTGGAGTTTTCAGGAGGGTGGCGTGTGAGTTTCTGAGTGCAGGAGTGAACTCACGTTGTGTTCAGTGCAAATAATTTATTTTCTCCTGCTGCACTGTATTACTGTTTTCAGTAGAGTGTTTCAAGTGACCATGAATATGATCCTGTTTATTGGGGTCAGGTCTTCTGCACTAGTGCCTGGTCTGGGTACGATGGCCCACGGTTGCACACAAGAGAAAGAACTGAGAGTTGGCTCTGTCACCCATGAAATGGAGCTGGAAATACCAATCTAGCTTAAAAATGCTTCTTTCATCATCATAAGTGCTTTCAGCATCTTGCTGGGTGGATTTGAACACCGGATATGAGTCCCCGTGTCTCTCCAGATCTGCCTGACTTTTATGTCACGCTCTCCTTTGTGTTTTCCACCTTGGAGCACAGGTGAGCCTGAGTTTGTGTTGCAGCTCCTCCCAGGCACAGACTGGCATGATTAAGGTACAGATTGACAGGAGAAGGCACAGATCATTAGGAGAGCCCCTCTCCTCTGTATGCCAGCAGGCAGCAGTGCCAGAGGGTCTCTGTGGCTCCATGGATGAGTGGCTCTCCCTGCACGGAGACATCCCACTCTTCCTCGGGGCCAGCGCCTGCAAGGGCAGAGGGTCCTGGAGGAGGCTTCCTCTGCCAGCCCTTGTGCTTTGTGAGCATTGATCCTCCCGAGCTGTTTCTGTGTCACTGCTGTCCCTACATTGTCTCTCTCTGCTCCCCACCCCTCTCCTTCCCTCGTGGGTTTCTTTCCCTAACGCTGTCCTTGACAGCGGAACAAATCCCTTTTCACGGGACCATCGCTCCCCGGCCCGCTGCCCCCCGCCCCTGCCGGGCAAAATCCCCCTCCCCTGTTCCTTTGGAATGACAACCAGCATCCCAGTGGGGTGGAGAGCCCCTGAAATCCCTCTGGGCAAGGTTCCCTGCCCTGTAAGGGAGCAAAGTGGGGTCTTAAAAGCAGAAGAGGCGAGGGCGATTCCTGGAGAATCCATTGTTTGGATGCAATTGATCTCTTTGGGAGGTGCATCCTCTCCTCTGATGTTGTGCTTCAGAGATCCTTGCATGGACCTGGAGCCTGTGTGTCCAAGGACTCCTTCCTTCCTGCCTGGGGCCAGTGGGGCCATGCTATAAGTTGATTTTGCGCTGCATTGCCCAAGGTGGCTGAGCAGGAAGAGGATGGTGGGAATTTTCTCTTTGCTACTGAAAGCTCAGGGAAGCTTTTGGCTGGAAAAATTTGGAAAGGAGAGAGAAACAGGTTGAGGGACCTGGAGGCAGTTTTCAGCTGCAGCAGCTTCTTTTATTTGTAAGAGGCAGTGTTGTCATTTCTTGCCTCCAACCCCTGCCATTGTAAAATCACAGGGATGCTTTTGTTGGCAAAATTTCTGCTTGGAATTTGCTGGCCCTGCTAAGCCTTTAATTCTGGAAAACTGCATCTTAGCTATGAAAAGGGTTATTAACCCCTGCAGTGATTTATCTAAATGGGAGGAGGGCAATGTCCCTTGTTTGCAGTGGTCTCCACAGGGGTGATTGAGATGAATAAATTCATGGGTGCTGCTAGTGGAGGTGGGAGTTTGTTGAGGAACAACGCCAAAACTCCTGCTTGATGATTTCTCTGTTGAGCCTGGGTTAGAACTGCCCTCCAGCCTGCTTCTGGGGCACCTTTTCTGGGCATCTTTTCCCTTTCTGGTCTTGGAGATTCAACAGGAGAGGAGGGAATGCCAGCTGTGCTCTGCTGTCAGGTGTGTAGGACCCCAGCCCTGTGCTGGGTGCTGAGGAGGGGATGACAGCCTCCTTTCCCTTTACACACCATGTTCTCTGGGTTCCTGCAAGGGCTGAGGGTGATGGAGAGGCTCACACAGGATTCAGCCAAGCCAAGATCAGAACTGCCCCATGGAAATGCAGAACTCCAGGTTTTGGCAGCAGGGAGAGCAAGATGTTGCTCACCTGAACGGTGTCCTTGAACCCAGCCATCCTCTTGGCTTGGGTGTTTGTGGACTCTGGAGTGGTGGGAGGGCTCAGGCTTTTTCTGGAGTCTCACCTGTGCCAGAGGGGTGACCAGCTGGGTTGGTGATGGGGAGGGAGCTGAAATCCTGGATGATTTATATCCTGGCATCTCCTCTGCCCAGCAGCTCACAGGAGTGATATTGAGCAGATCCTTTTAAATGGTGCTGTGGGTGTGGGAGCTTGGTTAGGAATTCATTGTCTGCAACTTCTTGATGCCTGCTCAGGTGGGTGCTGCTCCTTCCCTCTGCACCCATCATTATGAGAGGCTGAGAGAGCAGCCTCAGTGGACTGGTGTAAAAGTTTAATGAAGCTTAAAGCCTTGGAGGTCAGGCTCTTGAGTCTGAGCTTGTTTCAGCTCTGGATCTGGGAAGGAGGCTGAAGCAGAAAGGAGGAGAGGCTTCCTGCATGCATTACCTCAAGGACATTCAACCCCACGTTGATGGGAGAAGCTGTTGTGGAGATGGATTAGGAGAAAGTGATGAAAGAAGACACCAGAGATGGGTGAGGGTGGGTGGAGGGCCCGTGTGGTGAGTGTAGCTCCGTGTGAGGTGTTTATCCCTGGCAGTGGGAAAGCTGCCCATGACATGGACAAAGTTTTTCTGGCCCTTGCCAAAATGCCCTGTGCAGCCCCAAACCCAGGAGGTGCAGGTGCTGGCATGCAGCAGGCCCTGGGTGGCTCAGCCAGCTCCTGTGGGAGACGCTCCAGGCTGGGGAGGGTTGTTGGGATGTGGGACACAGCGAGTTCTGTGGCATTGTTTTGTTTCTCCATGGCCAGCCAGGTTCAGAGGCACTGATGCAGGAGGAGGTGAAGTGATGAATCTGGCTGCTAAACCAGAGCCCCAAATCCCAGCTCTGCTGGGATGGCCCATCCCCATCCTCCAGAGGAAGTGCAGTTTCCCGGCCAATAATGTCTTTATGCTATTTCCAACCACATAACAAAACATCCCAGGAACTCCCTGAATCCTTGGCTTTTAAAGTGAGTATACCCCCACCTTGAACTGATTTATTTTTGCCTGTTTTGGCACTTCTGTGTCCAAGCATCAGCCATGATCCTTCCCTCCCCAGCCTGATGGCTGCAGAGCAGCACTCTCAGGCTCATTTTGGGGTGATGCTTTGCAGGTCTCCTTCGTCAGCCAAGGACGTGTATCAGGCACATTGTGGGTGAGAGGTGCTGATGAAACAACACCCAAATCTCTGCCTTTCCCTTCAGTTCCCTTGTGCCAGAAAAGTGCAGCAAAAGTCAACCAACGACGCATCTTGCCGAAGCTGCATTTTTTTTTTTCCATGAGGATTAGTGGTTCAAGAGCGGGGATTTTCAAACTGACAAGCCCTTGGCAGAGAAATAATTACAGGCTTTTTTATCCTTTGTATTTCCTAAGTAGTTCTAAATAACTTTTTCCCTTGAGGCATTTTTTTAAGTCTAAAATACGGGGGGAAAAATGTGAAATTTCCTTAGTGTCCTTGAAAATATGCAAGATGTTTGTGGAGGCTGTTTAAGTTTCAGCTATAAGGTTTTCTGCGTGAGTTTTTCGCTTTAACCACGTCCAATCAACCAAAGTTTCTTGGCTTGTGATGCTTCAGAAATGGATCTTAGGAATTGGAGATGGAGGGAGATAGATGTGATCACTTCTTGGCCATCTCAGGAATGCGAGTTTTGCCTCTCCAGTGTATTCCCCAGGGTTTCCTACCCCACTCCTTGCTGGAAGAGGAGATTTCTGGGGCTGCTGGAGAGGGTTTTCCTTGTCAATGTCTATTATTTGATTCCCCCAAGGTGCTGTGTGTCCCTCTGGGGAGCCATGGCCATCCCCCTTTCCTCAGCATCCTGCAGCATTTCCAGGGGCTCACCCATCCCTGTTCTCTGCTGGCTCCTCTCCTTGCCTGTACCTCCATCCTGAATGCTTTGCCCACTCTTTTTAATTTAAAAAACAGAGAGAGTGATGTGAAAAATTCCTCCTGGGGGCAGCTGGGGGCAGCTCCAAGACACAGATGAGCTTATGCCTTTTATCCCTGGGAAAATCCACCTCCTGTGAGTTTCCATGGAAGCCCTTAGCATGGTACCATAATTTTCTGAGCATCCCTGTGCTGCACCATGTTTTGCCATGCCTGGAGCTCTTTTTACCCCTGCTCTTTTGCCCCTCTTGGAAGAGCCCTCTGGAGGGTGCTGTCCCTAATCCCAGCTGTTCCATGCCTGACCAGGTATCCATTCTTCCCCAATACTAAGCCCTGCTTGTGATGCAAGGGGGGATCTGGGAGGACTCCCTGTTGTTTGCAATATCACAGGGCAGTGCTGGGGCTGCCTTATTGCCTCTGCTGTCAGGGCAGTGCCTGGCTGCTCCCCTGGGATTGCTGCTGCAATATTCCTGCCGTGGGCAGGCTGCTGTTAATAACAGCATTGCTCTACCTTGGCTTTATTAAGTGAGGGAAGGCTCCTTTCCTTCCACCCCAGGCACGGCAGGGTCTGGCCTTTGGGGTGAGAGGGAAGGAGGTGGCAGAGGAGAGGGGGGAGCGTTTGAAGCAATTAGAGATGCTTGCTGCAGAGTGGGGAACTGCCAAGAAGGGGGTGAGGACCCTCTGCAAAACCCCCCTGTGGGCTCTGCCTGACCCACCCCACTGCTCCCAGCCCTTCACCTCCCTTGGGGCTGGGGTGTTCAGAGAGTGGGGTGGTGAATGCCTTGCTTTCCCTGACCCCCCTTCTGCTGAAGACCCTTTTAGGGTACTTAAATTCGGGTTGAGCTGGTGAGGAAGCCACAAGGTAACCCCAGGGCTCACAAAACCCCTTGTGCCCTGCAGATATGGCAGGTGGCTCTGCAGGGGAGTCCGTGGTGCCAGGAGAGGATCTGCCTGTCCTGTCTCTCTGCTGCCTCAGCCACCATTTGTCAGGGGAAGGGTTTTTTGGGTTTTTTTCTCAGCTTCCCCTGTCCAGACACTGCGAATCCCACTAAAACTTTTGACTGGAGCAGGGATTACGTGCTCGGGTTTCAGCCCTTGTCTGCAAGTGGTGTAAACTTTCTGCTGGAGCTCAAGTGACATTTTGTGGGAGATAGGAGAGTATTAAGTGTTGGTCCTTGCAGATAAAAATAGCCACTGGCCCAATGACATTTTCTGTCATCTCATCTTTGCTGCATTGCCTCCACACTGGTGCTTCCAACCTGGGCTGGGCTTTTCTCCTCATCAGCTGCTGGGACACCCTGAGCATCCTCACCTGGCCAGGACAGGGGTGGGCACTGGCTGCAGGGCTGAGGCCACACTCAGACAGGAGCAGCAGCTCCTGGTTGTGTGTTCCTGAGAGCTGGAAGGAAACACCAAACCCAGGATACCTCTTCCCTTGGAATCATGAGTCCACGCTGCTCATTGCTGCAAACCTCAGTGCTCGGGTGGGAGCTCCCCTGCTTCAGGAGTCCCCATGTGCTCACACGTGGCTGCCTGAGTGTTTTTGCCGTTGCTGTGTTGCCGGGCTGATGTTTTTGTGCCGAGGTTCCAGCCGGGGCTGGCTGGGGGCCCTGCAGCAGCATCGGCAGCGCTGCCTCTGGCTGCTCCAGCACTGCGGGGCCGGGGCCGGCAATGGGAGAGGAGGAGGAGGAGGAGGAGGAGGAGGGAGTGGCAGGGTCTGGCTTGCTGCTGAGCTGTGACCAGATCTGCTGCTGGGAGAGGCTCTCTCACCCTGCTGGCCTGCACCCTCTTTGGAGCAGCATCCATGTGCTCCATCTCCAAAACCAGCTCTGGGAGAGCCCGTGTGTGGCTGGGAGGATGGCAGCAGGGACAAGGTCTCCTCCCCCTCTTGAGCCTCTCCTCCTCATGGCTGGGCCAGCAAGTCCCCTGGTATTGGACTGGGCATCTTTTGAGGGTGCTTTCATTCCATCTGCTTGTTGTTCTGAGTGAGGATGCACTCATCATTCACCCCAAGGATCACTTCACGGGGAAGAGCTGCGCAGTCAGGCTGGCTTCAGTGGAAACTTTTAATTGCAGCCCTTAAATACCTGCAACAAGTGAAAGCATTTGGGAGCAACATCATCTCCACATTCCCCTTGCTCCCTGGTTCAAGGCCCACCTGCTCCTGGGGGTTTCATCATCCTGCCTGGTGTCCTCCATCAGCTGGAGCATCTCTCCCTGCAGGAGGAAGGAGCAAGGTCCTCCCTGTGTGTCTGGAGCCAAACCAATGCAGTGGCACTTGGCCACTTACAGTAGTGGGCGATTGCTGAGCCCCTGCCAGGAATTCTTCAGTGGGATTGGGAAGGCTGTGGGGTGTTAAATTTGTCCTGCAGTGTGTAGCCCCTGAGCAGAGCCCGCTGTGTTTTGTAACGGGTCATACGATGCCGGCGGCAGCGCCTCAAGGTCAGGGCTGAGCTTGGGGCCGCAGGGGCAGCTCCTGGCTGCAGCCCTTGCTGCCTTCTGTGCCTCTCCTGGGCTCAGCTCCCTCCTGGAGCTCCTCTGTCCCCTCAGGAGCTCAGGCTTGGAGCTGGAGGCTGTTTTCTCCCTCATCTGGTGGGGCTGCAGCTCTTGCTGCCTTCTGTGCCCCTCACCAGGCTCTGCTCTCTTCTGGGGCAAAGCCTCCAGCACCTTGGGAGCTCAGGATGTTTTCTCCCACATGGAGAGGCTGCAGCCCACATCTCAGGATGTCTCCTTGCAGGGTGTGATCCTGGGATACAAACCCTGCCCATAACTCGTGTGCCCCCCACACGCTGTCCCCACACCTGCAAACCCTCGGCCAGAGCTTGGGCAGGTGCAGCTCTGTTCCCTGAGAGTTCTGCAGCATCATGCCAAGGACAGGACCTGCCAGGGCACTTACAGACAATATTCCCTCGTTCTCCTTGCCTTAAAAAATTTCCCAGTAAGGAATTTCTCCTGTATCCCTGCAGCTGAGGGAACTGCTGAGAAGAGAAGGGTCTGGCAGAGGTGAGGAGTGCAGGGTCTGTGTCATGATGAATAATCAGTGATGCTCCTGCCTGCCCTGCCCCATGGCTTTCAACCCCCCTCAGGAAAAGCACATCCATCCCAATAGGAGGAGCCTCCCATGGTAAATATAAATATAAATATAAATATAAATATAAATGTAAATGTAAATGTAAATGTAAATAGAAATAGAAATAGAAATAGAAATAGAAATAGAAATAGAAATAGATGTTTGAGGCCCATCATTCCCATATCAAAGAATTAGAAGGGACTGTTAGGACAGGCTGTTAAATAAGAATTAAAGGTTTCAAATATTAATGGGCAATTGGCCCTCACCAGTTCTCTTGCTACACAAATGTTTCATTTATGATTTGGACCCAGGCTGGGATGTGCTGAGAGATGCTCAGGCTGCAGCCTGCACACGGGGGTTAACGTGGTGCTCTCTCCTGCCAGAAAATAATAAAAGCCAGGGACTGTCTAGGGATTGTGCATGAAGGATTAGGAAGAGGATATGCATGGGCCTGTCTGCAGCTGGTTGAAGTCTAGTGCAGAGGGGTGAGCCTGGAAATCATTGTTTTGTGATGGCTGTGAGGGGGCCAGCATGGAAAGGGATGGCTCCTAAAACCTGGGGGTCTCCACAGCCGGCTGATGTTTTTAGTGGGAGGCAGGGAATGGATCCTCTGTCCCTGAGACACGTCTGTGCTGCTCAGGAGGGAGGAAGCACCGTGGTGTGCTTGTCTCTGTCTCTGCTTTCCAGGTGTTGCAGTTGTTCAGCGAGAGTGGAGGATGCTGAGCTCAAGGGATGGTGCTTTTGGTGTCAGTGGAACGTGCTGGACTCTGGGGAGCAGGGTTTGGGGGTTTTCTGTGTGTGAGAGGAACTTGCTGGGCTCTGGGGAGCAGAGTTTGGGGATTTTCTGTGTGTGAATGGAGCTTGCTGGGATCTGGGGAGCAGGGTTTGGGGGTTTTCTGTGTGTGAGTGGAGCTTGCTGGGCTCTGGGGAGCAGGGTTTGGGGGTTTTCTGTGTGTGAGTGGAACGTGCTGGACTCTGGGGAGCAGAGTTTGGGGGTTTTCTGTGTGTGAATGGAGCTTGCTGGGATCTGGGGAGCAGGGTTTGGGGGTTTTTGTGTGTGAATGGAGCTTGCTGGGATCTGGGGAGCAGGGTTTTGGTGTAAGTGGATGATGCTGGGCTCCAGGGACTGGGTTTTCAGTGTGATCAGAGAATGCTGGGCTCTGGGGAGCAGGTTTTTTTTGGTGTGAATAGACTTTGTTGGACTCCAGGGAGGGGGATTTTGGTGTGAGCAAAGGATGCTGAGCTCCAGGAAGACCAAAGTTTTCCACCTTGCTATCAGATCCATGTATTCTCCTGGAATCCTGGCTTCATCCACAGCATTTCCTGTGACCTTTTGGCTTTTGAAGCTGCAAGTCCCAAAGTGAGGGAGTTGAATGAAGTCCTTGCCTAGAGAGGAAGAAGCCAGAAGATGCTGGGGTCTCGTGTTTGTTTGACTTTGATGCTGTTCCCTGAAATGATCCCCTGAGCTGGCTCAGGAAGCTGGAGCCACAGCTCCTCAGCTTGGAGGGAGCATGAAGATTTCCCAGGAAGATTTCCCATCAGGTTTCTTTCTTTCTTTCTTCTTCATTTCTTCATGAAGATTTCCCAGCAACAGGTGTCCACCATTAAGGATTTACCTCTGCAACCACCACGCTCCTGGAAGGTGCCTGCTGAGATGGAGGCATCAGAATCCCCCAGGGCAAGTCAGGCCTTTATGGCCCTCACCCAAGACAAGCACTGGTTGCTTTTGTGGCAACTATTAATTGCTTCCTGAATTTAAAAAGCATAAGCAAACTCTCTTGCTGGGGAACGAGTTACCTGGCATGAAAATGCTTTGCCATTAATGCCTGGCTGACCCTGACGATGATGTGAGGACCAGAATAGCTTTCAAAGAATTTACCAGAAACCATTTTCAGGGGAGGTTGTGTGTTGTAAATTCTGAAGTAATGGGATGGAGGGAATCAGGTTAGATCATAGTTTGCAGAAACCAGGCACGGTTCCCCACCGAGGGCCTTGAGCTCATCAGAGCAGCGTGGTGAGGGGAGGCCCCCACGTGTCCTCAGCCACTGAGGAGGGAGTTTACAGCCTGGAAAATGAGATTATCTGAGGGTTTGTTTCACATGTGACACTGGGGAGAAAAATGGGGTGTGTTGTAAAGCCACAGGGGTTCCTGGAGGAGCAGCCCAGGATGGGGCTGGTGGTGCTGGGTCGAGGGTGCCTGAGGCTGCCAGCACCCATTGCAGCAGCACTGGCGTGCCTTGCAGCCCTTTGTGAGAGAGTCTTGGGGGGTCCTGTGCCTCTGCTGAGCTCAGCCCAGCTCAGGGGGCTGCTTCACAAAGATATTTAACTGTTAGAGCGAGGGAGACAGTGCCTCTCTGGTGTATAATGCACCTCTCCTCTCCTGCCATGAGCTGTCCTGGAGCTGTTTGCAGGTCTCTGGGGGGCCCCAGCCCCTCCTTGCCAGCTCCCCAGCCCAGGATGGGGCTGCTGAGCTATTTCACAGGGAGCTGCTGGCACGTGGGGCTGTTTGCTGCCTCCCCCTCCCAGCAAGGCCTTTCATTTCCTTGCTCCCTCCTCTGCTTTACTCTTCCCCACCGGAGGGATGGGGCCGGGCCAGCTTTAGGGATGCCGATGGTTTGGGGGTTTTTTTTAGCTCTGCAAACAGTGTTAAACGGCTCTCGTTTGAAAGGGCAGGTGTGGGAAAGGAGCTGTTTTGCCTGCAGCAAAACAAAACAAAACAAAAAAAAAAGTATTTCCCAAATCCAATATGTATGCAATGAGGGCACCGTGGTGGGAATTGCACATCCTTCCATGGGGCAGAGCTTGCAGGGAAGGCAGGCAGAGGCCAGGCTGCCTCCAGTCCTAATAATAGTCTAGCTGGCTGCCTGGGGCAAGGCACTGGGGCTTGAAAGACCAAATCTAGTGGCTGATGTTTGGTCCATCAGCTGTGGAATCGCCTGGCACACAGAGAGGTCAGTGAAGTTTTCAGGATGCCAGCGCTCCACACTGGGGAAGGTGTGAGTCTAAATCAGCACTGGGGTGTGTGGTTCAGCACTTCACTTTCTCCAGCAGAAGGACAGAGTTCAAAGGGCTTCTCGCCTTCCTGGAATAGGAGATGGTGGGATCCACCCCGGAGCTTTTTCTGCCCTTACCCAGAAGAGTCCCACCCCAGCCGGGAAGCGCTGTGTTCAGCTGGGTGTGGAGGTGGGGATGGAAAAGTCTGTGTGAGACGACTGTGCTCCACTTCTACTGCTGCTCTTCCTTGTGAGCTTGTGTTTGATCTGGGTCTGAGCTTGGCTTTGTCTTTATTCTCCATTTAAATGGGGGGGAAAGGAAATTCAGGAGGCCCCGGCAAGATGGGCTTGGAGCAGGGTGGCTCTCCCTGCACTGAGCAGGCTTTGGTGTCCAATTTTCTGTCTTGCTGTGTTAAATGGACCTGGGAACCCGTTGCAAAGCCAAGATTGCAGAGGCAAACACCCTGTGGCCAGATTGCAGGGTCTTGCTTAACCCAGCTCTGCTGGGCTTTCCCCCACAGTTCTCCTGTGGGGTCCCAGCTTCACCTTTTCACCACTGAGGAGCTCCCCAGGAAGGCAGGGCTGGCCTTGGGGGACTGGCTTTTCTTTTGTGGGCAGGTTTTAATCAGCCTCCAAAGCAGAGATGCTCTCTCTGATACCGAGTTAGAGGTGGGAACTCCCTTGTGATGCTTGTTTTGAAAGCAGTCCCTTCCTTTCTCCCTCTCAGGAGGTATTTTGGGGGGACCTTTCCATGCTGGCACTCTTGACATTGCCACCCCAGGAAGAGCCCACCAAGGTGTCCATTAGGCTTCAGAGGTAACACTGTGGAAATCAGTGTTAGTTATCAGTGTTATCAGTGTTATCAGTGTTATCAATGGGAGGGTCTGTCAGCAGTTGGTTCCCTAGCCCAGGGCTCAGAGTGGCTCTGATCTGGGCTCTGTCCCTGCTCAGGTGGTTTTCCTCCTTCCCTGCAGGCTTTCACAGGGACTGAGGCTGCCTTTGCCTTCCTGCACGGCCCTGTGGCCTGAGGTGGTGATGCCACCACTGTGGCTCAGCTTGGTGTGGGTCCTTCCCCACCTCTGCATCCCACAGGGGACTCCCAGGCACACCTGGGGACGGGAGTGCTGTGGAAATCAAGGCAGGGTGGCCTGGTGTGCCACGTCCATCGCTGTGTCCCACCACCCAGCGAGTCCCACCCCTGCCTGGCTGGGGGATCACCATTCCTGGAGGCAGAGAGTGCCAGGTGGGGATTTTATTCTGGGAACAGGGACAGAGAAATACAACATCCATGTTTGCAAGCCACTGGAGACATCTCTGGAGGAGGAGGAGGAGGAGGTGTGGAGGTGCTTGGCATGCAGCTTCTGGAGGGGTGGGGTGAATTTTGGGGGCTTGGGGTTCCCTTTGCACTGAAGCTGCTGGGCGGGGCTGTCTTTTTCTGGTGTTTTCCATTGCTTGGCTCAGCAGTGGAAGGTGAAGGGTTCCCCTGGCTGCCCTGGCTGTCAGCAGGGCTGTGCAGGCAGGACATGGGAAGGGAAGGAGAGCAGGATAACGCCCCAGCCTCAGGCCCTGGCCATTTCTGGATGAGTAGGTCATCTGGGTGTGGGAGGGGAGCTGGTGTCCAAGCCAGCCCAGAGAGGCTGGGATTGGGTGTATGTGTGATTTGGGGGAAAGTGAGAAGGGATTTCTTAGGCGAGAGGAATGCAAGTTTCCTCCTTCACATATGTCTCCTGTTCTTCCAGTTTGCAACAAAAGTCATCAAATTGCCCAAGACCTGGCAGCAGGGACAGCCTGAGGACAGCCCCACAAATCATGGAAAAGCTTCTCCCCTCCTCCCTGCCTGCCTCCAAGTACTCCAGCATCAGGAACCACTTCAGTTCCCCTCTGGGCAGTCAAACTCTTGCCCCTTCCCAACGTGGGGCAGCTGCACAGCCCAGAGTTCCTGCTTGCTGAAGCACTGGTCCTGCTGGGTTAGAATTTGGGCTTTCCTTTGAACTGGTTGTACTTTTACACCCTCCAAATGCTGCAGGGGAGGGCTGGAGGGCTCAGACATCCGGGGTGGCAGCAGCTGCCTGGAGGGGAAACCGTGACACGACCGGTGTCACCTTCCTTGTCACCAGTGACACCACTCAGGTCCTGGTTGGTCTGCCTGCATTATCAGGCACTGGGAGAGGAGTCAGGCACTCCCAGGGATGCCCAGCTGGGGAGTTTGGTGCTGTAGGGCTCCAGCTGAGAGGCAGAGGAGCAGTTGTGTCCCAGGATGAAGGGGGTTTTAGTGGGCCCAGCCCTTTCCTGCAGTCCTGCTGGCTGCTGCTTTTTGTTTGGCACCAGGAGCTGCAAAGATCAGGAGAGCCTGTCTGAGCTCTCCTCTTCACCCTCTGCATCTCTGGGATGGGCAGAGTCCCTCCTGCCATGGGAATGGAGAGATGGAGATTGTTGAGTGCTTCATGCAGTGTTCTTTGTGTGTCCTGGGACAGCCAGAGCAGTGTGAGAGAGGCTGCACCCTCCATCCCCACCACCCGTCCCAGCTGTGAGTGCTTGCATCCTCCCTGGTTTTGCTCCCACGTGGCTTGTGCCAGGAGGAGCAGGTCTGTGAGCATCCCTGGGAGAAAGGCACTCTGCTTACCTCATTTTGGTCATTTGAGTAACTACAGGATTTTCTAACAAGAAAACAGTTCCATCCATTTCACTATTAAGTGTAGCCAGGACTCGAATCCCCGAGGTGTGCCACCCTCAGGGTCCCCCTGTGCCCCATGTCCCATCAGACAGTCACGGGCAGTTGTCACAGGCAGATCTGGGGGCTTTGGGGACACAGGGGACAAGGGGGGGCTTCAGCCTCACAGGGAACACAGGGCTGTGTGGCACATCATGCTGGCCAGGAGAGGCTGAGCACTGAGAGCTGGAGCTCTGCAGAGGAGGAGAGGAATTGCTCCCATGTCCAGCTGGGCTGTGGGGGCTCTCCTTTTGCAGCACGAATGCTCTGCACACCGACTGCTGTCCCCTGCCTTGCCCACCCAGGGGAAAGGTGACAGCTCTGCCACCTCTCACCTTCCCTACGTGTGCCCAATCCACCTGGGGGCCAGGAGGGGAGGTGTCTGTGCAATGTGTGAGAGGGGAAACAGCTCCAGGTTTGAAGCCGGGTTTAATTCAGTGGTTCTCCTCAGGACATTATTTGTTCCTACAAGAAAAGCCCAGCAGGATGCTGTGCCACCGTGGGGTGCTGCTCCTTCTCCCACTGCCTGGTGAAGCCATGCAGCCAAGGGCTGCCTTCCCTTGTGCTCCCACACCGAGCCTCTTTCTGCTTCCCTGCTCCCGCCTTCCTCCTCCTCCTCCTCCTCCCGCAGCATCTGCTCCGGATGTTTTTTCCCTGAACTGCAGAAGCTGCATTTTTCCAAGCTGAATTTCCTTTGTTATTTTTTTTTTTTTTAATCTCTCCAGGGTCCCCTTCAGATTGCTTTGCTCCCTTCCATCCTCTCCAGTTTATTATCTTCTACGAATGTTATTAACATGGTAATTAGTCCCTAATTGCAATTGCCAATGAAGATGTCAGATAGGGCTGATGCTACCCCTGATCCTTCACAGTATAACCCTGATGCTTCACTGTTTTTTCCTGAATCCCTGATTCCTCTGTGCCTTCCCTGAATTCCCTGATTCCTCTGTGCCTCTCCCATCACCTTTTGGGTTGGTTTCACGTGTGTGAGTGAGATTGCTCCCCTAGCAAAGACCCGGCCCAGGGTGCTTTATAAACCCCCCAGGGCCACGCTGGTGATGGGTGCAGCTCTGAGAGACACTTCCTAGCTGCTCCCAAGGCTTTGTCTCAAAGGCAGGGCCATGACTGGCTCTCCATGGCAGCCCCCTTGGGAAGCAGAGGGGGAAGGATTTTGGAAAGTCGAAGGCTGGCATTTGCCATCCCGCCCATTCACTCACCCCTCTGGCTGCTGGGGCACTGT
The DNA here is from genome assembly GCF_012460135.2 of Molothrus ater. Taxonomy (NCBI): domain Eukaryota; kingdom Metazoa; phylum Chordata; class Aves; order Passeriformes; family Icteridae; genus Molothrus; species Molothrus ater. The sequence goes on from NC_050486.2 coordinate 2,265,131, forward strand.
GCAAAGGTCTCCCATGGCTATAAATAGGCAGAGAGGTAGGCCAGGAGATGGGGAGATGGGATGGGGACAGGCAGGGAGCCAGCCCAGGCCGGCGTCTGGAGCTCTCAGCGCCTTCGTGCGCACGGGAGGCGCGGTTTGTCCCGGCCCCGGGTTTGCCCCCTCAGAGCCTCTTTTGGAACCCAAACCCCCTGATTGCCTCCTGGAGGTGCTGCAGGGAGCTGGGGCTGCCCTGTGGCGAGGTGTCCCCCTGGCTCTGCTGCGGGACACGGAGCCACGTGCTCGGAATAGCTCCGTGCAGACGTGGCCTGCGGAGATGAAATGTGGCTCTTGACCGATTGCGAATAAATCAGGGTCAGGAGCTTGAGTGCTGGCCAAGAAACCCAAAGGGATAAAATACGGCCTCTCTACAGACTGTTAGCAAACAGCACGTGGGCTGAGATCTGCTGGATAAATTTATGCGCTGTGAATTGTTCACCCAGCTGTAGTGGAGGGAGGGATGGATGGACCCACGGAGAACTGATAACCATATGTGGTGGACATGCCTTTGGTGCTGACCTTTAGAGGGTTCAGCAGGGCTGGGAGGTGCCATGGTGACGTCTTCTGAGGGATGCCACCAGCAGGGAATGGGGCACACGTGTTGCTTGATGCGAGGGAGGGGGATTCAGGCTGCCTCTGCTCCGGGAGACAGGCTGGCAAAACAAATTACTGCTCCTGACCTTGGTTTGCCCATCGTGTCATTTGACATGGATTGAGGGTAAATACCAAGATTTTTGCCTCTGTGTTGTCGTTTCCAAGCTGGTGGGACTTGGCCAGCCTGAGAGCTCCCATTCCTGGTGCAACCCATGGAGATCAGTTTAAAATGAGAGGTGGTATCAGGGGAAAAGTGAAAAGATGGGGGCACAGAGCCTCCAGCACTCACTGTCACCCATTTCTAGTGAAATGCTGGGAGCTGGCAGCACCGGGGGGCTGCTTCCTCTCTCTGGCCCTGAGTTCCTTGTAGCCACAAAGGGGAACATTGGCTTCATGTTGGGATGAAACAGCCTGGTGGCAGAACCAGCTCCAGGCAGGCTGACTCAATGAGACTTTGGGCACAATTCAGCTGCTTTAAACCAGAGAGATGGGCCTGGCCCCAAAACACAGAGCCAAGCAGCCTCATGCTTGTCCAAGCTGCAGAGGAGCATGAGTGGTTTGTGGCTGGTCCCTCCTTTCTCTAACCAGGCATCGGCTTCCCACCCTCCACCCTGGGATGCTGGATGTGTGCATGCTGTCATCAGATGGGACTGGCTCATATTTGTCTGTCAGCATCTTATACATCCCCAGCCCAGCCTGCTGGGGTGACCTGACCCCCCCATGGGTACCCTGGCCTGGTATGGGGGGACCCTGCTCTGTCTTCTTGTCTCATTTTACCCCAGAGCTTCAGTGGGAACCTGAACTCCCCCAGCTGTGATTCAGAGAAATGTGGAGAAAAGAGTATCCCTGTTTTGGGGGGGAAAAGCATTTCTCCCTGATGCTGGGTGAGTCCTGCACTCCAGGGCTGGCTGGGCAATCTGCCTTCCCTGGGCTGCAGGGGATGTGGAGAGGAACGTGAGCTTTCCCTGCTTTCTGGGATTTGCAGCATTGTTTTGAGGGTGGCACATGGGAAAAGAGGCTTTTTCAAAGCGTGGCATCCCTGGCAGCCTGGGAATCCTCACTGGGATGGACCAGTGGCTGTCAGTGCCCAGAGTGTCTCCTGCACTGCTGCAGCAGGGTGATCCCCTGTCCTGCTGCTCCATGTCCCACCTCCATGGCTCATCCATCAGCTCATCCATCAGCTCATCCCTCACCCCCTGCGCCTTTGCCTCGGGCTGTGACTTTTGACACAGGCAGGACACATTTAACAGTGTGCTCTGAACGCTTTGCAAGTGGCCACTGGTGGGCTGGGAGCTGTGGGGCTGTGTCACAGCTCCTGCTGGAGTGACACCAGGGCTGGCATTGCCATCCCTGTCCCTGTGGCAGCTGGCAGAAGGTGGGGGTCACCATAGGCTGGTGGCTCTGTGTGCGAGGGTGAAGGGTCCCCGCCGTGGATGTGCAATCCACTCATCTCATTCGTTCTCTTCACATTTGTTTAGGCTTCATCAGGGCAAAACCCAGCAAGTTTTTAAGGCTGTTTGATCCACCCAGGGGTCTTTCCTTTCTCCCTGTGGCAGTTGTAGATTTTCACAAAACCTTTGAAGGAAGTCTCAGATAAAACCCAGAGCAGTGAAATCAGGGTGATGAAGCTTGGGTTGGATGTGCCTGTTGCTTTTGGTGGGGCAGCTTCGAAAAGCCCAGCACTGCACAGGCAAACCCTAAAGATGTTGTAGGGGTCCCAGTTGTTGGTTTTTCTGGGTCTGGATTGAAGGCACTTGAGATGCTAGTTCATGTTTGGACTCAGGTGTTCATTATTTCTTATCAGTGAAATGGTCTCACTACTGTGAGTTGGGCAGCTTTTCAGTAGAAGGCACAAAATGGCAACAATCTCTTGGTACAAGGTCTTTTAAGACTAAACTATCCAATTAAGAGCTGATACCCAGATTATTTTCCCTTTTTACCCAATAACTGATCCCAAAGAGCCCCTAATGAGGACTTTTCTGCCCAGTTACAAAATGCCACCCAAACCCATGGAGAAGAAGGAAGAAGCAGCATGAAGAAGAAGCCCAGGATGACACCCTGTGCCCTCCATCTTGCTTCCATCCACAACAGACTAAAAATCCCAAATCCTAAATTTTTCACCCAGTGACACACCTACACTGTTCTCTATAACCTATTTCACACTTTTGTGGATTCCAGTCTATCTTGAAGTCTGGGAAACTTTCTCCATGATGAGGGTCAGAGTCAGTGCTGCCCTGGGGGTCAGGACACCCCAGAGCAGACAGGGAAATATTCCCAGTGCCCTGGGTTTCCACAAGACGTTTTGAGGGAAAACCTTTAATTTTTTTCATTTAAAGGATGTGATTCAGCAACAACCTGTCAGTGGGTCAGGGCTAACCTCCTACCTGAAGACATTTCTGGCTGCTGGGGGTGGAATCTGTGGCATTGCCACCCTGGCAGTGGGTTCCCATCCCAGTGGCTGGGAGAGTCTTCTCCTGAATGAAGGCTTTGGGATATCTTCTGCGAGGGGTTCGCAGCTAATTGGTACAATCAATATTTGTTTTGCAAATGCAATTGGAGGGAAAGAGGGATTGAGAGCGCCAGAAATTCAATTGACCTGTAAGAACAGATACGGTGTAAAGGGAATCCTTCCCCTGCCAAGCAAATATTTAGAAAGGAGAAGCAATAAAATGAATAAGCAACAAAGTAATATCCTGCCTGCACGGCCGAGGGAGGCTGCTGGGAAGGGCTGCTGCCCCCGATGCTGCGATAACCCTGAGCAGACGAGTGGCAGGAAACTGTTTCCTAGAGAAAGCATGTTTGCTTTTGCCATCTAATTCATCAAAAGCTCATCCTGCTGCCTTGGCAGCACTGGGACCTGTCTCAGGTAGCCTGGCAAGCTGGGCACTGTCCCTGTAGCCCTGCAGCTATGACTGTGGCATCAACCCGGTGGTGGCACAGGGGACAGGGGTGTCCCTGCACCCTTGGCCCCTCTTGTAGGGGTCTCTGCTCTTTGCTGCCACCTGCTCAGCCTTGTCTGGTGATGAGAACACACTGGGAGGGTTGTGGGTGCTGTGGGATGTGAGGGCTGTGTGGGAAAGAGCATCAGTAGTTCCTGCCTGGAAGGACATTCCGGTGCCTCAGCACTCATTGGTGTGAAAATACAAACGGTTAAGGGAAAAAAAAAAAAAAAGAAAATAGATGTTTTTTAGATCAAAAAGCTCCAGAAAAACATTTTAGGTCAGGAGTGGTGAGATGGCATCCAGCCAGGGCTTTGGCTGGATGGAGCAAAGCACCCGAGTCCCTCTTTGCCAGATGGCTCAGCATCCCTGGGCACAGCCCTGCAGTGTGACTTGAACTTAGGCTCGTGGCTGAATTTAAAAATCTCTGTGTAAAGCTAAGATTTTTCAGAGAAACATACCTCATGCACACGTATATGTATATACACACACACACACACACATATATATGTATAAAATAGGGCAAGTAGAACAAAGGAAAATAATTTTATGGGGAAGCTCTTAACCAGATCCAGTCCTGAGCATCTTCAGGCCACTTTGGAGCCTTTTGAGCATCTTCCCCCAGTGATGGACATTGACCCTCCTGATTGGTGTCAGGATCTGAGAAGTCTTGTCATTTACTGGCATCAGTCAGAGCCTTTTCTGGGGGCTACTGGAATCACCTTGAAATGCATTCACTACACAGAAGTCAAAGAGAGGTTTGGATTTGCATTGGTGGATTGCTGAATTTTCAAGAGAACATTGGCTAAAAATGTGAACTTCCTCAGACTGAAGAGGAAAAAAGCTCTAGAGAAGCTCAAGAAAATTTTGAACTCTTTATAGTCAAATTTTCCTGAGGTTTTATCACTCTTATTGTAAGACTGAGCCCCTCTAGGATGCTCTGTACCTCCCAGAAGCTGATGTCAGGCCCATGAAGGGCAGAGCTCTGATTTTCCACACGTGAGATGTCATTTGGGAGCAGATCTCTTGCAGGGATCACGGAGGATGAGCTGCTGGACTGGCTCTGCATCCACAGACCACTGATGGCATGAAATGCCCCCACGTACCCTCATCTGTTATCTCATCCCTGTCTCAAGTGCCAGGAGGCTGCAAAACACACCCCAAACATTTGTTTCTCCCATCCTGAGAGCACACACCAGGAGACAGCAGCAACATGAGCTCAGCAGAGCGAGGAGGGGAGAGAGAAAAAAGATGGCTTAAATTTAATGTCTTTGCAGACAAGTATTTCCATTCATTCCAGAGCATATTCCTCTGGCATTTCCAGCATGCTTGTTTAGCTGAGCAGTTAACAAACTTCATGGAAACACATGTTATAGTGCTCTCTAGTGCACGGAGCTATGTATGAAGGATGATTCTTCTGAGATATCTCCATGCGAGCGCAGCTTTTGCTCCGGAGCAGCCCCTTAGCCGCAGCAGCTGCTTCCCATTGTGGAGATGCTGCTGAGTGAGGGGCGGGGGGAAAAAAAACCCCAACAAACCCTCAACCCCATCCCAACAACCTGACAACACACGCAGATGATATTTATGCAAAACCCTGCGCGAGGGTGAGGGAAATCAAAGATAAGGCAAGAAATAAGCGGGGCGGGTGAGCGCTATCTCCCTGCCCGGCGCGCTCCCGCCGATCTCTGTTTGCCGAGCTGCTCCGAAGCAGCTGCTCCCTGTGTCCAAGTGAGTTTACTCTGTTTAGCTTTTATACAGCCCAGCGATTTTTATGGCCACCGGAGCGCCGGGAAGCTCCACAGGATATTGGCCGCCTCCTAATGAGAATTTGCCGCGTCGGCACGTCGGGCGCAAACAGCCCCGGTGAATGTTAAACGCCTGGGAAACGGCAGCTCCTGCAGCCCCATCCCTGGATGCTCCCAAAGCCCTTGGGGGGAACGTGGGGTTGCTGTTTAATAAAGGGAAAGGCAAGCCTTGATTGTAGCCTAGGAGACTGGAGAGCAGCCGAGGCTCCCGGCTGGACCCTGCGCACCCGCACTGGCCTCGGTGCGGATGCTCCAGGAGAGCCTGGCAAGGCCAGGGGAGCACTGGGGGATTTGGGGTTTGGGGGGTCCTAAAGGTGAGGTTGGACTTGAGGGTCCAGACAGGTGTTGAACTCAGTCCCCTGGATTTGCCTGATTGCTTTGGTAGAAAGGTGGAGGTGAATTTGTGGTCTCACAAGGGAGCTGGGGCTGGAAAGGACTGGAAATCTTCTCGGTCCTTCTTCTGCTTGGAGCAGGGCTCACTTGCATGTGGATCAGGTTGTTGAGGGCTGGAACCAGTAAAGAATTGGCTGTGCCCAAGGAATGAGATTTCTGTTTAATCGGAATGCTCTATCTTTCCTTTGTTGTTTTGTTTTGGGTTGTTTTGGTTTTTTTTTGTAACTCTCTGTTTGAAAATCTGAATGGAAAATAGAAAGGTTTAATTTTGGTTTGTGTCTGTATTAATTTTCCATCACAGGAGGTTTATAAAAAAAAAAAAATCAGAAACAAATATAATGACTTGCAAGAGGAGTACATTAATCTGGAGCAGAATGAAAATAACTCCTTCCCCCACGGTGGTACAGCACGTCAAAAAACCAGCGTGTGTGTAAAATCCCCAAGGGGGTAGGAAAGCCAGCCTGCAGGAGGTTTCAGCCAGGATATCTTTTTCTTGGAAAACAAACAAACAAAAAAAAAAAGAATAGTTTTCAAGATCTTCACATTTTTACCCACAAAATGAATGACATGAGCAGCGTTTCCTTCTCTCCTGGTTATTCCTGCCCCGCTCACAAAGCCAGCCAAATCGGGGTGGTGGCGGCAGCAATGGCACATCCTCTTGCTCCTGGTGACTTTGCTTTTCCATCATTTGCCTCTCCATTAATCTCAGTACAAACAAAGGCTCTGAAGAGACAAGCTGAAAAGCTCCTGGGGGTACGTTTAAATCAGTCCTTTCTAATAATGTCTGTCGACCTCTCTGTGGAAGCACTGCTCCCCAAGGAAAGGACACGGAGCTGCGGCAGCGTGCTGAAATATGGTGGGGTGTAATTAATTCTGACCTCTGGCTCCCACTCACTCACTCTCAATATTAAATTTGACTAGTGATATTGTGGTTTTTCAATTATCCTTGTTTTCTTGGGGGCATGGTGGGGGGGGATGAGGGGGGTCGCTGCTCAAAATTCAGCTTGGTGGGAGATGCATTGCTTGGATGCAGGGCTGCTGGGCTGTGGGCTGGATGGGATTGATCCTTGGGTTGGCTTCGCTGGGATGGCATTTGGGCCTGGCTGTGGGGTTGTGTGTGCCTCTCCCCCTCATAGCTGTGCCTCTACAACCTGGTTCTTCATCAGTGCTGGAATGGAACCAAGTCCCTGTCTGATGCTGCACGCTGTTATTGAGGATGGGGGGACACAAAAAGAACAGGTCTTTAGGGAAGTGAGGAGGAAAATCAGCATTTTGGTCTTGGCCTTCTGGCCTCGCTCAGGAGATCACTTTCTGACCACTCCTGCCATCAAGCACAGGATTTTTATCAGGCTCCTGGAGGGGGGACAGAGCCGTCAGCAGCTGGAGGACCTTGTTGGTGAAAGTCTTATTAGTGTGTCCTTGATCAGAAATGGAGCAACACAGAGCAGCCTTGGAAGATGTGCACTTGCTCCACCTTTTACTTGGACACAGGGAGGGCTGCTGGTGTGTTTTGGCAGCGGCTGCTCACTGGGAAGGCTTCGTTTGTCTGTTTACTTAACCCCATCATTGTAGCAGTGCCCCTGCCGTGGTCTCTGGAGGGTCCAGGAGGTGTTAAGTGACCACTTTTGGACCCCATCCAGGAGTCAGGGGCGAAGGTGCCCTTTCCTGGGAAAGCTCAGATGGTTCCCATGTAGCAGAAGGAGGCTTGAACAGCCCAGCATCACCCCCTCTCCTCTGCTTCCCCTCCTTTCCCCTCTGCCAGCAGCTCCCCAGCGTGTCCCTCATCACTGGTGTCCTCTGCCAGGGAGCAGGCCCTGGGGGGGACCTGCTCAGGTCCTTATATCAGAGCAGGAGCCATAGACCCCATAATTTAACCTCTTCAAAGCCTCTGGGTCCCTGTGTGGGGCTGCCCCCTCCTCCACACCCGATACTGGCTCTGCCTTTGGGAGCAAGCTGTGCTTATTGGCATCCTCTGCCATGATGGGCTCTCTGAGAATTCATGGCACAGTGGGATGCTGGATGGGGTAGAACCCCTGGGTTAGGACCCTGAGAGAGCTGGCTTAGGTGAAGAAGGGCCAAAAATAGGACTCATCGGGCTTCTCCTCCCTTCCTTGCTCTCCTGGCCTCTCGGAGCATACAGCCACCAGCCAAGTGAATCAGTGATTCACCCCTGGTGAATCTGCCAGAGGCCAGATCTTGGCTTTTTGGGCTCCCTGTTCCCTGTTGGCAGCAGCAGCTCAGCTGAACCCTGGGGAGAACCTGCACCCCAGGGCCATGGAGGCAAGCTCACATCAGCCCCTGGGGTGAAATAAGCCCGTTTCAGCTCGGTTGCCATGTCCCCTCAAAGTGTTGGAAGATGCATTCAGGCAGCAGGAATGAGAAGGGCTTGAGCTGGGGGGGAGGGAGGAGAAGGGAAATTAAAGGAGAGGGGAAAAGAAAAAAAAAAAAAGAAAAGGAAAACGCCACTTGCTGCAGAGCGAGCGAATTCTCCAATAAACCTGAATCTGCTGAGAATACATTTTACAAACATGCAGCGAAGTTGGCTGCTTTTGTTTGGGCGTTTGTTAAGCATTAACTAAAGAATGCCATGGTCCAGCCTGCTCGGTGTGAAACCTAATTCTCCCCCTTTCTGGAGCCATGGCATGGAGTGCTCAATTTTTTTCTCTCTGTAGGACTGCAGCCTTCTGGTACTCCAGCCAAAAAACACTCATATTTTAGCAAGCTTAGCCCCGGCCCCGTTGCCAGGCAGTAAAGCGAACACTTGTCCGCCTCGGGGGGGAGGGAGCTGGGAGACAGGGAAGGGTCAGGAGAAGAGCCCCGGGGAAAACATCCCTCCCCTGTCCCACCAGAGAGCTCCCTGAGGGCTTGGGGTGCACAGGGAGGGAAGTGAGGGCGGCTGTGGGCACTTTCCTCCATCAGCTTGGGAGCCTGCAGACACAGTGTGGGTTTGGAGGTGATCCTTGGTGTGGAGTTGCCCTCTGGATGGTGCTCCCCATGCCCAGGATGTGCCAGCCTGCTCTCCACAGTGCTGAGATGGACTCAGCTCTTTCTGAGTCGCTCCTGTGGTGTCAGCATCCCTCCTGCCAGGGCCGAGGATCCACGGGGTGCCCCATGGCTGCAGCTGGGGGATACCCTCACTGCCACCCTCCCCCTTGCTGCTTGGCCATGGTCCATGCCCTCTGCCTCCTCCTTTGGCTGCGTGATCAGGGACAGGGTGATGTGAGCCCAGCAGCAGTGGGGCAGTGGCTCATTCCCAAGCCAGGGGTGCAGGGTTGACAGCAAAGTGGCATTTCTCCACTGCCAGCCTCTCGAGGACCCGGTGCTGATGTCCCCCCTTGGGGTGAGTGGCAGTGGGTGAGAAGATGACCAAGTGCCAAGACAACTCAATCAGAGTCCTCACTCCCTGTGGCTCATTGCTGGCACTCACTGCCAGCCTCCTCCTGCACCCCTTGGGCTGATCCTAGGCTCATCCCCATGCCAGGATCGTGGCCTTGGTGGGATTCATGGCTCTGAATGCCAGGCTGCTTGGAAGCAAGGGCAAGGACCATTGAGAGTGAGGCTGTTGGAGGCTGATGGCACTTGGGGGATAAGAGCATTTGCAGAGTAAAAACATTTTGGGGAGAAGGCATTTGGGTCAAAGATCCAGGCCAGGCTGCAGCTCCCAGCACCTCCTGACAGGTTGGTCAATGCCAGTTTAGTATTTCCTTGTGCCTCTGTGCCCTTCAGCACAGAAAATTTAAAATTCTCAGCATCCAGGATTCCGTCAGGTCAGGACCTGCTCAGGCTTCTCCTGAGCTGTGATCACAACATGGGGCGAGCGGGGCAGGTGTGTTGGAAAACCCAAAACTCACAACATGGGGTGAGTGGGGCAGGTGTGTTGGAAAACCCAAAACTCACAACATGGGGTGAGTGGGGCAGGTGTGTTGGAAAACCCAAAACTCACAACATGGGGTGAGTGGGGCAGGTGTGTTGGAAAACCCAACATCCCCGGGGATGGTACCAATGCAGGGTCACCCAGGGGCTGCCCTGCCCCTCTCAGCCCATTCCTGGAGCAGGCAGGGAGGCAAGCAGAGCTCACCTTCCCTGCAGCCCCAGCCCAAAGCTCAGCCATTGAGATTTGTCCGTCACGATTCAATATCGGCGTCCCCGCCCCGGGAGGCTCCGCGGGGCCGCCTTTGTATGCGGGGCACGCAGACAGACAGCAGCCGGGAAGCGCCCGTCAATCACGGCCCCTTTCAGCCTGTCACCCCCACAGGAATGGGGAAAGAGGCGCTGGTGGCTCTGCTGGAGCCAGGGCTGCACCCCAGCCATCGGGAGGGGACATGGGATGAGCATCCCAGAGGTGGCTTTGGCCCTGTGCTGGTATTTTTTAGGTTTGGGTGATGCTGAGTGGATGGGAAACCCCAAAGAAGAGGTCTGAGATGCTTTGTTGGGAAGGAGGAATGGGCATGGAGAAGTGGGGCTGCATCCTGGGGGATATGCCTAATCCCAACAGAAATGTCGAGCTTTTGGAAATGCCCAAATATTTTGCTTCAAGATTTTCTTGAAAGCCACCACCAGTCCCTTTCAGCTTCAAAACTGCAGCTTGTCATTTCAAAAGAGACCTAAACTTAAAAAAAACCAAAAACAAAAAACCAAAGATCAAAAAAGCCAACCCTAGCAAGAATATTCCAAGAATAGGAATGTTTTTAAGATCAGACACAAAAGGCTATGTGTGGTGATAAAAATTGCTCACATCACTATCTTTTTGTTCCAGTTCCTCTAAGCTGAGTGTGTTGGTTTTATTTACAAATACTCACTGTCAGTGCTTCAGTGAGGTGTTTGCTGAGCTGCTGTGCCAGTCTGGTTCTCCACCAAGCATCCCAATCTCCCTGTCTGGTGCTCTGGCCAGCTTCCCACCTGCCTAAACAAACCCAGTCAGGCCTGACTTAACTTTGGAACCACAGGTTATGGAGGGAAAAAAAAAAAACCCTACTGAGAACTAAAGCATCCCTAAAATGCCATCAGTGAAGCAGGAGAGAGCTGGGCATGGAGCTGAAGGTCCCAGAGATGGAGGAAAACCTCTGTGGATCCAGGCTGGTGTGTCTCACTCAGGCTAAAATGTTAAATTAATTGCTGGAGTCTGGGTCTCAAGGGTACAGCCTGATCTCAAGGGAGCTGAGACACCAACAGGACCCTTTGCTGTCTCTCCATTGCTACCTGTGGTTTTTTCTGCCTGTGACCTTTTAGTGCCTGAGGTCTCAGTTTACTGTGTGTTTATAAGGAGCTCTTTTAGGTTTTCTGGGGGTTTCTCTGCAGCTCACATTGCCCAGGGATGGGTGAGTCCTGCACTGGGCAGTGAAAGACACCTGGACTGAACAGCATCCCTCAGTGGGAGCTGCTTTGGAAATAAAGTCATTTATTCAGCGACCTAGGAATGGCTTTAAGTGTCTGATATCAGGCAGCCATTTACCTAAATCTCACACCTCCCTGCTGTGCAGCATCCTTTGGGCTTGGAAACATCCACTGCTGGGGTGGTGCTGCTGTGCCTGGTTGGCAGAGGTTTGTGGCTCTCTAATAAGTGCCTGGGAAACAAATTTTGGGCACATTTATTCCTGGAGATTAGCTGGCAGTAATGTAATATCTTATCAATATTTTATTACTGAGAGCAGTTGGTAATCCCAACAGGTAGGGCTTAAACATCATTTAAACAGGATGAGAATGTGTTGCCAGACGAATACAAATAGCCTCCACTTTGACATAAAAGAGACATAATTAAAGATGAAGTGACTACAGAAATATTAATGCAAGCCAGTGTATAATTGAGCTGGAGGAAGAAAAAGAATGACCCTTCAGAAGGGATGCTTTCAAGGGAATGCACCTCCCTCTCTTCACAGGGCAGTCACAGGGATGTTGGAAACACATCTTAGGGACAGGCAGTTGTAGGTAAACTTGGGGAATTAATGCTGAATGTAGAAAAATAAAAGCTACTGATGGCAATTATGAATTCCCTAACCTGTACATTTTATTTGATGATTTCCCACTTTGTATGGTGATGACAGTGTTTTATAAAAGCTTTATAACACCCCTTTCCTATTTCTTTGGGAATGCTGCTTTCTGCTGAGCATGCCCAGGATTTGGCTGGCATGGGAAGAGTGTTGCACCAGACCCTTGTGCTTGCCAACACTGTTTGGGAAAAACCTGGGAGGAAGAAGGCACTTTTGCAAACAATCCCCATTTTCTGGTGGTTTTCCCATGAGGGTTTTGCATATATCTGGTCCTCTGCTTCTCAGAACGGGGCTGGTTCAGCACATTTCCTATGTGGGTTTTAGGAACAGCCAAAAAAAAAAAAAGATGGGGTTGAAAGCTCGGAGGTAACCTCTGCAGGATATGTGCTGACTTTTGACTTCTCTTTCTAGGCCAAAGTCACCAAGACAGGGGAATAATAATGTCCAGTTCCCACAGATATTTCGGACAAGGCTGGGTAAACAGTGGGGTTTTTTTTCTATGTGATGTCCAAGCCAAGAACTCAAATATCTGGGTGTGGCAAAGTAGTTCTGGTTTGATACCTTCAAACATCTCTGTTGGTAATCCCATTTACTGAAAATATCTGGGCCTAGGGTTAATTCCAGGTGCCTCTGAAGCCAACACTGATGCTGCCACCTCTGCTCTTCTCACCTCAGTTTCCCCCAGCTGTAAATCATTGATCATTCTCAGTAGGGACATTTAAACTGGGAGAAAGAAAAGCTCTGTTCCAACCTAAAGCGTTATTGCTGTTGCTATTATTATTGGCTTTTAAGTCTAGAGACAGAGTCTTGAAACCTGGGAACAGTTTAATTAGGGATGCCTCAAACGCTGTCACATCAATGTCAAGGAACAAGCTGAGCTTTTCCTTTTCCTTTTGACACATCAAGTCTTCAGTCTGGCACTGGCCTTAACCCCAGATTTGCTGTCTTGGAGATTTTTATGATCTATTAGACATTCCTGATGTGTTTCTGATTTTTATGCTATGATCTTTATTATGAAATTCCTGATTTTTATGATATATTAGACATTCCTGATTTGTTTCTGATTTTTATGCTATGATCTTTATTATGAAATTTCTGATTTTTATGATATATTAGACACTCTTGTATGTCCATTCCTGTGCAAGTGAGGATGGGGCCAGAGGGATGGGGTGGTTTGTGGGTGAGGGAGGGTGGGGATATTTTCTGTGGGTGCTCGTGGAGAGGCACAGATGAACTCCCTGACCCCACTGCTGTCTCCAGCATCTCCTTGGGTCTTGGCATGAGCTGGAGGGAGGTGACAAAGGAGAGTTGACTGGATAGAACCTGTGTGGAACTGATGCTGTCTTGTGCTGGTGCTACCTGGGCTGCTGGGTTTGATACCTTTGTTTTCTGGGCGTCGGGTTCTTCATCACTTGCCCACATTTACGGTAAGCACCTGGTGAGCCCCAAAACTGCTGAAGTTGACCCAAAAGCAGCACCCCCCATTGGCACTGGATGACTGTGCAGCACTGAGAGCATGTCCCTGTCACTGCAGAGTGCCAGCAGCGCTGTCCCCAGCCCCTCAATGCTCCAAGGGGGTGACACAGCACTGCTGTGCTGATCCATCTCCCTGTTGTGGTGTTGTGAGGTCCCCAGGATGAGGTGAGAGATGAGAATTGACTCCCAAGTTCGCAGAAGGCTGATTTTTTATTTTATTTTATTGATAAAATAAATCAATTATTTGATTATTATATTATATTATATTATATTATATTATATTATATTATATTATATACTAAAACTATACTAAAATAGAGAGAACATACATCAGAAAGCTAGAAAGGAATGAATAATAAAAACCCGCGACTGACCAGAGAGTCCGACACAGCTGGACTGGGATTGGTCATTGAGTAAAAACAATTCACATGGAACCAATCACAGATCCACCTGTTGGTAAACAATCTCTGTGAGACCATGTCTGGATGGGCTGTTTGGGTCCACTCTGTACCATTGACAATAGGGTCAATAGTCTGTGGGCTGTTGACCCCAGTCCACACGGTCTTACATAGAAGAAAGCAAAATATCAGAAGTGCTCTTCTCCACGTGGTAACGTTCTCTCTTTATTCCAAGAGACACATCAGATGGACAAACACATAGAAAAAGAGACTGTTCCCCAGTACAACAAACCTCCAGAGCACATTCCAAGCAGTCAGATAATTATTGTTCACATTTCTTTTCTGAGGCTTCTCAGGAGAAAAATCCCGGCGAAGAGATTTATCATAAAACACCACGGTGACAATCTCCCCGCCATGGCTGCCCCATGTCTTGTCCCAGCACCTGCAGGGCGTGACAGCAGGCTGGGTGTGGCAAAGAGGTTGTGCTTTGACACTTCAGACGTGTCTGTTGGTCTGGGTGTGGCAAAGAGGTTGTGTGTGACGGTGGTCACAGGGGTCTCAGGTTGAAGGAAGAGACGAGGATTTGACTCCATATTTCAGAAGGCTTGATTTATTATTTTATTATATAAATTACATTGAAACTATATTAAAAATAATAGAAGAAAAGGTTTCAGCTCAGAAGGCTAGCTAAGCTAAGAATAGAAAAGAATGAATCAGCAAAGGTTTGTGGCTCGGACAGAGAGAGAGCCAGCTGGGCTGTGATTGGCCATTAATTCCAAACAACCACATGAGACCAATCACAGATCCACCTGTTGCATTCCCCAGCAGCAGATAATCATTGTTTACATTTTGTTTCTGAGGCCTCTCAGCTTCTCAGAAGGAAAAAAATCCTAAGAAAGGATTTTTAATGAAGAGATGTTTGCGACAGTTGTGCTTTGACCCCTTCAGACCTGTCTGTTGGTCTGGGTGTGCAAAGAGGTTGTGTTTTGATACCTTCAGACGTGTCTGGGTGTGGCAAAGAGGTTGTGCTTTGACCCCTTCAGACCTGTCTGGTGGTCTGGGTGTGCAAAGAGGTTGTGTTTTGACCCCTTCAGATGTGTCTGTTGGTCTGGGTGTGCAAAGAGGTTGTGTTTTGACCCCTTCAGATGTGTCTGTTGGTCTGGGTGTGCAAAGAGGTTGTGTTTTGACCCCTTCAGACGTGTCTGGGTGTGGCAAAGAGGTTGTGCTTTGACCCCTTCAGATGTGTCTGTTGGTCTGGGTGTGGCAAAAGGTTGTGTTTTGACCCCTTCAGACGTGTCTGTTCTGGATGTGGCAAAAGGTTCTGCTTTGACGCCTTCAGCCGTGTCTGTTGTTCTGGATGTGGCAAAAGGTTCTGCTTTGACGCCTTCAGCCGTGTCTGTTGGTCTGGGTGTGGCAAAAGGTTGTGCTTTGACCCCTTCAGCCGTGTCTGTTGGTCTGGGTGTGGCAAAAGGTTCTGCTTTGACCCCTTCAGCCGTGTCTGTTGGTCTGGATGTGGCAAAAGGTTCTGCTTTGACCCCTTCAGCCGTGTCTGTTGGTCTGGGTGTGGCAAAGAGGTTGTGCTGACCCCTTCAGCCGTGTCTGTTGGTCTGGCTGTGCAAAGAGGTTGTGCTGACCCCTTCAGCCGTGTCTGTTGGTCTGGGTGTGCAAAGAGGTTGTGCTGACCCCTTCAGCCGTGTCTGTTGGTCTGGGTGTGCAAAGAGGTTGTGCTGACCCCTTCAGCCGTGTCTGTTGGTCTGGGTGTGCAACGAGGTTGTGCTGACCCCTTCAGCCGTGTCTGTTGGTCTGTCCGTCCCGCAGGCTGTTCGCGGTGAAGTGCGCGGGCTGCCTGGAGGCCGTGGCGCCCAGCGAGCTGGTGATGCGCGCCCAGAAGAGCGTCTACCACCTGCACTGCTTCTGCTGCTGCGTCTGCGAGCGGCGCCTGCAGAAGGGAGACGAGTTCGTGCTCAAGGAGGGGCAGCTGCTCTGTAAGGGCGACTACGAGAAGGAGCGGGAGCTGCTGAGCTTGGTGAGCCCGGCTCTGTCGGATTCTGGTAAGGGACTCCCTGGCTGGTCCCGCTGCCAGGCCCCTCACAGGGCTCTGGAGGTGAGGGTTGGGCTCGCTGCCCTGAACTTCTGCCCTTTGGTCTGAGGGGATAAGCTCTGTAAGGTCCTCCAGGCACCTCGGTGGTGAGGGCTTGAGCAGGGAGCTCAGCAGCGAGGGCTGGAGGATGCTCTGTGTTCCATCCCACCTCATAAGGCTCATTTCTGGAGGAGTCTGTGCTCCTGGCCTGTGCAGCTTCCCCAGATGTGGGAGGGAGAGCTGGCCACTGACTAAACCTTGAGCTAAACCTTTGTCCCTGCCCTGTGCCTCAGTGTCCCTGCCTGTCCCTGCTCCTGTCTCTGGAAAGGCTGAGAACAAGAAGGGAGCTGCTTCTGCTGTAGTCACCCCTTTTAATAACAAGGGGAAACTGAGGCACAGAGCTGAAACATGAACTGGCAGCAGGGAGCCTACAAACCTTGTGTCCCCAGCAGCTGATGGGCAGAGCCAGCCTGCTGACCCATCATGGGGACACTGCAGAGCCAAGGGGGCTGCAGGAGAGGTGGCCCTGTGGCTGGAAGTGGGCAGGGGGTCAGCATCCTGCTCCAGCCAGGGTGTCACAGCCAGGTTAGGTTGCCCAGAGCATCACCAGCATTAAAATATGTTATCTGCACGCAATGCAAATTAAACCTGAATGTTTCCCAGGAAGACAAAGCCCAGCGCTGGGGAGTGTGAGGGTGGAAATGATCTGATGATCTGCTAGCCAAAATCCTCAGGATAACACCATCCCCACAGTGCCCTGCTCCTCAGCAGTCTCTCAGTTCCCCTTAAAATCCCTCACTGGGGAAAAGGCTGCTTTGTGGAGGGAAAGGATTTACCTTGGAAATTCTCTGCTCTGGAAAATGCCAGCAGCTGTGGTAGGGGGCAAGTGGGGCTGTCTTTTTCCTGCTGGAGCAAAGCACTGGATTTAAAAAGAGTAGAAATCAAGATTAGGAGTGTGTGGTTAAGGTGTGAAGCATGGACACAACAAAACCTGGTGCTCTCTGTCACTGGAATGCTGTAACTGGGAGAAGATTTGTGAAGGGATAGGGGTGGTTTTCATAGATAGGGAGGAAAAATTGCCCAAAGCCTGTATTTCTCTGTGATATTGAGCTCCTCTGCAGTGAAAGCCCCTCTGTCCTGCAGCACTGCTTGTGTGGGTTCTGTGTGAGCCCTGCAACCCTGCTTGCTCAGGACAAAAAAGTCCTTCCTCCTTGCAATTAACAGTAGTGATGTTTAAGAATCAGTGTGATTCCATGGGAGGAGGTGGCTGTGGGGAGCTGGTGAGTCATGGTCCAGCACTGGAGGATCTGGACAGGCAGGAGTGCAGGAGGACCCAGCCCACTGGCACTGGCTCTTCCCTTAGCCCTGGGAAAGTCCTTAACTGATTGAAAAATTACTGTTTTTTCCTCTGGGATATACAAACCCTTTTCAGTTAAAATAGGAACCAATGAGGAAGAGAAAGCAAATCAGCCACAATGGTTTGGGTTTGTTCCTAGTGGGGGAAAAGGGCATTTGGGGAAAGGTTGGGGAGCTTTTCCTCCCCAGCCACTCATCAGCCTGTGGTCCAGCCTCACTTCCAGCAGCTCCAGCCAAACCAAGAGCCTCAGCTTAGCAAAAACCCCCAGGGGAAAGACTTATTTTGGTGGAAACTCCAGCTGAGACCTGAGGGATGTGAAGGGCCAGTGTGGGAGTCAAAAGGGCAAGGCAAGCCCTTGGCTGATCAGAAACCCAACCCAAAGCCCCTGACATGGCCTGGCAGCCTCTGACTGGGGGGTCCCAGCCCTTGCCATCTCCCCACAGACCCCATAGCTTGTCCCTGGCTGCTCTTGGTGGCTCCCAGCTTTGTCTTGGGACACTGGGGACAATGACACAGCAGGGACCAGCCCAGGTATGCATCCCCCGTGGATGCTCCCCCCAGACCCAGGGGATGCAGAGTGGTGCCCAGGAGATGCAGAGTGGTGTCCAGGGGATGCTTAGTGGTGTTCAGGAGACGCACAGTGGTGTTCAGGATTTGCAGAGTGGGGTTCAGGATTTGCAGAGTGGTGCCAGGAGATGCAGAGTGGTGTCCACGAGATGCAGAGTGGTGTCCAGGAGATGCAGAGTGGTGTCCAGGAGGTGCAGAGTGATGTCCAGGGGATGCACAGTGGTGTTCAGGATTTGCAGGGTGGTGTCCAGGGGATGCACAGTGATGTCCAGAAGATGCAGAGTGGTGCCCAGGAGATGCACAGTGGTGTTCAGGATTTGCAAGGTGGTGTCCAGGAGATGCACAGTGATGTCCAGGAGATGCAGAGTGCTGTCCCCTCTCAGGCTGCCCCTCACCAGCAGCATGTGATGAGCTCCTCCAGCCTCTTCCCTGTCCCCCCCTGGCTGCTTTGAAGCCCCCCAGGCTCTCTCCTTCCCTCCCTGCCCCCGGCCCCCGCATACCAAGGGCCACTTTATGAGAAAGCAGAGATAAAAAGCGAGCCATATGTTGTCTGTAATCTCCCAAACCCTCGCTTCAATTACTGCCTCCCCCGAGCCTCCGCCGCCCAGCCTGAGTAAACAAGCCCCTCTGAAAGAGGACCCTGCTTTCCAATTAAAAACGTCCTAACGTTCCTGCTCTCCCTAAATCCTCCCTGGGCGAGGAATGTCCCGGCCCCGGCGGCGGGATGTGGGCTCGGCAGGTCGGAGCGGGGGCACCAAGCCCCACAATATCCACAATATCCACAATATCCACAAGATCCACAAGATCCATGGCCCCGGCCCCTTCCCAGGTGACGTCAGGGCAGCCCCAGACACTCATTAATTTCTCCCCCCTCCTCAGTGGGGAAAGGCTTGAAAGGGAGAGTTAATTAAAAGTAATACCCCGCCAAATCCGGCTTCGCTTTTCCTTCTTTCCCTTTGACACTGGGAGGGATTTGGGGAGCAGGTGTTGGTGGGGGGAGGGCTTGGAGAGGCTGCTCTGAGCGGGTTTTCCCCCTTGGAGAGGGTTTTGAGCATCATGGACCTGATGGAGCCTATGAGCCTGTGGCTCTGTCCCTCCTGGGCTGGAGAGGAGTGGGGTGCTGACCTCATGCTTGGGTGGTTCATGGACCAGTTGACATTCCTTCTCCCGTGATTTGTAAAAATCTTTACCTTTCCATCAAAATTAAACTCCTTCAGCATTCAGGAGAGCCAGCAGCTTGGCAGAGCAGGGACCTGGCACTGGGAAGGAGGCAGCAGCAGCAGCAGCAGGAGCCCCTGCTCAGCCCCATCAGCCCCACAGCCTGGGCCTCCCTCACTGGGGTTCTCACACCTGCTCCAGTGTGGCATCCCTCGGGCTGGGACGTGCAAGGAAACATCAGTTTGTCCTTCCTGTTGGTGTGGGAATGTCATGGGTGTGCTGTGAGCAAGAAGGGAGCTGGACAGCAGCAAGGCTCTGGTTCCTGGGGCCAGACCCAGCTCCTGGCTCTCTGGGGACTGCCAGCACAAAGAGCTCTCCCTGCCCACTGACAGGGAAAGGCTCCTGGCTGGAACCCAGGAGAGGGCCCAGCAGTGTGGAGAGGAGAGGTAACTGGTGCCTGAGAGCTGCTCCTCTGGGATCTTTGCCTCCCCTCAGCCTGGAGATCTGCTCCTGCCTTTCCTCATTCCCACCTGGGCTGCTGTTGGATTGAAGCTTTCCTGCTGTGTGGGATCCATGATTAGCCCTTGCCATGGGGTTTGACCTGGCCTGTTTTCCCCAGGAAGTACCCTGAGCCAGGCTCACACTCCCTGGTACATCCCCCTCTCCCAGAGCCATGGCAGCCCTGGCATGGACTTGGGCCAAGCAAAGCCTTGCAGAGCCCCATCCATATCCAACCTGCACCTCAGCTCCATTAGCCATTCCCAGATGAACGCTGAAGGAGCTTTCTGGAAAAGGCTGAGTGATTTACAGCTAGCCAGAGGGAAGGTGCTGTCAAACCTGCATCGCAGCTGAGCAAGCAAGGTCATCAGCAGGGGAGGTGCAGTAAATGAGGAGAGCTGGGAAGAGGCACTGTCCACTTTCCTGGAGCAGTTCCTGCCCTGAGTGGTGGAGAGCAGCAGGGAGATCCACCCCAGTGCCTGGGAATGCAGTGGGGCAGCACATCACAGTGAGTACCTGAGGAGTGAAGGCTGAAAGACCCTGGGTTTCTGTCCAGGGAGATTTAAAACTCCATAGAAAGAAGGAAATAACAGGCAGAAAGGTGCCCCTTGTATGTATGAATAAATATGTATGCCCCTTATATGTATGAATTAAAGTCTGTGCTCTGAAGGGAGTTGTCCTCCATGGTAGAGCAGGTCAGGAGGTGTTGGTGAGGGGTCTTGGCTAACACTTTGCCCTCTCTGAGCATCCTTGCCCACCCATTACCCTGACCTCCCCAGCCTGGTCTGCCTGGGCAGAGGGACCCAATCTCTGTCTCCACCTGGGTTTGGGGACAGCCCCAGGGGCACAGGGGTCCTTGACAACTGCTGGCCCCTCACCTGGATGATGTGACCTGTGTGACTCTGTCCAGATGTGTCCCCAGCTGTGGCCTGGCTGGAAATTCCTGTGAACCAGGCAGAGATCTGGCTCTGGTGGAGGGAAAATCAGCTGTCCCAGGGTTTCACATTGCAGCTGCTCAGACTGTTGGGGAAAAGAAGAACCCAAAACCACATCTGCTGGCTGAGCAGTCACAGGCTTCAAGTGCCAGTAGCTCTCCCCCACTCCCAAACCTCAGCTTCTCACATACTCAGAACAAGATCCCCACCAACACCAGCTTGTTTTAAATCTCTCACATTATTTTGACCATGCTGGAGATGGTGTGTGGCGCCTGTTTTCTGTAAAGGACCTGCTTTTATTTCATCCTTAGGCAAAAGTGATGATGAGGACAGCATCTGCAAGCTGGGCCAGGCCTCGGGGAAGGGCTCTGAGGACGGGAAGGATCACAAACGGCCCAAGAGGCCTCGCACCATCCTGACCACGCAGCAGCGGAGGGCGTTCAAGGCCTCGTTTGAGGTCTCCTCCAAGCCCTGCAGGAAGGTATGGGGAGAAGAGCCCATGGCCAGCCCTTGGGGATGTGCTGGGTGCTGAGCATGGCCTTGCCCTGGCTGATCTGACCCTTCCTGAAAAGCTGAGTGGGCTGAGATGCAGCCCCACATTTCTCTTCACAGAGAAAAGCAAGGCACAATTCTTCCCAAAAATATTTCTGGGTTTTGCGTTCTCTGAAGCTCAGAGAAAGAAAACACAATTCTTATCACTTGCTGTGCCCGTGTTTGTGCAAAAGTAGAATGCAACATGGAGACTGTTTACCCAAAGTGATGGTGTTTTGTTTCCTTGGCCTGTCAGAGCCAGGCGTGTGTGTGTGTGTGTGTGTGTCGGGACTGTTGGGTGACAGTCACAAGAGTCTGTGCAGTGTGAGCAGAGTGAGTGTTTGGCAGATTCAGTTTAGGTGTAATGTATATAGTATAATAAACTAATTAATCAGCCTTCTGGTACCCATGGAGTCAGATGCATCACTCTCTCCCCTGGCTGAGGCCATCCCAGCATTGCCATGCTGAGAGAACACTGTCCCTGTTCTCTCCAGGTGCGGGAGACGCTGGCGGCAGAGACGGGGCTGAGCGTCCGTGTGGTGCAGGTCTGGTTCCAGAACCAGCGAGCAAAGGTGGGTACCAGGGCTGCCAGCACCCATTGCCGGGGCTCCCTCCCTCCTGGCTTTGGCCAGGGGATGGTTTCATTCTGGTTTTTCCCCTTTCCTCTCTCCCAGATGAAGAAGCTCGCCAGGAGGCAGCAGCAGCAGCAGCAGGACCAGCAGAACACGCAGCGCCTGAGCTCAGGTACCCCCCTGACAATTCGGCTTTCCCCATCTCCCAGCCCTCTCCAGGCTTCTCAGCCGAGCTCAGCCGCCCAAGAAGCAGCAGCCAATGATCTTCTCTGGTTGTTATCTTGCAGCCCAGACGAACGGCGGCGGCGGGCCGGGGCTGGAGGGGATGCTGAACCCCTACACGGCGCTGCCCCCGCCGCAGCAGCAGCTGCTGGGCATGGAGCAGAGCGTCTACGGCTCCGACCCTTTCCGGCAGGGGCTCACCCCACCCCAGATGCCCGGAGACCACATGCACCCCTACGGTAGGGCTCTGGGGATGCTCTCTTTGCCCTCTCACCTTCAAAGAGATGCTGGGTTGTGGTGGGGTCACCTCACTCCTAAATGCCTTGTGCTACTGCTGCCTTTTAGGGCTGACCTAAAAACAGAGGCCAGACGAAAGAATAAAAGCAGATATTTACTGAAGGGCCTTCAGGCACATTAAGGGCAGATAGATGAAGCCTCCCCAAGGGGCTACACCCAAGATGGACAATGGTCCAGCCGTTTTTCAGACAATTACAAATTTGTCCATTTACATATCAGGGGTTAATCCTCCAATTACAGCTTCAGGTAATGAAGTCATATTCCCCCCATTTGCTCCTCTCCATTTCACTTTTGTTCATACTTTTCAGGGCCTGAGGCTGTAGGGTGTCCTTGAGTTTCAGGCCCAGAAGGATCATTTTTCTGACCAAAATGTGAGGACAGCAGCTGACACTCTGTATGGAGTACAGAGCTATACAATGAAGCAGTGCAAGATTTGAAAAATACACAGCTGAAATCCAAAGGCATCACTAGAAAAGCTGGGGGTAGCAGGCACTGTGGAGGTGCTGGAGCAGGCTCTGAACCCTTCCTGTCCCTTCCTTGCTTCCCAAGGTGCTGAGCCCCTCTTCCACGACCTGGACAGCGACGATACCTCACTGAGCAACCTGGGGGACTGCTTCCTGGGCACAGCAGATGCAGGGCCTCTCCAGGCACGAGTGGGAAACCCCATCGACCACCTGTACTCCATGCAGAACTCCTACTTCACCTCCTGAGCCCAGCGTGGTCCCCCCAGGAGGGGCCGCAGAGCTCCCGGGGTCGGGAGGGAGGGAGGGAGGGAGGGGAGCAGCTCTGCTGGGATGCTGTCAAATAATGTTGTAGCTTGGGATTCCCAAGGAGAGAGTTAAGTTATGGGTTGCATAGTTTCATGTTTCTCTTAGGAGCCTAGGATTAGGGACAGGAGTGGTTTTTGCAGCTGGCTGGTGGATTTTCAAATTTCAGACGGGGGACACGAATTTCTCGTTTCGGCAGGGGGTGGGGGATTCTCCTGTAGGAGCATCCCAGCGCTGTATCCCACCTTTAGAAAGAGCAAACTGCTGATCTTCGTGGGGAAAGCCTGCAGCATCAGCTGGGCTTTGAAATCTGACAAGCTGACAACGCTCTGTGGAAACAGGAGAGGAACTCTCTGTCACTGCAGGGTTTGGGTTTTTTCCCCTCTGTTCCCTCAACCAGTTTGAGTGCCCGCTGCTTAAACGTAGGGACTTTTTAAGCTAGATGTTCCCATGTGAATATAGAGAGCTAGAAACCCCTAGCATTGTCCCTGAGGATGGGGCTGTGTGTGTGGATGTGTGTGTGTGTGGGCACGCGCGTGTGTGCGTGCAGAGCCGTGTGGCTGGGAGTGCAGCACTGCACGGCCACACCTGCCAGATTGTATCAACAAAAAAAGTTTATTTCTAAGTCTATCAGAAATTTACTGTACAGCAAAAGTAACTTTATTTTCAGTGTGAACCATATTTAAGGAAATACTCAATGCACTTAAGTTATAAGAGGAAATAATTTTACTTTTTATAAACGTTATGTTTTAGGTTGCAAAAGCCCAGTGGCAGGGAAGGAGCATCAGTTCATTTCAGGCATCAGGTTTGGGGTTTGGGGTTGGTTATTTTCGCTGTTCTCAGGTTGCCCCACTGGTTTCGAGGGGCAGTTGAAACACAGAGCAGAGCTGGCTCCAGAACCTGCTTTTGGCCAGCAGATTGATGGGACAGCGTGGTGGCCATGTCCTGTCCCCACTGCTGGACCTGTCCAGGGGCTCTGTGTGGCGTGGGCGTGCTGGAGCTGGTGGATCCCAGCCCACTGGAGCTCAGCCATGCTTCTCCACATCACCTTTTCCTTCCCCAGCAGGTGCCAGCCTGCCCCCAGCAGCGACCCCATCCCATATCCTCCAGCCTGGGTGCTAGGCTGGGCTGAGCTGGTGTCCTGGCCCTGGGAAACGCTGCAGCCCAAGCCCCCCCCCCTCAGGGGAAGCAGAAAGGAGGGACAGCCCTGCCTTTCATCCCTGGGGGACCCGGGGGGGAGTTCTGCTTGGGGTGGAGCTTGCAGGTGGCCCTCAGCTCATCCCCACTCTGGTTTTCATGCGTTGTGTCCTTTTGTGCTGCTGTTCACAAACGATGTAAGCGTCAACCCCGTAGAGAGAGACGTGCAAGTGACTGTGAGGCTCAAAACAAAACACTGGCTGGTCACTGCCATCCTGTCTGACACTGAATGTAGCAGGGCCTGAGATGGCTGACCCGGCGGGAGGTGCTGACAGCACTGTCAGAAATCACGCACCCAGATGAAATTAAAAAAAGACAAAAAAAAGTTCTCTGTTAAAAAAAAAAAAAGAAAAAAAAAGAGAAAAGCCTGGTATTTTTTTTCTGGTGTTTTCTTGTGTGGTTGTGTCCTCTTGATTGGGAGAGGGAAGGGTTTGAGGCGACTCCAAAGGAAGCAAGGTCTTGGGTAGGTTGAGAAGGTTTTGCTTGATGGGTTTTTGATATCGAATATTCACAGAATCATAGACCCCATCATGGTGTGGGTTGGAAGGGACTTAAAAGACCATCCAGTTCCAGCCCCCTGCCATGGCCAGGGACACCTTCCACCATCCCAGGTGGCTCCAAGCCCCATCCAGCCTGGCCTTGGACACTTCCAGGGGTGGGGCATCCACAGCTTCTCTGGGCAACCTGTGCTAGGGCCTCATCATATTCTGTGGTCTGGAACTTAACTGGCTCTTGGAGTGTCCTGGAAGGTGAGACAGCTGTCTCTGGCTCCCACCCAAGGTGGCAGAGAGGAATTTTCTGGGGGTCTTCACCAAGCTCTCACCTGGCCTAGCACTTCATGAACCCCAGCCCTCCACGTTTGGACCATGAGCAACTCTATATTAGGACTGCCTTAAAGGTGTGGGTGGGTGTTTCCCAAAGGGAATTGCTCTTACAACAGCTCCCAGACACAGAGAGGTTCCACAAATATGCCAGCAAATGGGGATCCACATTGTTGTTCAAAACAAGGTGTGCTCCTTCCTGCCCATCATCAGTCCCTGCTCTGCAGCTCCTGTGCTAGGAAACATTTTCTAATTCCAACCTGC
This sequence comes from Molothrus ater, assembly GCF_012460135.2. NCBI lineage: Eukaryota > Metazoa > Chordata > Aves > Passeriformes > Icteridae > Molothrus > Molothrus ater. Next base: position 2,290,025 of record NC_050486.2, read on the forward strand.
AAAAAAAAAAAAAAAATCTAAAGTGGCATGACTGTAAGAAGAAAACTTGTCATTTTTATTTCCCAAGGTGTGAAATAAAGAGCAGCCCAAGAACAGCCTGGATGCCTGGGTTGGTTTGGGGTTTTGCTCTGTCTCAAGACAGCAGCAGGGAAAGGGGTTGGACTTGTGGTGGACAGGTTGGGGAAATTACAGCTGGGGGTTTCTCTAACACCAGGCTTGGTGGTCTTGGAGAAATACTTTGCTGGTGAAAAGAGGGCAGATCTGGATTATAGGGGGTGTGGAGGAGCTGCTGTGGCCCGTGAAACCAGCATGATTTGTAGGATCAGCTCTAGGCAATGGCTGGGTTAACACCACCCAGGCTTGCAATGTAAAATAGGTTTCCCTTAATGGTTATTGAAACTGCCTCAAAAATTCCTCTCACTTGGATACTTCTTAAAACATCATGTTTAAATTTGTGGGGTTTTGTTATTAATGTTTTAAAGATAAAAGGTTTGTCTTCCCCACCTACAGCTATTTCCTGTTTGAAAAATGCTCAGGTGCATCAGCCTGGTTTTTCATCAGCCCAACAGCCAATTTACACTTGCTAAATGCTTCCCCCAAATAAAACCCCCCATGTCATACAGACTGGTTGCCTACTTTAAAAATCTTGCAAAAAATGTAGTGACACCCTATAATAACAGTCTCTTGATGCAAATGTTGGTATATGTATAAAATGGTTACACAGAGCATATAATTTTGGGAAAGGATCAGAATTATGGATGAGGGCAGATTTTTGTCGAGCAAAATCAGGAGAATTCATGGTTTTAAACCTGTTCTTCTGCCAGTTGGCCCAGTGCTTGACACAGGCCAAACATGAGCCCAGTTTGCAATCTTGCCATGGAGTAGCAGATGTGGGTCCTCCTGTCATCTGGATTTCATATCCTCCTGCTCCTTATTTCAGGGTGTGGATGGATCCTGCCAAAGCAAAACTGGCTGGCCCTTATCTCCTGCAGGTGGTGGAGTCACTGCACGGCAGGTGACAGCTGGGTGGGTTGTCAGGTGTCCCTTGCTTTGTCCCCTTTTTGTGGGGCTGCTTTGCCATGCTGTGCTCCGTGTCTGAGCCCACTCTCAGCTGGGGAGTGGCTCCCTAGGACAGGTGACACCCCCTTTGTCAAAGGCAGGAAGAAAAGAGCAAGGTCTGACGTGCACACAGGTTCTACCTTGCTCTCCAAGGCAAGGGCAATGCCAGGAATGGGCTGGGAGCTGACCTTTGTGTCTCTGGTGCCTCCAAACAAAGCTGCTTCTGTTCAGGCTCTGCTCCTGGCCAAGGAGAGATCAAGTCAGAGATTACTTGTCAGTTGAGGGCATTGATTAGATGATACTGATAGGCAGCCAGCTCTGAGTGATATTATGTTAATTAACTTGCTCTTTGTGAATGGGCAGCTCAGGAGCTCGTGGCAGATGCAGCCTGGAATGAAAATCAAAATGGCATTGGCCAGAGCTGGCTGGGTTTGCAGCTGGATATTTGAGCCTTGCTGGTGTTTTCAGGTATTTGTTGGAGACTTGTAGTGCACAGACAAAGGAATTGGAGCAAGCAACCTTCCTGGAAGGATGTGACCTTGCTGTCTAGGAAAACCAACTCTGCTGAAGGGCTGGAGCCTTGCCTTGCTCTGAGTGCCCTGGGCCAGCATGTGACTGCAGTCAGCAGAGCTGGGCTGGCTCCCTCCAGCTGGCTGTGGGTAGGAGGAGCCCCCAAACCCAGCAAAGGTGCAGTGGGGACACACACAGGGGGAAGCCCAGGTCAGGGCCAGCTCTGCAGCCTCTTGCTGCCCTGGAGTTTGGGGATGATTTCTGGTGTGGCGTGGGCATGGCCTAGGAGAGAAGAACCTGCAGGAGAATTTCTTGTGTGCCCACACCCCTGGGTCATCTCTGTGCATGCAGGAGGTGGAGAGGGCCCAAATCCCAAGGAATCCATAGACAGGGTCCTTTCCTGGAACTGGATGTGGGAGGTGACAAATTCTGTTGTTTTTTGCTTTTTTTTTGTTTGGGTTTTTTTTGTTTTTTTTTTTTTTTTTTGTTGGTTTGGTTTGGTTTGGTTTGGTTTGGTTTGGTTTGGTTTTGGTGGGGTTTTTTTATTATTTTGGTTGGGGGTTTGTTTTGTTTTGTTTTGTTTTGGTTTGTTTTGTTTTTTTGTAGGAAAATGCCAAAGCTTTGGTTGTTCCTGTCACCTTTCCAGTGTGAAATAATTTGCCAGATGTTTTGGTACTACACTGACACTCTTCTGGGCACTAAATGTCACCCATCATTAGAAAACGCTTGTCTTGTGACACATGATAGGGCTCAAACCACTGAGGACCAGAGCCTTGGCTTTATGGTAGGTCTGTGAGCAAGATCCCAGGTAACACCAGCTGTCCAAAGCTGTTACTTGCATTTGGTTTTCTTCCACTGCTGGTCATCTGCATGGAAAATTTATTTGAAAAAGGAACAAAAAAACCTCTTTATAAAACAACAAAGATTAGCGATGGAAAGGCAAGAAAAGGGTTAGAAGCTCCTCAGGTGTAAAAAGGTGAATAACAGCTGCTTATCTTGTTGGAGATCAGACCAAATTCTTGTCTCCATTCCTCTAAGTGGCAACTGTGTTGGCCATGAAAAGCTTATCTTGTTAGCTGTAGACCTCCTAGACACGGGTGTGGAGGCTGACATGTGCCTGCCTGATTGGCAGCTCTAAGTTCACAGGCTGGGGACGAGCGTATCCAACTGCAAACCATGTCAAAACACTCGGAGTGATCAAATAGCCACAGCACTTTGGGTGAGGAGCAGCAGATTCCCTCTGCCCCGGGCCCTGGGAGCTGCTGCTTCAGAGGGGGGATCAGATTTCCCCTGTGATGACCCCAGGAACAGGGGGCTCATTCAGAGGGATGCCTGCTGGGCTGGATCACGGTTGGGGCAGGGTGAATCTGTGGCAGGAGGTGATCCCTGAGGTAAGGGGGTGATGGGGAGCTGGTGGTGAACCCCAAAAGGCTCTGCCCTACAGCCCTGTCTGTCGCCACGTTTCTCTTCCCAGAGAAAAGCAAGGCACAATTCTTCCCAAGGATTTCTGAGATTCACATTCTCTGAACCTCAGAGAAAGGGAAAACACAATTCTTATCACTTGCTGCACCTGTGTTTGTGCAAAAGTAGAATGCAATATGGAGATTGTTTATGCAAAGCGAGGATGTTTTGTTTCCTTGGCCAAATTCTTGTCTCCATTCCTCCATTCCAATTTGGTCATGGAAAATAGAATAGAATAGAATGGAATGGAATGGAATGGAACAGAACGGAACAGAACAGAATAGAATAGAATAGAACAATTATTATATGTGTGTTTTGGTTCCTTGGCCTATCAGGGCCAGGTGTGTGTGTGTGTGTCAGGACTGTGGGGTGACAGTCACGAGATTCTGTGCAGTGTGAGCAGGGTTGAGTGCTTGGCAGATTCAGTTTTAGATGTATAGAATAATATAATATAATAAAGTAATTAATTAGCCTTCTGATATCCATGGAGTCAGATGCATCAATCTCTCCTCTTTGATTTACAATACCTGTTAATTTGGGCTTTGGGTGGGGTGAAGAGCCCCAACCAATTGCTCCTGACCAATCTTATTGAGGACTCTCAGAGCCCCCAGCCAAGAGCAGTGCTCTGGAGAGCTGAGCTTTGCTATCTCAGCTCAGGGCTCTGAAGCAGCTCTGGCTCTCTCACCTCTGCTCCTTGCAGTACAGATGCAATAGTATCTGCCTGGGAGAGGAGGGGCTGTGCAGGGAGGTATCCACTGAGCCTTAGGCTTTTTCTGCACATTCCCAAGAGCATCTGTGAGGAAACAAGTCTGTGCTCAACACCAGCTCAAAATAACATGCAAGCACAGAGAGCCCCGGGGCTGTGCATGAGACAGGGAGGAGGAGGAGGAGAGGGGAAACAGTGAGCAACTCTGCTCAGAGAGGCTGGGACTGCCTGGAAAATGCAGCATGAGATCATGGAACTGGAGATGCAGCGGAGCACCTGTGCCTTGGGTGGCTGCTTGTGTTGTCCTGACAACCTCACACTGGTGTCCCAGGCTTGGAGGGTTTGGCTCTGCTGCCGAGTGCGTGGAGGTATTTGGGAAGTAACCAGAGAGCCCCTGAGGAGCCTGGGGAGAGGAGGCTGGTGAAACCCTTCCAAAAGGATTAGCTGGAGCCTGCCAGGAGCTATAACTGACTGTTGGCTGCTCTGTCTCCTCCTGGAGAGGGCGGAGGGGTGAGGAAGGAGCGGTGACATCCCAGCAGAAGGCCTGGGGGCTGGGGCACATGGAGCCTGATCCCACGGGGCCAAAACTGCTTTTTCAACAAAGCTGGGGTGTCAGAGCTGGAGACAGGATGGGAAGCTCAGGCAGGACATGGTGGTCACAGGACAGTGGCTGAGATAGAAAAGGGATGTTAGCTGGGAGCAGGGAGGTTGGAGAAGAGGGGGTGGTCACTTCCCTGTAAGACAAAAGGAGCAGTCCCACCATGGCTGACGAGGAGGCCTAAGCAGAGGCACCATGAACCACCTGAAAGCCTGTTTGGGTCCCCAGATTTAAGCTGTGAGACATGGGGCCAATTCTCAGCACCAGCTGGCTGAGCCATCTGCACACAGTGGCAGGGAAGGGGGGCAGCGTGGCTGGTGTTGGACCAGTGGCTTTCCTGTGTCAGACTGGGCTACCTGGGAGTGTGAGATGGGGAAAGGGCAATGAACCCAGAGAGAAACATCAGAGAGCCTTTGGCAAGGAGCTGGAGCCATGAAGAAGCCTGAGGGCAGGGGCCATCCTCAAAAACACTGCAGCGTGCTGGGCAGCAGTGGTGAGTGAGACCTGTGCCCCAGCAATGGTTGCACAAACCATTGCTCTGCCTCTTTCCTGGGCTTTCCAGTTCCCATCAATTAGAGCATAATCACTTCCTTCAGGAGGCTTTTAATTATGAGCAAGCTTATTCAAAATGATGAAATTGCCTCCTAATTGATTATTCCTGCAGTTTACCAGCTGTTTCCTTGACTTGCTTACTTTTTCCTTGCCTCGAAACAAAAATCTGCTCTTGGTATGACCAGCTCACCTCCAGCCAGGAGCTCGTGAGGAGCTCACAAATGTTTGTGGCAGTGCTGGAGGGATTGACAGAAGCACCTGGTGCAGAGCTGTGTCAGCCAGGGCCGGAGCTTCCCCCTGAAATACCAACAAGCAAAGGAGATGCTGCATTTTCAGTGCTCCCCGCGATGGCCTCAAAGCTGTGGCGTGCTGGGGGAGGAGGAGGAGGAGTCTTGTTTCATCCCAAAAGGCCGGGCCACCCGAGCTTAGGTGCTGCCTGACCGCCAGCCCCTCCCGATAGCATCGCGGCCAGCACAGAAGGTGCTTTGTGCCTGGGGGGATCTGGTTTCTTGGGAGCAGCTCTGCTCCAGGGGAAGACGATGACAACAACGGGCTGAGGGGAAGCAGGGCTTGGGGAAAAAAAAAAGAAAAAAAAAAGGCACAAACGTGTGTATTCCTCTGTGGTTGTTTGGAGGTGCTTCCTTAGTAAGAAGCACCTTAGAAGAGAATAGAATAGAATAGAATAGAATAGAATAGAATAGAATAGAATAGAATAGAATAGAATAGAATAGAATAGAAACTCCCACAAGAAGTTCCTGAGCATTCAGGGATTTATAGTGGATTACCTGGTCTGCATCTCGCTGCTGACATCTGTCATGACCTTACTCAAACTTTCACCCAAGTGCACATATTCCCTTTTTAGCTGCTATTTACAGGTCCCACTTTTCCAAGCCCCCAAGCAGAGCTTGGAAAAAAAAAAGAAAAAAAAAAGGCAAAAATTTGTGTATTCCTCTGTGGTTGTTTGGAGGTGCTTCATTAGTAAGAAGCACCTTAGAAAGAGAATAGAATAGAAGAAAATAGAAGAAAATAGAAGAAAATAGAAGAAAATAATAGAAGAAAATAGGAGAAAATAGGAACTCCCACAAGAAGTTCCTGAGCATTCAGGGATTTATAGCGGATTACCTGGTCTGCATCTTGCTGCTGACATCTGTCATGAGCTTACTCAAACTTTCACCCAAGTGCACATATTCTCTTTTTAGCTGCTATTTACAGGTCCCACCTTGCATTCCCAGCAAGGCAAGTGGTGTTTCTCTTTTCTTTCTCAGCAAATTCTACCACCTTGCTTTTCTGTTCAGGCAAGGCTTAAGCTACTGTAAGCTCCTTGCCAAAATAATTTGGGGGTTAAGTTTCTCTGGGTCTTGCATAAAGGGATGCTGAAGAGATTTATGAATCTGTCCTGCTCCATGGGGAGTTTTCAGTGGGAGCACATCCCTCGCTGGACTGCTGGAATTATGTTGGCAAGCCCTGCTAGGATGTCACACCTGCAGGTGAGGTGTGAGGAAAGGCTTGTGGCTGCCCACCAGAGGAATTCACAAAGCCATGGCAGACCAGGCTTCCCAGTAGCTGGGCTGCCACTGAGTCCTTCTGGCCAACAGGTTTCTCTGCTGGAGGAACCCCAGGAGTTTTGCTCAGCTGATTTGAGACCCACAAGTACACGTGGTGTGCTGGAGAGTGGAGATGTGTTACTGCTGCTGCTCGCCCTTCTCTGCTGGGTGTGTGTCTCAGACATCTTTTATGGAAAATCCTTTCCTTAGGATTTTTCCTCCTGAGAAGCTGAGAGGCCTCAGGTACAAAATGTAACCAATGGTTATCTGCTGCTGTGGAATGCAACAGGTGCATCTGGGATTGGTCTCATGGGGTTGTTTCTAATTAATGGCCAATCACAGCCCAGCTGGCTCAGACTCTCTGTCTGAGCCACAAACCTTTGTTATCATTCTTTGCTATTCTATTCTTAGCTGGCCTTCTGATGAAACCTTTTCTTCTATTCTTTAATATAGTTTTAATGTAATATATATCATAAAATAATAAATAAAACCTTCTGAAACATGGAGTCAGATCCTCATCTCTTCCCTCATCCTCGGACCCCTGTGAACATGGTCACAGGTATGCTGTTATTTATTGGACTTATTTTCCTCTGATCCAGGTGTCTGTGCCTTGGCAGGGTGCTAAAAGTCCTTTAGTTTTCTTTCTAGCTAAAAGCCTTGCTCTCTGTCCCTCTTTCAGCAGCAAGTTGTGGTGAATGTGAGGCTGAAAAAAAACCCTCTGCAGGCTCTCACTGAGAGTTTAACAGTGCAAAAGTCTTCCTGTGAGCAAGTCTCGAGTCACCCTAATAATAACTGCTCCTGCTGGAGTGTGGGATGCCTCAGAGAGGGAACAGGACTCTCAGCTACAAGGCAAAACTCTTAGGAGGTCCATGGGAAATAGAGCAGAGATGGTGATGAAACTTTGCCATCTGCTCCAGAGCCAACCTACTGCAGGGAACACTGAGAGCAGTGCCAGCACACACAAACCTGCCCCAGCAATGTCTGCAGCCCTGCTGGTGCAGGAACCCACTGGAGGTGGCATCTCAGCTGCTGGTCCCTAATGAAACCTACAGTGCACCTGGCACCTCAAATTCTGCTGGAGAGCCGTGGGAAGCTGCCCTTCAGTGCACTCCTGTTATTCTGAGCTGTGCTTTCAGCGTGGTTTGCACTGCTGGGTAACTGGTGTGACACCCCTGCAGCAGGCTGGCTGTCCTAGGAGACACCCCCTGAATAAAGGAATAAAGTAGGGATTTATTAAAGGAATAAAGTAGGGATTTATTCAAGGAATAAAGTAGGGATTTGTTAAAGGAGTAAAGCAGGGATTTATTAAAGGCCTTCACAGGATACACCTTGGGCAGAGCAAGAGCCCAGCCATAGCTACACCCAAGATGGATGACCAGTCACAAGTTTTCACACTTTTCTAAGTTTTGGTCCATTTCCAAATTGGGGTTCATTGTCCAATTCCAGCTCCAGGTGATGCAGTCCCATCCTCCCAGTTTGCTCTCCTCCATTCCCTGTTGTTTGCACTTTTTGGGCCTGGAGCTGCAGTGGTGCCCTTGGTTCTGGGGCTGGAAAAGGATTGTTCTGTGTGACTGAGCTGTGAGGAGAACTGCCAACACTTTATATGGAGTTCAGAGTTATGAACTAATGCAGTACAGAATCTGGAAAATATGAAAGCCCCAACTTAAGGCATCAGCTGCACCTGGTTGTCCTGTCTGTTCACATCTGTGGGCTGGAGGACACAAACCACAGCTGTATGGGCCAGCCCAGGCTGAGGGCTCTGTCACACCCGGGTGACACAAGCGTCCCCAAACCGCGGCCATGTGCAGGCAACCTTCCCTCATGGGCCCAGCGGATCCAGTTTCACTCTAATGGCTTTCCCAGGATTTGCAGATGGGAATTATTTGCATTCTTGACTCGGAGGTGAGTGCAGGTGCATCAGAGGGTGGCCCTGAGCACCCCTTTGTGTGCACAGAGCCGCTATTGTGCCCGTGCCCCAGCTGCCCATGGGACAGCACCTCACCTGCTCAGGGTGCTGCTCTCCGGGGTTTTCCAAACATGTCTCTCCTTTTTCTCCTCCAGAGAAGACATTTAAGGAGTCAAATCCTGAGCTGGTCTGTGGGGTTTTGGTCAGAGGTCCATGGAAACACCCTTTGCTTTGAACCACCCTCCTTGTGCTCGCTCTGCCTAAACTCCAGGACTATTTAACACGCTTCAGCTTCTTATAAAGTTTCTGTCAAGACGGATTAGCAGCAGGCTGACAGATTGCTATTACAGCCCCAGTGAACTTTTAATACCTGCCAGTAAGTTCTGTGAGTCCTTTAAATCCTCCTGTGGATGCTCAGGATGGGGAGCAAAGGCTGCTGCTCACACTGCCGGCATTCAGCCCTCTCCCAGCTGTCAGCATTAGGGAATGGCCTCGAGGGATTTCTGCCATGAGGTTCCCCAAGGCCTCAGGATGGCTTCCTGGATGCAAACTGCATCCCCTCTCCTTGTGGGGATGAGGAGATGCTCATGGTGGGGCTGGAGGTGCCCCAGCAGGCTCCAGGCAGAGGAAGGGCAGCAGCACATCTCAGCTCCTGCCTGTCCAGGGCAGGGTGTTGGGGGTGGGAGCAGAAGCCAGGGAGATTTGGGGGCCCCTCAGGGGCTGCAGCCTGGCAGCTGAGGATCAGAGCACCCCTGAGACAAGCTGCCAGCTGCCCTACAGGCAGGCTTGGCTCCATCTAGAAAAGTTATGGCCTGAGGCCCAGGCACCCTTATACAGGTCAGCAGGCTGATGGGTGTGCAGTTGACGTGATTTTCTCCTTCTCTCTATTGAATTTCTCATATTTTTATTTGAATGTTGATGCACCTTTTCCCACTGCTGTCACCAAAACTGAGATGGCCCCAGCGAGGAGGTGAGCCAAGGAACAGCTGCCAGATGTCCCTGTGGTGAAGTGGCTGCCGTGTGAAGGGGTGTGCTGATGTGGTGCAGCTCAAACAGCTTCTGTCCAGCATCTCTGGGCCTCTGCTGGGTACCAGCACACCCTCCACTCCTTTCCTCCCACAGCTTTCCCCCCCAGATACTAAATCCCCAGCTTCTGGAAGCGTGGTGTGTGCAGGAAGGGATTGGCTATACTGGATAGCTTCCAGTTGTGGGGCGAAAAAGCTTGAAATTGCCCTTGCCAAACTCTCTAAACTCAAACACCAGAAGTCACCCAGTACTTATTTTGGCTGTGTCTGGATGTGTTCTGCTCTTTAGGCTTCACTTACTGGGATGCACATTTTCCCAGTAGGCAGATTGCATCCAGAGCCTTATTAGCCCTTTGAAATGCCATCTTTCTCTAGTGCAGAGTTGGACAAGTTTGTGTAGCTTGGCAGAGAGACAGTTGTTCAACAAGAGGCTGCAGCTGAGCAAGATGTCTTGTCTTGGCATGGCCAGCACATGGTAGCTGCTATTCTGGCTGGAATTTTGGCCTCCCGCCTGCAGGACGTGCCTCAAGGCACCCAGCAAGGGCTCTGGAGCTGGATGCTGCCTGTCCTGATGCCACAGCTCTGCTGAGGTGCTGCTTGATGTGGCTCAAGCAGGGGGTGTTAGAAACTCTGGCCAAAACTGGACCCTGATAGGGGCTGCACGTGTGGGTGGCAGGAGCCAGGATGCAAAGGGACCTGCACCAAATGGAGGGTGGAAGGAGATATAAAGAGGAGCCTCTTGTCAGTGGAGGAGGATTTGGGGTGCTGCACAGCCAGGATAAGTTTAGATTTGCTGCTGGGAAGGAAAATGAGAGACCATGGCTTCCTGGTGACCATCCCAGCCGTGCCCTGCTTGAACTGGGTTAACTTGAGCAGCTGCTCTTTGAGAATCTTTGATTTTTTTTAATTTTTTTTTTTTAATTGTACAGCAATACGCGTTTTTGGAAAGCTGGGCTATTATCCCTCCAATAACAAAATCCAAACCAGAAGGGAGAAAGGGAGGGAGGGAGCAGGAGAAGGGGGCCTTTGAAGTGAGCTGCCCGAATGAAACGTGTGACATCAGAGAGATGGCAGATAGCTGGCAGAACAAGGCCGCCTTTGAGCCCACCTCGGGCCCAGCCAGCACGCACTTTACACCCCACCTCCCCAAGCTGGAGATGAAAGATGCCCCAGGCAGCCTGCCTGACCCCATTGCCTCTGCTATCTCCACTTGATTGCACAGTATTTTGCTCCAAACAATCCTGCACTGTCTGGGCGGCACAGGTGAATCCGCGGGGATGCCGCGCATAGCACGGCTGCTTCGGGCCGCGCTCACCTGCTCGCTCAGGGCTGCCTCTTTAGGACAGGCTTTGTTCCAAGGCTGGGCACGCAGGAGGGGTGCAGAGCAGAGGATGGGGCAGCCTGGGGATGGGGAAAGATGGAGTCAGGGAGCAGCTTTGGTGAGCCCAGGGTTGTTGCCGCGTTTCTCCTCGCAGAGAAAAGCAAGGCGATCTTCCCAAGAATGTTTCTGGGATTCACATCCTCTGAACCTCAGGGAGTGATCAAAACAATTCTTACCTCATTTGCTGTGTTTGTACAAAAGTAAAATGAAATATAAGAAATGTTTACGCAAAGTTTTTTGTTTCCTTGGCCTACCAAAACCAAGTGTTGCATGTGTGTGTGTCAGGACTGTTGGGGGACAGTCACGAGATGAGTGCAGTGGAGTGTTGGCAGATTCAGTTTAGATGTAATGTAATATAGTATAGAATAATACAGTATAATATAGGAATTAATTAACCTTCTAATAAAATAGAGTCCTCCTCATCATCCTCTCCTTCATCGAGGGCAAAAATATCAACTATACAGGATCTTGTGCTGGATGCTCTGAGGAAGGAGCCAGGCTGGATTTGAAAGTAATCTCCTTCTCCCTTTGTTACACTCTGCCAAAGAACTCTGGTTTCCCCCAAAATGGGCCATGAAAACAGGCTCCATGGGCTGCTTCAACACCCTCCCACTCACTTCATAGGCTGCTTTAACAGCACCACTCACTGTGCTGTGGAGTTCTCTGCCAGGAGAAAAATCAGGCCAGATCCCACCCTAGAGTCCCCAAGCCATGGATCAGGACACAACCAGGGTAGCCACAAGCAGGGCTAGAACAGTCTCCTGACTGGCTCATTTCTGAGTGTCTCCCAGCAGTGTAAAGTCCCCATGGAACCTCTCTCCCCCTCTTCTCTCATCCACATGGACTGGTTCTCCATGACTGCTCTTGTGGGATCTGTGTCCTTCCAGCTGGGTTAGGAAGGGAAGGACAGGTGGACATTCTGCTGGTGAGAGCTGCAAGAGCCATCACAGCAGGAACAAATCACAGAGCTGGCCAACATCAGCTCCTGGTTAGGGGAGATGGAAAAGGATTGGGCACTGGAGCTGGTCTTTAGAAGATCAACAGCCAGTGGAACTCAACCTTTACTTCTGCTCTGTGGATGGACAGGCCGAGGGAAGCCTTGAGTGTCCAAGGAGAACCATGGATGTGTCCACACAACCTTCTCAGGGGGCCCTCCCTCAGCAAATGCAGCCAGAGGCAATTCCTGGCTTCACAGGAGGGCAGACATCAGAGCCCTGAAGGGCATTTGAGCAGCTGAGCTCCCATAGGAAGATCTGAGCACCCTTTTGACCTTTACTGAACAGATCAGAGCCAAGTTTTCCCTTGCATTCAGAGACTTGTAAAGACTGAGTGCCCTAAAATCAATGTTACTAGTGAGAACATGGAAATTAATTGTGTCAATCTATCACTCATCTTGCCCTATTACATTCAGTGATTAGAACTTGGCCTCCAACACGTGAACAAAGTGTCTTCTGTGACAGGTACCTGCTGCATGGGGGATGGCAGTGAGTGGCTCAGAGTGGCCAAAAGCAGAGAACAAAGGAAAAGTTTGGGTCCAGCACTGTTTGTGTTGGTTTTGGGCTTTTTTTCCAGTGCAATGCAATGCTTTCCTTGCTTGGGTCTAGTTTGGTCAGCATTACATCTTGGGAACAAAGGGTTAAGTACAAAAAATAAGAAGTTTTCAGAAGCAAGAGAAGCAAAGTCTTCAGGACCTGTCTTGTCCCTCCTGATGGGCAATGAGGAGCTTGCAGAAATTTGTTTAGTAAGGACTTGTGAAATGGTAAAGTTGGAAAAAAATTAAAACAACAGGAAGCCATCAGCAGGGGGAAGTACATGGAGAAGGTTGGCATTCTGTTCTGGCCTGTCCTGGAGCAGTGCTAAGGAATGACACACCAGCTTGATTGGTCATCTCCAGCTGCACCCTGGGGCCAAGGGGGAGGCTTGCAGAACTGCTTGAAGGTATTACTCAGTGACCTTCCAAAAATCTGCTCAGGGACAGACTGCTGGGATTGCGAACCAGGGATTTCTGCATGTCCAGCTGCCACATCAGCCCAGCCCACACCTGCCCTCAGGGAGCAAGGGGTGCTGCTGGTGACCTGTCTGCCTCACCTCCATCCCAGACAGCCTGGGCGCTGCTGACACACTCAGGGGGCAGTGGTGGCTGTGAAACAGCTGAGGTGGTGATGCCTGGAGGGGGATGTGATTGAGATGACTGAAGAGAGCCCAGCTGGGCAGCCACAAACAGCTATGGAAGCACAGAGCCCGGATTTGGGCTGAAATGACTCCACTGGCCATGGCTTTAGGTTTAATTCATGTCCAGCTTAGCTTTAGACTAGCTACTGTGCAGAAATCCCAGCTTTGCTGTGCACACACCATGCCTGAACAGCTTTCCATCCCTCCCCAGGGCTATGCACTTCAGTCCAAGTAAAAACTGCTTCCCACCCGAGGCTCCTGCTGAACTCTTGGCATTCCCAAGTCTCTTGGGGCAAGCTGCTGTTGGCCTGGGGCTACCTGGAGGTGGCAGAGGGATGGCAGCCCCTCCACCCCTCACCTTCCCACTGCACACCCACTGAATGTTCAGCAGCACTGGGGGCTCCCCTGCCTGCTCCATGGCAATCAGAGGGTTGCACCTTGGGGCAGCAGGGCAGCTTGGAAACTTGCTGAAACCCCTCATACAGGGCTCCTTTTCAATGGGTTTCAACCAGTTTCTCAAACTAGTGCCTGGGGGAGAAGAAAAGCCTTGCTGCTCCACATCAGCATCCCCATGTGCTCCCTGTTGCCCAGCATCCACACACTAAAGCTGAATTTGGGGTGGGGAAGAACCAGTTATTCCAGGAGTAATTCCAGGCAGAATCAGGCCTGTGAGATCTGTGTTGGTTAGGCTAAACAGGCTGATCAGTTTGAAAAGCTCAGGAAAACACCAGGATGGGGATATTTAGGCCAGTCCCTGGGGTGGGGGGCACAGCCATGCTGTATCTCAGTTTTACACCCATCACTTTTCCAAGGGGCATCTTGTCAAACCGACCAGGACAAGATTCAAGGTGCACAAATCATGCAGGGTCTGGGTGTGCTACACACCTGTAGAGCTTTGTGACCCCACATCTGCATTTCCTTCTGTAAAATGGGGAGAGGAGCATTTTCCCCTGATTCCTCCTCCTTCAGGGTATGGTTGTCCATCAGAGGGCAGAAACATTGTCCATTGCCACCAATCCTTAAGAAGATTGCAGGGGTAATACCAAACTGCTCTGTGCTTCTCTGTGTCGCTGATACCTGTGTTCACCAAAAGCTTTTCCATGGACTGTGCCCAGGCATGGAGCTCAGCACATCTCCGTCCCAGCTGGTGGGGACAGAGGGCCCAGATCTCTTTCCACATCAAAAAGGAGTTAATTTGGGCATAGAAATTAGGAAGGCCACCTCAGTGGGAAAGAAGGGAAGAAATTACAGCTGGAATAGGCAGTAGGGGCCTCCTATGCCTCCTATCCTATGCCCTGGGTGGGCTCTGTGCTTGCCCAGCCTGCACTGAGTATCCTCCAATAGCCAAGGCTGTGATGCTCTGCTGGAGCTGCCATTTGGGAGCTTCCCCCAGCCTTTTTCTGTTCTCCCTGTAGCAAGAAAAAGGAGGCAAGGAACACAAACCAGAGAGAATCTGACACCTGAGAAGGAGGATGAAGTGCAGAGCTGGGGAGTGCAGCCCCATGATCAACCCCTGAGCTTGGAGGGCCCAGGGGGATATTTCCACCTCTTCCTAGGCACCCAGCTCTGGGCCTTGTTGGAATTCAGGCCATCCCTCTGGCTGCCCTGGACTGCCTGAACCCCTGCCAGGGGGCTCAGAGACCCTGGCACAGAGCCCAAGAGGCCTCTGACTTTGATTATGACCCATGGAAAAAATTACCAACCTTATATGAGGATCTGCAAGCCACGAAAGTATAATAATAGTTAGTTTGTCATGGGGTGAAAAATAGATTTTTGGGGTTTTGTAGAATGGGGGTTCAGGGGGGAAGATGGAGGAATCTGTGCATGTCCAACCTTTCTCCTTCTTCTTCTTGGCCTCCATCCTCTGGGTGATGTTGGCACTTTGGGATTGGTTTAGAGTAGAAGCTCACTGTCTAACATGGGTGATAGGTATTGGGAAGTTATGGTAAATATTGTACAGGTAGTTTTTAGTATAAAAAAACCAGAGTGCCTCTGTCTGTCCTGCTGAGCTGACCTCAGCTGGACAGGAGAAAGAATTTTATAGATAAGAAACAATAAACAACCTTGAGAACAAGCATAGAAGAGCTCTGACTCCTTCTTCAACTGCAGGGCTGGGAAAAGAGACTTTCTAACACATCTCGGGGTCACTGTGAGCAGCAGAGACCCCGAGGGCTGGTTGTGGGTTTGGTGGTGCAGAACCCAGTCCTGAGCCATTCCATTCCCTGGCTCTGGGCTTTTCCAGCCTCCCTGTGCCACAAGGACAGGGCAGCAGCTCTGCCTCCCCGGTGCCCTCTGCCGCAGAGGTGGCTGCAGCTCCTCTGTGCCCACACATCCCCTTCCTCCCTCTCCTTCATTAAGGCACTGATCTCTTCCCAATAACAAGGGGGCTTCTGTTGGACAAAACCTGCCAATTAGTCATTCTGGCTGGGTATAAGTGTGGCACTTGAACAGCTGAGGGGACGGCGGGCAGTCCTGCCCCTTCTCGCGGCGTTGCCAAGCTTGCCATTAACACAAAGTGACAACTAATCTCTCTATAGCATCTGACTGAGCAATTTTAATTAATAGCTCTGTACGCTCCCCCACCCCCCTGCTCTGCACAGGTACAGCATGCCTTTAAAGCTCCTTCCCTGCCACTGCAGCCTGCCTGCACAAAAGGAGCAAAAAAGGCTCGTTCTGCCCCAACTGGTGCTGCTTGTTTGAGGCTGTGACCCCCAGACTGAACCTGGGGCCCCCCACTCCCTGTCTGCCCTGTGGGGTTGAGCACCCCAATAAACGTGGGGGCTCAGGGGCAGAAGGGTTTCCCATGTCATTCATTTCTGTCATTTATAAATAAAGAGAAAATAACTGCATTTTAATTGAACACTGATAAGGAAAAAAAAAAGTTAGGGGAACTTAAGCTTAATTTTGATGCTTTGTTTTTTTCTTTCAACAATGCTATTGCAAAGGTCTTTAGAGTACCTCCATCTGGGTCTTTCAGTGGTGACACTTATATGCAGGCTGAGCAGAGCAATGATCTGAGCTAGGCAGCTTCATAAACCTGTTATTTTGGTCCAAATCTCTGTGTCTGCTTAAGACTGGCTGAGGGAGAGGGGTTTTCTCAGCTCTGCTGGGGCTGGCAGGTCTGACCCAGCTTCTTGGCCTGGATCTGGGGGAATTGGAGGGCACTGAGGGGGCATTTGTGCTGCTCCTCCAAAACAGGCTTTTTTCAAATGCAGGATAACATAAAAAAAAAAAAAAATCCTATTTCCCCAGCCAGGTTCTCCCCTGATGTGAACAGCCACAGCTTGGCAGATGGCTGCTGTTGGGACCTCTGCAGTTTCAGTGCAGAGGTGTCCTGGCTTGTTTCAGGACAGCTGAGAGGGCTCATCCATGGTGATCCTGAATGCTGCTTTAGGCAAATATTAGCTTGAGGAGGCCGCTTTGGGGCCGTGGCTGCCGGTGGTGTGACCATCACCATGGCTGCAGCAGGGGCAAGGCCACCCCCAGCATGGCCAGGAGCCCAGAGAAGCTGCTCTGGGCTCTGTGGGTCACTGCAGTGGGAGCAGCACAAAACTGCCCCAGGCAGAGGGGAAACCATGGTGGCTGGAAAGACAGCTGGACATTTCTGGTGAGGACTGGCAGCAAAAGCTGGGCACAGCAGAAGGTGCAAAGGCTGGCAGGGGGCAGGGGTGTGGAGAGTCCCCTCCTCACCCTCCCTTAATTCAGTGGTGTTTCTGATCCAGGTGTTGCTGGGAAGCCAAGATCAAAGAAGGGTGGCTGGAAATCCTCCTGACCATGACAAAATTGCTCAGGCTCTTGGATAAAGGGAATACATGGGGTCATCTCCTCCCACAGTGACATGGCACCACCAGTGCCAGGGCTGCACAGTGCCCTTCCTTCACACCACCAGAAACAGCCCTCAAAGGGGTGAGGAGACACCACGGGGTGCTCCAGCTTGGGAGGGCATCCATGCATTCTCCAGGTTCCCATTCCCATGGCATTTCTGGGGTCCTACACGGTCCCCTTGGCAGGACAGCTCCAGTGTGGGTCCCCCTGGGCCTGCAACATCCTCACACCTGGTGATGCTCCTGCTGGGTTTGGCTTGCTGGAGATGCTTAAGGAATCTGATCCTTAGGCAATAAATGGCAGGGAGCCCTTGCTCTCCAGAGTGGGCTCAACTCTTGCTCTGGCTGGGAATATCTGTCCATCCTGGAGGTGTTGTTTATTCTGGACAAATGCAGGGCCTTGTGCTTTGCTTTGTTCTTGTGAAAAGCACAGGGCTGTGTTTCCAGATCCATCGCTTGCCCTGAAAACAGAGCAGATGTGTGGGATATGGGAGAAGTGTGTAGCAGCCCCTTTCCTGGAGATGGGATCTAGAAGGAATTGACCAACCAGTCCCATCCCTTTCCCTCTGCTTGTGCTTGTCCTTTCTGCCTTGGTCCTTGCTGGTGTCTTATGGTCCCTCTCCTGCTTTGGAGGCTGCCCAGGCAGCACCCAGAGCTCTGGCTGCTCTTGCTGGACGATGTGTGCCTTGCTTTGGCAGGGAATGCATCCTGGGACTGCCCAAGACCACCCTTGGTCCTCGGGGTGACTCAGCCCCTGGACACCCCGAGCACAGCACCGGGCTGTCCCCTTGGACACGGCCCTGCCAGGGCCACCGAGGCTGTGACATTGCCCAGAGCCACCAGGGCTGTTCTGCTCCCAGCTCACCCTCCTGACAGACACATCACCCACCGGGATGCTCAGGGATAACCTCGGGCAGGCAGCTGTGAGCACGGCCAGCCATCCTCATCTTCCTCCTGTGAGCACAGCCAGCCATCCTCATCCTCCTCCTGCAAGCACGGCCAGCCATCCTCATCCTCATCCTGCGAGCACAGCCAGCCATCCTCATCCTCATCCTCATCCTCATCCTGCGAGCACAGCCAGCCATCCTCATCCTCATCCTCATCCTCATCCTGCGAGCACAGCCAGCCATCCTCATCCTCATCCTCATCCTCTGAGCACAGCCAGCCATCCTTATCCTCATCCTCATCCTCATCCTCATCCTCATCCTCATCCTCATCCTCATCCTCATCCTCATCCTCATCCTCATCCTGCGAGCACAGCCAGCCATCCTCATCCTCATCCTCATCCTCATCCTGCAAGCACGGCCAGCCATCCTCATCCTCATCCTGCGAGCACAGCCATCCATGCTCATCCTCATCCTCCTCCTGTGAGCACAGCCAGCCATCCTCATCCTCATCCTCATCCTGCGAGCACAGCCAGCCATTCTCATCCTCCTCCTGTGAGCACAGCCAGCCATCCTCACCCTCCTCCTGCGGACCGGCCCTGCACACACCCTGCCCTGGGGCGAGCATCCCTTCCTTCCCTGCGGGGCACACGGGGGGATGTGTTTGGGATGTGTTTGGGATCTGTGCAGGGACTCATTTGGGATCTGTGCAGGGATCCGTGCACCCAGCCCTGGAGCAAGCATCCTTTCCCCACGAGGCACACCAAGGGGATGTGTTTGGGATGTGTTTGGGTTGTGTTTGGGATGTGTTTGGGACCAGTGCAGGGACCCGTTTGGGATCCGTGCACCCAGCCCCGGGATGAGCATCCCTTCCCAGCGGGGCACATGGAGGGGATGTGTTTGGGATGTGTTTGGGATCTGTGCAGGGAACTGTGCACCCAGCCCTGGGATGAGCATCCCTGTCCCGCGGGGATGTTTTTGGGATGTTTTTGGGATGTGTTTGGGATGTGTGCGGGCAGCGGTGCCCGCAGCACGCCCGGCACGGCGGTGGGGCCCTGCCCCATCATCTGCCCCATCTGCCCGGCCGGCAGCCCTGCGGGGAGCTAATGAGCAGCAAGGTGAGAGGCAGAGCCAGCCTGGCATCTCCGCAAGCTGCCGGCCGAGCAGGGCAGCAGCAGGACCGCACCTGCCCCCCCTGCCCGCCAGCTCAGCCTCATCATGAGCTTATTACCGGCCCGCTGCTTGACGGCCAGCAGCATCCCTCTCCTCATCATCCTCCCAATTCCCACTTGTGGCTGCGGGAGAGGCGAGGCAGGGATGGCGCTGCCCCCACGCCTGGGTTCGGCCCCGGCTGCGGCGGGAGGGAGGAGAGAAGAAGGGAGGGATGGCTTTGACCTTGCTCGCAGAGGATGCTCGCAGCCTGTCCGTCCCTGTTATCATCTCTTGAAGGCTGCTGGCCCGTTGCAGCCTGCTTTGACAGGGGGAGAAGTCTCAGAGATAATTAAGTTCCTCCAAGTTTCGTGGAAACAGGCAGGCGAAGGGAAGGGGTGTGATGAGGGCTGTGCGGGAGGAAGGCTGAGCCAAGCTGCCTCCTTTGGGGGAAGCACTTCCTCAGGACTGCACTGGGAAATCAGGAATGATGCTGAGCAGGGCTTTCCCTGCACTGGGTCTGCCAGGGGGAATGATGGGGCTTTACACAATGCACCCAGGAGCAGTGAGATCCCAGAGTGTCACTGTGATATTTTCTGAGATAGCCTCAGAAAAGAAATGTAAACAATAATTATCTGATTTCTTGGAATGTGCTCAGGAGGTTGCTCACCAACAGGTGCATCTTTGATTGGTTCCCTGTGAATTGTTTTTAATTAATGACCAATCCCAGTCCAGCTGTGTTGGACTCTCTGGTCAGTCAGGGGTTTTTATTATTCATTCTTGTCCAGCCTTCTGTCTGTATCCTTTCTCTATAGTTTAGTATAGTTTTAGCATAGCATTTCTTTTAACATAATATCGTAACACAATAAATCAGCCTTCTGAGAACTTGGAGTCAAATTCTCATCTCTCACCTCATCCTGGGGACCTCACAACACCACACCAGAGCATCCCAAAAAGGACCTCACACAACGAAGGCACACGAGCTCTTTAAGAATTCCTTAAAGGATGAAAAGCCCCTCTGTGTTTGTGGCAGCCACCAGGGCAGCGTGGGTGTGTGCCAGTTGTGTGTGTGTCTCTCTCTGCCTGCTGAGCACTGGTTCAGAGGCTCCAAGCACTTGCCACCATCCCACCTCAACCAGGAGCAGCTGCAAGCGGCTTTGCTGAGCCAATCACCCCCAGCACGCTATTAATGATTGTATTAATTACTAATGCAGCACGAGAAACCCACCAGCCTCCTGACATCCAAAGGTTTGCAAAGCAGGATGTGGAAGGTCTGCTGCTCACCTCCTGCCTCAGCATCAGGGAGCGGCTGGGAGGTGTTGGAACCCAGGAAATTCCTCTGGCTGCCCTGGAGGGCTCAGAAACCCTGACCAGAGGGCTCAGAGACCCTGGCACAGAGCCCAAGACCCCCTTTGTGCCTTTGGTTTTAGCCCTTGGAAAAAACAATTACCGACCTTTATATGAAGAATTGCAAGTCACGAAAGTTTAAGTAGAATGATAGTGAATTTATCACAGGGTGAAAAATAGATTTTAGGGTTTTTAGCATGGGGGTTCAGGGGGCAAGATGGAGGGATCTGGGCATGTCCAGCCTTTCTCCTTCTTCTTCTTCTTGGCCTCCATCTTCTGCTGTGATGTTGGCACTTTTAGATTGGTTTAGAGTAGAAGCTCACTGTCTAACATAGGTGATGGGTATTGGACAGTAATTGTAAATATTGTACAGGTAGTTTTTAGTATAAAAAGATAACACCACCCCAGGGAGGCAGAGTGCCTCTGTCTGCCCTGCTGAGTGGACCTCGGCAGGAAAGGAGAAAGAATTTTATAGATAAGAATTTTTATAGATAAGGAACAATAAACAACTTTGAGAACAAGAACTGAAGAGCTCTGACTCCTTTGAGCACCGGGCTGGGAAAAGAGACTTTAACACATCTCGGGGTCACTGTGAGCAGCAGAGACCCCGAGAGGGAGGGACACGTGGGTGACAATGGGGACACAGCCCCGGGCACCCCCGGCATGCCCTGGCAGGAGCTCTCGGTGCCCGGGCTGGCGGTGCCCGCTCGGAGCAGCTGCGCTGATGTCGCCGCCGATCACATCGGGGAGGGAGGCGAGCGGCAAAGCGGTGACACGGCGGTGACACCTGGCTGGCGAGGGCAGGTGTGCACATGCTCACCGCCACCGTGCCGCTAATTAATCACCCTGCCCCGCCAGGGTGGCACTGCCCGGGTGGCACTGCCCGGGTGGCACTGCCAGGGTGTTTGTCCCCGTGCTGTCCCTCTGAGCCACGCCGGGGACACACACCCGCTGCCACCCAGGTCACCCCGCAGTCAGGCTTTGGCTGCTGCAAGAAAGAGGCTGGAAAAGCTTCATTCTCACCCCTCACACAGACACAGCCACCCTATAAATCATTCCTTGGCATTCCCATGGCTTCAGCACCTGGGGGAAAATGGGGACCCTGAAGGCCAGGCACCCTAAGGGACAGGGACACACAGAGTCTGTGCTTGCAGCTCCAAGGGGTTCAGACAGGCAGGAAAAGGGAATTCCCTTCCCCCTGGAGAGATCTGCACCTTCTAAATGACACAGAGAGCAGGGCTTGTTTTCCTTTGGGCTGTTGTCCTGTGTGCCCTGGCACAGCCATGTGCTGCTGCTGCTCCAGTTCAGCTCACCAACCAAAACCTCCAGCACCCACACGGACAAATAACAGAATCCCAGAATCACAGAATCACAGAATCACAGAATCACAGAATCACAAAATCCCAGAATCCCAGAATCCCAGAATCACAGAATCACAAAATCACAGAATCACAGAATCATAGAATCACAAAATCCCAGAATCCCAGAATAATGAGGTTGGAAGAGACCTCCAAGATCATGGAGTCCAACCCATGCCCCAACACCTCAACCAGACTGTAGCACACAGTGCCATGTCCAGTCTGTTTTTAAACACATCCAGAGATGGTGATTCTACCACGTCCCTGGGAAGAGCATTCCAGTACTTTATTATTCTTTTGGTGAAAAACTTTTTCCTAATATCCAACCTGTCCCTTCCCTGCCATAGCTTGAGCCTGTGTCCTCTGGTTCTGTCTGACTGCTTTCCCCCAATTTCCCTGCTAGCCAGATGAAAAAAAATCCCAAGTGGAGAGTGTCACAATTTTGCTGAAACATGATGTTTTTTGCTGGGAATGTCTGACTAAAATTCCTGACAGTTTTCCCCCAGCCAGGAGTATCTTGTGGGGTAACTCCAGCCCCATTTTGCCCTCACAGCGTGTTCCTGGGCTCCTTGTGATATATTCGTCTCTTTGAGCCAGGTCTCATAAGCTCTTGGAGATTTATATCACACCCAAGATAGCTCAGCTACCTTAGAAAGCATAAAATCAGCAGGATGGCTTCTGTGATAGTGTTGGAAACAGAAAAGTTTTAATAAAAGGCAAAATAACAAAACTTTTTACAGAGAAAAACTGAGCCAGGTGAGGGGGCAGTGGTGCTGGGAAGGGGGTGGAGAATCCCCTCCGGTATCCTCCAGCTTTCCACAGAACTGAACCAGGAGGTTTTGGAGCAGCCCCGGTGGTGACCTGGCTCCAGGAAGGGAGGATGAGGATGCACCATCACTTTTGGGAATGCTCACCTTGGGAACCATCCATCCATCCATCTCCTTTGGGAATGCTCACCTTGGGAACATCCATCCATCTCCTTTGGGAATGCTCACCTTGGGAACATCCATCCATCTCCTTTGGGAATGCTCACCTTGGGAACCATCCATCCATCTCCTTTGGGAATGCTCACCTTGGGAACCTTCCATCCATCCACCACCTTTGGGAATGCTCACCTTGGGAACCATCCATCCATCTCCTTTGGGAATGCTCACCTTGGGAACCATCCATCCACCACCTTTGGGAATGCTCACCTTGGGAACATCCATCCATCTCCTTTGGGAATGCTCACCTTGGGAACCATCCATCCACCACCTTTGGGAATGCTCACCTTGGGAACATCCATCCATCTCCTTTGGGAATGCTCACCTTGGGAACCATCCATCCACCACCTTTGGGAATGCTCACCTTGGGAACCTCCATCCATCCATCACTTTTGGGAATGCTCACCTTGGGAACCATCCATCCAACACCTTTGGGAATGCTCACCTTGGGAACATCCATCCATCTCCTTTGGGAATGCTCACCTTGGGAACCATCCATCCATCCATCTCCTTTGGGAATGCTCACCTTGGGAACCATCCATCCACCACCTTTGGGAATGCTCACCTTGGGAACCATCCATCCATCCATCCCCACAGTGCCCCAGTGCCTGGGCAGCCCCGGTGTGTCCCCAGGGCTCGGGGACAGCCCAGCTGGGGATAGCACATCTGGGGACGGCACAGCTGGGGACAGTGCAGCTGGGGACGGCACCGCTGGGGATAGCACATCTGGGGACAGCGCAGCTGGGGACAGCACATCTGGGGAGAGCACAGTTGTCCGGAGCTCTCTGGGGGCTCTGCAGCGCTGCCCTGCTCCTCTCTGCGGGCTGAAGCCTCCATCTCGTGGCCGAGTCCCGAACGACACACTGGGGACAAGGAGGGTGGGACCAGGGGACGCATCCTTACCTGCGGGGCAGGGGAGAAGCCCCCTCAACGCACATCCTTGGAATTCATCACTCGCCATTCATCACCTTCCCCCCACTGCAAATTTAAGGAGTCCCCCCAAACTGAGCTGGATATTTTTTACTTATCACTCTTGATCTCTGCACGCATTATTTCTGTGGTCTAAAGTTTTCCAGAAGGTTACAAGGCTTCATTTATTTATTATATTTTAATTTTTTTTTTCCTCCCAATTTTTATTTCTGAAGCTGGGCTCAAGGCTACCAAGGAGGCAGCAGGGTAAAATTAGGCAGTGGGGCTCCCTTGGGGTGCTGGTCCATTGCTGAGGGATGAGAGAGGGGATCTCCCCCAGCCCTTGGGCTCTGCTGGCTCTTGGCTGGGGGCATCAGGAGCAGGGCTGTACCATTTATCAATTTATCAATTTATCCATTATGGTCACCAGCCTGGTGTCCTGTAACATTCCAGCTCTTCCATCCCTTAATCGTGGAGGGAGTGGGATGCTCATCCCAGGGTGAGGAAAGCCTCTGTGCCTCAGTTTCCCTGTTTCAAATGAGCTTCCTCAGCCTTTGCTTCTCTCCCAGCCTGACCCTCATTCCAACCCTTTAACAAACCCAGGGACCAGCTCTGCCTCACAGCATCCAGCAGCTCTGTCACCTAAAACCCTCAGCTCACTTCCCCAATGAGGCCAACACGCAAACTGAAAGCATTTCCCATTTCCCTCCAACCTCTTTCTTCCCACTTTTCAAAAATTAAGATCTTATTTCAGCATCAGCACAAGGGTTTGGTTTTTTTTCCCCTCCCTCCCATCTCAGAAATTCCACAGGGAATTTCATGAAAAATGGAAATATTTGCAAGACACCCCAGGACAGAGAACTGGGTTGTGAGCAGCTTTCATCTGGTGCAGCGTTCTCTTCCTGCCCTGTGGGACAAAAGTCCCAGCAGAAGTGACAAAGACTCATAAATTCTGCAGAACAATTTCGTTCTTTCTGGAAAAAAATCTGCTTGTTCCCTGCAGTGGGACTGAGAGCTGGGTGTGACATGGGGTAAAGAAACTTTCTGTGAATGTCTGTCTCTTAATTAATATTAATACCTCTCCAGCTTTTTATCTCTGCTTTAAATAAGAAGATCCCAGCTATGGCAGAGTTCCCACCACATTAAGGAGCCCCTGAAAGCAGAGTGATGGATGCTTTGGAAGATGGCTCTCATTAATGCCTAATCCTCCCATCAGCCCCACTTGTCCCTGACACTTGGAGCTTGTTAACCATTTTTTTGCAATGGTTTTCAGGGATTTCTGGACCTGGGGCAGGGGTGGGGGGAATGGCACAGCCCCCTTGCCCTGCCTTCAGGTGAAAAAGTGGTTTCTGGTTTGGCTGTCACTCTTCCCAGCTGCCTGGCCCACCTTTATTTTTTTAAAAAGTGTCTTCCAGGCAAAACCAGAGCTTACTGGAGGTAAACTATTCCTGTTTTTTTATACTTTTATTTGTGTATATGGTTTTGAAGGCCATGTGGACAGCAGTTGTTTCTGGGTGCAGAGCCCTGTGGGCCTGTGGAATTGAGGACCTGAGGTTTTTGAGCTGCTGCCTCCTCCTGCTGCTCTGCTCTCGTCCAGGGCAATCCATTCCAAACCTTTTGGAAAGTGTCAGCTCCTGGATCCTTGTGAATAAGTAACTTTCTTTTTTGAAATAAAATCACTCCAGTGCTTGTGGAAAATATATCACAGACATCTTTTATGGAAAATCCTTTCCTTAGGATTTTTTTTCCTGAGAAGCTGAGAGGCCTCAGGAACAAAATGTAACCAATGGTTATCTGCTGCTGTGGAATGCAACAAGTGGATCTTTGATTAGCCCATGTTAGATGTTTGTAATTAATAGCTAATCACAGCCCAGCTGGCTTGGACAAAGAGCAGAGCCACAAGCCTTTGTTATCATTCCTTCCTATTCTATTCTTAGCCAGCCTTCTGATAAAATCCTTTCTTCTATTCTTTTAGTATAGTTTTAATGTAATATATATCATAAAATAATAAATCAAGCCTTCTGAAACATGGAGTCAGATCCTCATCTCTTCCCTCATCCTAAAATCCCTGTGAACACGGTCACAAAAATGCAATAGGCTTTCAGGGCTGGAAGGAAACAAGAAATGGATTTAGTGTCCATGGGGTGACAGCTAGAAAATCCAGGGGAAGGGCACACAGAGGTGCCATGGAAAAGCAGAGGAAAGCTTGTCCTGCTCATCCCTGGTGGGTTTTGGCAGCTCCTTGCCGCCATCCACCTCTGCAGTGAGTTCTCTTATTGCAGTGCTGCCAGCTCCTGCCCTAACATTGCTTTTCTTGACTTACATCCAGGTTCCAGAGCTAACTGAGGATGTGTCTCGGGGGCTGGTGACACCAGGAGGGGGGTGCCCGTCCTTCTGCTCCCAGGCTGTCCTCACAGGGAGCTCACAGAGCCCTGCCAAGCCAGTCCCACCGGGAAAATCAGGTCTCTGATGCTTGTGCTCCTGCACAATCCCTGCTGGGAGCAGCTCACCGAGCCCTTGAACCACGTGCAGCTCCTCCAGCCAGCCCAGCCTTGAGGGATGAGCAGCTCCTGGCTCCTCCCGGAAGGGAAAAGCCACCCAAAGCCACAACAATTCCTACATCCAGTCACATAATCCGTGTTCGGGCTGAGAATTAAGGGGTGAAATGTTTGTTTTTTTCACACCTGGACGTTTCAGTGGGGCTCCCGGGCAGGGGGACGATGCTGAGCCCCTCGCAGTGGCCGCTTCTGCCTGCTTTCCACTAGAGGTAGCTGGAGCCACGCACAACCCGCCCGGCAGGGCTGGGATTTCCACATTTCCACATTCCCAACCCCTCGGAGTGATGGACCTGCCATTAAAGGCCCCGGTCCCAGCGCAGGAGGGGCTGGGGATGCCGCTCTGCCCGGCTCCTCTGCCGTCCCTGCCCCTCCAGGGCTGCATCAGCGCTTGCTCGGTGTCCAACCCCGGACTTTGGGGGCTTTTGGAGAAGCAGAGGCAGACACCCCCCCTCCCACTGCTGCAGCTCATCACGCAGCCCTGGGGGCAGATATCTGTGACTCTGTGCAAGGGAAGAATCAACTGCTCCGAGCTGTTTGTTCTGCAGAGGAGGAAGAGCAGAGCACTTTGGTGGTTTAAGGCCCTTTCAAATTTTTTTTTTTTCATTTTTTCCCCCTCCTTTTTTGCCCTTCAATAGGTTTAGGATGTGTAATGCCAGCTGGCTCTGTAGCTGCTGTTCATGAAAGCATCACCCATGCAGCCCAGGTGGGTGATGGGGTGCTTGGGGGGCAGCTGGCTCCAGCTGCTGGGACCCTTCTGGCTGATCCCCGGTGCAAATGTGGTTTTGAGGGTCTTTTTTTGGAGGAGAAGGAGTAAAACAAACAGAGCAGGTACTCCTGGGGAGCCGCAATAAGCCTGCAAAGCGAGAAGGGAAAGAAGGTCAGGAGGAGTGAGGATTATCTGCCTTCCCCATTCCCAAAGGGATTTTAGCCCTGACTTTTAATAACAGCCAGGAAAGAGGCAGACTTCATGCTTACCCAGAGGAAAAGGCCCTAATAGAAGAAAGGACCAGCCAGGAAAAGCCCTTTTATCCTGCTCTGCCATCCTCACAGAGGCTGTTGTTGCTGCTGGACACTCTGCAGTGGGTGGGGGTCCTGCCTGGCAGAGGGAATGCAAATGTCACCAGTCTGCTGATGGGAATGGTGAGACTTCCCTGGACAAGCTCTGTGTGACACGAGAGGTTCATGCATGGGATGGAGACAGAGCCCTTGGGCCCCTCTCTGTGGCCTCCACATCCCCCACTCCGTGCATGTGGACCTGAGGGTGTCCAAACAAAGGAGTTCCCCCGGTATTGGGGAAGAAGAAATGTGGGGTGTGTGCCTGGGGCCATCTGCAGCCCCCTAAAGTGTCCTGAGCCTGCAGCATGCCACATCAAGGAGCTCCTGATGATATTTCCCTGAAGCCATGTGGGATATTCACAGAATTCACAGAATCACATCTGGGTTGGAAGAGATCTTCAAGATCATTGAGTCCAACCTGGCCCAAACACCTCAACTGAACCCTGGCACCCAGTGCCACATCCAGGCTTTGTTAAACACACCCAGGGATGGGGACTCCACCACCCAGCCCATTCCAGAACTTTATCACTTTTTCTGTAAAAAAACTTCTTCCTAACATCCAACCTGTACCTCCCTTGGTGCAGGTCCATGGCTGCAGGTCCTTGGGTGCACCATCCTCTTTGCCCAGGTCTGCTGGCCACCAAGTGTCACTCTCTTTGTGACACTTGGTGCTCCAGGCAGGAAGACACTGATGAATCCAGAGGAACTGGGCAACTGGGTGAGCACTGGCACCTCCTGCTGCTCCAGCCTCACCCCTGAACTGCTTCAGGTGGTCTCAAAACCCACCTTGGCTTCTTCTCCAGGGGCTGGCAGGCTGGAGAGCTCTGGAGCTGCAGGATGAGGAGGGGCAGGCACCAGGGAGCTGTGACAGATGGAGACTGTTAATATTGAACACATAATTATGCTGGCCAAGGCCGAGTCCTTCCCTGTGTGGAGGGCATCAATATTAAGGCGAGTTACTAAATGTGTCTCAGAGGTGAACTCAAAGGCGTTTGGGAGGTCCAGGGCTGAGTTTTGGGACTCAGATTGCTGTGCTGTGGCTGGCCCTGAGAAGGTTCTTGCTGGCAGAGGAGAGAAGCTGCCTCACCTGAGCCTCTTGAGATGTGCCTGTGTTTGACACTTAACCCTGTGCTGCTGTGAGCTCAGCCTTGCTGAGACCAGGGCATCAGCTCAAAATGATGATTTTTAAACTCTGCATGGCATAAGTGAATAGTGCTAATTAAAATAAGTCCTCCCAGGGCTGGGGCTTTTAGGGTGCTTGGCTTGGAAACTTTGTTATTTGCTTACCTGGAAACTTTGTTGTGACACCTAAACTCTCAGAGTTGGGGCTTTAAAAAGAATTTCAGGTGCCTTAAGGTAAAACTGGGAGACCTGGAAATTGTGCTGGGAGCTCCCAGCTCCCCAGTGAGAACTTTTTTTTATATTTATGGAGGAAAAGGAGTAATTTCTTTCTATCAAAAATGAATGAAAACTTGAAAAATCTCTACCAGGTTTTATTTATTGCCTCATCTATTAAAATAGCCACATATCTATTCAAGTGTGCGTGCTGTACTTTTTCTCACCTTTTCCATGAGTCACTGAATACTTTTTTTAACATTTCTTTCAGGGAAAAGATACTGCTGAGTTTCTCTCAAAGGGAAAATGTCCTGGAGGACGCCAAGGGCATGACTTGTCACTGCAGCAGCTGAGCAGCACCATCGTCCTCCTGACTCTGGCATCCTGCACCCTGGCCAGTGCCAGCCTCATGGAGCATTCCCACCCCTGCTGCTGAGATGAACCCAGGGTTTTCCTCACCTCTAGACCAGGATCCAGCCCCTGCTGGTGAGTTCAGGTCGGGTCAGAGAGGGCAGAGATGCTCTGGGGTCCCTGAGACACCAAGAGATGTCTCTGGTGGGCTGATGGGCTGGTCCTAGCAGGTTTGGACATTTGTGCCTGTGTTTCTCTGCTGTGGCACTGGACAGACAGACAGACACACACACACACACACCCTCCTGTGCCTGTTCTGCTTTGCATTCAGTGAAACTGCCCACATGAAACACAAACTCTGAGTTTCTGCTAAAGCAGCCCAGCGCAGCAGCTGATCTATTTGTGCTGGAAGGGACACTCTGCTCTGCTCTGCTGTTTGAACACCAGGTGCCCCAAAATATGTTAATTCAAGCCCCAGAACAGCAGCCCCCCTCTGTTCCTTTTCTCACCCTGTCTCACACTGAATTGCAAACTCACAGCAGGGGAGGAAACTGAACCTGCTTGCCATGGTCATAGCCCTGAATGTGACTTTACCCCGGACTTAGGCACCCACCCCTCTGCTGAGCCTGGGCTGTCCCACTGTGCCCAGGAGCCATCACACCCACAGCTGTCACAGCCCCGTGGGCACCTGCAGACAAACCCATCCTGGGAGTGAACCAGGAAACCTGGCAGGGTTACACGGGCTGGGAACAGGGAGGGGCAGCCCCCCAGGCTCTTTCCATGGGAATGTCCTGGGATGCTGTGCCTTGGCTCACCTCGGTGAGGGGGACTGCAGGTTTACTCTAAGTAATGTAGATTTACTCACATTATTTACTCTAATAAACAATGTAGATTTACTCTACATTATTTCCTCTAATAAACAATGTAGATTTACTCTACATTATTTACTCTACTAAACTTTATTAGGAGTTATCCATAACATTGCAAATTCTGTTTGCCAGGCTTGATGACAGCCACGGTCTTTTCTGTGTTCAGTGCCAGTTTCACTACAGCTGCCAAGGCCCTGGGAAACCTCAGGAAACCTCTACCTTTTCCCATAATATGGGGCTAGTTCCAACTTTCCACAGTATTTTTTCTCGGTGCTAATCAAGCTGAGGACAGCTTTGGCCACAGGCATGGCTGAGGACTGCTGGAGCAAGGGGGGCTCTGCCAGGGCTGAAGGAGAGCCAGGGTCTCTGCTCATGGAGACTCCATTCCTTGGGGAATGTCAGGAGGGGAGGCAAAAGCCGCCACTTTGATGATATTTCTGTGAGCACTTCAGCCCGGGATGGGTGAAGGGCCCAGCACAGTGGGATGGGCAGCACTTTCTGCTGCTGTAGGTATTTTTCTGTGGGAGCCCCATTCTGTCCCTATAAACCTCTTTCCCCCCCGCGATTCCTTCCTGCCACGGCTCAGAAAAAGCTTTATTTATACTCATTTAGCTTCTTGCCTCCTCCCTAATTGAAATCATTAACCTTCTCGCTTAATGAAGAAGAGCACCGGGGGGAGGGCGGGGGGTGCCAGAGCCCCTCCCGGGCTGCTCCCACTCCCTCCACCGCCTCAAAAACGTGACTTGGAATTTGGCCACCGGGAGATAAAGCAAAAAAAAAAAAAAGAGAAAGAAAATAAAGCACAAACCAAAAAAACCCCTGCACAACGGCAGCGTGGTCGGGGGCTGGCGGGGCGCGGCTCCCCCGGCCCCGGGGCCGCGGCGGGGCTGACGCCAGCGTTTCATCTCGGCGGAGAAATCATCGGCTCTGACCACGGGCAGGGCTTTGCCCGCCAGGTCCCACTTTGCTCCCCTATATTTAGCCCATTATGAATATGGAAGAGCGTTGAAAATGATTCGCGCAGACATCGCTCTGTCCAGCCGAATAACGTCAAAGGAAAGGCGGCGGCAGCAGCGGGAGCCGCTCGCCCCCAAAGGAGCCCCGGCCCTCGTGGGTCGCGGAGCGGGGTCCCTGTCCTTGCACGGGGGGAGCACCTGGCTGCTGGCCGGAGGGACCCCTCTGTGGGTGCTTTGGGGTGTCGCGGGTGGGATGCGGGCCGGGCAGCGCCGTCCCCGCCGCCCAGCGCGGTGGCAGCTGGCATTGCTGGGCACAGACTGGGCACAGCTGCGCTCTGCCAGGGCACCGCGGCCACCCCGGGCACCGGGCACGGCCCCGCCGAGGGCAGCGCAGCCCGGGACCCGCCGCTCCGTCCGTCCCCATGGCGGGGACAGCGATGCTGCCGTGTCCCGGCCGTGTCCCCGCTCCGCTGGGCTCCGGCACCGAACGGAGCACCCCTGGCAGCTCCTCGGCCCCGCTTTGCCGCCCTGCCCCAAGCACCAAACACCTTTGCCCAGGTCCGCACGCTCTCCCTGCCTTTTGGAGCCCAAACCTGCCCCACAAATATTTGAGCATCCTTCTGCCTGGCTCCGGAGCTCAGTGGTGCCTCCTGGGGCATCCGCGCCTCCGCACCCACCGCTTTCCTCTCCATCCCCAAAGCTGGAAACCGATGGGGAAGGAACACGGGGGGCAAACCCCTCCCGCAAGAGCCCCCCAGCTTGGCTGGCTCGGGCTGGGGGTTGAAGAGCACTTTGTGCCGTGGCTTTTGGGCGTAGCAGAAAAGAGGGAAAACGGCTTTATTGGAGCCGTTAATGAAATGTCATTTGCGATTCACTTCCGTGGCTTCCATCTGCAGCACCCCCGGGTGGCACCGGCTCGCACAGGGAGTTTTGGGAAGGGGGGGATACGCACAAAAGCATCAAAACACGACCACCCCTTCCCCAGAGCTCGAGGGTTGTGTTCGCTATGAATGCTGTGGTCAGGTGAGGCGGCTCAGCCTCCCCTCTCAGACACCTAGCAGAGGAACACACCTTTGACACCTTTTCTGGGGGGTCTGGCTCCAGAAATATCCCCGGATTTTCTTTTCCCACTTATCACACATCCCACTTATCACACCCGATATTTCTCACGGGCAGCCAGCACAGTCCAGCTGCCTTCTCAGTGATGCATCTCAGACCCTCTTTTCCATCCTCCCCCCTCTACCTGCTCCTCCCCTCTCCTCCTCCACCACTTCCCAATTTCTGAGTGATCCTCTGCAGTCGTGAGCAGGTTTAACTAATCTTTCTGTCAGTGGGGTACTTTATGGAAATTAAAAACTAATTAACGCTCATCTCAGCAGCTAATCGCATAAAAGCCCCACTGCCTGGGCCTCGCTGCTCTTGAAATAACAACGGCACAGGAGCAGGGAATGTCTCGATCAAGCCCACCAGGATGGGATGTTCCCAAGGACAGAGCACTCGGGATGCCCCTGAAATCCCCACGGCCAGGGATGGGGTCACCTTCTGCCGGGGCTCCTGAATCCATCTGGCCCATCCTACAGCCCTTCCCTCCGGCTGCCTCGGCCCAGGAGGTGGGCAGAGGGTATTCGGGGGGAACTTTGGGCATTGGGGATGGGGCTGGGGCTGGGAGGGCGATGGGGACGTGCGGCCAGAGCCGCTCCGGCCCGCAGTGACTCATTGGGCTTTAATTGCTCCCTGCAGTCGCGGGCTGCTGGCGGCACCGCATCAGAGATGTCACGTTATAGTCATGCGTGAAGAGCTAATGGTCAAGGGTGACACCACCAACAAAACATCCTCGGGGAAGCTGTCACTGATGGGGAGGATCAAAGGGCAGCGGCAGCGGCTGTCCCGCTGCTGCCGAGGCTTGCACAGGCGGTGCCCGGCACAGGGGTGGCGGTGGTGGTGGCAGCGCTCGTGGGGCCAGAGGATGGCCCTGCCAAGCAGGGACAGAGCGGGCAGGTGCAGAGGTTCAGGGACATCACCACGACCAACATGATCCAGTGAAGCCAAATTTATTATCCCTAAAAAGACTGTATTTATAATAAGTCTCTGCTGTCCACGTGTCTCTAGCTAATACATGATTGGTTAATCCTTGCTGTTCACGTGTCTAAATTAGAATGCTGATTGGATTTTTCCTAATTTTTCACATGTCTCGTTGTGGTCGTCTGGCCCACCCATGACTCACTTTTTTCTTACTTTCCCAAGCTTGCTGTCAAACCTGCTGAGTCCTGATGACTCTTCTTCTTGTATCCCTTTCAAGGATACACCGACCCCATTTCTGAATATGTCCATTATTCATTGTTTGTGAACGTGTCCATTGCCCATTAGTACGAGCAGGCTGGATTGTGCATCGGCTGAATGTGGCCATTGTCTAGCAAGAAATCCTCAATCTGCAAAAAACTCTCAACAGGCAGGGCCTGAGCTGAGGGTGCTGGTCCATCCCAGGAGCCCTGGAGAGGATTTTGTTTGCATCTTTGCTCTGGCATGGGTTGGGAGCTCAGGCTCAGGCTGAGGGTGCCAGCTGGGCTCTGCAGTGCCCTGTGCCAGAGGGAGCAGCCCAGGTGTGACAAACCAGGCTGTGAGGGGGGGTCTTGGGTGTGCAGCCATAGGGGTGCCAGCCTGTCCCTTTGTGTGTCTGCACCCTCCTGCCCTGGCCAGGATGCACTGGGCACCTCCCAAAGTTGAAGGGAAGACCAGGGAGAGACCCCAGCCTCACCAGTCCAATGGGTTAAGTGGTTTGGCACTGTGGGGTTGCTTTTATGGGTGCTGCCAACACCACAGCCCCCACCACCCCCCCTTTGCTGACTGTGCCACAGCAAGAGTGGCACAGTGCAAGGTGCCCTTTCCTGCTGCTCCTGTCCCCAGGGGCCACCACAGCAGGACACAGGCTGCTCCTCTGCTTTGCAGCAGTGCCTGTGCATGGGATACAAATCATGTGAACAGTGCAAATTCCCAAACACCCAGCGCAAACAACTAAATAACTCTTTAGTGCCACACAGCACCTGTGTGGTCCTGGCTGGCATTTGGCTCCAGTTTCCAGCTGCTGCTTTCCACCTCACCGCTGCTGGGCACAGCAGCTCTCCCCACACTGCTTCTCCAGCTTCTCCACTGCTTCTCCAGGGCCATCTCCTCCCTGCCCTCCACCATCAGGAGTGGTGGATGCTCAGGTGATGCTGGCAAGGGGCTTTATTGACAGACATGAATGAGACGGGGCTGCTGTGGAAAGCGTCTTGAGCTGTTTGATTTTCCAGCATCAGCCTCATTCCATGGTTATGACAATGGGAAGATGCCAGCAGCTCACATCCCAGGCAGCAGGCCAGAAAACTTAATGTTACAACTCACTTTATAAGCTTCTTGACCAATCCCACAAAGCAAAAGCACATTGACAGTAGTTCTATCCAACCACTATAAGCACAGGTACCTTTGGTTAAAACAATGTTTGCTTATTTTGAATACAATACCTGCTTGTAAGCCTTAAAACACAATGCACAGAGCTCCATTATTAAGCTTTAACCTTCCTAATATCTTGCTAGATAAACTTTTCTGTAGCTTAGGGAGTTATTCCAGACAAGCGTTAATACACAGACCATTGTGCTATTTGCCCTTGCTTTTTCTACATTTTAAATAATTTTTCTGCTGACCAATCTCATGACTGCTGCATAGCTCTGCTCACAGTTCTGCTGTCTCTGAGACCTGCATCTTGCAGCTTTCCCCGAACCCTGTGATTTTGTGGATTCCCACACTCGGGCAGCCGGAGCACACGGAGCAGCCGAGCCCGCCGGGCAGCACAGGAGTTATTGCTGCAGTCACACTCCGGCCATTCCCTCCCGACAAACGGCGGCAGCGTCTGCACAGCGGGGACAGAGCCCGAGGACAGGCAGGGCCAGCCCGGGTGACCTTGAGAGGACGAGCAGCAGCCAGGCCGGAGCCCTGATCTCCCTGGACAGGTGCGGCCCCGGGCGCGCCTCCACCTGGCCAGGGCTCCCGGGATGCTCCCCGCAAGCCTTCAGCCGCTATCAGCTTCAAAGTGTCCCCAGCAGCCCCTGGCCCGGGTGGGATTTCTCTCCTCCCTGCGCTTGTCAAGCTTCCAGGGCTCTGGAAGGAGACAAAGGCGCTGCTGCAGCGGCGCTGAGCTGCTGGGAGGTGCCAGTCCCCAGCCCGGGGCTGATGGAGTTTGGGTCCATCCCTGCAAAGCAGCGTTTTCCAGGCCCTGCTGGCAGCCAGAGCTCAGCAAGGAACCTGCTTGGGATAACGGGAAGGAGACTGAGGGGGTGGCACTAAAGGCACGGGGGGCTGGGCTGGGGGTCTCACCCTGAGAGCGTGGCCATGGAATCGTGGAATGGCTTGGCATGGAAGGGAGCTTAAAGATCACCTGGCTCCAATACACCTTCCACTAGACCAGGTGGCTCCAACTCCCATCCAACCCGGCCTTGGACACTTCCAGGGATCCAGGGGCAGCCACAGCTTCTCTGGGCAACCTGTGCCAGGGCCTCCCCACCCTCACAGGGAAGAGTTTTTCCCTAATATTTATTCCTAATATTTAATCCAAGCCCTCTGTCAGTTTAAAACCTCCTATCACTAAGGATAAGAGTTATCCCTGGAGCCTGAAGCACCAACACGAGCAGCAGCAGCTCTGGAACACCAGGACTCAAGGGTGACATCCTTGTCCTGCCTCTTGTCCTGGGAGTGAAGCTTTTTGAGGGAACCCTCATGCTGTGGTGAGAAACCACCTGCAGACAAGAGAAACGACCTCTGAGCTCCACTTCTGCTCTCTGTGTTTAGAGTGGCCCCAATTCACCTTGGGGAGATGTTGGGGGTGTCTGCAAGGGCAGGGGAAGCCTCATCACCCCCGTGTTCAGCTCCCCAGAGAGGCCTGGGGAGGAGTGAGGGGCCAGGACTGAATGGAAGGGAGGGGGTGTTTGTGTCAGTAGATGTCAGAAAGCAAAAAACAAGCAGGACTTTGGAGCCAATTAAGTTTGTATAATGTGTGGGAAATGCTGGTTGAAGGCATGGCAGCAGCTGAGCTGTACACTCATTTATTTCAAGGCAGTTTTCCACGGGAGCAGAGCACACACATGTCATCAGCACCAAATATCTCTAGTAAGGCTGTCTCCATTAATAAGGAAAAAAAAAAGCTTAATTATTTTGTTTTTCATTGAGCCAGGGTAGCCACTTGAAAGCCTTTTCCTCCAGTTGGGAGGAAAAAGTGTCTTGGGACAGGGAGGGTGGGGAAGGACAGCACAGCTGGGTTGTTCTGTGAAGGGAAGTGCCACCAAGCTGAGGGTGACCCCAGGAAGTGCCACCAAGCTGAGGGTGACCCAGAGGCTGCAGAGTCTGCTGATCTGGTGGGGAGGAGCTGCAGAAGCACTTTGTGAGCCCAAGCTCTGCTGGAAGCATCAGAACAGCGTTGTGACATCCAGAGGGAGATGTCCCTGGGACACGTTGTCCCAGTGCCACCAGCACTGCCTGCAAAGAGGGGGATGGAGGAGCCAGCCTGAGGTGATCTGAGGTGCAGATTGTGCCTGTCCCTCCTCATTTCCCCCTGTGCCTGACCAAAAAGGCTCAGCCACAGCCTTCCCAAGCCCGCTGTGTCCCTTCTATCACATCCTCCCTCTGGAGGCTGCAGCAGGGCTCGTCCCCCCAGCAGCCAGCAGTGCTGCTGGGATGTGGGAATCCACAAAATCAGAGGGTTTTGGGAAAGCTGCAAAAGGCCTCAGAGACAGCAGAAATGGGATTGGAGCTGAGCAGCTGCCATGAGATTGGTCAGCAGAAAAATTATTTAAACTGTAGAAAAGCAAGGACAAATAGAACAATGGTCTGTGTATTAACACTTGTCTGGAATAACTCCCTAAGCTACAGAAAAGTTTATCTAGCAAGATATTAGAAGGTTAAAGCTTAATAATGGAGCTCTGTGCATTGTGTTTTAAGGCTTACAAGCAGGTATTGTATTCAAAATAAGCAAGCATTGTTTTAACCAAAGGTACCTGTGCTTATAGTGGTTGGACAGAACTACTGTCAATGTGCTTTTGCTTTGTGGGATTGGCCAAAAACCTTTTAAAGTGAGTTGTAACATTGAGTTCTGTGTCTGCTGCCTGGGATGTGAGCTGCTGGCATCTTCCCATTGTCATAACCATGGAATGAGGCTGATGCTGGAAAATCAAACAGCTCAAGGCACGTTCCCAGCAGCCCTGTCCCATTCGTGGTTTGTGAATGGCCCCTGGCTGGGGTCACTGTGACATTTGTGTCCCCCCAGGGTGGCACTGGGACTGGCACCCAGCACTGCTGGCACTGGCCATGCTCAGCACCCAGAGCTGCTCCTGCTCCTCCGGTGTTTCCCCTCCTGCATTTCCCAGCACAGAACTCATCCCTTGGCCTCAGCAGCAGAGAGCTCACAGACCCAAATCTGCCCACATCCATACAGATGTGCATGACTCCGCCACAGAGAGGGCTCTGTTTGTGCCTCCTGCTGGATGCAGGGTCACAGCTGTGCAGCTGCCAGCCCTCCAGCCCCTCTGGCAGCAGCGTTGGTTTATCAGAGCCCACTCCTGGCCATGGGCAGCTGGGAGCTCTCCGTGCCCACAGCCACAACCTCACAAACCTCTCAGGTTCTTTAATTGCCATCAAATAACCACAGCTGGGACAGCAGCTTCACCTCCAGCCGGGCTCATCCCTGCGGGGCCAGGTCCCAAACCCAGCCCCGGAGGGACGGGAGAGGAGGGGACTCACCGGGAGAGGGAGGGGACACTGGGGACACTGGGTACGGGAGGGGGGAGCCCAGTCAGAGAGGGAGACCTTGATAAAAAGGGGGGTTTAACAGAAAAGGGGGGTCTCAATGGGAAAGAGAGTCTAAATTATTTTAAAAATGATTCTAAATCATTTCTAGGGGGGCAGGATATTTTGTTTCTATTCCATTCCATTCCATTATTCTATTCTATTCTATTCTATTCTATTCTATTCTATTCTATTCTATTCTATTCTATTCTATTCCATTCCATTATTCTATTCTATTCTATTCTATTCTATTCTATTCTATTCTATTCTATTCTATTCCATTCCATTCTTCTATTATTCTATTCTATTCTATTCTATTCTATTCCATTTCCATTCCATTCCAATTTTATTATTTTGGTTTGGGTTCATTTTTTTTTCATTTAAATTTATCTTACATTCATTTTATTTTACCTGGATTTTTTTAAATCTTACAATAGCTTTTTATTATTTTCTTTCACTGCATTGTAATTTTTAAAAATTTTCTAAAGAATCATTTTCCCCACAAAACACTGGGAAGAAAACAAAGGCGGGGGGGAATCAAAAAACAACACAACAAAAATCAGGGAAAACTTCTTTCTTTTCTTTTAAAATGATCTTTCTTGAGACTTGATAGTAAGAGAGGGAAATCTTGATAGAAGGAGGGGTTGAATAGGAAAGGGAGGTCCCAATAGGAAAGAGATTCTAAATGAGTCTAAAAAATCATTTAGAAATGATTCTAAATTATTCTAAAGAATTATTTTCTTCTTTAGAATAATTTCTGCTTTTAAGAAGAAGAAATTCTTCTTAAAGAAGAATAAATTCTTCTTTAGAATAATTAACTTCTTTCTTTCTTTTCTTTTAAAATGGTCTTTCTTGAGACTTGATAGTGGATGGAGAAGGGGGGTCTCAGTAGGAAAGGGGGAGGTCTCAGTGGGAAAGGGGGATTTCAATAGAAAAGAGGGGTTCCAATAGGAAAGGAGGGTTCCAATAGGAAAGAGATTCTAAATGATTCTAAAGAATAATTTAGAAATGATTCTAAATGTTTCTAAAGAATCATTTTCCCCGCAAAACTCTGGGAAGAAAACAAAGGGGGAAAAAAACCCCAATCAAACACAACACAACAAAAATCAGGGAAAAGTTCTTTATTTTCTTTTAAAATGATCTTTCTTGAGACTTGATAGGGGATGGGGATCTCAGTAAGAGAGGGAGATCTTGATAGAAGGGGGGTCTCAATAGGAAAGGGGGGTTTCAGTAGGAAAGGGGGAGGTTTCAGTAGGAAAAGGGGATTTCAATAGAAAGAGGGGTTCAATAGGAAAGAGATTCTAAAAAATCATCTCCCCATGGCCCCGGGGGCCTGCAGGGGTGGGGACCCTCCATAAGGTGTCACTTACAGGCAGGAAAAGCCCCAGGATCTGCTGGAACAGATGCTCCTGCGCCATAAGAAAAGGTTAAATATTTTAATAAGCATTAGCCACATGTTGAAGGTAAAACGAGCTGCTTGCTTTCATTCTTCCCCCCCAACCCGTGCTTTTTTTTTTTTTTTTTTTTTTTTTTGTATGCAAATGAACTGGAAGCTTATTAACGAGATGAGAGGCTGGAGCCTAATTAGCAGCAGGCCAAGGGAGCTGTGCTGGAGCTGAGTCAGCGAGCGCAGGCAGCGCCACTGCCAAAGTGCCCCCAAAACCACGGGAATCGGGCAAAACCCTCCTGATTTTGTGATTTTGGAACGGCTGGGGCAGATCAGCTTCAATTTAGGGTCCTGTCTGGACACAGCCCACGGGGGTCACCCCAAAGCCACCGTCCTGGGTTTATTTTTTTGCCGTGTTTCCAGGCATATATTGAATTTTTGGGCAGTGGCACCAAGCCGGCGTGGAGCAGCTCTGATGTGTCTGTGGCAGGGGCTGAGCTGCTTTAGCCCCTCTGGAATTTGTTTTTAGGGATTATTTCCTTCTGATTATATCTCTTTCCTTTGCATTCTAAGAATCATTTTCCCCACAAAACGCCGTGAAGAAAACAAAGGGGGAGGGAAAAAAAACCCCAAGCAAAACCAACACAA
This sequence comes from Molothrus ater, assembly GCF_012460135.2. NCBI lineage: Eukaryota > Metazoa > Chordata > Aves > Passeriformes > Icteridae > Molothrus > Molothrus ater. Next base: position 2,329,363 of record NC_050486.2, read on the forward strand.
CAAAAATCAGGGAAAACTTCTTTCTTTTCTTTTAAAATGATCTTTCTTTTCTCCCATCCTTTTTCCTGCCCCCTTTTCTGTGCTCGGGAGGTTCCCGGGGGCAGAGCACAGACCCAGCCAGGGGCACAGGATAAACCCCTCTCGTAATTTGCACCTTCGCAAGGCGCCGGCAGCCGTGCGGCCCCAGCGCTCATTTGCATTTTTAATTACCTGGGCTCTCCCTGCGCCCCTCGGCTGCCCTGCCTGGGGTCAGCGATGGCCGCAGGCCACGGCATGAACGGAGAGGTTTGGTGGCCCAGAGGATGGGCGAGCTGGTAAGGCAGCGATGACATTCCATTCGAAATGGCTTTTTTCCTCTTTTCTTTTCTTGTTTTTTCTTCCTTTTTTTGGATATATTTTTCTTCTGCTTCAGCTCGGTCCAGCCCTGCCTTGGTGGCATCCATCTGCCCCCCTTCCTCTGGGTTTCATCCTCGCCCTTCTCCTCCTCACCCCCTGCACCACTGGGCTCCCTCATCCCACACAACCCCCGGCACTGCCAGCACACACAGAGATGCCACAATTCCCCCGTAAAGCGATTAAAACTCTACCTCATTAGCAATAATTAAAAGGTGCAGCACACATTCTCAGCAGCTCACGCCCGGAGGCCTAGGATATTTTGTTTCTGTTTCTATTCTATTCTATTCTATTCTATTCTATTCTATTCTATTCTATCCATTCTATTCTATTCTATTCTATCCCATTCCATTCCAATTTTATTAGTTTGGTTTGGGTTTATTTTGTTTCATTTTAATTTATCTTGCATTCATTTTATTTTACCTGTATTTTTTTATCTTATAATATCTTTCTATTCTTTTCTTCTACTGCATTGTAGTTTTATTTTATGTTTTATTTTATATTTTATTTTATATTTATTTTATATTTTATTTTATATTTTATTTTATATTTATTTTATATTTTATTTTATTTTTATTTTTATTTTATTTTTTATTTATTTTTTACTTTATATTTTATTTTATATTTATTTTTTATTTATTTTTTACTTTATATTTATTTTATATTTATTTTATATTTATTTTATATTTTATATTTTATTTTTATATTTTATATTTTATTTTTTATTTTTTATTTTTATTTTATTTTATATTTTATTTTATATTTTATTTTATATTTTATTTCTTATTTTTTATTTTTATTTTATTTTATATTTTATTTTATTTTTTATTTTTTATTTTATTTTATTACATTTTTAAAACAGAATTTTCTTTTTTAGGCCCTCCACCCCATCCCCAGGGTGCTGGCACAGGAGGAACGTGGGGACAGCCACCCACACCCTGAGCAGGGTAGGGCGGGCTGCCTGCATCCAAGGCACAATAAAATATTTTACTACAAAGCAGAATTACTCCAAAGACTGATGGGCTGACTTGTGAGACCCACTCACATTTATGGAGGTCATAAGTTATAGACTCCTGGTGAACTGGAGGAAAACATAACCCTGGCTTTTTATAGGGGAAACTTCTGCCGTATATTAAATTTTCCTGCCAGTAGACGGGGCTTTACTGCCAACTGTAACTTTAACACCTCCCAGCCCCTCGCTTAGGAGGGGAGGATTATTAATAATGTGGGTGTGGGTCGCCAGCCCGGGCTGTCTGCTCACCAAAAAGCCTTTGGAAGCTTCTGCTGTGGGAATTATGCAGGGCTCAGTGCATGCCCTGCCTTTTTTCCCTGGGATTTTTGGTCTAAAACATTGCAATGTGAAATGGAAAAGTGCAGGAGCTGCACCTCGGGGTTTGCTGAACTTGGTTGCCCGAAACCAGGGAAACAGAGGGGAAAACGAAAATTTAAAAAATCCTACAGATAAGTGAGTGGCTGGGGGAGAAGGGAAAAAAAATGTGGATGCAGAGAGGGGGATGGAGATGGCGAGGAAGAGGCAAATAATGCAGTTTGGATATGGCAAGGAAGAGGGAAATAATGCAGTTTGGATATGGCAAGGAAGAGGGAAATAATCCAGTTTGGATATGGCAAGGAAGAGGCAAATAATCCAGTTTGGATATGGCAAGGAAGAGGCAAATAATTCAGTTTGGCATTTGTGGGTTTCCCTTTCATCCACAGGCAGCCAGCGAGGGGGAACAGAGGGAGGGAGGCAGGGAGGATGCTGCACCCAGCCTGGCTCTGGGAGGCTCCAAGTGCCCTTTTCCCACCTCAAACCTGCCTGATTTTGGCAGAGAGCGGCCAAGACCCGAGCTGGGAGCAGAGCCAGGTTTTTTGGGTTTGTTTTTTTTTTTTTTTTTTGGTTTGTTTTTGTATTTCTATTTGTTTTGTTTTAGTTTTGTTTTAGATTTGTTTTTTTTTTTTTTCTTTGGCATGGGCAAACCCTCGTGTCCAGGAGATGTCACCTCCGTATGCCCAGGGAAACTGAGGCACGGGGGCAGGCGCCAGGGATGCAGTGCCTCAGGCAGGACCCCAAATCACATCCCTCTGGCTCACACCATCCCAGCACCAGGATATTTATTGCCTTTGTTCACCCCCACCTCTGCACCCCAAACCCTTCCTGTGCCTCCCGGGGAAACCCCCAGGGCATCTCGTTTTCTTCTTTTTCCTCCCCAATAAACACACCAGCTTTGGTTTCAGCGTTTTGGGGTTTTTTTGATTTTTTTTTTTTTTTGCAACAAAAGAAACTATTTATTTGGAATATGCATTACCAGTACAAATCAGGAACCTGTAAAACCTACACCTCGTCAGTATGACCAAAACCCACCCAAGGACGTGTGGCAGAACCTCTCCCCAGCCCCAAAATCCTCCCCCAGCATCGCCGGGGCCATCCCACAACCGGGGCCCGGGGAGACTTAACATTTCCCTGCTTGGAGCTGGTCTGAGCCTTGATGAGAAGGGAACAGCTGGGAGCAGGCTGATATTTAAACTGGAATTAGGAGGGAGATAATTCCTGGGGCGGGCGGCTCGGGGGGCTCTGCCGCTCAGCGATACAGTTAATTTGCAGCCCGAGCTGGAGGCTGGCCCGAGCTGATATTGCCGTGTTATTTAGAAGAGAAAGGTCAGGCTGGAGATTGAATAATCATTGACAAGAAATCCATGGGGGAGCAGCGTGGGGAGGCAGCTCCAGCATCCCCGGCTGCTCTCCTGGGGATCCATCCCGAGGGGATGCTGCCCACGGGGTGCCAGGGCCACAGAGCCACAGCCACCCCCCAGTGCATCCACAGTCTGGTTTTCATCCTATGCACAAGCTCTTTTCGAAATTATAAATGATTTTAAAATTTAAAATGATTTCTTTTTCTTCCCAGAAACGTTTTCCAATTTTTTTTCCCCTTTTTAAAAATAACCCTCCCACCTCAGGGAAACAGGAGAGGCTATCAAGCCTTCCCCTGCTCCCCAGACCTTGGTGTGATAAAGAAAATCCCATTTCTAGCTATTTTTGGAAAGCAGTGCACAAGTCCAAAAAAGCAGTAAAGGGATTTTTTTTTGTGGGTGTTTTTTTTTTGGTGGTTTTTTTGCTTGTTTGTTTCTGGTTTTGTTTGGATGTGGCTTTTTGTTGTTTGGTAGGGGTTTGTTATTTTTTTTGAAGGGGGGGGCTTGTTTTGTTGGGGTTTTTTTGGTTTTGTTTTGGGTTTTGTTTGGGGTTTTTTTGTTTTGTTTTGTTTATCTGGGTTGTGGTTTTGTTTTTTTCTTTGGCATGGGCAAACCCTCGTGTCCAGGAGATGTCACCTCCGTATGCCCAGGGAAACTGAGGCACGGGGGCAGGCACCAGGGATGCAGTGCCTCAGGCAGGACCCCAAATCACATCCCTCTGGCTCACACCATCCCAGCACCAGGATATTTATTGCCTTTGTTCACCCCCACCTCTGCACCCCAAACCCTTCCTGCACCTCCTGGGAAACCCCCAGGGTATCTCGTTTTCTTCTTTTTCCTCCCCAATAAACACACCAGCTTTGGTTTCAGGGTTTTGGTTTTTTTTGATTTTTTTTTTTTTTTTTGCAACAAAAGAAACTATTTATTTGGAATATGCATTACCAGTACAAATCAGGAAACTGTAAAACCTACACCTTGTTAGTATCGTCATAGAACATAAAAGTTTCAATTGGGATCAGAAAGACAGAGGCCTTTTTTTTTTTCTTTACAGAAGCAGAAAAGTTTCAAAACCAGGTTGGAACAGAGAGTCTTTTTTTTTTCCTTTTTTTCTGTAAGGGTTTTTCTTTTTTTTTCTTTTCTTTTTTTTTTTTTTAATATTTGGAATCCATTAGGAAGAGAGAAAAAAACAAAAAGATGGGGAGAAAAAAAAAAATAGAAAAGAAAAAGCAACTCCAAAGTGGATCACCTTTACAAGGGACAGAAAGGGTTTTGCAAGAACAAAAAAAGCAAACTGACAAAACCAACCCCCCAGGCAATGTCTGATTTACATCCTCTTAATAATAATAAAATAATAATAATAATAAAGGTGTACGAAAACAAAAGGACTCCAGGAAACCTTGGGATTAAAAGGAACACCCCAAACCCTAAACTGGTCAGTGATGTGAAAAGCTCAGGGGTTTTTTGGGAGGAGCAGAAAATGTTTCAGGAGAAAACTGAAGTGATGCCAACCAGCACCTCCCTCAGGGCTTCTCCTTGAACCCCACTGCATCCACTGGGATTTGGGCCTGGATTTGGGACATTCTGGCCACGTCCCAGCCCTTGTCCCAGCTCAGGGCTCAGGGCCAGGCTCTGAGGCCTCATCTCCAGCAAGGTGAGGTTGGAACATTCCTTACCCCAAACCCCTCGCTCTTGGGACACTGGGATTCAGGGAGGAGAACCAACCATCCCCACGTTTTGGGAAGGATTCCTGCCCTTTCATCATCACTCCCAGGCAGCTCAGCAACACCCCCAGAATGGAGGATGGAACCTGTGGAACCCACAGCGGGGCTCAGGGCTTGACTCCCCACCACCTTCTCCCCAAAAGCCCTGGGAATTCCATCTCTTTCCAGAGGTGAAATCCCACAGCTCAGTCCCAGAGCAGCCACACCAGGATCCTCTGGAGCTGGGATCTGAAAGGAGCAGGGAGAAACTCCTTCCCCCAAAAACACCACCAGCACTTTTCACATCACTCTGGTCACAGCTCAAAAGCGCAGGGGAGGTGGCAAGGCCATCGTCTCGGACAGGTCAAAATAAACTCAGCATCATCATCATCATCATCATCATCATCATCATCATCATCATCATCATCATCAAAGCCCCCTCCCCCCCATCCCAAACAAGGCAAAAATATAAAAAAAAAAAACAACAAAAAGGTTCATTTCTGGGTCTCAACGTTAAGAAACATAAAGTGTTAGACTGTACCTATTAATGCTCACTATTCCAACCATTTTTTTTCTTTTTAAAGTTTTACAAAATGAATTACCGTCACTTTTTAAACATTGTGTAAGAAGAAATGAGTGTGCACAACTCTACACTTTTCTAGCATTCTTGAACTAATTCACAAATGCGAGAAAATGGAAAAAAAAACCAAACCATGGGAAAAAACAAACAAACAAAAAAAAGGAGGATGAATGTAGGTAGTTTGATGTTATAAACTATACAGGAATGAAGCGCTTGTTGCCACAGAAAGAACAGGGATGGGACCTTCCCCCTGCTCAATTTTGCGTGCTAAGAGGGTCATTTTTTATTCTTTTATTATAAACACTATTAAATTCCGACTGCGTTTTTGGTTTTTTTTTTTCTCCTTTATCTGAATATACAAGAACATTCATTATCAAATGTTCGTTATCATCAATACTACAAAGAACGAGACACAAATCGCAAGAAACAATGGAAAATGTTAATAAAGCTGAAAGAATCGTCGAGTTTTTTTTTTTGTGATTTTTTTCATTTTTATTTTTTTTGAGTTTCTGCAGGTTTTTTTTTTTTGTTTGTGTTTTTTTTTGTGTTTTTTTTTTGTTTTGTTTTGTTTTTTTTTTTTTGGTATCGAAGTCAGGTTTTTCTGGGCAGAAAAGAGAAATAATAATAAAAAAAAAAGAAGAAGAAGAAAAAAACTCCACAACACTCAGGGCTGGAGCAGGAGAGGAGGAGAATGGGGAGGAGAAACAAAACCCAAAAATTAAAAAAAATAAAAAAGCAAAGGAAAAGGCAAGCCAACACAACCTGGAGGGACCAAGTGGGGAACCCAGGAGGGGATTTGCAAAGTACCGTGGAGGAGCGAGGGGCAGCCTGGGCAGGGGAGCACAGGGCAGGGGGGCAGCCCCAGCGTGGGCTGGCTCCAGCAGGCCATGGTTTGGCTCATTCCCAGCTGGATTCCAAAGGGATGGTGGCATTCCTGCCGGCAGGGCACTGCTGTGGCTCAGCAGGAGAGGCCTGAGCCAGTCCTGTGTCCCTGGAACGCTGTGCCAGGACAGGTTCATGTAAAATAAGCTGGAAGTGGACAAAAGGCAGATGGGAAGACGAGGAGGGAAGTGGGAAGGTGCAGAGCTGGGGAAGGTGGGCAGCACCTCCCGACTGTCCTTGCAGGAAAACAACCTTCTCCATGCTCCTAGCACACAGCTGGGAGGCAGCCCCAGGCTCCTCATGTCACATCCTGCTCTGCCCACTCTGCCATGGATGCAAAAGGAGCAGGAAGTGTCACTGCTGGACACATGACACCCGTGCTGCAAGGTGACAGCGTGCTGGAGCTGCAGCCACACCACCAAGGACCATTATTTTTTCCAGCAGAAAGGTGGAAGTATTTTTGGCAGAGCTCTAATTTTAAACGGTTTCTGTTTAACGCTGCTCCGTGCTGGCAGTTCCCACCTCGAGACCAGCACAAGCAGGGCGGGCATGGACATTCAACAGCGTGAGGTACTGATCCCAGGGGATCCTGGCATCCACCATGAGGTGCCAGACATCCTGCACCCTCACCAGTCCCACCACACCCAGGGTCTTGGTGCAGGCTGGCTCATCAGCCTCCTCGTGCCCACGGGAAGAACTGATGGCCACAAGTCCCACCCTGGCACGAAGCTCAGCCCGCTGCCCAGGGAAGCTGGTGCTGCCTCTTCCTGCTTTTCCACGGAAGCCACATCCTCCCAGCACCAGCCTGAAGGGGCAGGATGAAGCCTTGCTTGCCAGCCACCACTGCTTGTCCCAACAGTGGGGCAGAAAAGCTGGGCAGAAAGTCCTGTGAGTCCTTCCATGGCCACTGCCCAGGTAACTCCTGGGGTCAAACCAGCAGCTCCAGCACCCAGACATCCCCCAGAGGGGCAGCCTCCCGTCCTACACAGCAAACCTGTGGTGTGAAGAGCTACCAAAAGCACCCAAGACACTCACCCCAGCACTTCCAGCCCCTGGCATTCTGCTGCCCATCCCTCACGGCTGGCTTTGGGAATGCAGGGGGTGGCACAAACCTCTGTGGGTGCTGCCTGAACTGGGGACACAGCTCCTCCTGGAAACAGGAGCCAACACCCCTGGCACTGCCCTCCACCACCAGCCTCTCTAGGTGCTGTGAGAGAACTGCTGGTGTCCCACCAGCCATCCATGCCTGATCCCACACAGCTCCGTGGAGGTGTTACCAGCGATGGCTGCTCCTCACCTGCCTCTGCCTCCCTTCCTTCCCTCCAGCAACAGGCAGGCAGGACAGCAGGGCTCCACAGCTCATCCAGATCACAGCAGCCAGTGGGAGGGATGCTTGGCTGAGAAGGGCTGGCACTGGGAACTTCCCCAGGGCTGGCAATGGGAACGGTACCTTTAGGAAGCAAGGGGGAGCACGCTGGCTCCTTCTACGTGCACGGGGCTGTGCCACCTGCCCTGTGCCTGCAGCAGCTGAGGGACAGCTCACAGGGCAGGGCTGAGTGAGGGAAGCTGCAGAGATGAGGAGGAGGGAGCAGATTCCCTATGGTGGCAATTCCCTATGGAGAGGTAGCGTGAAAGGAAGGGGGCAGGGGCTGCCTGCTAGCGAGGGAGCAGACGTGACTGAGGTACATTTGTAGCTCCTCAGAAAGACACCAGCATGAGGCTGTACACTGCTCTGGCCTTGGTTTGTGTGGTGGTGGTGGATTTTTGCTTTTCCTCCTTAAAATCCTTCTACCTTGGGTGGGAAGCGGGGAGGGGAAGGGAGCGGTGTTGTGGCGGTGGCGGGGAGGGGGAGAGCGGCTTCTACCCAGAAAAGAAAGGGAAGAGAGTATAAAGAAGTGTCCAGATTGGCTGAAAAAAGCATCCCGACGAAGAGAAGAGAAGGAGTCTTCTTGTGTGTGCTGATTGGGTTCACCTCCAGTCTGACTGCTGCGGTGTTAGGAGAGGCCCCCTCCTCTCCCGCCCCCGCCGGGGCCGGCTCAGCCAGGGATGCAATTTGCTGGGAGATCAGTTGGAGGTATCAGAGTGAACGCTGCCAGGGCCTTCTGTGGGGGAGGTCACCGACGATGGGGTAGTAGCGTCTTGCCAACCTCCATTAGCCTGAAGGGAGGGACACACACACACACACAGAGACATCAGTCACCCCACGGCATGGCACAAGCAGCCCTACCCAAGGCACCCATCCACCTCAGATCCACCCCCTTCTCCCTCAGCTGGGATTGGTGTAGGAGGCAAAGATGTCCCCTCTGATTCCCTCATCCCACCCCAGACCACAGGGCTCCATCACAGAGCAGAAACATTTCTGTTGAAAACAGATTTCGATAAAGTGCAAGTGCTCATGGAAAGTCCATCCCTTACAAAAATCCAGTGTATTTCTCCAGAACCCTGAGCTCGGGTTGTCTGGGGTTTTTTAACCCCCGATTATAACTCTTCCTCATATGGAAGAAAGAAAATAGCAAGCAGAATGAGCAGCCTGAATGTTATCTGAACCCAAGTGCTGTGAATATGCAGAACAATCAGCGGGTCCCATGGAACTGCTGAGCTGAGCTGTGCCCCCCAAAAAAGCTCCACATCCTCGCCTCATCCAGGGAAACACAGCCACAGCTCGACAGAGGTGCCAACACTATATCCCATCTGAGGGTTCATGCAGCAAACCATGGCACACAACTCATTTCTCCTCCTAAGAACAGATGCAGAGCCAAATTCTCCAGGCGCTCCAGAGCTGAGCTCCGGAGGGCCCCGGCTGCCGCGGGCAGGAGCCGGCAGCGCACAGAAGCTGCTCCTCTGCTGCTGCCATCCCCTCTGGAGAGGAGCAGATGTCGCACCCAACCTCCTCTGCTTGCTCTGACATTGATACAGTGCTTGGCAAATTAATCCTTCCCAAGCACTGCCCCAGCTCCAGTTGGCAGCAGTGGCTGTCCTGCTTTAGACACGCCCGGGCTGCTTTGCCCACTGTGGCTGCCTGGCCTGTCCCACTGCCTGCTGCATGCTCCAGTGCTGGCCCTGCCAGCTGGGACCCTGCACACCCCACAGGGCTCAGGGGAGGAAATCTCCCCACCCCGATGCTACCTTAGGTTTTAAGTGTTTCTGTTCTCTTTTGGTGTGCAGCTTTTAGCTTTATATTCAGTGTTACTGGGATCTTTTCACAGGGTGGTGAAGACAAAAAAATCCTATTCTAGCTGGAGACTCAAGGACAATCTTCAAAATAAACAACGTGAGAAAAGGAGAGTGGGCAAGCAAGCAAGGAGGAGGAAAGTTCATAATTTGAAGATATTAATTAGCCAGTTAATTCCTAGATGCAAATGGACTAAAACTTATAAAAATGTGAGATCTTGTCACCAAGTCTTCTTTTGCTTCCATCTTGGAGCCATCCAGGTACTGCCAGGGTATGGCTTTTGAAGACACTTCAATAAATATCCACTTTATTCCTCTAACTATGTCTTGCCTCTGTTCCAGCTCCTTAAGGCATCACTGAGGTGCTGCTGCCCAGCCCTTGCCTGCCTGAGAGGATGCTGTGATGGGAGCAAAGAGCTGGCAGGCAGGAGAACTCAAGTTTGAGGAGTCACACCACCTCCCAGCAGGGCATGCACAAAGCAAACAAGACAAGAGGTGTGTGCACACCCCTTGCTGTGTCCTTGTGCTTTTCCATACCTGCATGGCAGCAAAGGGGCTCAGGAAATCAACAGCAAGGAATCATGACCTCAGCTTGCTCACAGGTTAGCAAACCCACTCTGCACCACCTCGGGTGCAAAGTGACACCAGACGATGCCCGAGCATCGCCAGCCCCGTGTACCCCATGCCCACTGCCCCCACCAGCTCCCACCCAGAGCCAGGCCCTGACCCACCATCCCTGCTCTCCCCAGGAGGCAATACCCACCCTTACACATCTTGGACTGCTGCAAGAGGCAGCAATTACTGTAGATTATCAGCCTGACAATGACAGGCCGCGTAAAGAGAGACACAGAGCCAACTCCGCCGCCCCGAGACTGGCATATTCAAGTACACTTAGGACATTAATAGCAATTTACGTGCCATCAGTGAGAGAGAACCACAATAGCTGTGCTGGCAGCCTCTTATTACCAAGCCTGTTATTTGTTGGAGTTACAAGCTATAATCACAACAGAAACTTTCAAAACCCTTATCTTGCGTGACGCACCAAATCTATTTCAGAGCCGTAATTGCTATGTCACCGGAGAGTTTGCTGCTTAATGCACTCAGATGCCATTTAGTGTTTGCAGGGTCGTTACAGGAGCAGGAGGGGGGAGAGGAGAGCAGTGGGGGCCTGTGGAGGAGCAGGGCTCTGGCCCTATTGTGCTCAACTATTTTTAGCCTTTTCTTTTTTGCCTGCCAGCCACAGAAGCAATCGAGCGGTGGCTTCACGTTCAGCACCCAAAATCCTTGGAAGGCACTGCAGATTGGGAATGAGACTTCCTGTGTTTCAGGAGTTTGTGTGGCTGAACACAACCTTGGTTGCATTCAACTGGGAAGTCAAGGGGATGTTGGGGAGAAGCCAGTGTGGCCTGGGAAGGCCGTAAGTTGTGGGTCAAGTGACAGAAAGGAGGACCCAAGGTTGGCTCTGACCCAAGGTTGGCTGTGACATCTTGATACCATCCTTTGGTATGGAAAAGTCCTCCATGAGGAGGCTGGATCCTTCCCCAGGCAGAGGGCGTGCAGGAACCATCCCCGCTCATCCTGGAGTTCACTCCATCGCTGCATGGACCAAGCCACATGTGGGATCCATCCAGTCCCACCCAGATGGCTCCATGTCTTCAAAGCAAGGAATGCCCTGGGGTTTGACTGTAGTAAATCAGTTGGGATCTCCCTCAAAGACAAGGGAGTCTTCTGAGGAGGCTGCTCCTCATTGCAGAGCCCCTGCACATGGCTGTGACTTCTTCAGGAGGGGCAGATGCCAAAGACAGAGCAGTGGTCTCCAGGACATCTTTTCAGATGTCACCTTCTGGTGCCAGAGCACAGGCAAAGCCTTGGTGACTGTCCAAATATGGAGCCCCAGTGAAAGACTGCTGAAGTAACTGGTTTTGATGCCCAATTCCACAGGTCTCAGCATTTTTGTCACCTCCAGCAAGTCTGGCTGGCTCCCTGCCCAGGCCTCCTACGTGGGGCTGGGAGATGACTTTCTGCCAATTTTTATCGACTCCTGCTTAGCAAGGAGGCTGTCTCAGCACCCCACCTCCTGTGACCAAATCCTAGTCCCCCCAGCAATGGCACAGGGTGTCAGAACAGCCTCCAAACACCCCAGTTACCAGCCAGTCTGACAGAGCAGCCTCAATGCCTTTTCAGACCTCTGAGCTCCTAAGAGCTTTATCAGGACCTCCTCACAATATGCACTGAAGGTCTTCTCACACACCAGAGAATCCAGCCTGGTCAGGACATCCCTTCCCCAGGGTCATGGCCAGGCATCCATGGCCATCAGAACACACCAAGGCATCCCTTATGGATGGAGCCTGTCACTGAAGCCCTGCCAGACCAAATTCCATAATTCCATTCCTGGTGTGGTCAGGACCATAAACCAAAACTTGACCACGATGGTGAACTGCAGCTGGCTGAGCAACAGAGCAACAACTTTTTTCCCAAGGCTCAGCTTTTTAGAGCAAAAGATCTCAGGTTAAATAAGGAGCTCTCAGCTTCTTCTTTTACCAATCCTTGCTGACAAAAGTGGATCCAAACTCCCTGTCACACCCTGCCACTGGTCACCACCATCCAGGTCACACACACGCTGCTCTGTGAGCAGGCACAGGTCTGCACAGCAGCAGTTTTAAATCAAAACCTTCACTCTCTGATGAACTTTAAAAACAGCTCGTCATTTTACACGTTTAAATCATCCGTAAACTAAATTAAGTCCAAAATCAAATTTCTGAAAGGCTTTAAGATGACTATAGTTCACTCCTTCAGTAGCATATGGGGGAAGTAGAACACTTGGTGGATTTACAGCCATGGGCCAGCAGCAGGAAAGGTGATGTTTTGGGGTAGGACACTCCAGAGGACTGTGGCCATAAACATCCAACTTCTACTGGAACCCAACAGCACCTGAGCTTTCCTAAATGCTTTGAAATCCCTGCTCTTGGAGGACCTCCTGGATACACATGGACCCCCATGAACAAACACTGTCCAGACAGCCCAGACATTTAACAACTCTCACCTCACGCTGCAAAACCCTCAAAACAGCCTCAAAGTTTGCCAAAAGGGGTGGCTCAAACCCCCAAACCTCCCAAAAGGATTTAACATTTGACAAATCTCACCTCACGGTGCAAAACCCTCAAAACAGCCTCAAAGTTTGCCAAAAGGGGTGGCTCAAACCCCCAAACCTCCCAAAAGGATTTAACATTTGACAAATCTCACCTCACGGTACAAAACCCTACAGCCTCTAAGTTTGCCAAAAGGGGTGGCTCTCACTCCAAACCTCTTGAAAGGAGGGGAGGTCCCTCCTTCTTCTCAGCAAGACCCAAGGCTGGGTATCCACAGGACAGCTCCTCCACTGTCAGAGTGTCCCCATCCCTTGCTGGGAGCGGTGCTGTCCCCACCTGTGCAGGAGAAGGCTCAGTTCTCCCTCTGCCTCTGCCGTGGGTCACAGCACTGGTGATGGCTGGGACATTGCCCATTATCCTGCTAACGATGCAGAACCAGCTCCAGCTCTTCCCGCCCTCGGAGCAGCCTGTCAGCCACAGCAGCACAGCCTCCCAGGGAACTGGGCTGTGGGTAGATCCCTCTCCTCAGCTGTCACGACTTACACGCATTTAAAAATTCATCCTCCATCAAGGAAGGCAAACCCCGAGCGCTGTCTCTCCTGCCAAGGTTTCCAGCAGTGGAGCTGGGCAACCTGCCGCTGACTGCCCGGTGCTGAGGGGCTCCAGGGATGGCTTAACCTCAGCCCCGTGCAGACATCATTGTGACAGGGCTCCTGACTGGGTTTCGGCTCATCTCCTGCCAGCAGCTCACGGGGACGCTCGGGTGATGTGGGGATGGCAGCTTTGTGTGTCACAGTCAGCTCTGCCCCGTGTTCCTCCTCGCCATGGAAGGGTTCAGGGAAAGGCAGGGAAGCCCTGCCTGCCTGATGGACACAGTCACCCTGCCTGCATTGAAGAGATCCCCAGCACCAATGCTTCCAAAAGGGCAGCCACACCTCAGGGTGCACAAACTGGGACCTCAATGGGTGGGAAGACTTAAAGAGACATCCCATCCTGGGTGGGATACAGGGCAAACAAACAGACAATCCAGAAGGTGCTTCCTAAACTGTCTGCTCAGCTCTGGACTCCCTGCCTCATTCCCCATGCCTACCACAGCTTTATGGGGAATTGAGGAGTCACCCACAGGGTGCAGTGTCCCTTTGCTAACCTGCCCCTCTCTTGACAACATCCAGTATGGGTCAGTTTGGGCTCCTGCCCTCCCTGAAAACCAGCCTGAGAAGACAAGGGATGCCAAACGTGCCAGGTCCCTGTTTGGGATGCACAGAGGGAACTGCCAAGCCCCTGCCACTCTCAGTTCACCAGTCCTCATTGCTACTCATAGGAACACTGATTATCCCAAAAAGAACCACAGCCAGAAACACCAGCCCAGCTCTCCTTGTCCTATTCAGCTTTTGAGTTTTCGCTCTCTCTTCCTTCTCCTCTCCCCAATTACCCCCTCCCTGCCTCAAAATCCTCAGCAGCAACTCTCCCCCCCAAATTTTGGCTTAACCCAGCCCACTGTTATTTTCCAAGCCAACTGCAACTGTAATCAGCTCAGCCTCTTTCCTTGGGGGTATTTTAATTTATACAAAAGTATCATCTCTTATCATGATCAGCCTGCGATTCATTTACTCTCCAAGTATTAAAAAGCCAGAAAGGGAATAAATTCAGCACACGGAGAAATTAATGCGGAACGATAGGCTCTTTCATGTGGCATTTCCAAGTGCCGTTTTTGCAAGGGGCTTATGTAATGAGACATAATTATCTGCACATGTTCAATTACATTACTTCACAAATCCTCCCTGCCTCTGCCTCCTGACGTCAAGCCGCCCACTAAGCCCTGGTGCCTGCAGGAGAGGGGAGCAGAGCCCCCCGTCCCAGGGCACCCCTCTCTGCATGCTGGTGGTGGCCGTCCTGCAAGATGGTCACACACCAGGTGACAAATGGCCCAGTGGACTGGAGAGTGATGGGACCGGCTGGTGATGGCACCGTGCTGGGGTCACCACCATCCCACCCAGAGGATCACCACCATCCCACCCAGAGGATCATTGCCTCTCTGACCAGTTCAAGGCTATCTCAACCATCGGCGTCCCCATGTCCAGGGCCAGCTGCCTCCTCCTCTGTGCCACCCCGGACACTGCTGCCACCACCCACTCAGCGCTCACAGCCTCCTTTTCCAGGCTGCCCTCCTCTCCCAGCTTGCTGTCACTGCCGCTGAGAGGGTGGACGATTGATCTGAGAAATGAAGTTGGATTGCTGTCCCGAATCTACACTGGGTTCTCCTTGTGTGTGTCTGATCGATTTCCCCCTGTGCGACACAGCTTGTCGCTACGAATTTTCATGCTAGTCAGAACCCGCCAGCGCACCCAAGAACAAGGAGAAGATGCTCCAGAGACCGCCCTCCCCCTCGCATCCTCCCCCAGCCCGCTTGGGCGAGGTTTCCTTGGGTTGATGCTGGTTGGCTTTGTGGGCTTTTTTCCTCCTTTTATTCGCAACCGCCATCGCCGCTGTGCCCGCATCGCCGCCGCGCTCTCGGACCCTGGCCGGGGATGGGTTATTTTTAACCATCCAGGGTGGTGCCACCAGCATGGAACCACCTCGTTTGCGGTGACATTGCCCACCATGGCTACGGGAGGTGTCACCTGTTTAGCAGCTCCGTGCGTGGCCGCAGGTGGCGGGGGGACGCTGATGGGCTGTGACAGTGCGAGACGCCAGCTGCCTGCACGCTGCCTGCCCCGCCACCGCCACTTTTTTTGTGGGCAAAGCTGCGCCGCTGGCGTGACCGATACTGAAGCAATAAACTAGGTGACCGTAAAAGCAAAGACAAGTCCTACTAAGTGGCATTCCGAGCCCTATGGCTTTGAAATAATTGGTAGTGAGAGAACAAAAATGATAAAAAAAACCAAAAAACAACCCAAAAGACCAGAACCCGAGCCTGTTTTTTTTTCTTACACTGATGCCCTGCGGACTATACATCTGACTTGCCGCGAGTCCGTCACTGTATCCTCCTGTCTGGCTGATAACATGGCGAAGGGTATCCACCTAAACAGACCAACAACAACAAAGACACAAATTAGAGGGAAGGAAAGGTTAGTGGCCAAAGCTGCTTCCGTTCATCTTTGGCAAGATAAAAGCAAACAAACACGGATAACAATGATCATGGTCACCATCGTAATAAAAATAAAGGTGTACGTTCGAAGAGGGATCAAAGAGAGCCGCAGCTGGTCTTGTGGAGAGAAATGAGCCAGAGGACCTCTCCTGCCTCCCTCACCATCCCCTGCCCGCCCCAGCAGCCCTGTCACACTCTCCTTGGTCCCATGTCCTTTGGCAAAGAGAGTGGGGAGGGAGAACAGCATGACAAGTGCGGGGTGGCATCTCCCGGAGCACACTGTTGCAGCCATCTCCAGCATCGTGCTCAAGGACCCACCTTCCTACCCGACCCCCTTCCACCCCTGACCCCAAGGACTGCTCATGGCAGCAGAAGGAGATCTTTGGAGTTGGCTGAGCGCCTCCACTGTGGAGGGCCCAGAAAGGAAATATACCTACCATGGCAAAGGCACCAGCAGCTCTCCTCTGGGTGCCCCGTTCCTCTCCCTCACACCCCAGCCCAGCCCCAGCAGTGGCACATGTGGTGAGCACGTCTCACCGCCTGTGGATGATGTGTGCTCCTCATCCAGCCCCAGGGGGGAGCAGCCTCAGCTTTAGAGAGTTCTCCTTGCCCAATGCAGAAGTGTCAGAGTGGCTGTCATCTCTCAGCACAGAACAGAGTCTTAGATGCCAGAGAGGGACTCGTGGCATATCTGGACATCAGATGGGAGGTGGGAGATCTGAGTGAGATCCTGGCTATTTAAAATTCTTTCTTTTTGCCCCAAGCATGGGTTGATGTTTCAGTATTGCTGCTCAAAGCTCCCTTGCTCTCTCCTCCTGGCATGTACAGGGGTGGTGTGAGTGCCTGTTCTTTGGGGAGGTGGGGAGATAGTCAAGGGTGGCTTTTAATTATAAAAAAATAAATTAAAAAAAATTATCTACATATTTGAACATTTATTGCCTTTCAGCAGACACCTAGTTTGGCATCAAAGGAGTAAGTGGAAGTCTTGGAAAACGAGACACCAGTCCAAACATCTGGCCCATTCCCTTGGAAGAATAAAGCAAGCAGAACCTAAACCTGAGCTGCTTTTTTTTGAGTTTGTGCCTGTTCTTCTACACCTTCTCTCCTCCTAGTACGACTATCAAGCCAGAGCCAAATGCATTCACAAAGTGTGGGCAAGTCTCCTCAAGACCATGGTTGTTGGTTTGGTTGGGTGTTTGGTTTTGGTTTCTTTTGGATTGTTTTTTGGTTTGGTTTTTTCTTTTTTCTTTTTTTAGTGGTTGTTCCTATTGCCTTTTTTTTTTTTTTTTGGTTGGTTGGTTGGTTTTTTGGTTTGGTTTGCCTTTTTTTTTAAAGTGTTGGTTGGTTGATTTGTGCTGGTTGAGATTTGCTCTTTTCAGACGGGAGGGAGAAGTGCCAATACAATCAAAGGCTCCTCCAACACTAATGCATTCACTGGCAGTACATCGGATGGGTCCCTACCTGTGACTGCACGTTGGCTCCAACCTGGGCCCCTTGGTAAGAATCCCCATTGAGAGACTGCACGCTCATGAACAAGTCTCCAGAGTTTGACATGTTAAAAGAACTGGAAGAACCTGGAAAGGAAAGAGTGAGGCACCTGAATCACAGAAAGGAAAAAGATCCACCCCATGACTCTCAGCCAAGAGGAAGGAACAACATGCAAAGCAACCACAAAAACAAAAACACACAGTCAGGTTAGTAGTATGAAGAACAGAGCAAGCAAAAAAAAAAAGGATGCACTCTTGAGGTTATTCAAAGCCACATGTTGTTACAGCTCAATGCCAAGAACATTCTTCAACAGCTCCTCAGCTGGAGGAAGAATTCTTCATGCTTTTGACTGAGACAAACAAAATACAGCCTGGAGGACTCGGACAGCATCAGCATCCTTCAGACAGCTCTGAAGGATCCCAGTTGTTGGAGGTGTCCACCCAGCAGACTGTACTAGAGACCAGAACTACCCAGACAAGCCCTGCTATCAAGAGCAGAAGCCTTTGCAGCAGGTGAACCAAGCCCATGCTGAGAAGCTCAGACAGGGTGGGTAATTCTAGCCCGAACTGCTCCCTGCAGGGTGAGACATCCAGAGCCCATCCAGCCCCACAGCTGGAGCTTTGGCTGAGCCACGTGGGGCTCTATGAGGGAGTTCTGCATGGGGTTTGCCTTCAGGACATCAGGAACCCATCAATGCTGGGAACTGCAGAGCACCAGGAGAAAAGGCTCATAAAAATATGAAGGCATCTCGGTTAAACTCCCAGTGCCCATCACGCTGGCAAAAGTCTTTCATTGTGAGAGAAGACAAGGGTGTCACAGCCCTCCTGGGCCAGCTGCCCCAGAAGAACAAGCTCTGGAAGCAAATTCCCCACTGCATGCACCAGTCGCCGGTGTTACACTAAAAAACTGTAACAGTGAAGACAACTGGGTGGGATCAGGAGAAAAAAAATCATAAATGAAAAGAGAAAATAAATCCCGCCTTTGCAGAAATAAAAGTTTTATGCCTCCAGCTTCAAGAGATATCTGAGCACCTCCTCAACCACTCAACAGAAGAAACAAACCCATCATGTAACTGTAAGGCAGGGAAGGCAGCAAGGGGGTTAAAAATAAATAAAAAGGTTTTATGGGATTATTTCAGAATTTATCGTGCAGATCAGCGCGTTAAGTGTGAGACAGCTCAACGTGCAAGGTTTAGTTATACATGACGTTAGCCTTGGAAAGGAGAGACTTCAGGGGCCCAGGTCAGCTATGCTCTCAGCTCCAGTCCCAAATATACTCTCATCATCTACACTGCCATTTCCAGCTTGGAACACTGGCAACCACAGTCCTGGTGGAATTGCCCAACTATGGCTCATGTGCACGCTCTGAGAAATGCCTGGCAATCCCCCTCCCTTTGCTGGACAGGGAGGAAGCAGGGACAGACCCCAGCTGCACCCTGGAGGTGGACCAGGAAGGCTCCTCTGAAGGAAGCCACCTCTGACAGAGGTCAGGGAGCAGGTGGGAGGGCTATGCTGGAGACTTTATATTCACTACATTCTCTGCTGCTCTCTCAGTGACCACCAGCTCTTTTGTCAGTTCTCAGAATCCAAGGAAAGCAGAAACATCACTGCTAAATACAACACCCAAGACAGTCAAGAGAAAGACTCATCTTGAGCACAGTGAGTCTTGGATCAGGACCCTCCCACTGGAGCTCTGTGAAGCCAGGAATAGCTCATTGTCTGTGCTCACTGTCAACCTGCCCAACCTGTTCCAGAGAGCAATCCCACAGCGCTGCGTAAAATAACCGGGACTAGTCAGGAGGCAGCTGTAACCATCACCTCCTCTGCTCAGCTGGCAAAGGGCTCCTGTCACTTCCCAACCTCTCAGGTTACTTGCCACTTTGAAGGCAAAAAGCCTAGAGAAATGAGCTGGCAGACTGGGGCCAGCCCACCCTGACAGTGCTCAACTTTAAGCGTGAAGATGGGCACGTTTCACACACACAAAGATGCTTCCGACCCCGTTTTCTGCTGCTGAGAACCAAAAGACTCTGCAGCTACCACTCTCAAGAGGCAGAGAATATTTCCCTCCTCTTTTGAGGTGAGCAGAAATCTTTGAGATCACACAAATAATCAGTGGCAGAGCTGGAGAGAGGACTCTGGAATCCCTAAGCACCTGGCATGGCACTGCCATCACTCTGCCCCCAGCTGAGCAACATTTCATCCCACCTTCCCCTACCAAAAGAAAATTACAACAACAATAACAAATAAAAATGCCATAAACTTAACTGATATTTTATTGAA
The DNA here is from genome assembly GCF_012460135.2 of Molothrus ater. Taxonomy (NCBI): domain Eukaryota; kingdom Metazoa; phylum Chordata; class Aves; order Passeriformes; family Icteridae; genus Molothrus; species Molothrus ater. The sequence goes on from NC_050486.2 coordinate 2,348,721, forward strand.
ACTTAACAAACCTGGCCATAAAATTGAGACTGGGAGGGAGGAAATAAAAATAAACAAACAGCCACAAACTCTAGTTCTGAAGAGCGACGGTGTCTTGGAAATCATGAGGAGCGCTGGAAATGTCACTTACAAGATATACACTGCTATTGGCAAGGGGTGTTTTTACAATATATGTGCATATCTAAACAGTAAATATGTCTTGCTGCTGATGTGGATGCAGAGATAAATATGCGCATAGCAATGGCCCCCATGTATGGATGCATTTGGATCAGAGCTGTAATTGCAGAGCCCTCTGCACTGCCACGCTGCTGCTGCTGCTTCAGCACTCACTGTCTCTGCACTCACCACGCCCCAAATCACAGCAGCCCAAAGCCTGAGACACAGCTAAGAGGGGCTGATGCACCCAGCTGGGAGAGGGGGCAGCAGAGTGAAGAGCCTTGAAAATTTAGACTGGGATATCCTCCACAGAGATAAGATCCAGGAATACAACTCAAGTCTCCTTCCACCAGAGGAGGCCCCACTGTAAATCTAACCTGTTCCTCTGAAAGGATCCTTTCCTGAATGCACGAGAGGCTTTTTGAGTGGTTGTAATTTGGTCTGGGGTTCCTCAGGAATTGAGAGGTTGTAAATGAGAGAAGCTCATCTTTGAGCTTCTCAATCCCAATTTTCCATTGCTCTTCACATTTTTGAAAATGTGAGCCCAGGAGGAAAGCGCTCTGATCTTGGTGTGGAAGTCCCTGGAATTATTGTGGGTAGATAAAAAAGTCTATCAGAAAACCCATGGTTACAGCAGCATGAAAGAGTGTTTCATCTTCAGCATCCAGACATCTTTTTAACACCAAGACTTATCCCCACTATTCCTTGGTGTTGAGTTTCTATCAGCACCAGCTTTAGAAAGAGTGCTGGAAATGTCTGAGCAAACTCTGGCAGTCAAATCTTGCCCTGGGTGAAAGCCTACATCAAAACAACACCTTCTAAGAGATTTCTTCCACCCCTAACACCTCTGATGAGCAAAGCCCACCTCAATTTTGCCTCCATTTCAAAAGTCTTCACAAACTTGACCATTGGTATCTTTTGAATCACTTTTTCAGCTCTTCAGAGAGCTTCTCTGATGTCTTCTGTGTTCTGACAGTCTCAATTTCTACCGCCAATTCTCCAGGACCTCTAGTGAGTACTTTTCTCTAAAGTATCTGACAATTCAAATGGTACCACAAATAAACAAACAGGGTAATGGTGTTCAGTGGAGCTGAAATCAATCCATCCTCATCTGCTGCCTCATTCCACCTACCACCACCAAGAGAGATCCAGCTGAACCTCTGAAGTGACTTTGGTCATGTCTACAAGACTCCTAGATGAAGTCAACAGTAATGACACACGTGCATTGAGAGCACAAGATTTATGCCTCCTGTGACTTTTTGTGGTGTCTTTACTGTGGCCAAAATGAGGGAAGAATGTGGTGATGGACTGTGTAGCTCCTTAGCTGGACAAAGCCGCAGTGCAGGTCCAAAAGCCAGGGATGATCCAGCAGGACATTTGTTCTTTTTCACTTGCCAAACATTGAGGACAGTGAAGGCATGACCAGAACAGTCTCTGCTGAAGCGGAGTCCTCTCCAGTGGTGTGTTCTGGACACAAATGGAGGAGGGCAGAGAAGACACCTGTGCCTGATGAAGTACATTTCCAAGCAGCAGCTTCACAAGAAGATTTTTACAAAACAAAAGGATGAGCAGGTAAAAAAACCAGCTCAGGACAATTTTGGCTGCTCTGCATTCAAGATTTCACTGGATGCCATCACCTGTGCGTGGCCCTTGAGGACTCTAGCTGGCAAAAGGCTCTGCCCACATAAAACAGCTTTCATTTGCCATGTGGTTTTTGTGCTGAGATTGTCCAGGAAATCAAAGTGAGGATGGGGAGTTGTTAGCCCAAATGAGCCAGACTTCTCAGCTTATTTGAACATCTGGCCGATAAAGCCCAGCCGCGCGATTCCGGATGAAAAGGTGTTTGACATTCAGGCCTGGGTGACTGAGGATGGGGGACCCTGCTCTCAACCTGCCAGATGGCCAGACAGATGCAATCCTTGCCCTTGTCAATGTGTGGCCAATCTCTTTGACTGACTGTAGCCATTCACTGATCTCCAGTAACATGGACATCAATGAGAGAACAGATGGGCCTGCGTGGCCACAGCAGAAATGAATTTAGCTCCTGTCCCAGGTCCCACTGCTTCCAGTTCCACCTCCTCTTCCAACATCACAGCCCTCCAGGGACTGCACTGCTGGTCATTTCTTTCTCATGACCTGTCCTCCGATTACTTTCTTTCCACAGGATCTATAATGTATTTAAACCAGGAAGTCCTACAAATTCCCAGGAAGTCCTATCTTTGTTCAGGCTACTTCCTCATCAAAATCTCAGCCAAGGATCTGGGAACATAAAGAAGTCCACAGTGTAAAAGGAGAAGCATTGGCCATCTTCACCTCTTCATCAGCTTCCATGATCCTCACTGGAGAATTCAGCACATCTGATGGCTCATTGTCCTGGACACAATTGTCCCAGTCTTTCTCAGACAGGTATTTCAGACCTAGCATGTGCAGGTTTGCTTCTTGCTGCTAGGACCTACAGGACAACTTGAAGCAGGGGAGATCACACGATGTCCTCAGGACGTGTCTTTGTCCCAAAATGTGACCATGCAGCTGAGCTGTTACATCTGCATGGTTCAGCTGGGAGGATCTCCACTGTCAGGAGATAAAAATCCCACACAATTCCAGCTGTCTTCTCCAGAGAGGACCTACAAGGGCACCCAAACCCACCACCTCTGCAAGCTGACCCGGAGCACCTGGGGCCTCCCCACTGCTCTGCCACTGCTGCAGCATTACAGGCAGGGTGTGGGACCTGGGCCAGGTGAGGAACACTTTATCTCTAAGCAGAAGAAGGATCTCTGTGGCCTGCAAGCTCCACTTTACTGCTTTAGCACCGCTGACACTTCAGGCACGCGAAAAGAGGTCAATGACTCCAGACTGCAGACAAGTGAGCCACAAAGAGGACCCAGGAGCTCAGGTTTTCCCTGTTAATAACAGGACTGTTTGTCCTTTCTTGAAAGAGCAGTGTTATCCAGGGATTATCTCAGCTGTTTACTGCAGGGCACTGGCCAATTTATCTCTGAAACAACCACGTTACTGCCTGTGGGGAAGGCGAGGAAACAGCCTTGCTCTGGAGCACTATTTAACCAGTCAGGCACTGAGGAAATGCTTTCTCTCCTATGTGCAGCCCAGATCCAAACCCACTCAGGCAATCTGAAGCTGTTCCCTTGCTATTCCAGAGCTTTGGATCTGACTCCAGCTGAAGAAAGAGGAAAAGAAGGAAAGCTGCATCTCTTTGGTCCAGACTGACGTGGGCTGCAGGACAGCATCACAGGCAGCAGGCTTCTCCCTCCACACACACAATTCTGCCCTCTCCAGCCTTTTCTACAGGGGTGCTAACATCAGGAAAGCCCACCTGCACAGGTATTTTGTGTGAGCTCTTTGGAAAGAATGACATTTTTGAAAATGCAGTTAAATCTTCAATGGTTGAGAGAACGGGAACAAAAATCCCTAAACCAAAAAGAAACAAACAAAACTCCAGCAAACTGTCTCTGCAGAGCTCTGCTGCATCCACCTAAGCCCTCAGAGCACCTGAGCCAGAGCAGACAGCCCTGGGTGAGGAAGAGGTGGGAGAGACTGTCCCAGCCAGAGACTCACGTCACTGCTTCCTCCCTTTGTTTGACCCCCGGCTCTCAAACCCTCCAGAGCCAGGGGTGTTTCTGGAGTGTGATTCCTCTGATACCTGCAGAAGCAGGGTTGTGCTCACTACAGAAGCATGTCCTGATGGCAGCCAGCATCTGCATGGCCTGTGTAACATCCTGCTGCCCACCATCCTCTTTGCTCCCTTCCTGCCTCTCTGATAACACCAAGCATCACATCCCCATGGAAGGGCACCGTGAGCAAACACTCAGCTCAAAGGCTCAAGAGTGGCACATTCCCACTTTCCCTCCCACCCCTAAAAAGAAAACACAGATATTTGCATGGATTACAAAGTGTATGGCACCCATGAAGTTATTTTTCCCCCTCTCCTTCTAAACAAATCCCAGTTTTCCATTGCTCTTGGATGCGCAGCCCCTGATCGTTTTTGGGTTGGCCAACCTTGCAGCAGGCAGCAGGCATGAACTGAGCATCATTCTCTAGCAGAGGAGTTGAAATCTGGGCAAAGTGCTCTGTGCCTTTGACTCTCAAAACAAACAAATGGAAACCACAGCAAATGGGAAGGAAGAGGGGAAGGGGAAGGGAACGACCCATGAATTTCTCTGGATTGCACTGACACAAAGGGAAAATAAAATTCACACAGAGCACACTCTTGCAGGTGATCCAGACACTGTCATGTAAGCAATCAAAAGAGATAACCACAACAGAAAGAAAATCAAAGGATAAAAATTTACCCAAAACAAGCCCCACAATGGCATGAGCTAGGACATCTCAGAAATGCTGTGGTTTGTCCATTAGGATCACTCATGCTTTCAGCCCCAGTGAAATAAAATCATTACACAATAACTTTTCGAGTACTCTTTTTCTCCCCCAAAGAGCAAGCAATCCCAGCCATGGTTTGTGGACCACTTTTCTGGTTTGTGTTCACCATCCATGCATATAACCCCCACCACAGCACCACCAGTCACAAGGTATGATCACATCCTTTTTTCCAACAAAAAACAGAACACGGAAGGGGAAGAGTGAAAAAAAGGAGAAAATAGGGAGAAGAAAGCAAAGAAAATAAAGTATCCCCCCCAAAAATCCACCGAACCAAACCCATTTCCCTCTTTTGTTTTTTTTTTTAAGACCACAAAAGTGAGCAAACCAGACCCAGAGAATAAAAGCTGAAACAACCAAAAGGAGAAAACAAGAGAGAGACTAGAGGGAGAGGGGAGAACAAACAAAAAACCGAACACTGACAACCCAAAAATAAAAGAAAAATCAAAACTAACCAGCTGAATTGGGAGTTGAGGGTGAGTTAGCCTGGCTTCCATGGGCTGACACGTTGGTAGCCGTGACAGCTGTTTTGGCAGCATAAATATTGGCTTCCTCTTGAAATTTACCTATGTTCTTCTTGTACCGGATTCTCTTATTTCCAAACCAGTTTGATACCTAGAGTGAGTTCAAGAGAAGACAAGGACAAGTTAAGGTTTCAGTTCTGCCAAGTGCAAACCTGGGTGAGGAAGGTGGATTGGGTCATGTTAAGCAGTGCAGATTCTTTCCCCCCTCAGTTTTCCTAGCACCTTCCACTCGTGTGTGCCACACCAAACCCAGGAAAGGTGATGGGAGCCCCTTGGGAGCACTGGCTTTGTGTGGGTGTAGCTGGTTCTGCTATAGATGGGGATGCTCCACAGGAACCACCAGACCCACCCCACAAAAATCTTAAGATGGATTCAAAAAACCATGACAAAGTCAAATGACCCCAAAGCTGCACAATTTGAGAACAGGTGCATGTCATTTTCATTTGCCTCCTCCTCAGTATCCCTTTGATGGGATAGATGCCCTGATTGATCAGAGATTTGACTGGGGCCTGGCTGACACACAGAATTGCTTCAGTATCAGCAAAGCTCTCTTTTGATCCATCTGAGGGAAATCAGGGCACAAAGCCAGAAGTGGATGCTCTTCGTCCAACTGAGCTTGGCTTTGCAAGGTTTAGCATGAGCCAGGAACTTCAGGGGAAGGATGGAGAAGGAGCACAGGACTTCTCCTAAAACCTAACTTTGGCCCCAGGAAAGAAGTGTGTGCCTTGGGAAGGGGTGGAATATGTTTCCACTGTGTTTGCTCAGAGACATGCTGATGATATTCCTGTTCACTCGTGGGCACTATCTCACACTGAGCTATTTCAGACACGGGAAAGATTCAACCCCACAGCTTGAGAAGCAGCTCTCAGCTTCTTCAACAGCACTGAACACAGAGAATCAGGGTAATGTCTTCCTATGTGTGCAGATGTCTAAGCAGAAGACAACTTCCAGCCACTCCTGACTTTCTTTGAGAAAGCTTATCAGGATAAAGGGAATGGGCAAATGAGGAGGATGCTGCAGCTCCCCTGAAAAGTTCCAACACTCCTAGATTGCTTGGAGCTGCAATTTTGAGCTAGCAAGACCAACCCCTTTGGTGAGATTCCAAGGGCATTCTCCCTTTACTTGCTGATGAGCAAGTACATCAGTGCTCCCTCTTCCAAATAAACCAAACAAGAGCCAAAGACACAGAATACAATAATGGATGTTCATCCTTTGAAGCCCATGATTTCTTCCTTATCTCAGGGAAAGCTTAGGCTTGGTGCTGATAACTGAAACCCATAAGCTTTTATTCCTGTGCTTTCCATCTGCAGTGCTTATAAGAGCATCCAGCAGCTTCCACACAGAAGTGGCTTCAGCCACCAATTTAATGGCTACTGAGCTACAGGTATCCAACCCTGCAGAGCAGGAAAGAGAAAATATAACCTGCAGAGACTCAGATCAGCACCCAGCCCAGATCTGGGAGCAAACATTTGGATGGCACCACCAGGAGCTGGTGCTGTTGGCAAGGAACTCCATTCCACCTCTCGGTCCAGCTTTGTCACTAATGACAATGTGCTCCTTCACGATCTTCCCACATGGACATCTCCTCATGACTGCTCTTCCCATCCTGGGTGAATTCTGAGCACCACAGGGCAGGAGGTTGGAATATCCAGCCACCACAACCTATTTGCATTTTAAAATCTGTGAAGCACCTGCCTAATCTGGTCAGACTCCAAGGTCAGATCAAGCCTGCTCAGGACTTGCACACCTTCATGGGATCCCTGTGTTCCCACTTAGTCCCAGCAGAACCAGACCTGAATCTGTGCTTGTTTCTGCCTTACTTGGGGACCTGTGTTCCCACTTGGTCTCAGCAAAACCAGAGCTGGATGTGTGTTTGTTTCTGCCTTACTTGGATGAAGGGAGACAGGCACAAAGCAGCCTTGATACAGCACGCTCAAAACCCCCTCCTAAGGGCAGCACTTCTCCTGGGCATTTTGTCTTTGCAAAGGAGAAGTTGTAAGTGTGAACAGATAAATTAGAAGTGAGAGGGGAAGCACTGGGACAGCTGGAGCTTTACTTAGGCCAATATGTGCTGTCTCCTGTAGGTAACTCTGGGAAGAAGCAACGTTTGGGTCTTCCAGCCCAGGGGAGGCAACTGGAGTCACTCAGCAGGCACTCAGCACGGTGATGACACCTTCCCCTGGATGCTGCTGCTCCTGCTGAAGGCAGACACGCTCCCACAAGGACACCAGATGCTGCTGCTGTCTGCAGTTTACTCAAGTGACGAGCAGGCACGTGCCTGGGGCTGGGAAGCAGCCCAAGGCAGGGAATGCCACGGGAGCCTAGAGGGACTGCTAAGCTCATGTGAGGACAAGCCTACCACAGGCCACAAAGACTGGCTCTCAATCACACAGCCTGCTCCAAAAAGAGAGGAAATAGAGAAGGGCAGGCCTGAGCAATGTATGGCTGAACGTTTCAAGGGCTGGCTGTGCTCCTCACAAATCACAGCAGCTCCCAGGTCAAAGCTCCACACTCCAGGAACTATGTGGCTTCCTTGAACATATGGAAATAATTCATTTTGTTGTTAATAACCATCATGTTCTGAGGGATGTGCAAGTCAGGGAGATGTCATGATCTGCAGCACAAGGGTCATGACTGAGAGAAATGACCCTGAGAAATCCCACCCTCACTGAGCACAAACTTTACCTGCTGCACCCAGATCCTTCCCACCTGGACTTGTCCATTCTATCTTATGAAGCAAAACCTGCACAACTCTTCCTGATGCTTTTAATCCCCTGAAGAAAGGATTTTCAGAACAAGCTCTTCTTGCAGGCCAGGCCAGCCACTAATTCCTTGAGGAGACTTCGCCCCTCTGGGTGCTGCCACATCATTTCTGGGTTGTCACACCTTGGCTGCACACACATCTCCATGGAGCCTTCATACCTCCAAAATCCACCCTCAGACTTTCCTTTTCCATCCATGGGTCCAATCTGCAAGTGCCATCTCCACTCCTACCCACTCTCACTAACCTGCACTAAACTGATTTAATGATTAAATGCTCAACACTGGACATAGCTGACTGGTCTGAGGTCTGGAATTCCCTTCCCCATGCTGAGGTTTCCCACTGGTCCAAACTTTGAGCTCTCTCACCTGTGAGACTGTGATGCCACATTTCTTGGCTAGCTCTTCTTTGGCTTCCTCACTGGGATAAGGGTTGCTGAGATGGGAATAGAAATACTCATTCAGGATTTCCGTGGCTTGCTTGTTGAAGTTTCGTCTCTTCCGCCTTCATGTGAAGAAAGAGTGGGAAACAGAAGGAAAAGGAAAGGGAATGAGCACCAGAGATCCAAAAATAGAAAGCAATTTTAGATACTCTTGAGTTTCCCACTTTCCTCCCTCCCCTCTGTGCTTGCATGGAGTGCAAGACTCGTGGCCAGAAGTTTCTGATCTGCCCCTTGCTGGTCACCGCTCTCTCAGCACCTCTCAAAGCAAGCAAGTCTCCATCTCAAATTTATCACTGTGTCCTCCAGCTCACAGCAGAGTCTAAAAACTGGCATGCAGCTCCTCCACCTGGGAAGGTGACTCCTGACACCTGGCTGTCGTGACCACAGACAGTGCTACTCTGCAAAGCTCTGTGCTGAGGAAGCAGAGCTGGATATATCCTTGGGGAAGTCTGTTCCATTCACACCTAGGCATTATTACCTGTCTGCCATCTCTTTCCTTGTACCCCTGGTGCAGCTGCCTCTCCTCCCCATTGCAAGCTACAGCCCAAGCTGCAGTCTGCACCTAACCAGCTTGGGAAATAAAATAATTTTACAGCAATTTGAAAATCTGGGACAATAAAAACAGTGGGAAAAGAATGGGAATCTAGGGGGGACAGGATGGCCTGGAGGCTAAACTTTCATCCCTAAGTGAAGTGCATGTTTTCACCACAGAGGTTTGTTGCAATATGCCACAGGATTTCCTTCTGCCACAGCAGAACCAGGATGTGCAATTCTCAAGGTACAGCTGGGAGCCTCACCCATGGATGGTTTGAACTGCAGTGCCCTCCCCTGCTGAGCCACAAACCACTAAGGGATAAAGAATTCACAGAATTCCCAGAATGACTGGGTTGGAAGAGACCTGCAAGAGCATCAAGTCCAACCCATGCCCTAACACCTCAACTAAACCCTGGCAAAAAAGAAGGGAAAAAACTCCTCTGGCTCAATATCCCAGACTGCAAGGCAAGATGTATTCTATTTGCCATCTGGATGGCAGTTGTCTTCTATTAAGTGGGCAGTTTTCCTTATCTCTTCCACACCCACTCCTCCCTCTGGGGAGGGGGGAACATCTGCTGATAACAGCTACTGACTGTCACTGCATGGCTGATAAGAACTACAGCATCCCATTGGGAGATGTGAGCCCAGAGGGAGGAGCCAAGCATTCCTAACTGGATATAATCTGGAGATTCTGGAACACCAGCACAGCTTCTCCATGGGATTCCCCAGAGGAACAGCAGCTGCCTCTTCTTCCACTGGATCTTCAGAGGCAGAATACACCCATCTCTACAGGATCCCTGCTCCAGCAGAACCACCCCTGACACTGCAGGAGGGCTGAGCCACATTTCCAATGGGACTGCTGCCAACACCCTGACCCACAGGGTGTCAGGTTGGTTTCTGACTCTGGCAGTGTTGTTTTTAGTTTACTGAATTGTTTATTTCATCCTTTTATTTTCTTCCCTAGTAAAGAATTGTTATTTCCTACTCCCATATTTTTTGCCTGAGAGTCCCTTAATATAAAATTTATAGCACTTCAGAGAGGGGGGGTTTACGTTCTCCATTTCAGGGGAGGCTCCTCCTTCCTTAGCAGGCACCTGTCTTTCCAAACCAAGACACTCAAGACACAGCCCTTCAGCTGGGCCCTCATTTTACTCCAGAACCAAACCTGCCCAACAAACCTCCCAGACACTCCCCTCCTCACACAAAACCATTTACCTCCAGCTGGGGGTCTGTGTACAAATCATGAATGGGACAGGGCTGCTGGGAACGTGCCTTGAGCTGTTTGATTTTCCAGCATCAGTCTCATTAAATGACAATGGGAAGATGCCACCAGCTCACATCCCAGGCAGCAGACACAGAACTCAATGTTACAACTTACTTTAAAAGGTTTTTTGGCCAATCACACAAAGCAAAAGCACATTGACAGTAGTTCTATCCAGCCACTATAAGCACGGGTATCTTTGGTTAAAACAATGCTTGCTTATTTCAAATACAATACCTGCTTGTAAGCCTTAAAACACAATGCACAGAGCTCCATTATTAAGCTTTAACCTTCCTAATATCTCACTAGATAAACTTTTCTGTAGCTTAGAGAGTTATTCTGGACAAGCGTTAATACACAGACCATTGTTCTATTTGTCCTTGCTTTTCTACAGTTTAAATAATTTTTCTGCTGACCAATCTCATGGCTGCTGCTCAGCTCCAATCTCAGTTCTGCTGTCTCTGAGGCCTGACTTTTGCAGCTTTCCCCAAACCCTCTGATTTTGTGGATTCCCACCCCGAAGGGCACCACAGGAAGGTTTGTTGGGGTTTGGGCTCACCGTGCGTCCAGGAACCGCGAGCGCAGGATCATGACGGCCTCGCACGTGCTCTGCTTCAGCTGCATCTGGATGGAGCTGAACTTGCGGTGGATGATGCTCACCATGCGCTCGATCTCCTTGGGCGAGATGGGCCGGGTCCGGCTCTGCTCGCGCAGCAGGTTCATCACATGCGTGGTGAACTCGTTGCACGCCTGGCATGGCAGGAAAAGCAAAACAAACCCCAGGATGGGAAGGTCATTCGGTGGTGTTGAGGACGGGACAGAGGCAGCGTGGCTAAGGGAGGAGATGGGAGTGCAGGCTGTGGAAATTTAGGGCACTGGGAATATTTCTCTGTCTGCTTTGGGGTGTCTTGACCCCCAGGGGAGTGTCACAGGCATCTTTTATGAAAAATCCTTTCTTAGGATTTTTCCTCCTGAGAAGCTGAGAGGCCTCAGGAACAAAATGTAACCAATGGTTATCTGCTGCTGTGGAATGCAACACGTGCATCTGGGATTGGCCCATGTTGGATGTTTCTAATTAATGGCCAATCACAGTCAGCTGGCTCAGACAGAGAGTCCGAGCCACAAACCTTTGTTATCATTCTTTCTTTTTCTATTCTTAGCCAGCCTTCTGATGAAATTCTTTCTTCTATTCTTTTAGTATAGTTTTAATGCAATATATATCATAAAATAATAAATCAAGCCTTGTGAAACATGGAGTCAGATCCTCATCTCTTCCCTCATCCTCAGACCCCTGTGAACACAGTCACAGGAGAGCACTGACTTTGACCCTCATTCATGGAGAAAGTTTCCCAGACTTCAAGATAGACTAGAATTCACAAAAGTGTGCAATAGATTATAGAGAGCAGTGTAGGTGTATCACTGGGTGAGAAATTGAGGTTTTGGGATTTTTAGTATGTTGTGGATGGAAGCAAGATGGAGGGCACAGGGTGTCCTCCTGGGTTTCTTCTTCATCCTTCTTTCTTGGGTTTGGGTGGGATTTTGTTATTAGGCAGAAAAGTCCCCATTGTGGCTCTTTGGGATCACTTGTTGGGTTAAAAGTGAAAATAATCTAGGTATCAGTTCTTAATGGGATAATTTAGTCTTAAAAGACCTTGTAACAAGAGATTGTTGGCCATTTTGTGCCTTCTAATGAAAAGCTACTAAACTCACAATACTGAGACTGTTTTACTGATAAAAAATAATAAACACAAATTACTATCTCAAGTACCTTCAATCCAAACCCAAAAAAATCAACAACTGATACCCCCACACAGGCCTTGCTGGCTGGGGCTTTCCAGAGCAGGCTCAGAGCAAGAATGTGCTGGACTCAGGGGATAATGCCTTAGGATTTTAGCTTTTGTACTTTTCAGATCCTGTACTGCATTAGTGTATAACTCTGAACTTCATACAGAGTGTTAGTTAACTCTCTTCACGTTTTGGTCAGACAAAACAATTCCTCTAGGCCTGAAACTCAAGGACATCCTCTTTGCCTCAGGCCCCAAAAAGTGTAAACAAAAGTGAATTGGGAGGAGAGCAAACTGCGGGTGTGACTTCATCACCTGAAGCTGTAATTGGAGAATTAACTCCTGATATGCAAATAGACCAAACTTTATGTGTCTGAAAAACTCATGACATGGTTCAATTTGGGTGTAGCCCCTTGGGGAGGCTTTGTCTGCCCTTCATGTACCCGAAGGCCCTCCATTAAATATATCCACTTTTATCCTTTTAGCTTTGTCTGGCCTCTGTTTCTAGCTAAGCCTGAAAAAGGCATCAGGGAGAGAGAAATCTCCCTGGGCTGCCAAACACAGGGTGTGAGAGACTCCCAACAAACATGCTGGGAAAGACAGGAACTGATTTCTTTGCTCCCAGGGGGCTCATGGATGGAGCTGGGGCAGATGAAGCCCTAGGATTCATAAAAAGCATGAAGAAGTGCCAGCCACTGTTTTCCTGCAGGAGCTATAGATTTATCTGAGGAGGACCATGCACCTTTTGACCCACTGCCCCTCCTCCTACAGCCCCACCATGTGTCCTGCAGAGCCCCTCATGCTTCACAGGAGCAGCTCCCAGAGAGACACAGCCCTGCTCCGTGCTCTTGGCACATCAGCTAAGAAGTAAATAAGGATAATAATTAAAGCCTGAGTGAGGCAGGAGCCCTGACAAATAAGGGCAAGCAGGTAACAATCCCAATTAGTTTGCTGCTGGCACAGCACTGGCTGGCTGCTCCTGCTGTCCCCACGCTGTGCCTTGAGGATGGCACAGAGAGGAGCCAGGGGACAAGGTGGGGGGATTTTGAGGATTTTGAGATCAAGGCCACTTCAATTCCCTCTCCCTCATCCCCATGAGCACCCCACTGGCATGATGGGATCCCCTGATTCCCAGAACCAAGCCCCAAAAACCAGTGGACAGTGATGGCTGGAGAAGCCTTTGGTGCTCCTGGGGTGTGGGTGCTGCTCTGGGGACAGTGTCTGCAGCTCCCATGCCATGATGGGGAAAGGGGGCTGGCAGGGGAAAGAAACACTGGATTTGTGGACTGGTGCCATGGCCTTGACCTGCTGTGTCTTACCCCACCCTTCCAAGGTGAATTCCCACCATGGCTCAGACCCAACAAGGAGACACCCCCAAGGCCAGCTCCAGCTGCTGACTCCCATCTCCCAGGATGAGTGCTGGCTATCAGAGCTCTCAGACACCCCAGCTATTTCAGATCATCTCCTCTTGGCATGAAATAAAGAGCATTAAGGGCAAAATCACCACTGATTGCCATGCTGACCCAGCAGCAGCCAGACTGAGAAGCCAGGGGCTGAGCTCCCAACAGCAGGACTGGAGACAGTGGGAAGGAGGTGGAAAAACCCTGAGCCCTGGTGTGGCAGGAATGTGGGTGATGGTACCAGAGATGGTACAGAGATGGTGGACCAGCAGAGCCACTTGCAAAGCCAATCAGTGGCAAAACCAAACCCTGTCAGTGTGCTGTGAGAAGGAAAGATGTGGCCCATCCCACCCTCTGGGCCTGGCTAAAGGCTTCTCTCTTCTGGGTGTCTCTTTGAGGAGCAAAAGAGAAGCAAAACCAGAATCAGAACATCAAACAAACAAAACTCCTGCCCAAGGGGAGAAGAAGCAGAAAGTCCTGAAAGTCCTTCCCTGAAGGCTGTCCCTGTCTGTGCCAAGGGCCTCTCCTGGCACTTGGATAGCAGAGGACACGAGGGCTCTCCCTCTACCCCCCTTCAGCCTGAAAGATGATCCCTGAGGTGCTCTCCATTCCCACCCACGTGGGATGGCTGAGGCTCCTCCCTGTGCCTCAAGGCAGTGACAGCAAAGGGAGGCCACCAAAGGCCATCCATCCTTCCAACCAGCCCTCTGCCAGCTCCCTGCCTGCCCTAAGGCTCTCTAAAATGCCTCTCATGGCATGACTGTGCTTGGCTGCTCCATCACCAGAGCCCTGCCTGGCCACCCTGACTCCAGCTCTAACCCTTCCCTCAGCTTGGCCTGCGTGGCCATGGGGATGAGACATCCCCAGCCCCACCACACACCCAGTTAGCCAGGTAAAGTGGAGGCTTTTACTAGACCCAAACCAGGGACCTGAAGCCTTCTTGTCCACATCCACAAACCATAACCTTGGGGCAGAAACAGAAACTACATAGGCAAGGTACACAGCAGCTAAGAGAGGTCTGCAAAACATCTGGAAGCTCTTGAAAGGAACTGGTTTTGAGCACTGACCTGCAAAGCTCTTAATGAAATTGTCAGTGTTACCAATAGCTGTGCTTATAACCCAAGTAGTTTTTCTTTTTTAACAGTAATTTACTACAAGAAAAAAGATATTTTTTTTCCCCTGGAAAGAGAGCTTTTCAATGAGAAAATATATTCAAGGAAGATTCTGATTCAAGTCTTGCTTGGACAGTTGTCATCACTGAGGCCAGCATATCAGAGAGGCCTTTTCCTTCACAGGACCAATTCTGGGTAAGATATCAGGGGAGAGTGAAAAGTGAAAATCCAAGGGGCAACCCATACTGTGGCCACAGCTCTCTTCACAGAGAGCAGCAGGCACAACTCCCCAGGGATTTTTCCTGGGGAAGGCAGTGAGAACCTCAGAGAAGAAGAGAAAACAATTCTTATCTCTATTCACTGTTCCTGTTGCTTTGCACATGTAGAATGTGTTATGGAGATTATTTACCCTAAGTGATTTGTTCATTGGACACTGATGAAAGTTGTTTTGATTCCTTGGCCAATTGGGTCAAAGCTGTGTCCTGGCTGTCTGCAGACAGTCATGGGTTTTTCTTTAGTATCTCTTTAGTATAGTATCTCTTGAGTATGTAATTTAGTATAGTATTAGTGTAATATAGTATAGATTAATAAAGCATTTGTTCAGCCTTCTGAATCATGAGTCAGAGCACATTATTCCCTACATTGGGGTCACCCTGCATCAATACCCATCCCAGCATAAAACCCCAACCCTGCCAACCCTACAAAAACCATGTTCTCACTCCAGAGAACACCCAGAGCCCACACCCTCCTAACAACAGATGTCAGCAGCTGTGCAGACCCGCTCTCTGCTCCCAGCAGCCCCACCACGAAGGAGCCTGTTACCTGCTCGTACTTCTCCAGCTCCGTGTGGTAGATCTGTCTGATCTGGGACAGTTTGGCTCTGTAGTCCGAGTGCTCCACCGAGTTGTCCGAGCCGGCTCCTCCGGACGCGGCGGCGGCGGCGGCAGCGGCGGCCGAGCCCCCTCCCTTCTCGGGGCCTGCCACCCCCTCTGCCAGCAGCATGTTGTCTAACCTCATCAGCTGGGGGTCCGTGGGCTCCTCCTCCTGCGCCCCGCGGATGCTCAGCACTGCAGGAGACACAATGGGGAGAGGAAAACCTGAGTCACACCTGGGTTTTAATTCAGGGAAGCTCGTCCCAAGCTGGACTGACCCCATCAGCAGGGGTTTTGTCCCTTCCCAACAGGTTCCCCAACAGGCTCCCTAACAGGTACCCCAACAGGTTCCCTAACAGGTTCCCTGTTGGGGAAGATGAAACAGGAAAGCCTTATAAATATGATTGCCTGGCAAAAGATTTTGAGAATATGGAAACTATAAGTGAGATTGAAATGAAAGCAAGCTTTGAGATCCCTCAGTTACTGAACAACTGGAAAACAATGGCATGGCCTGCTGAAGGTGATCCCCTTTTGATGGAACAACACCCTCTGCTTGCAGACAGCTCCAAGGGTCAGAGCAGACCCTGCTGGCTTGGCAGAAGGGCTCCAAAGTGGAGTTTTTAGGGTTTAAAATGTAACACAGTATGGTAATGTAATGATTCTTACAGGCTGTATGTAAATGCTATAGGATGCTCCAAGTACTCAGCACCATGCCTGGCATCACTCATCACTACTTGGCACTGCAGCTCCCTGCTCCTTCTCCTCTTTCCCACAGGACTAGAAGTAGGGCAGACCTGGCAGTGAGCTCACCACAGAGCTAGCCCACAAAGCCACGCTTTCTGCTGGAATCAAGCAGCAAAACTCCTAACAGCAGCAACCAAAAAAACCCCAATAAATGTACCCATGCTTGCTGCCAGAAGCGATAGGGACCATATCCAGACTCAAGCATGAGATGGGAAGTTGGAAGGGAAGTCTGTAGTCCTGATTCCATCTTGCTCAGGGGGTCCTCTCATGTCACCCAACATGTCATTTACATCAACCCCTGATGGCAGAGAAAGATGCACAGAGCCTGGGGCAGCTGTGCCTTGGCTTCCACATCCTGAAATACGGACTGTGGAGAGGGCTTGAAGTCCATGCTTTTAGCCATGCACTGGGAACATGTAAAAAACATGTATGAAATAAATTTTATTCCTGGAAAAATGCCTTTTCTTTAAGAATCCAGTCATTCCAGTGATGCTGAGAAAAGGAGCAATGATGAATTAATCCTCCCAAAGTGACTTTTCAAAAAAAGGATCTTCCTCCCATCTTTTGCTCCCTGCCTAAATTACTGCTCTAAGTAAAAGTTATCCTGTGAGGGCTTTCCTGGAAAAACAACCCAACAGCTTGTGATGTCTCATGTCTGAAAATGCCCTATGTGCTCCCCCTGTGTCCCCCTCCAAGGTCTGTGTTTGAACACGGAATGATAACGTGAGATTCACACATGCACAGCTGCATAATAAACAACATAAATAAAATAAATCCTTGATGAGTGAATAAAAAAGGGAATTTCCTAAGGGAAAACAATGGCATTTCCCCATCTCATCTGGCACAGGGGCTCTGAGCACACACACCCACGAGCACACACTCTTTGCACATCCAGAGCTGGGAAATGCTGTGTGGATTTTGATAAAGCCATGCCTGCTGACACCTGAGATGAATTTGACTCCCTCCAATCCATGGCACAAACAAGAGCAAGTGATTATCCCTGTCATTTAAAATAAAAAAGTAGGGGAAGATCTGTTAGCAACATGAAATAAAATCACAGCAGCTAAAAAACCCCAGCAACCACCGGGTATGGTCTTCCCTACTCTGCAATAAGTTAAAGATACAGCTATTATCAGTATAAAATTGAAGTAAAAGACCCTGTTGAGAGGTTTGGTTAAGACTAAAAAGAGCTTTTCTAAAAAGCTTCAAAGCCTACTGAAATTACTATTTTCAGGACATTTCACTCATTCATTTAATTTTATTTTATTCATACCTTTGGACCAGTTACTCATTCATGCATTTATTGGCATTTTTTTGTGATTAAAATGTGCACTGTCAACAAAGGTGGGAAGGTGGGCAGAAAAAAAGCCTAAGAACAGTAAAATTGGAACTAAAAATAAATAATTCTACGCTAGGGAGGATCATTTCTATATGGAGGAATGAGGGCAGAGTGCCAAATTTGAAACTGAGCCCTCAGGAGACAGGACCAGCATCTCCCCCCACCACGGGAGGCTTCCCATGGCACCCAGCCATGATAAATAGATCCAAGGGGAGAGGACAGATTGCTTCAAGAAAATGGTTTGGGGTCTATGGTCCATAAACTGAAATATGAGGCAAAAGTAGCCAAATCCCTTAAAAAGAGAAGAGGAAAGTTGACAGGATGCAGCAGGGAGAGAGACTTGCCATGAAAATAAAGAGAATAAATTCCTATTCTTCCAGGACAAAAAAAAAAAATAAAAATCAGTCAATTAAAGCACATCAAAAGCCTAAATACAAAAGGAAAGCAACACAGGTTAAAAATAAAAAAAAAATATTGAAAACCACCTCAAATAAACAAATCAAAAGAGGAGTTGCCAAAACAGGCGCATCTGGATTTCAAAAGGGAAATATTTTTAGATTAAAAATCTCAGGAATCATTGACCTGACAGGTAGGCACGAGTGATTAATTAGTTTATGTTTAGAGAGCTGCTTCCTGATGAAAAGTGCTGTGTATTCCTGGGAGCTTTATTCCTGTGCCACACACACAGACCAGCACCCAGTGCAGGGGACGCGTCCCCCACAGCAGAGACCTGAACCCAGCCTGGGCTTGGCTGCTCACTCACAATAAAGCCTGGGAGTAAATAAATGGAAAGGCCAAGGTGTCTAAGCAGGACTGATGCTGCTTATTTATCCCTGGAAGGCTGTGCTCAGCTGAGGAGAAGACAAAATGATTATTTAAAAGCTCCTTTTTTATCTTCCCAGTGCTGGACCCAGCTCTGACACAGCTCCTGCCAGGATGCCTGGGATGTTGGGCTCTTTGGAAGCTCCCAGCCTCCAAAGTGCCCTCTGTGATGGGATGAGGAGTTTGGGATGGGTTTGGCAGCACCCAATCTGTAGTGCCCAGGCAGCTGGTGGCAAAAGAACCCTGCTCTCCCACTAAATTAAAACAGAATAAATGAAGCAGAACGGTCCTCAGTGGTCCAAGGGGCTACAGGCATTTAGGCACCCAGGCATCCTCAGGGCCCCCATTTGCTGCTCCTGATTCAAGAAAAGGGGGCAAAAAGGATAACAAAAAGAAAGATAGCGATTGGCAGCCGCGGGGGAGGAGAATTCCTGCAAGACTTTCTGTCCTTGGCTGATTTCCCGCTGGCTTGGCAGCCTCTGGAGCTGTGGTGCTTGCCACTAGATGGTGCTCAGCCCTCACCCAGGTCCCCTGCTGATCAAAATGCGTTTTTAGATGTAAATATATACACACACAAAAAATTTAAAACAAAAATATACACACACACACATATACATACACATGTATGTGTGTTATATATATATATAGATAGATAGGGGTGTGTTTTAAAAGCAAACCCATGGCATGTGCCCTGTCCCCCCGGCTGGAATGTGGCTGTCACAGGGTCACCATCCCTGATGGCAGCAGCAGGAGCACCTGCAGTCCAGGCATGGTCACCACCAGGGTCACAGAGACCCATTCCAGCAGCTAGAAAATGGCTCTCAGCTCCCACATTTGCTCCTTCTCCCTTCTTGAGGAAGGGATCACAGCCACAGGGTTCAGAGGACATCCCTGGGCTGCTCTGTGGTGTGGCTGCAGTGCAGGACACGGGAAGTGGTGGCAGGATTGACCTCAGAGAAGCAGGTGAGAGGACAAAGCCAAAAGCAGCTCCTTGGCTCTGTGCCTGCCCTGAGATTCAGGGACACAGGATGGAAGGTGCCTTGAGCCACCAAAGCTTCCAGATGCTCCAAGATGCTTCCCACAACATCTCCAAGGAGTATCTGCAAAGCAGCCAGCTCCATCTCACATGAGATGAGCAGCCAGCCCCCCACATGTCCCCACAGCTTGGAGCTGTGCCTGGTGTCCCCTCAGGTCACACAGTCTGAGGTACAGCCAGGGCAGGAGAAAGAGCACTTGCCAGTCACCTTTGGAACAGACACCACTCTGGGGATGGCCTGGGGCTGTGAAGACACCTAAGAAATCCACAAAGAAGGGCACCAGACTCCTCTGGTATCCATGCCACCATCCTCTACCTTATTTACTCCATTTTTCTGGAGCATTTTTCCAGAGGAATCCGAAAAGCACAGGAGCTGAGCACACAGTCATCTCTTTTCCAAGGCCACGCCAAAACACTTCCACTTAGCAACTCTTTCCTCTCCAGTCCTTCCAAACCCTCCAAATTAGAGGTGTGCAGGCAACAGAGACAGAACTACACGACGAAGGCAATCAAACATGCTGGGGGTGATGGAGAAGCTAAGCAGGAGACTGTGGCTTAGCAGTGACAACAGCAAAGGACCTTCCAGCTCCATCTTTCTTCTAGAAAGGGCAATTTATCCTGGTGGTCAGTGTCTTCAAGCTGAGGAGATGTGGGAAGCAGGGCCAGACTCCATACAGCCCCTCACAAGAGGGTGTGGTGGTGACACAAGATGCCAACTCAGGTTGTGACAATGAAGGAATTGGTCCCCAGAGCCAGTGGCTCTTCCTCTGCTGCCTTCAGCACAAACCTGAAGAATTTCTGTGACTGCCTGGTTAAGATTCCCTCTGACCTTATCACTCTGCACAGCTCCTGAAAGGTGCCTGTGCTCAGCTGGGGCTGGGCTCTTTCTCCAGGCAGCACTGACACAACCATAGGACACCGCCTCGAGCTGCACCAAGGGAAGTACAGGCTGGATATTGCAGAAAGGGTGATAAAGTTCTGGAATGGCTGCCCAGGGAGGTGCTGGAGTCCCCATCCCTGGGTGTGTTTAACAAAGCCTGGATGTGGCACTGGGTGCCAGGGTTCAGTTGGGGTGTTGGGGCTGGGTTGGACCCAGTGGTGTTGAAGGTCTCTTCCAACCCAGTGATTCTGTGAATTCTGTGTGAATTCTGACGACACAAGCTGGCAGTTCCTCTGCAGCCCCATTTGCTGACACCAAATGATCCAGGGGCTGGATCTGGTGGCTGGGCACTCACACAAACCCTCCCTGCAGAGGAACCTGCTGGGTGATTTTCATGAGTTCAGGAGAAGCGCTCGCCCTCCCGTCCCAGCTCGGCTGCTTCTGGATGGGTTTATCCTCGTTGTTTCTACCCATTCCCAACTTGCTGAATTGCCTTTCCAGGGGGACATTTTAAAGGAGAAGGAGATTTCAAGTAAATGATTGCAACTTATCGAAAATAATGTGCTACTTAGCATCGGAGACAAGCATCCTGGCAGGCAGAAATGGGAAGCGGTGCCGGAGCAGATGGGAGTAATTACGTTGTGATTTTCAGAAGGGTTTTCTTTTCCTGCCTCCACTGTGCCTAAGATGTACTGGGAGGTGGGAACAACCCACCCAACAACGGAGTTTTGGGAGAGGAGGACAGACAATTCCTCTTGTCAGGCTGTGAGGGGGCCTTTGGTGTCACTTTCTCATGGGGAAAGCAGAGATGTCCATGCTGGTGGAGCACTTCTGGCTGCCCTTTCTGTCCTCTCACACGGCCTCAAGTGGGTGAGATGCCTGCTCCCCCTGCACCAAGGCACTCATCTGCCCCAACAACACCCAAGCCAGACACCAGGGTGTAGCCCAAATCCTTTCCTGGAGCAGTGGCTGCCCCTGAGGGTGGTACAGACAAAGAGGACCTGGCAGTTTCTCCCTGGGAACCCCAAAACTCCTGCACACACCCACACCCCAAACAGCCTGGCTTTGAAACACACCTGGGACATCAGCTCTCTTCCAGCTTTCTGGGATTTAGGATCAGCAACATTTGACTGGGGAGACCCAGCTTTAGGACTCACAAGCTCACTGGAAAATGTTGGGGTTTTTTTAAAAAATATTTTTTTACAGCTGCAGGTCTAAACAAAAGCCAGCAAACACAGGGACAGCTCTGATGCCAGCAATGCCTCTCCTAACAAAACCAGTAACTAACCACCTTACTTTAAGCCTATCTCAACATTCCCTCGAGCCTGAGACTACATTTGTGAAGGCTGAGGATCAGAAGACTGAACTTGGGACAAGAATACTCCCACCTGCCTCATATTTGAGGACAATTGCACGTTCAGGGACTGCAACTTCCTTATGTGTCGTCACAACCAAGTCAGGAGAACTGGGGTTTGCTTCCTTGGCTGATCCATGATACCACAGGCTTGAGTTGCTCTTCCCAAACTTTCTCCGTGCAGAGAACTTGCCAGAGTCCATGCACCTACCTAAATGTTGCAGACATTTTTTATGAAAAATCCTTTCTTTAGGACTTTTCCTCCTGAGAAGCTGAGAGGCCTTAGGAACAAAATGTAACCAATGGTTATCTGCTGCTGTGGAATGCAACAGGTGCATCTGGGATTGGCCCATGTTGGATGTTTGTAATTAATGGCCAATCACAGGCCAGCTGGCTCAGACAGAGAGCCAAGCCACAAACCTTTGTTATCATTCCTTCCTATTCTATTCTTAGCCAGCCTTCTGATGAAATCCTTTCTTCTATTCTTTTAGTATAGTTTTAATGCAATATATATCATAAAATAATAAATCAAGCCTTCTGAAGCATGGAGTCAGATCCTCATCTCTTCCCTCATCCTGAGACCCCTGTGAACACTGTCACACCTAAACTCTTGGGTTTTTCTCCTATCCAAGTGTACTTGCAGCCTACCTTCTTCTGAAAGAGCAAATCCCCCACAGCAAGGAAAATCCAGAGTCTTGGATCCTACCAGAGAATCCTGGAATGGTTTAGGTTGGAAAAGACCTTAAAGGTCATCTCATTCCAACCCCCTGCTACGAGGAGGGACATCTTCTACTACTTCAGGTTGTTCCAAGCCCTGTCCAACCTGTGCCAGGGCCTCACCACCCTCACAGTGCTCTCTTTAAACACAAAACTGCCTTCAATACACAATGCTCAGAAGAAATGAACTCCCAGAGCTTTGTGGAGGTTACTGAAGCACCCCTGGCTGGGTCTTCACCCTGCCAGGTCCAAGGTCCACAGGACACAAGAGAAATCCCATCTTGGCAAAGCACACAGTGTCCACCTTCAATGGGAATCACAGTCTGTAGCAAAGGTGGAGCGCTTCAATGTCAAATAATCACAGGAGTTTTAAACCCTGGTTGAATATATTCACCATGTTTAAGTAAAGCCACTGAGAAAATCAAGGTCAAAGTGCAATTACCTATTTCCAACATAAACAGAAGCTGGAATTTCTAAACACACAGACACACGCCCTTCCAGGGAGCAGGAATTAAGAGAAGCTCACGGGTTTTTTTTCTTACAATTGACATTAAAGTTCCCCTCCTCACTTCAACCTTTCCAAAACTTACAAATGGATGAACAGATTTCTGCTCAAATTTTCCAAAACAGGCTGCTGTGAGATGAGGCATGGAAAAATTCAGCTGGCAAAACTGCTTTCTGTGCATTTACTTATTTTATTTATTTCCCAGCAAAAGGAGGAACTCTGTGAAACCAATGGGTCATTTCTGCCACCAATTTTCACTGCGTAAAGCCATAAAATAAACCAAAAATCCCAGCAACAAATCAAGAGAGAGGCTTGTACCCATAAACACTGCAAAGCCACCCTGGATCATTGTAAACCCACTTCTCTTCCCAGCACAGGAGTGTGCTTCAGGGCTCTTTGGAAACAAAGCAGAGAAGCTTTTAAAGGTGGAGAAATGTTCCTGCAGTCCATAAAACTGTGATAAGATACTCCCACAGAGACAGGAGCAAGCCACATCAGTTCAGAGGGATGGTCCATGTGGTCCTAGAGGTCAGCTCCAGCCATGGCCAACCAGCCCAAGGCCAACCACAGAAGCATCAGATGCTCAGGGCAGCAGCACTTCCCCCAGATCCCTCCCACCCACCACCAGTTTGGAAACTTGCATCACAACTCAAATTCAGATCAATCAAAAATGCTTCCTGAATCAAAAATGAAATCTCCTCCCACTTCATTTTATCAATTTTTCCTCTCTCTCTCTTTCTTTTTTAAATAAAAATTTGGGTCAATTTCAAACCAATTAAACTGCTTTAAAAACGTAACTTTGAAAAATAGTAGCTCCCTATCTTTCTGGGGTGGAAGTGTCCAAAGTATTTACTGAATCCAACATAATTAAAAATAAAAAAAAGGGACTACATTTCTCTCAAACCTTAACTTTGGGGTGTAGGAAACGGGAGAAGGGAATTTATCACATGCCAAAAAGTTTCTCAGCTCCCAGCAGCAGCTCTCCATCACTTCAGGAGGGTGCAGCTTGGATGTGCCATGGAAGCTGCAGAAGAGAGACACTTATTTCATAGTGCTGGCAAAGAGTCTGCACCAGTTTTCTCCTAACTTCATCCCAAATGCCAAATGAGCTGCCACTGCGAGAGAGGATCTGGCAGCAAAATGATCAAAAGATCTGGAAAATTATTACTAACATATTCTGTGGAAAAAAATATTCCCCCCTCAAAGTGGACAATGATCTAAAATAGCTGAAAAAATAAATCAAAATGTTGCTGTGATTACTGAAAACCAGACTCTCTGTGAAATGTGACTCTGTGGGGAAGCTGAATGAACACAGCTGAGTTCATCTTTCCAGTCTTTCCCTGTACCCTGCTCCTGCTGACCAGTTTTAGCCCATGGCCAGTGACTGAGCCTGGTATGGAAACTTCTGACCCCAGCCCCACACACCCAGTTATTCATATGGATGGCTGTGGTACAAATTTAAGTATTTTCTGGTTTTCTCCTTGCAGTCCTGATGCCAAAATCCTTGTTTCCTCGTGGATGCTTTGCTGCAGGCTGGTGGGCTTGGGCAGCAAGACTCCCAATCTGGAATTTTCAAAGCTGATATTTGGGGACAGGTGGCACCTTCTGCACCACACACAGATGGCTGAGCAGAGACTTCAGCAGCAGAAAGCAGGCTGGAAGTGCTTCCACACATTAAAGACAAGGCAAACAGAGCCTAACACTCCACCAGTGGACAAACCACTTCCTCCCCTCCCACTCACAGCAGCTTCAAGCCTGCTTCTGCCATGTCCCACAAAGCACAAACTCTCACAACTCCACCTAATTAAGCTCATCTGCTTCCCGCAGTCACATACTGCAAATAACCCATCACCCCAGAGCCAGACTCTGGGCTCAGGGGGCTCAGTGTGTCTTACTGGCACACTCTGTCCTTGCAGGAGCACAGATAAATTGTGGCCATGCCCAGGCCCCCTCCCCAGCCCTCTGAGCACATCACAAATCCCATGCCAGGCTCAGGGTCTGGGCAAGCAGGCTGATGCTGGGGAGATGCTGAAGCTGCCTGGAGCAATGCCACTCTGATCTCACAAAGCAGTTCTCCCTTTCCCAAGCAGGGCAGGGTCAGCAGGCTCCAGCCACAGCCCTGGGTCAGATCAACCCCTTCATGGGCCAACCCAGCACATCCCAAACTCTCCAGCTGCACTGACCACACTGTAAGGGACAGATGTGCATGGCCACCTCCACCCAGCCTCCTCACCCCACCACAGCCAGGACCAACCTCCAGCTGCTCAGAGCAGCCAGCATGGCAGGAGTTAAAGGAAAGCAGAGTGAGATTGACCACTGCTCTGCTGCTGGACCAGATTGGAGCAGAAGATGTGACCCAGCTCACTGACCACAGGCTGGCCTGGCTTGGGGGAGCAGCACAAACCGTGGAGAAAAGCTTCAGTCCATCCAAGATAGCCTGTGCCAGGTGGAGTTTGGGAGATGGATCCACTTTTCCTGGTGGAGTTTGGGAGATGGATCTGAGTCCCCACAGCAGCACCAAGAGAACAAATGGTCACTGAGGGACAGAGTAAACCATTGTCCTCACTCAAGGAAATGAGGAGGACCTGGCCCTGGAGCCGCATGGACCTGGGGCTGCCTAAACCCTGCAGGAAGAAATCAGCAAACAAAGGATGGGATTGCTCCCAGGTCAGGTCCAGCCATAAACCCCCTCCTCTGAAGGGAGCATTGGGCTGGGATCTGCGAGGTGCTTTGCATATGAATTCTCCCTGCTGAAAAGAAATGGGTTCTTTGAATGAGCTGAATCTGTTAATGAGAAGCTGGGGCCTCCAGAGCTCCTCTGAGGACAAGGGTCCCACTTCAACTGCCCCAGGCAAAGCCCTGAAACCTGAGAACAAACAAAGAGAGGTTTTCTCCCAGAAGGAAACTGCCCTTCCAGCCTGCTCCCCTCTGCAAAGGTCATCTTTCCTGGACACACAGTCTGCAAAAGGCTGCTGGATGCACACAGTGCCTGAGGCATCAAAGTCCTAAGTGGAAAGAATGGCAGAAGCCCAGGTTGAAAAGCTGAGTTTCAGATTCCCTTCTCCTGCCATCCTTCAAAAAAGATGACCCATGAGACTCCATCCAAGGAAAGCTGGCTTGGAGCTCACAGATGGCAACATCCCACTCAAGTCTCAGGTTTGTCAAATACTCTGAAGGTATCTGCTGCCCATTTCACCTCCAAGAGTGCTGCCACTCTGCTGCCAAGCTGATGGCCTTGCCATGGGCTAGAGTCAGGATCTTGTGCAATACTGGAAAGACCTTCCAGGTACTGGAGCCAAGCCATTGCATGGAATACACTCTTCCCTCCCTTTCTCTCTCCCAAAGTGGGCAGAACCACAACAGACATCTTTACAAAAGCTGGGGACAGACAGGGAAACCGCTCCCTCTGCCAAGGGGCCTCCCCATCTCCCACTCACAGACACATTTTCTGCCCAGAACACCTTCCCATCTCCAGCAGCCACCTTCTGATGATCACAGGAGCTGAGTGTGGCCCCTACCACTCTTTACTCACTCGAAGGCAGCCTCATTCCCTGGTGCTTGAAGGATGTGGCTGCAGGAGCAGTGTATCCTCAGGGGTTTTTTGGTGAGAACAAGAGGGAAACAAAGGAGAAGGGAGAAGCAACTATTAAGGAAGGATTCTCCACCCAGAGTAAAAGCTCAGGGATGGGTTTTGCAGTAGGAAACCTATGGCCCTGGACAAGGGGAGATGGCAACCATTGTTGAGTATGAGTGGATCAGAAGTGCTGCCATGGGTCACAGTCTCCTCTGAGGTTCATGACCCAGGGTCTCTGCCTTGTGGAGCAGTGCCTGGACACTGCTGAACCCTGACAGGCAGGGTCTCCTGTTCCAGAAGCATTAGAAACCATCTCTCCACACACGCACCTCTTGCCAGCCATGGTAGCAGGCAATTCAAAGCCTTCTCCACAAAAAAAGTGAAAATAAGTTACACACCTATACGTGAAGCGCAAAGCAAGAGAAGCAACCACAACCAAAGGCATCAGAAATCCCACCCCAACTCCTGCTGCATCCATTTACAATGCAACACATTCACCACTGGACAATTCCAGGCACCCACTTTCAGTGTTACAGATGACACCAGGATGACAGGACCAGACCCAGCCTCCCTGGAGCCTGTCACCCCAGGGTGGCTTTGAAGGAGCACAGCTCTCCAGCACTACATGTTCCTGTTTACTCCTTGCAGACCTCCCTGACACACAAGGTGGAGTCACCATCCCTGGAGGTATTTAGAAGACAAGCAGATGTGGCTCTTAGGGACAGGGTTAAGTGGTGGAGCTGGCAGTGCTGGGTTAACATATGGACTCCATGATCCTGAAGGTCTTTTCCAACCTCAATGATTCTACGATTCTGGGTCTTTCTCCCCATGCCATACACAGATCCCACCAAATCCCATCTGAACGCTCCCTTTTGCATTTACTTGCTTCCCAAGCTTATCCCACCCACACCAGCACAGAGAGGCAAGGTTTGCCCAAACCTAGACATTCCACCAAGCTCCTGTGGATGAGATGCCATCCTGAACCCAACTCTGCTGCGATTCAGTGATGGCAGCAAACAAAAGACACTGAGGTCTTTTCCAACCTCAATGATTCTGCGATTCTGGGTCTTTCTCCCCATGCCATACCACAGATTCCACCAAAACCTATCTATCTGAATGTACCTTTTCCCTTTACTCACTTCCCAAGCTTATCCGACCCACACCAGCACACAGAGGTGAGGTTTGCCCAAACCTAGACACCAAGCTCCTGTGGATAAGATGCCATCCTGAACCCAACTCTGCTGTGATCCAGTGATGGCAGCAAACAAAGACACTGAGGTCTTTTCCAACCTCAATGATTCTACGAATCTGGGTCCTTCTCCCCATGCCATACACAGATCCCACCAAAACCCATCAGAACGCTCCCTTTTCCATTTACTTGCTTCCCAAGCTTCTCCCACCCACACCAGCACACAGAGGTGAGGTTTGCCCAAACCTAGACACCAAGCTCCCGTGGTTGAGATGCTATCCTGAACCCAACTCTGCTGCTATCCAGTGATGGCAGCAAACAAAGGAGCACATTTTCTGCATGATGCTTGGTTCCTCTGACCTGCTGAGCCTGGCGTTGGACCCGCTCCTTGGGCATGCCAGACAAAGCCCAGCTCTTTGAGAGGCAACAGCCGCTCGGCAGCGTTTTAGGGCCAGAAAACAGCTCTGAACGTTCAGTTCCTTCTTTAAATAGAGGCCCCTTCTGTAAACGATCTGTTTGGACAGGAGGGAGAGTGCTGCGAGTCCAAGCGCTTGTGAAATAGGATCGGCTGCCTTCGCTCCCGCTCCATTCAAAACATGTGGGGGAAAGAAAGAAACAAACCCAGAACTGGGAAGGCAAGGCAAGGCAGGAGGAGAGAGCCCCCACACGTCCGCGCGGCTGGGAGGGTGCGAGACGCCAGAAAAAGTGGGGAAAAAAATTTAAAAATGATCAATTAGTGGCATTTCTGTTCCGAGGCGCCTGCGTGTGTTTAATTATATTCCATGCAAGAGGCTGTTGACGCAGATTTCCGTGCTGTGGGGCGGTGGTGTAACGGGATCCAGCTCTGCCTTCAACCTCGGACAACCCCGCTCAGGGCTTCACCAGCGACCCACCCATCCCCACGAGCACAGGGGGCTCACACCCAGCCCCACCAGACAGACACACGGACACACAGCTCCCCCTGTTCCTGTGGGAGAGGCCCCGCCAGAACCAGCGAGGAGATTAAAAAGGGAGCAAAACAAAAAAAAAACAAAAAAAAAAAGAAAAAAAAAAAATCTTTGCCCAACTCCGGCTGCGTCCCAGATCAAAGATCATCTCCAGCGAGGCCATCTGGTCCTTGTAAATGTAAAACCAAATTGAAAGCCCTGCCCTCACCTCCTCCGACTCCCTCGGCAATATTGCTTTTACCGGCCGGGATGGCCAAGGAGCTCGCAAAAGGCATCTGTATGTAATAGAGAGCCCCCGTGCAGCTGGGCTGGAGGCTTCCAACCCCCCTTTCTGTTAATCACCAAGCAGAGGTAAATGTTTTCTTTGGATCTCTAGGGGCCCTTTTATTCCTAGGGCCTTTGGGAAGAGTCCATGGCAGCAGCCCTGGGATGGAGGAGGGCTGTTCTGCATCCCCACTGCTTCTCTGTGGCTGCAGACCAGACTGCTGACCCTGTCAACTGGGAGGGAAGATGACCCCACCACCCCAAAAGTCACACACAACCCTCCTTGCCCAGCCTAAGCAGGCTTCTCCTACCACCACTCCTGGCCTGGGATGCAAAGGGGGATGCAGAGCCCGGTAAATCAACAGCTAGAAAGAGGATTGAACTAAGCACTTCCAAAAAGGGGACGTCTGAGCCAAAAATTCCTTGTGAAAAACCCCACCACTGCCAAGCCTAATACTCCAAGCTCAACTTGAAAGGCAAGTGGGATCTGCTATCAGAGAAGAAAGCTACACCGGGGACGTCGCGGGCAAAGAAGAGGCAGCTTGAGGAATTCTTACCCATCAAGCTTTATTGTGTTATTCCAACTAAGCACAGACAAAAAGACAAATCTCAGCTCCCTACTTTCATTTATAATTGAACCCAGTCCAGAAGGATGGAGCAAGTACCATCTGTAATGCAGAGTGCATTAGCAGCCGGCAGAATGAAATATTCAAATTACTGTAGGCTACCTCGCATTTCAATGACAGGGTTACAAAAACCTGACTTGTAAGTGGAGATTGGACTGGAAGAACAGAAAGTTTGTTTCTCCAGTGCATGAATTAACCTAACAAAATGTTACTTTCAGGGAAAAAAAAAGCATTTGCACGGGTAGTTCTGCAACATATCCCAACAGGCACACGAGAAAAAACAATATTATTCCATTTCACTATCCTAATTGATATGTTGTCCAGGGAGATGAAAAAACTCCTGCTAGAAAGGGCAAGGCTTCTGCTTTGGGCTGAAGACACTGAATAAATTGACTTAGGTGTGCGCAGCACTTACCAGCATGTACAGGTCCCCTACACAGGACAGCAGGAATGTGCATCCCTGGGCTGTGCCAGTGCAATACCTGCACGGGCTGCAGCCTTTTGATGTGTTGCACCATTTGAGTATGCAAATCACCCCCTGATTTTGGTGCTTGTGCCTGTGCTGGGATCCATTGATATCGTTAATCAGGGCTGCCGAAAAGCCTGACACAGTAAGTGGCTGTAGCCCCTAGCAGTAGTCAAGATAGAGTGACAGGCTCCATTTAAGATGTCACAGCATATAATAAAGTGTAAAACTATACTTAAAATAAACGAGATAGAAACAATAAACTTGACTCTGGGTTTGAACTTTCTGGGAGAGCAGCAGAGAGATGTGACACACACACGTGTGTGCAAGCAGGCATGGGCCTGGGGAGGCTGGAGGGGACAGTCCCCCACCAGCCTGCTGCCCAGGTGACAGCAAGGAGAACTGCCTCCTGCATCCTCCAAAGGATCCCAGCAGCCCTAACACGACAACCAGTCTGCATATGGGACATCTCTGGCATTTCTGGATATGGATGTAAAGAAGGAGGAGGAGGAGGAAGAAGAAGACAAGGAGTTGTAACTGGGATCTGCCAGGGGCTGAGGGGATGGCCAGGCCATCATGGGCATGTGACTCCATCAAGGAGAACACGGAAGGACTGAGCTTTGCTTCCAGCAGCTCTCCAGAGAAGAAGCTATTTACCCACCTGAATGGAGACTGGGACAAGCCAGTCCAAATCCCTCCTCCATCCTGGGCACCCAGGGAGCATCACCAGCTCCTGGCCATGCTCCCAGGATGTGCCTTCCTCTCTATCCCTGGATGGTAATGTCAGGATGGGATGGAGGAGCAGCAATGCCATCAGCAACTCCATCTTGGGCTTGGCCACGTGCCCCAGGACCAGGAGCTACAGCAGATGCTGGCAGGATGAGGATCAGTCCCATGCAAGGTGGCACTGAGGGGGGGGATACTAAAAAAAAAAAGGCCCCATTTCACTCCCCAAATAACTTCTTTGCACCCCAAAACCTCCTGCGTGCCTGACAGCAGCTCTTGGTGCTGAGACAAACCAGTCGCTCTCTGTCCTGCTAAGCAGTTAAATTAGAGAGTATTCAATTAATAACAGCTGAATATTCTGTCACATTTAGGAAGATGTATGGTAAGACAAGCGAGTTGTGATGTCTGTGACAGAAATGATAAAAGTTCTCCCGACACAGCCTGGCAGATACTTGGCTGCAGGAACCGCCTGCTCTCATGGACTCCAACGTCAGCACAGACACCAGGCCCAGCGCCTCCTTCCAAGGAGAGATGCTCCAAACTGCAGGGGAGAGCTGCTGCCAAAACAGCTCGGGGCAGCAGGCCCGCCCTCCTTCTGCAATCCCTCTCAGATGCAGGGACAAGACCCTGGAGAAGACCTTGACCAAGAAAGGTCCGAGGCAGCGCCTGCCAGCTGCCACGTGGCAAGCAGCACTCAGCAAAGCTCAAACCCTCCCATGTTGCCTAAAGACCACCCTGTAACGCTCTTCCCAAGCTGCCTCAGTTTACCCTTCTGTCAAAGGAACCACGACCATACCCCAAGCAACCCATGCCAGCAGGGACCAGAGGGCAGTGCTGGCATGACACCATGACCATGGACAAGCAGCTGCTGTCCAGTAGGACATCCTGCACTTAATTAGCGGCCAGGGGGCACACACAAGGAGCAGTGCTTTGGAGGCTGCCTCCTTTTTTCCTGGGGGGTTGTTTTTCACCGGTGTTGTTTGCGAACACAGTTTTGTTGCTAAGAAACTATCTTCATTTTGCTCGGAGAGCAAAGACAAAGCAACCGTCAAAATAACACCCTATTTTGACAGTAGCCAGATCGTAACCATAAATGATCCATTCTCCCTGCTCTCCTGTATGCTCATTAGTGTGATCTAAATACCAGAATCCCATATATAACCCACACCCTGTAGGTTCACATGCACGGTGCTGGGACCCCACGTGCAGGGGGCTCCATTGCATCCATTCATCTGAAAGAAATCAGAGCCAGGAAGAGAAGGGGGGTCCCCAGGGAGGCCCCACGGCTCCCTTCTAGGCAGGAACATGGCACAAGGTCTTTAAGCAAGAGATACATGAGAAATAACTGGGAGAATTGGCCACAGCAGATGGCACAGCCCTGGTCTGAGGAGAAATCTGTTGGTTTTGGGTTTGTTGGGTGAGGTGGGTTGGGGTTGCTTTAAGCCCCAGGGGAGAAAATCCAGGGGGAAAATAAAATCCCTTCACTGCTCAGTTTTCAGTATGTCTGTGCCTTTTGCTGATTTTATAGCAGGGAGATCCTGTCACATGGGAGAGATTAGAGCACACCCTCACTATCACCTTGGTATAGGTATTTATTCCCAAACCAAGTCCTCAGGATCCTGAAAACCACTTTGCCAATGAATCCTCCTCCTAGGGTAGGAGGGCATCACTTTTGCTGCCAGAGCATCTTTTGCAATCTGGATGGGTCCCATAAATAATGTAAAAAGCAATGTATTAAAAAAGGCAGGAAAGGGACAAAAGCACATCCAGGGCAGCATAAAAGGTTTGGTGGGGGCAGTGAGGTGCCCTACCTGCACCAAAACCAAGAGTAAAGCCCATGGCCTGTTTGCCATGGATCTACTGGTTCTGATTTAAGGGCAGAGGGAAAGGCAGGTAAAAGATGAGGCTGAAAACTGCAACCTGTTGTGCCAAAGCAACCCTGAAGAGTCTCCTGTGGTTTTAGCAAACTCCTGGTGTGAGAAAGGATGTCTGGAGTCACAGCACGGGCACGGTGGCTCTCCACACCCCAGCAGGACAGCAAACATGGAGCTGCCACCCTCCACCACCACCCACCCCCGGCAAAAACCAGCTCGGGAGCTGATCAGGAGCACGAACCCCCTGCCAGAGAGGGATCACCCTGCTCTGATTTACACCCCTAGGATTTACACCCCTGCACTGGAGCAGCAGCAACGCCTGCAGGCAGGGACCAGCAGGGCTTGGAAGAGCAGAGCCTGCCTTGAGTGCTTCTTAGGCAAATAAGGAAGAAAAGTGAAGCTGTGGGAAGCAATCCTGCAATATCTGGGTTGTTTTTTCTCCTCCCCTGGGCCAGCTGGAGCACGGCTCTGGCTGATCCCTTGCTTCTGCATGTCCCCACAGTGCAGTCCAGCACTGAAGGGCCTGTCTCCCACGGAGCAGCAGCTTGCCACGTGTGCTTTCCCTGCCAAAACCCCGAGCTCCACCCCACAGGGGGAGAAAGGGAAGGGTGAGAAGAGCTCTGTCGAAACCCACCAAAGCCTGAACATTTCCCTGCAGCAGAACAAAGCCCTTGGAAATGTCTTCTCTGCTTGGGTCCCCCGACCCACATGAAAGAGGCATTTTTCTGGGCTAATTACACAGGCTGCTCTGAGCCTCCTGGCAGAATCTGAGCTGCACAAGCAGACATCAAAGGGCTCCCAACTTTAATACAGAGAGCAAAGACGGAGCTGTTGCCTGCACTGGCCACCTGGGAGGAATGCTGGAGGTACCTCAGCTCACAAGACCCCCCCCCCCCAGTGAGGAAAAATGGGGAAGAGGGGCACAGTTTTTATTTGCATGGCAGGCTCCCAGCGGGCCCAGGCAAAGAGCTGGGGCTGCTCCTTGCAGGACCAGCCGTGGTCCCAGCAAAGCTTTCTGAAGCCTCCATTCAACAGCTGTGGAATCTGTCTGCTGTCTGGGGTAAGCAAGTTGTGGGGCACTGGATAGAGGTCAAGTTATGGAAAAAGATGGGGCAGGATTCACTGCCACACACCTGACAGTAGTGGCTGCCATCATGGCTGGTCCAAGCACCAGTTCCAGGCACTGCACATCTCATTTTCCCCAGAACTAATGCACCCATTGCACCTGGAGCTTCTGAGGTGGCATTTTCCAAACAGGTACTTGCCCCTGAACAGCAACTTTCTAGAGGAAGGCTTTGTCCTGTTCAAGCAGTGTCACAGGCTGTGCCTGCAGCTCCTGAGGGATAAGAAACATGAGCTCTGCTGCTTCCTGCCCATTTGGGAGAGAGAAGATGCCTTTGCTGTCCTCACCAGGAAAGGGACACCAGCCCCAAACCACGAGCACCTCATGGCCATCTGCCCCACTCCTGGCCCAGAATGTGGCCAACTCTCCTGGCCTTCAGCAGGACAACCTGGTGTGTCTGGCACCATCTGCACTGCAGATGACTGGGGAAGATGGAGCCACCCTACCAGCTCCTCCACTTCCATCTTTCATTCCTTCCTTCCTGTGGGCTTCACAAGGCCTTGCAGCACAGTCAGAATATGCTCCATAGAGCAACCAGCCCTTGCTCCTCCTCTCTTATGAGACGTCTCAAAAACAGCAATGCGTGACCAGAGGTCCTCTGGGTCTTCTTCAAGCTCTGGTCCTTCCATGGGCAGCAATTACCTAAGAGTGCTGCCACAAGACATTCCTGCAATGCCCTGGTAAAGGAAAGGGTCAAGGAAATCTTCAGGGGATGTTCCAACCTTTGGGAAGATCAGCATCACATGAGGGATGCTGGCCACCCACCTGAACCCATCCTGGTCCAGCCCTTGGCCCCCTCACTTCTCCTCCAGCCTTGGCTCCAGGGGCACAGTGACAAGGAAAGGGGCTGGACCACACCCTGTCACCCTGTTCTTCTAAACCTTCTGATGTTTACATTCCTGTAATGAAGATTCTCATGCAGTTTTATGTAAATAATTATTGTTTTACATTATTTTCTAGAAAAAGAAAAATTTGATAGACTGTTGATTTGTCCAGTGTCATTGGAGAAGTAGCACTTTCATCCTCCGATCCACTGTCACTTAAAAAAAAAAATCTATAAATGTTAAAATCAAAAAAATAAACTTCCCTTCTTTTTACCTTAGAAGTTCCAGCGTGCGTGTTGTGTTATTTCATGTCCTATAACAACACCACCCCAGCTTCCTCCTGGAGAGAAGGAAGCCAGGATGGGGCTGGGATGGCCAGGATGGGGATGGGAGCGTGGGATGGCAGGGGAAGGTGTCAATTAAAGCAATGAGGGCCTGGGCATGCCCGTGCCTGACAGCAGGGCTGAGCAGAGCTGACAGCCGTGGCTCCCCGCTCGCTCACCGGAGCGTGCTCCCCATCCCCGGCTCCACCCGGCCAGGCCGGGCTCTGTGGGCACCACAGCCCCCTTGGTGTCCCCTGCCCTGCCCCCAGACACGCTCCTGATAAGGGGAATGATCTTGATTTGGGGCTTAAGCAGGCCACAGACAGCCTGGAGGCAGATGGGAGCAGAGTGGATGGGGCCGGGTGGGGTGGCACAGGGTGGGTGATGCTGAAATAACTAATGAGCACTGCCAGGTCTCAGCCCCTAATCAGGATGGCATCACTGGAGTGCTGGGATGCTGGCAAGGTGGAAATCCACTAGCTGGGTGGTCTGCCTGCATCTCTGCTTCCCCTTGCCTGCCCCCAGGAAGCACATCCAGGGAGCCCCTGCTTCACCCCCTGCCTGCCCTCCCTGCAGGCTCAATCTGATTACGGCTGATACACATCTCCTCCTGGGCTCCAAAACACGCTCTTGCCAGCTGAAGGATTCGCATGGACACGGAAAACTTGTCCTGATTGCAGCATTAATGGTCGTGTGGCCCATGTCATCACCAAAATGGCCTTAGGGGGAGAGCTGATGGGTCTCTGAAGTCATCAGGACTACCCCACCTCATCTTGCTCCCCTTATTAAAACCATTCATCCTGGGAGCTAAATGAATATGTTTCATCTTCAAATGCTGAGACACAAGAGCAAGCAGGCAGAGATCTAATAGAACAATACCCATCTAATCATGCCGATTTTTCTCTCCCATCCTGCCTTCATATTACACGCGTGGCCACGAGACCAGGCCAGGGCTGCAGGCGATGGGTGAGGATGGGGCACGGCCCACTCCTGCCTCTGCTGCCACCATCACACCTCACATCCCACCTTCCAAGGCTTTTCCTCCCTCTGCTGTAATGGAAAAAGCCCCAGGACTTTTAAAACTAATAAGGCCAATAGATATGGAGCCTAACAAGTCTAAGTGAGCCAGGGAAGCAGGGCAGCACTAGCAGACATTGGTTTCCCATGGGAACACTACACACTGCACTGTCCATGAATCATTTTAGTGCTCCTTCCCTCACCCACCACAGGTTTTCCCTGCTCCTGTTCCCTTAGATACAGCGCTGGTTTCTTCCCTTGTTTGCTGAAGCACCTTCTGCTTGTGTGACGCTGGGGGAAGCATTAGAATTCTGCATCTCTCACCTACTGAGGGACCTCAGGAAGGGGAGTCCCCACTGAGGGACTTGAGAAAGGCCCTGGCTGGGCACAGGGTGGTGGAGGACCCAGCAGGTGGGAGCATTGGGAAGGGCAGAGGATGGCACAGGTATTAATTAATCTGTTGCATCTTTCCAGAGCCTGCTGGAGAAGCCGCTGGCCTCCCCTTCCTAAGCAGGGTTTGCGCAGCAAATCCCCGCTCTATCTAATTATTAACGATAATAACGGTGGCTGGCCTGCTGGATGCCATCTGGAGCCCTGCCATGCCTGCCTGCCAGCCTCGGGAGGGCTGGGCAGGCCTGGGTGATCCGAGGGGCAGGGGTCGGTGCCAGGGATGGTGGGCAGCAGCTCGGGATGGCCCCGAGGAGCCGGCGGGCCCACCCAGGCTGTGCTCGCTGCTGTGGCAGGCTTCATAAGGCTCCGCTCTTTGACTGGCGTTGAGTTTATGTGAAAGTAATTAACAGTAATTAATCCTTAATTACAGTAATTAGCCAAGTCGCAGTAAATTAAACCACATCTGGAGCAGATGAGGGCTTCCGAATGGGAGGCTAGTGCAGGCGACAATCGGAGAGATGCTGAATTCATCTGACAGCATCTGATTAAGGCTACCTGTTGCAAGCAGCTCATTTGCATCGTGTTTTTGTTTGTGTTTGGCACTAACCCCTTCTGCCGGGCACCCCTCCCACACCCACTCCCCCTGCCCCCTTCCTCCTCCCCAGCTGCCCCCGCAGAGCTGCCTGGGTGTGCAGGAAGAGGAGGAGGCAGCAGCTCTGAGCCAAGAGCCGAGGGTCTCCCACCATCCCCACCTGGTGGGGATGAGCCGGCACAGGGCCAGGGAGCTGCCGGGCTCCCTCACATCCTCCAGGGAGCAGGGACGGCTCAGGGCTTGGTACCTAAACCACCCACCCCATAGGCAGGGGATGATGGAGCAGGATGGAGGCAGAGAGATGGAGGCAGCCAGCTCAACTCCTCAGCTTCCCTGCATCTTGTGTTGTAATAGCTACAGTAATAATAATAATAATAATAGGACCAGAACTCCAAAGGGGAGCACATTAGCAAAAAAGGGCAGGTTATTATTAATACCAATTAGCATTTACCCAGTGCCTTTGCTGATGTTGAGCCATGCTCAGAGGGAGGGGGAAATCCTGCCCTTCCCTTTCTTCCTACAATGGAGGAAGCACAAGACAGAGAGGTGAAACAGGCTACGGCTTGTTGTGTTGGAACACTGGAACAAAAGCTCAGGGAGCAAGCTGTGGTGGCCTGACTTGGTTTCATGTCTTCCTCCCACATGGCCAGGACATATTAGAAAAATACTGGGAAAAATCCATAAAAATATCTTATACACTCCTGATCCTCAAACTACACCACTCACCAGCACCCCAAACCCTGGGATTTCCATCAAGGGACAGAGATTGGGATTTCAGAAGCAGAAATGGGATTTCAAAAGCAGAATTGCAAGCATCATGTTCCAAAAGCAATTGCCTGATTTCAGTAGGTATTGCAAAAGCTTCAGGGCTTAATTGTATGCAATTAATGAGCATGAAGGTGCTGTGTATCTTGCCTTTCCATCACACAGGGTGCATGGCTGGTGTATCCAGGCTCCTGAAACCTAGACAGGCAGTGTTAAATACCCCTTCAACACTGAAATATTGTCTTTCCTCTGGAACTAAAACCATTCAGGACTGCCAAAGCCAACAGCTGCAACAGGCCCTGGAAATGATCAGAAGAACCTCATTTAATGAAACATGAAAAAGAGTTACATTTGCTTCTGACTGCAAAATAAAAGCAACCTTTTGAATTTCCTGCCTGCACAAGAGCCTAG
Organism: Molothrus ater; assembly: GCF_012460135.2. Classification (NCBI taxonomy): domain Eukaryota; kingdom Metazoa; phylum Chordata; class Aves; order Passeriformes; family Icteridae; genus Molothrus; species Molothrus ater. Next base: position 2,386,467 of record NC_050486.2, read on the forward strand.
AAGAAAAAAAGGAAAAAAAAAAAAAGAAAAAAAGAAAGAAGTGGTTTCTCCACCTCTGCTTTTACTCTGCACTGGACAGGACTGCCCTGTACCACTGAAATACTGGAATGGCTACAAATCAGTCAGTGTCTACCAAGTACAGAAATACACTCTGCTGTCCCTGCTTGGGCTGGACAAAGGGGAATTCACAGCTTTCCTCCTCTCTTAAGAAGAAATGTGGTGTTCCTCAGCCACCATGGCCACCAGCCATCAAAGAGAGCAGGAAAGATCAAGCAAACTGAAGTGATGCTACACCAAATCTCCCCTTCCCAACCCAAGGCAGGTGCCCAGACATGGATACTGCTCGAGAGGGCTGTGCCTGGAGCAAGAACACTGTGTGCCTATCAGGGGAAAAAGGATTTTGCAACCAACTTTAAAAAGTGGGGAGAGATCCTGATTCACACTTCCAAAATGAACTCACACCGTCCTCTCAGCACAATTTTGCTTTCATTCAATAGTTTTCTAAGAAGATATTCCATCAGCTTTGTGCTTGAGATCCTTCACAGCCATGGCATTTACAGCAAATCACATTATCTTGCTGCAGCCAGATTTTTGGCTTAAAAAAAATAATTTAAATTCGTATGAATAAAAGATTGCCTCACAAATGTCTTCAAGAAATTCATGTCCCAAATCCACAGTGCCAACATTTTTGCCTTGTACAAAAATAATATAAATTGGGAAGCTGTAACTGAATGGGCAAAGCCTGCTCTGGCCAGGCAGAAAGAGAGCAGTACATTGCTCTGCTACAGCAGCAATGATGACCTTGGATGATTTAATAGTAAAGGCAGGAAAGCCTGGCTGGGCCTGTTTCTCCTCAGACCATGGATGCTAAAACTGCAGCCTTCAAAGCTGCAAAATATTTAACATCTCAGCTTGGGTGAATAACCAAGTTTTCAGTGCATGGACAACTCAAGACTCATGGTAGGACTGGCATTTCCCAAGACCCAAGTGGATGCTCCATTTCAGCTTGCGCATGTCCTACATCCAAATTTCTTCCAATTTTACTTGGTGCTCTGCACACACAAGGAAAACCCTTGTGTGCACTGAGAGGCTCAAGAGAAATGGCTCCCAAGATAATTGTGAACTGTCCCATGTTGGATCAGGATGCAACAAGACCCCTCTCCCCAGCAGAAAGCATGACAGCATGGGTGAAGCTGTGATCCTCTTCTGGGTGCCAGCAAAGACTCACATGAGTGTGAGAACTGGGTCAGTGCCTCCTGCAAGATGGATCAACAACACTGCCACGGGATCCAACTAAACACAGAGCCAAAAGCATCCCAAAGCATCCAGTGCTGCTCAGCCCAGTTGCCCCAACCTGCCTGCAACTGGTACATTCCAAAATTCCCAACCTACATCCATCATGGTGGCCCTGTGAGTCCCTCTGGCTTTTACTTAAGGTGTTGGGATCACACATAGCTGCTCTTTGCACTACAAATTACTGGGAAACACTATGCTGGGTAACTGTGAACTCCACTGAGCTGACCCTCTCCATCTTTACAACCCCAAAGAGTTGCTCAGGACTTTTTGCTGCAAGAGCCCTTCAAAAAGCAACCCAGTGGTTGTTCCATTTCCAGAGAAAACAAATACAACCACATAAATAGCAAGGAAAGGGAGAGGGACATCTTGCTCCTCCTCTCCAGGGGATGGGAGATGCAGCCATACCCAGTGACATTCCCCAGCCATCAATAAACAACCCCGTTTTTTGGACTGAATGCTAGTGTAGAAATTTTGACCTGAAAATAAAATGTGTGTGGGGGGAATAAACCCCACATAAATAAACCCCAAATAAAATCAGCTAAAACTGAGCCTCCAATGCCATAGAGGCCAGGAGGGCAGCGTGGCCTGAGGACCTGGGCTGGGGAGGTGAGAGGTGGCAGATCTGCCCCTCCTTTCAGACCAACACATGCACGTTTCACAGACATGTGTGTGCTCCTTTCAGGCCGAAGACTCGGGTCCCTACTCATCTGCACGGCTCAAATTAATTATACACTTTAATTTCATGAATTATTAATTTGATTCTGACTCGGCAGCTTACGATTATCCAGCGCTACAGACTACGCAATTCCAGCTTCATTAAAACATCACCAGCTGCCTGAGAGACAGACATTAAATAGCAGAGAGTAATAATAAAATTAAGCTCCCTGCGCATAGCAACAGAGTCTTCCCCAGCCGCACGCGGCGAGGGCCCAACTGGTTAATAGGCCCTTTCCAGGAGCTTTATTCCCTTCCTGAGGCTGGTCCCACCCCGCTCCTTTCACCAGAAGGATGGAAGGCAGCAGAGGACTGGGGTTCTGCAGGAGCACCCCGGGGATGAGGGTGATGAGGGTGAGCAGCATCCCCCTCCCAATGCCCGCAGCAAGGACGGGGAGGGCTCCGGGGCTAACGTCGCCTCCAAATAAATAAAGCTGGAGCGCTGCCTCCCAGCGTCTCCCTGGCAAAACAATTTATAGAGGGAAAATGTCGGAATTTAGACATTCCATTTAGCTGCTTCAGAAATCTAAGGACCCCAAACCTTGTGGGATTTGAGAAATCGATGGAATTAATTAAGGGAGATGTCCAGCGGTCTCCGCTAAGTAATCAGCAGGTACAGTAGACCTGAAATTCTATAAAGAAAAATGGGAAGGGATGACATTGAAGGAGGCAGTGGGGATTAAAAAATGAGCATCCGAGTGGTAAAGGCGCACACCCATTGATCGCTGCATTACGGATTAAGGCTTCAACGAGCAGCCAGAAGATTCTGTAGCAGAAAATGGTTACAGAGGATGAGCATGAGCAGAGCGGATATATATAACCTCTGACAGCCGGGAACAACTCAGACAGAGGACAGCTCTGCGGCGAACCCCAGAGCGAGAAAGTTTTGGGGAAGGGGAGGAAGGGGAAGCGGGGGGAGCTCGGAGGGAGCCATTTTGTGCAAGGGAGACCTGCCCAGGAGGAGGGAGCGGCGTCACCTCGGGGAGGAAGGCACCCGGAGCCAGATCGGGGACACGTGGGGAGGGGACACTGCTGCTCCATCAGCAATTAGTGCCTGGGAGTGAGGAACAACCCAAGCAGGCACATGCACACAGAGCAGACCTGCCTGCCTGTCACAGGGCTCTCCAGGGCATGCTCCACATCCCTGCCCTGCTGTGGGCTCTCACAGAGACCACTGCCTTCAACCCCACCCCACGGAGCAGCCCCAAGCTTTGGATTCCCAACCATCCCACCTCCCATGGGTGACTGCATCCAAGGCAGGGCAGCAGCTTGCCAATTCTCTGTGCCCACAGCCCAGCTCCGGGATGTGAAGCTACCTGCCCCCAAAAGCCAGGCTGGACTCTGCTCCAAGGGCAGCAGCAGGGAATGCTGCGCTCAGGAGCACCATCCACCCTCTGGAAACCATCAAGTAGGGCACAATCATTTCTTCAGACACTCTGGGTATACACAGGAGGGGAAGAAAGCAAGATCACCCAGGAGGTGCCACCCGGAAAGCCCCCAGCACGCAGCCCCCAACACTAGCACCTCATGAGCCACCATTTGGGACCAACCAGACAGGATAATGCTGCTCCCAAAGGTCCCAAGCATCGCCCAGACCCTAAAACCTCACAAAACTGCATGGCAGCTGATTCAGACAAGACTTCAACAGTGTGGTGAACTCGATTTTCCATGCTTAAAACAGAGCTTTGCTGGGAACACTACAGCTGCATCCAATGCCTTGTGTGAACAGAGCTGCTGCCTGGAGGAAGCCCCTGGGAAGTAGCAGCACCCCACCCAGCCAGCCTGCCTTCCTTCCCGGCCAAATCTGAACTGGGATTGTTGGAACATTTCAAAGAGAAAATTCAAAAATAAAACCAAAGCCCCCGGAGCCACAGGCAGCAGCAGCAGCAGCAGCAGCAGCAGCTTGGTGTCTGCGGGGTCGCGGGGCCAGCCCCCCATCACCCGCCTGCTCCTCATCCATATGCATGGTTCCAAGCTAAATGTCAGCGGAGCCAGGCAGCCGGAGGGGACCCTGCTTCCCAGGACAAAGGGAGGTGCTGTGGGATACAGCAGGCACAGACCGGCCCGGTGCAGGGGAGGGAAGGGCTCACCCCACACGGGGATGGGGCTGTGGGCACCCAGCTGCTCCAGGAGGCAGCTGCAAGCTGGAGAGGCTGGTGAAAGCAAAGGGCAGTCTGCAGCCCCATGGGTGTCTGGGTGGGTCTGGAAGCTCCTGTGCAACTCCCCCAGTGCGGCTGCTCAAGCCACCAGCACTCACACACATGTGGGATGACTGTCTCCATCCTTCATCCCTCTATTATCTTTCAAAAATTAGGTGGGGACCTGAAAACCATTCCAGATGGTGATGGGCGTTTTGAGCCAAACTCAGAGAATCCGGGATGGGGAAGGGTCTGCAAAAACATCTTCCCTCCACAGTGTGAGCTGGATTCCCCTCTCAGTCCTACAGGAAACACACTGCTGTGCTTGGAGGGCAACCTTCAGGGAGAACTTGGGCAACTCCTCGTGTCACTCTGGGAGACTTCATCATGGAGAAAGACAGTGTCACCTTCTCACTTGTGGGACACTGAAACCCCAGCATCTGTGCCACTCAAGTCACAGGGACCAGGGGACACAGGAGGAGCAGTTGCCTGCTCAAGCTGAAGGTAGAACACTGTGCCCCCAGACCCAGCACTACAAAACACCAGCAGAAAGAGCCCGTGACCACACGAGAAAGACAAGGTCTAGCAGACACAGCAGCAAAACCACAGCTCATCCCTTCCCCCCGAAATGCCTCCTCTATTGTCCAAACCGGACTTCGAAGGCTCTCTCTGCCCTCACACCCTCGGACAGAGCCAGATCAGCTCCAGCCCCAGGTGCCCTCAAGCCAATCCAAGCTGCCCCCCAGGGCAGGAGCTGCCAAGCCCGGGAATCACACGCGGGAGGCCCGGCGGGTGCCCGGCGACACGCCAGGCGCTGCGTGCTTTACAATCCATGTGTCGGAGAGCCCTGAGCAAAGGCTGGAGCAGATGCAGAGCGTTCAGCAGATTCCCTCCCCTGGCTGCATTACAGCAGGAGGCAGGGAGCAGCCCCTCTGCCCCCCGCCTCCCCAGCCCCAGCAGGCACTTGGCATCCAGCGCCACGAGCTCCCGGGGCCGGCACGCTCGTCGCCACAAACATCCTCCCTCAAAGCAGGACGCCTTCCCCCATGGGGCAAACATTAGTGGGACAACTGGAAACGTTCAACTTGATTATAATGCTTTAAGAAAAGGTCACGGTGAAATTTCAGCGCTTTACCTTGAGCTCTGTTTGTTCTCTGCAGGATGAGATGGGAAGAGTCAGCTTGCCCTGGCTCATGGCATCTGCGGAGTTCTGACTGCATTTCATGGGCCAGCAGCAGGCTGGAGAGCCACAGCAAACCCCCCAGCCCTGGGGACTGAGATAAGTCACAGCAGACGGGTTTGGGGGGGCACGCACTGGACCACCACACCACAGCTGGGTCACCATGCCACAGCTGGACCATGTTTTGCCTCCAAAAGTTGTCCAACCCTGAGCTGATTTTGCACCGGGATTGCATTTCTGCTGTTAAAACAGGTCAAATACACCCAAAAAGCATGGAGAAGCAGGGAAAAGCAGCCAGCAATTCCTAGACAGCATCTCCCTCAGAGCTGGGAAGCTTTTCCAACACGCCATTTGGCTTCGTCTTTTCAGATCTCAAAAGGAGCTGTGGCCAAAGCCGCAATGAGGCGGCAGCGCTGCGGGACTCGAGCATCACTCCAGCACTGCCCAGACCACCAGTGACCCTCAGCCACCATGTCAGCCCCACCAGCAGCTCCCCTGCTTCTAGGAAAGCAAGGGCACTTCCAAGTTCTGAAGGGTGAGCAGGACCAGGTCTCAGCCCTCACGGAGCAGCATGAAACCCAGGAGCACCCCAGCCTTGCCAGTCCCTGTCCTTGCACTCCTGAATGACTTTTCTGGGATTCATTAACACATCACTTTGCTCTACAAAATGAGAAGCACAAGGATGACCCACCAAAAGGCCCACAAGTGGTGCAGAAAGTGGCCAGCCCTCACCAAAAATGCATGGATACAGAAACATCACAGCCGAGCATCTCTCCTCCTCCTCCTCTGCGCATCGGGAGCAGCTCTGGCCTTCGGGAGCAGCGAAGGTTTGTTACCAGTTGGGCAAGAGGAAAAACCAAGGTCAGGTTTGTTTGTGGCCAACTGCCCCCAGCAACATTTCTGTTGCAATAATTAAATGTGTCGTCCAACAATTTGCTGCCAGGGCAGTTCTCAAAAGGTCTCCAAGCAGTGCCAGGAGATGAGCGCTAGTGGACATGGAGTCCTCTGCACCCCCTGGGCTGCCAGATCAAGGTCCAGGCAGGTGAAGGGCAGAGGAAAAGCCACCAGGAGCTACATTCAGCTGGGATGACTCCCTAGCAAAATGCAGCCAGCAAAGGGTTTTTGGGGGAGGTTTTTAAACAGCCAATTTCAGCAGACCAGACTGAAAGCCTGAGGTGCTGGGTTCTCTCTCAGCACCTGGAGGTGACTGGGAAGGGCTCAGCACCCTTCCCTGGAGGCAGCTGTGTGATCCAGCTTGCTAAGTGCTCCCCAAAGGGGAAATGGTCTGAGATGCTACCACAGTGCAAATTATCCTTTCCTGCCCCAGCCAGAGCGTGGGGCTGGTGTGACACTCCTCCAGGAGCTGGGATGGAGCTGCTGGATCCCCTTCCTTCCCCTGGAAGCCAACCACAGTGAAGGTGACACCACCTCCTCGTCAATGGGGCCACAGCGGGCCCAGGAGGCGAGGGAGCCTCGTCCCTGCAGCGCTTGCTCTCGTTTTTCTGAGCACACAGACACACCTGCCCGTGGAGCCGGGATGCTGTATTCCCACCACTCCGGCAGCGCCACTCGCAACAACTCCCAGCTGCTGCCAAAAGGTATTTTTAGCTGCATTATTTATTTGAACACCTGCCTGAGACTTCAAGGCAGAGAACGGAGCCTGAGCAGTGGAGGGAGGGAGTGAGGGAGGGAGGGAGGAGCAGCACTGGGAGATCTGGACCGTTTTCCCTGGAAGATTCGAGAGCAGTGACACAGGTGCGATGGAGCAAGACTCGGGCTGTGCCAAGGAAGAGGATGGCATGGCTGGGATGAAGCAGCTGCCCCACAAACAGCACTGGATTAATCCAGCTGCTGGGAATAGCCAGTGCAGACTGGGAAGATGTTCCAGCCAGCCTCAACGTGAGGCTTCCTTCAGGGAAATTTGGCTCTTTAGGTATCCAATCACCCATGATTTCAAGATGCTCTGGCCCAACGTGGTGTCTGCAGCAGGAATGCCCAGGTCTTGCTGCTATAAATCATCTTTTATGCATAAGCCTGTTTTGGGGAAAAAAACTCAGCAGAACTGTCCTCTTTCAAATTTCCTTTCCTCCACACAAAACCAATTCCATCCCAAAACCAGCCTATTGCTCTGTTTGGGAGAGGCAGCCCCAGAGAAAAGAGGATGAAACAATCAGAAAGCAAGGGAAGGAGGGATGCTGTGAGGAAGGATGTACTCCAGTCTTGCTCCCAAAGAAGGAGATTCCCTCAGGGGCTTTGGGGCACCACAGGGTAATTGAGGGGCACAAGGAAAGCCATACAACACCCCTGTGTTATTTTTTCATGCCTTTCTTGCCACCTCATTTACTGAAGTGAACAAAACCCATCACCTCCCTCCCCTTCTGCTGAAATAATCTCCTCTTCTCTCTGAAATCAGCCAGGAAAAGAAGAAAAAAAGGAAAAAAAAAAGAGCATCTAAAAATAAAGGCCAGGCCAGGGTATGTGCCTCTTGGTTGGGCTCCTGTGCTCACAGATCTGCTTATTTTGGCCTATCTCTCCCCAGCGATAAGGCAGCTAACAGCCCGTTATCAGCCAGTCGGTGAAAATGTGCTCCAGCCTGATTAGGGCTCAGTCTTTGCCAAGGTTATAAACAGCCATTATCGTTCTCCCAAACAGAATAATCCGGACAGTATCAGCTCAGAAACATATGGGCCACACAGCGAAGATAGCCGCTGACGGACACTTCATTTTAATTGTAACGAGTGGTTAGCAGCAGCCTCCAGACAACACACACAACTGCCCAATTGGCAGTGGGTTCCATCTCCTCCTGCAGCCCTCCTCCCTCCCGCTTGCTGCTGCTTTGCTCCTCTCCCTGCTGCTCCCCTGGCCTGTGCAGAGCCTGGATGAGCAGCTCTGGAAGGGTGTCCCACCCTGCCTGGTCCCCGTGGGACAGCACCCTCACCTCTGCAGGTGGAATGTGGTGGCACCAGCGTGGCCCTGTCACACCTCACAGCCAGGCAGCGAGAGGCTGGGGGCTTGAGGCTGCTGTGATGGAGGGGTGACACCTCCCTGCCCACTCCTCTGCAGGGATGGAGGTCAGAGCACAGCACGCAGGGGCCTGGATCCCCCTCTGATGCTGCATCCCAGCCTTTCCCACTGCCTGCCCAGGTGGAATGTGGTGACACCAGCGTGGCCCTGTCACACCTCACAGCCAGGCAGTGCAGAGGCTGGGGGCTTGAGGCTGCTGTGATGGAGGGGTGACACCTCCCTGCCCACTCCTCTGCAGGGATGGAGGTCAGAGCACACACGCAGGGGCCTGGGTCCCCCCTGGGTGCTGCATCCCCCCGCTGCCTGCCCGTGTGCCAGCTCGGCAGCAGGCAGGGCAGGGGAGGAGGGGCAGCAAACCCTCATTTCATATTCTCCCAGTGTCCCTTCTGTGTCATACTTATTTTTTTTCCCCCTTTCCTCCCTCCCTCTTCCCAAAAGGGGTGGTTTAGCTCAGAGAGTCTTAAACACATTTGCATTCCCAAGACAAGCTTAGGCATAAATTCATCTCAGTGCAGGGGTCTTTTTTTTTTTTTTCCCCTCCCCATCCTCCTTCTTTTCCTCCCTTCTTTTCTCTCCAAACCTGAAATGAATTCAGTGAGAACCCTTGCAATTCCAGCGCTGTGCAACACGGGATTACAAGGGATCCGAGGGTTTCCTTTTCTTCCAATTCCCGGCATGCGGTGCTGCTGCTCAGTTTTGTTCTTAACAATACTCAGAGATAACACTCTTACAGCCCCATTAGCCACACTAACCTTTTCTTCTCCAGCCAGACCTAGCTTCTAGAAATCACACCTAAGCTCCATTCCTCCTGCAGGAAAAAGCAGGAGAAAAGGGGAACCCCTGCCAAAAAAAAACAACTTTACAGCAAAATGCTGTGGAGACAAGCTAAAAACCTTAGGAAGACCCAGGACTGAGCTTCAAGTCACGGACGCTTTCTCAGATAATCTGTATTCCTATCTCAGTGCCAGCAGAGCTGTGCTCAGAATATCCAAGGTCTCAGAAAAGATTCAGGGCTTATTGACTCCCCTGCCTTCGCTGCCAGTTCTGGTGCTCCTGCTCAGCCTCAGGGCACCCGCTGCTGCCCCTTGCAAGTTGCCACCACAGATGCCAAAGTTGAACCTACTCCTGTGCAGAGCAGTGGAGGAAAGCTCTCCTCCTGAGCTGGGGGATGGATTCCCAGCCCCAGGGCCTGCAGAGAGGCACCTAAAGAGGGTCTTTGCCGCAGCAAGGCATCCCCATCCCACAGCAAACTCCTCTCAGATGTCCCCATGGTCTCCCCAGCAGAACTGGCCACCACAGTGGGCAGGTGATGCACCAGAGGCAGAAGAGCAGATTTATGACTTATTTTAATTCGAGTCACACATTGAGGTGAAATGATCTCCAAGCTTACAGCAGGAACCCCTCAAGAGCAGGCTTCCCCTCAGACTGCACTGAGCTCTCTGAGGGCTGTCTCTGGCAGCGCTGCAGCCCAGATTTGCTGCATAAGCAGCCCCGAGCAAATGTGCCGACCAGAGAATCCAGTCCCTGCAAATTTATGATCAGTGTTACTCAGCCACAGCCCAAAGGAGAAGGGATGGGGGGCAGGCATTCCTTCAGGAACACACTGCCCCACTGTCACTCGTGTACTCACTGATTTTAGGCACAAAAGACCAGGTGAATGGTCGAACATGCTATAAATTGTGGAGTTTTACATACTAGAGGCCTTCATCCCCGAGTTACACAGAGATGCCTGTGAACACCACATCAACCAAGCATGATAAAACCATCAAACCCACCCAGGCACCTCATTAATTGTATTTATGCATCACCTAAAGCCTTACGTGCACACCAAGGCTCCATACTGGAAAGCACTGCAGGATACAGGAAATAAACCCATATAAAACTAAAATATAGCACAGAAATACACAGATTTATATATACATATATGCTCAAACACACACAGGCACTTGTGTGCTTCCACGTGGTGTGTGCATACACCCTCCTGGAGCAGGGACACCCCCGGAGGCGTATCCAGACACACACACACCCCCCTCTATCTGCATGTAGGTAGCAACTATTTATACTTACACAAACCATACAAGTGCTCCACGCACCCTGCTCGGTGACAGCTCAGATTTTCAGTAATATCATAATATTATTTTTTAGATCAGTTAAGGTATAAAATGTGCACTCTCTCAGTCTTTAATATTAATAAGTCTTGTAACTAGCAGTTTCTTGTAGCTCCGAATTCTTGAGCACAACTAGAAAGGGCACTTATCCTGAAAAATCTAATAAATTTACAGTTTTATATACTTCCTTCAATTGTAAAAGTCTTGTTCAATAAACTTTAAAATGCCACTATAGAGCAATAACACAGACAGTATAAACCCAGCCCTGGGAAAGCTGTGCAACCAGAAATTGTTCCCCTTTCTGCTACAGCAATAAAGTTTTATATGTTTGAACTGACTGTAAAAAGGTTTGAATGTTGGCAACTGGGGAATAATCTGTCTTCTTTATAGTTATTATCATATTTCCCACAAGACCCTTTGGTCTGTGTCAATCCTTCTCGTATATGACACCTTTGTACTGTCAGCGAAAGCAAGAATACTTAACTTTTTGCGTGCGCGCGCGGCTGTGACTGGAGGTCCCTCGCTCTGCTTTCCTTCAGATTACAGCACCCGGGAATAAATTACCTGTGACGCGCTGCAATGGAAGCCTTTTGCCAAATCAAGCTGATTTGGAGAGCAAAACTCCAAAAAAAAAAAAAAAAAAAAAAAGAAAAGAGGAGAAGGGATTTGTGGACTGGCTGTTGGGGTAAGAGCAGCTGCAATCCAACAAGGGATGATGATGTCCCTGTGGCTCCCACTGAGGCTGCAGGCCCAGGGCAGGCAGCCCTCACTGCTCCTTCACAAGAAAAAGACTTTGGGTTGAGATCAGCTCCTCCTGCCTCTCTGCAAGGGCAGGTCCAGCACCAGAATCTCCAGCTTCAAGTGGTTGCAGCCAGAGTGTACAGACACCTCCTGACAGAAACATTCTGGGGATTCCCACTGAACCTTAAGAAATCTGATCCAGACCCCAAAGAAGTAGCAGGCAAATTCAAGGGAAATCCTCAAACTTGCCCATATCACAAACAGATGATGCTTTAATCAGTTTTACTCTTTAACTAACTAGGAGCTTACAAATGAACATGAGGATAAATTTTGCCAAAAAGCCAACAGCAATGCTGGACCTTGGCATCATCCACGTAGGGCCTACTGCTGCAGGAGGGGCTGTGGCAGTGGCCACTGGGTGCAAGGACACAGGAAAACCCAGCCCTCAGCCTTCAGCAACCCAACACCATGTGATCCACAAGCGTGGGCCATCGTTCAGGTGGCAAAGATGAGGCTCAATCAGAGATTGAGATGTCAGAAGAAGTGATGGTAAAGCACGTTTGGAAAATGAAAAATGAGGAGTCACCAGGACCAGATAATACCTGCCTTAGAGTTCTGCAGGGACTCAGAAATAAAATGATTGCATATTTTCATTAGCAGCTCAATCTCTCATTACACTAGAGGACACAAAGTGTCATACCCTATTTTTAAAAAATGGAGTGAGATGAGCCACAGATTCACCGACTTCTGAGTCTCACTTCAGTACAGGCTAAGATGATAAATAGATAGGATAAAGCCTTGAGATGGACATGATACCACCGAGATTAACTAGCAGTGCCCGTAAGGAAGAAGAAACCTGGCTAATCTATTACAATTGCTGTGCACCCAGCAACAGGAGGCACCTCTGGCATCGTTTGGAGCCCCCCAAAGTTTCATCAGTTGACAAATTTAACTCTCCCCTTAGAAAAAGCAAGGACTAAAGGTTGCTTAAGAGGTGGCAGAGAGTAGAAATAAATGGCTTTTTCAACAAGACCAGCGATGCAGGAGGTTTGCCCACTGCTGTTTAATAAGTTTATTTCCAGGCTCAGAGTGTGAGCAGCGCTGGGTTTGACGAGAACATGAGCAACGGGGGTTAGCAAGGACTCGTGGAGGCTGAGGGCCTCCTTCAAGGACATGAATGAAGCTCCATGAGCTGGAGATAAGATGGTGTCAGCGAGGGTAAAATGCACAAGGAAGTAATTGGATTACTCACACACGGTGGCTACGACAAACTTTGCGCAGTCAGGCCGGACGCCCAGCCAGGCGTGAAGGGAAGGGGCAGAGAGAGCTGCCAGGGCTGCCCCCTGCCCTCAGGCTCCTCACCCTGCAAGCCCAGCAGCCTTGGAAGGAAGACAGAGGCTTTATTCCAGGGCTGGGACAAGAGGGAATGGCTTCCAACTGACAGAGGGTAGGTCTGGATTAAGCACTGGAAGAAATTTTTTGCAGTGAGGGTGGGGAGGCCCTGGCACAGGTTGCTCAGGGAAGCTGTGGATGTCCTTCCATCCCTGGGAGGGTTAAGGCAGGTTAGATGGGCTTTGAGCAGACTAATCTCCTGAAAAGTGTCCCTGCCCATGTCAGGGGGCTTAGAATGAGGTGATCTTCAAGATCCCTTCTCCAACCCAAACCACTCTGTGTCTGTGGTCCTGAGGCAGGAGGAAATGCCATCCATGGGATCTCCTCACAGGGAGAACTATGGACACACTCTGTGAGAGGGAGCAAGGGAAACAAGCACCAAGCACTCATTAGCCTTCAAAACACAATTTGTCAGCTAACTGGATGACTGGAAAAATCATCAGTGTGAACCAGAAAAAGAGGCCAGAGATACACACAGCCTGCCCTCCCTCCCACGGTGTAACCACAGAGCTGGAGGGCACCAACCACCACAGGCTCTCCCCACCCAACCCATCCCTCCGAACACAAGAAATGACACTTCAAACACAAACAACACCATGGGGTTTTGAATCCCCACTCAGCACTCTGCACAGCCAGCCACGAATGCAGGTGGAGCCCCTCAGCTTCCCAGCACCTCTCCACCGCCAAAAGAGTCAAGGGCTACCTGTTCTGCCACCCTGTGCTCTTCACCTTGCTGGCTGAATGCCAGGAACTCCAAACCCACCCTCAGGAGGACTCCAAGCCCAGACAGACCCCAAGCCAGGCACTGGGTCTGAACCACAGCTGCTCCTCCCGAGCAGCACAGACTCCTTTGCTAATGGTGATCCATACATCTCTTGGTGCTCACCAGAAATTCTCCATCCTGGGCTTGTGACAAACTGCTGGGAGGGAGCAGGGTCTGTAGCCCCACATTTCTCCTCACAGAGAAAAGCAAGGCACAATTCTTCCCAAAAATATTTCTGGGTTTCACATTCTCTGAAGCTCAGAGAAAGAAAACACAATTCTTATCACTTGCTGTGCCTGTGTTTGTGCAAAAGTAGAATGCAATATAGAGATTGTTTACCCAAAATCATAGTTTTTTATTTCCTTGGCCTATCAGGGCCAAGAGTGTGTGTGTGTGTGTCGACTGTCAGGTACCAGTCACAAAATTCAGTGCAGTGTGTGCAGTTGTGTACAAAATTAAATACTTAACAAATTCAGTTTTAGATGTATAAAATAATATAATAAACAATTAATTAACCTTCTAATACCAATAGAGTCCTCCTCATCATTCCTCCTTTGTCGGAGCCCTCACAACACAGCCACAGGGTCTGCATGGATTTAGGCAGTGCTCCCCTTGCTCCACAAGGACAACCCAGCTCTTCCCACCACACCTTGACGTGCTGGCCCAGAACTGGCCGGATCTCAGGGCCACAGGTGAGCAGGGCAGGCACCCCCACGTCACCCTGTGCCATCGGTGGCGTGGCAAGGGTTAAGTCCAGCCGGCAAGGCGCATCTCTGTTGCAAGAGTCCATTACCTCCCGCCACATTACCTCATTCATTTCTTATATGCGGATGGTTTATTCTCCCATGAGCACCCTCGCTGGCAGACATGGCTAGTGTAAAGTCCCCTCCCTCCCCTGTATTTCTCTATCCATCACATTTAACACTCTGACAGTAACAGTCTATAATGTTTCTATTCTACAAAACCGCTCTGTCAACTCCAGGCTTCCAGAGCAGCAACTGAGGAAAATAAATAACATCAACGCCAGGCCCGACAGTATCACAGCTTGCTTTCTGCTGGGGGTTTAGTTTATTCTTCTTTTCTTTTTCTTTTTTTTTTTTTTTTGAGGAAGGGAAAAAATAGGAGAGCGAGAGAAAAAAGGGGAAAAAAGTGCAGGCATGTTACATGTGGAGAGAGACAGGCCTGAGTTTCCTTCCCATCTAAAAGATCCTCAGAGGTGAGCATGGTGCTTCAGCGCCATGGAACAGGGAGCCTGCTGCCCCCACCCTGTGCCCAGATTCCCTGGGGACACAATGGCTTAAAAAGGGGGACAGGGCACCATACCCCAGCTTCCCTTCAACACCAGCTGAGGGTGAGGGAGTGCAGGCAGCTGCCCACACCCAAGGGGATGGGCAGCAATCACAAAAGCTCTTTGGGGGGAGTGGAGGCTGGGCAGAGAAGGGAGAGGGGTTGCAGATATGGGAGATGGAGGATTCAACCCACCACTGGCCACCATAACCCCACAGCAGCAGCAGCAGGCAAACCCCATCTGCTCCACACCAGCCCTGGTCAGGAATCCCTAATCCATTTAGATAATCCACTCCAGCTCGTGGCTTAGGGGCCTCACGGTGTTTTTCATCTCCTTTCACTCCTGTGAAATTCCCTGGGGTTGAAATCAGGCTGCCATGCCAGGGTTTGCCTGCTCCCTTCTGCAGCTGCACAGGTGACCCCAGCACCCAGCAGCAGGGAGGACAAGGGGGAACCCACCCAAATAAGTACTGCCAGCTTATGATAACAAACTCAAAAATAATAAATACCACCTTAAGAAACTGCCTAGCACTTCAGAAAGCAGAAGTCCAGCAGAAAAAAAAAATGCACTTTTCCCAGTATTTTTGCTTTTCCTTGATAGGACTGCATTGGTGCTCATTTTAAGTCCCTATATTTGCAAGCTCACCTCCCTTCTGCATGAGCCACGCCAACCTGACAAACAGAGACCTGCTCAGGTGGTGCTCTTCACTGGGAAAAAATAATTTAAGAATAATTAGATGCACAAGAACTTTTCCAATCAATTGGAGAGAGACACAGCCCTTGACAGCCTGCAGATCTGGGAGCAGTGCTCACCAGGCAGCTTTGCAGAAACCAGCAGGGATGCACCCGCCAGCAGTCAAAGGATGAGGCTGGAGGGGATGCTCAGAGGAGAGGGGGGTCTGGAGGGCTGAAAAAACATGGGGAGCAGCTAACTGTCCCTGCAGCCCCCCCAGTTATCTGCTTCTCCAACTCTTTTGTGAAAAGCAGCTTTAAAATCAAGCTGATACGCTGCAGCTTGACACCAGGCAAGGCACTCATCAGCTCTGAATGGGGATATGCAGAGGGTGACATCACTCCACCCAGTAAATTAAAAAAAAAAAACAGAAAACAAAACAAAACAAAACAAAAAAATTTGTAAAAAAGAAAAAAAAGAAGGAAAAAAGAAAAGAGCAAGCAGAAAACAGTTCCCTCTTTTGTTTACATACCTGCCAAGGGCTGACGCTGGCTGCTGTCAGTCATTTGTATGAGCTGATGGTTTTCTAGCCCAAAGCCACCCAAGCAATAGCAAGGCAAGCAACAAAGGGACAGATCCTGCTCTGAGAGCTCCACACCAGCCCCAGCTCAGCCTGCCTCCTCTGCCTGGGGAGGAAAACACACCCAGCAACCAGAAAGGCTCAGGGTTTGGAAAATGAACCTGGTAAGGGAGAGCATCACCTCAGGACCCCACAGCAACACCAGCACCAAGCTCCACTGAGCATCCAAAATTTGAAGACCTCAAAACAGAAACAATGCTTGCACAAGAGCATCCTCTCCATGATTGCCCCCAGAGCTGGGAGGGCTCATGCACACCCACCACAGTTCTGGTTCACAGGCCAGACCCTGCCTGTCCTCTGCACCACAAGCTTTGCTACACTGCAAAGCCCCCAGAGCTGCTCAGAAAACCCTGAGCTTGGAAGGATGCTAATGGGATTTGGGCTCCTGTCTGAAACCAGCTAAAGGATTAGGGCTCCAGGAGCAACCACCTTACCACAGCCTCCTGGTTCTCTGCTGGGAAAGGCCTTTATTCCGCTGCGAAAAGAAACTTCCCACTTGGCAAAAGCAAGAATGAAGCTTCCCGCAGTGGTCTGACAGCATAATGTGTGTGCAGCCCCTGTGTACACACACCCCCACACAGGCTCACAGGGAACAGGCACGAGAAACACAAAGAATGAAAGGTGCAAACCAAACACTTGAGCTGTGATGTGGAAAAACGCACAAATGTTTGGGTTTTTTTTTTGTTGAGCTGTATTATTTCCCATTCATAAACATCCCTCTCAATAGCTATATATGTGCCCAGATAAAATTTGTATTTAGCTCAGTCCTGTCACTGGGAAGTATGTTATTTGCTCGTTGATTGCTGCCATTATTGGCTTTATTAAAATAAAAAAAAAAGGCCCTTCCTTTGCCCAACATGAGATGGGAAACTGGGCGCTGGGACTAACCAGAGAGCAACCCCTAGAGAGAAATGTTTGCAAACAGGCTGGGATTTGTTTCTGAAACCCACACATGCTTATACAATTAATCCATTTCCTATTTACTTTTGCATCAGGATTTGCTGACAAACAATTCACAGAGCTATAAAGCAAAATCAGTGGGTTTGGAGCAAGGGGGAGAGCTCACAATATGTTTTATTCAGTCCCCAAGCTCTGGGGAGACTCAATGCCCTGTGGATAGACACAGCAAGTGTGGCTGTTGTGTGAAAAAGCCAAACCTTTCAAGTTTTGGATACCAAAATTCAAGGTTGGAGACTTGCCTGCAGGACCAGCAGCATCTTCTGCTGTGCCTGCAGCAGAGCCCTCCAATGGACAGAAGTGATGGAAGCAGCATGCAGGGAAACCCAGCTTTCCTAGCTTCAAGACATGTAAGATTCAGGCTGTTTTTTGCAGGGCACAAGGAAACTGAGGAGGCAGAATATGCTCTAGTTCCAATGAAGGTGCACCAGGGCTCCCCAGGGAGCAGCCAGCGTGGCACCAGAGGGCAGCAGTGCCAAAGCCACCCAGCACTGCCCTGCTGAAAGCCATAGACACCCAGTTCCTGCCAAGACATTCCCACCAGGCACTTTCACACAGAGAGAGGAGGCAGGAAAACACCACCACTGACCATTTGATCCCTTTCCTTTACAGAAAGCTTCAGCAGCCAAAAGCAGCCATGTACCAAAGCAAACTTAGGTGCTTTCTGCTGCTGCTTTGAGGAAAACATCAAACATTGGGAGCTTCATCCTGATGCCAATGGGTGCTTGTAAGGGGTGGCACTGCTTCCCATTGGTGGACAGTCCCTGTGCTTGGGAATTTCTGGGTTCTGAAACACGCAGGCACTGCTGCCAAGGAAAGGTAAAGCGGGTTGGGACGGAAAGCCCAGCGTGCAAACAACGCATCGCTGCACCGCTGTGAGCATCACCGTGAGCATCAGTGCCAGCATCCCTCCTGCTGCAGGCAGCACCACGGCACCCACGGGCCACAGACTCATCCTGCACAGCCTCCTCCTGCCTGGAGCCCACCTCTGGCTCTGCTGATGGCTAATGGGACCTGCAGCCGGGCGCTAACAGGAGATCAGGCGAGGCAGCAGCAGCCAGGCTGCCGAGCGGGCTGGGATGCATGTAATCAGAAGGGTTATCTAATGCTAGTTTCATTCTAATTGAGTCACTACCATATGTCACCCTGCAATAACAACGCAAGCAGCATGCAACTGAATACATATTTAATTCACATAATGGGTACAACAGTAGAAGTAATCAAGGCAGTTTGCCATAAGCCATAAAGAAGTGTAGCGTGTTCCTATCGAGGAGCAGCCTGCGCTCGGGGAGAAGTGGATGGCAGGAGCACCGTGCCACGGGGAAAGCTGCAAAGCAGGGGGGAACCCCCCCCCAAAAACACACCCTGGGCAGGGGCTGGAGGTGAGGTGGGCATTGAAAGGGAATGGGAATCAATGGTGGAATACTGTCGACGGATCGTTAGCCCCTTCAATATAATTAACAGTAATGGATTTATCGGCGGAAATTTAATGATTTGAATGTTAAATACCGGCCTGGAATTGCGTCGCGCAGTCCACCCTTCATTTCCAGTTTCTGAGAGAAACCAAAAAAAAAAAGAAAAAGAAAAAGCAAAAGCCAGGCAGAAGCAGGAGAAGGTGCAGCCCTGGAGGCAGGGCCAGGCTGGCTGGTGTGACCATCCCTGCTCCTGGCTCACCCTCCTCTTCCTGCAGCACCTGACGGCCCCGCGCGCTGCCTTCATTTCCTCCCGCAATGAGAAGATTAATACCATTGAGGACCACTCATCAATATCTTTGGACAGATCAACCAGAGTTTTCATTAAAGCTGTATTAATGCTTCTGGATACACAGCTGTGGATGGGGTAGGCTTCAAAACTCAGGCCCAGAGAGGGAAGGAAAGGAGAGGAGCAGTGCCTGCTCCCAGATGGGAGTTAAGGGAAAACTGTCCAGTTCTCGTTAGCAGCCTCTCCCACCAACATGTTTTGATGTATATTTCATGAGGATAAACAAACATTCATTTCACTTTGGGAAGGTGCTTGCTGTAATGTATTGGCAACCTCACCAGCAATGAGGGGACATTAATTTCAATTCTGGTGTTTAAACACCTTGTTGATTCCCAATCATTCATCCCTGGCTCAGCACATCCCTGGCATGGGGAAAAAAAGGGACAAGCAGAGCCCCAGCCTCACCCTTCTGCAGAGAATGCTGGAGTTCATTTGCTATTTAAATGACTTAAGAAGGACCAGACATTAGGAAAGAGGCAGCCCCACCTGGGTGCTTGCCTTGGGGTGCAGCCTTCAGCCATCCCACAGAATCATTAAGGGAAAGCTCCCAGCCTAGGCAGGGAAACACTGTTCCTCAAGAACAGCCTCTGAGGAGCATTAGCAGCTACACTGAAGCATGGGATGTGCCAGAGGTGGAAGGACAATATCAGTGCTGGAAGAATCCTGAATCTTCCAGGACTCCTCAGCCTTCCACCTCTGTATCCCCATCTTGAAGACAGAGGATTCTCAGTGTGGTACCAAAAGCAAACATCCTGCACAGGGCTTGCCTTGCAGGGACAGGGCACCAGATGTGCTGCTGAGGCTCCACCACTCCTCCCTCCTTCCAGAACAATCACTGTTTGGAGGAACAACACAGCCAGCTCCCAGCTTCAAGCATTTGGGCAGATTTGTGGTCAATGGGGTTCTGGAGATACACAGGCTACACTGTGAGAAAATGCTCACAGCATTCCCCAGGGAAATGCAGGTATGGATGCAGATGGCTGTGTCTCCTCTCCATGCCCAGCCCTCAGCTCCTTGCAGGCATGGCTGAATAAATGGAGCTGGCAGGAACTGAGCAGTGGAGGGAGCAAGGTGGGCATGGAGAGTGGGAAGTGTCAGAGTCCCAGAGCCATCTGGGAGTGGGAAAATGAGAAGCAAATATGCCCTGGAAAAGGACACAGGGTTCTGCTGCACAGCACAGGACAGCAGGACAGACTGAAGAGAGAGTGGTTGGAAGGCAACACCACGTTATTCCTCTCACACACCTCTAAGAGGTGATGCTGCTTGCAGAAAGGCTTTTTAAAAATAAGCTGTGGATTAAGATGCACAGAAACAGGAAAATGATGCCTTTAAGAAACAGTGAGGTGTTGTTTATGTGAGTGCCACAGAACTTGCATATCCCGCTCCACCCTGAACACATCCACCACCACCCAAAAGATGGGAGCTCCAGCACAGCTCTCCCTCTTCCAAAAAAGAGAGATCCCATTGAAAGACTAACAAATAGATATTCACCTGAAGAACCAAGACAGGGAGGGCAGGAGGAGATACTGCACAAGGGACAGCCAGAGCTGCCCCCTTGTTTTTCCTCCCACTTTTATCCTCCTGCTTCTTTTCCTGATCACCAAATATGCCACATATCCTACACATAAGGTAGGCTTTAAAGAAGTTTCAGTACCTGACGTACATCAACAGCTCTCTGGGAGTACTGTAGAGCAATTGCAGTTGTTTAATATGAAGCATGCACAAAGAGACACAGACACACACATAAATGTAGGCAATGGCACAAGAACATTTCTCCTTTTGCTTTGTTTTGTGTGATCTGCTTTGTGGGGACATGGTGGAGGCAGCAGCACTGTCTCCCTTCTCATCCATGCATATCTCTTTTTTTTAAGGGTAAAAAGCTGTTTTAAGAAGAAAACACATTAATGCCTAGAAAGGAGTTTATGACAGGAGAGTTGCCATGATAAGGGGCACAAGGCAGCCAAGCAGTGACAGACAGAAAACATCTTGTTCCCAAACACCTTCATGGACCTGATCCCAGTGAAAGGGTTTTCATCAACACCAGGTGATTCATGAGGCAGGATGGTCCCTTGGTGACTGAATGGATACTCCAGCCCCCTCAGAAGTCCCTTCCACACCCTTCAGCAGAGGCTGATGAAGGTCTGTGTTCCTCCCAAAAATTCCCCCCATTTCTCTGTCCTGACTTCTCCAAGACAGCCACTTTCAGCAGCATTGCAAAGGACACAAATGACCTGATGGCAGCCCCCATGGAGACACAGCTGGACCTCATATTGTTGGTTGGGGAGGGTTAAAACCCACTGAATTGCCAATTTCAGCTCCTCACAAGGAGCATATTCCATCAGGCACCCCCAAAGAGCTCCAAACTGCCCAGTGAGGCAACACAGAGGGAAGGACAGGCCAGACCTCTGTGATCCCAACTGTCCCACCACAGCTCACCCATCGACATCCAGCAAAGCCAGCCCAGCTCCTGACACTTCCCCATCCTGCTGGGGCCATTGGAAAAGAAAGATCCATGGTCTGAAGTCATATGGAAAAATCCCAGAGCCTTTCTCCCTCTTGCTTCCCTCCCACCCCATTCAATAATCCTGTTAAACTGAACCCTGGCTGGATTAATCTCTTTCCCCAGACAAATGGGCGATTATTCAGGCATCACATTGGGATTTTTAGGGTTTGTGTGCATTTCTACTGATCTTCTCTTGGCTTCTTTTGTAAATGGTTTTTACTGCTCCCCCGACAGCATGCACGATTCAATTCAGCCTCTCTATTAACATTTCTGATACAAATACCTGCTCCCCAGGGCTACCCACCACAAATATCAGCAGAGCTTTGGGCAATCCTCCCCCTACTCCACCACCAGTCTGGTGGCTAGAAAAGGGTACAGCTACTCATATTTGTCCCTAAAAGTACTCTTCTCTCCAAAGCTTGCTGAAGAGACAAGCTCTAAAAAATACTCAACCTATGGCCAGAGCATCCAAAAACCAACTCCTAAGTGAGCCTGGCAAATCCAACACACACCTTGGGCAGCCTGAGATACCTTTGGATTGGACAGCTGGATTTGGCTGTCAAACATGCAGGGGTAAACACCTAACTCAAGCAGGAACATCAGGTGGCTGTTGAACCTCCTGCCCAGGAGAATGAATGGGGACTTGCTAGGAAAAGCAAGGAGGAAATCCAAGGTGACACTGAAGATGGTGCTCAAGTTCCTTGCCTGGAGAACAGGTTGTGATCAATAAGGAGATGACAGCAGGGAACTGGCCCTGGTGGCCACATTCCCAATGAGGTCAGTCTCCCTTTTATCAGTAATCAAAGGCAGTGTTTGGGATGAGAACACATCATCCCTTACCCTCCATGAGGACGTGTAACATGTGGCCCCTTGCCCTGAATGAGGTTCCTTTACTGCCTGGAACACCTCTACAACCCAGCTTCTTATACACCAGGCCAACAAGCTCCCATTCCCATCCTTCCACATCAGTATTCCTGCACTGCAATTATGAGTGTGCACAAAAACAAATAAATGTGGTTTTGTAAACAGCACAGAACCAGGCAGCACTCAAGCACTTTTTTACTCTTTGAAAAAAAACCCTGCTGTTGAGGTTGCTCACTCCCAGCCCCAACTAATGCCATCCCATAAAAGCCAACAAGCCCTTTTGCACTGCCCAGATGTTTTCCCTGCATGTCCCCAGCTATATTTCTATACTTCAGTGACTACAGTAAGTTGAAACTAATTTATACTCAGGCTTGCCCTGCCAAGGCGAGCTGGTGAGGAGGAGCCAGCTGGACCGTGGAGCTCCAGGAGTGTTTAGCAAGGCCCAGCCTGCTCTGCCTGCTGGTGGCCATGCAAAGCAGCACTGTGTGCCCAGGATGCCAGCACTGTGTGACCTTTCAGCTGCCAGCAAAGAGAAAGAGAACAAACCAGAGCAGATAGCAGCTCTGCAGCTGGAAGGAAGAGAGCTCAGTGGCATTGGCAGTGCTGCCAGATTCAGTGCAGTACTTGCATTTCTGGACTTTTGTCCCCCCTCAAAGCTCCATGAGAATCACAACCTATGGTATCAGAAAAGAAAGCATGACACAGAGTGCTGTGATCCTCAGCAAAGAGCAGGGCTCAGCAGAGAGGCTTCCCCCCATGGCTCAAGACACCCTTAGAAAACCCAAACCAGTATTTCCATCTCCTCTGGGGAGTCTGGTTTGTGGCACTCAGGACATCCAAGATGCTTCTTGACACTGCTAGGACAGAGGAAGCTCGGCCACTTCCTGCCCAGATCTTGGACTGGGGATGGCAGAGGAGGAGAGGTCCTCAGGAGAGGGATGCTCTGCAGCTCTCAGGAAATCCTTCCCACTCCCTTTGCAGCAAAGGACACCCCAGGGTGCCAAACAGACCAAAAAGCCATAACATCCACACACCCCTAAGCCTGACTTCCCTAATCAGGATGGAGATAACCCAGGCAAAATTCCTATTAACCAGCTAATGCATGTAGCAGTGTTTCCCAGGCAGGGCTCCTCATGGCTAAGTTACAGTCTTTATCCCCCAATTTCCCTTCATCATTTGTCATCTTTCTTCAAATCAACTCAGTATTTCCTGAATTCTCAAGTACTAACAGGCTGGGGTAAAAAAAAAGAGAAACTATGAGGAAAGTGCTTATAAACCACTAGAAAACTGGTTTATGTTTCCTACCCCTCTCTCTTCTGTCAGACTTCCCCCTTTCCACCCTGGGCCTCCAAACACTTCCAGTAGGCTCTGGATCTGCTCAGACATGCTGGCCTGGGGGAGAAAATCCAGCAAGCAAGAAGGCAGAACCCCACCTGCACCACCACCTCCATCACAGAGACCTCCAGAAGGCAATCATGCAGTCTCCAAAGCAAAATCGAAAGGAATGAATCATTTTTTATCCCCCCTCCAATGCTTCTTCCTGACTGAGGTTCCCCTTCTCCCTTGGTTTCCTAACAGAGAGGATAAACTGTGAAAAGGGTGACCCAAAAGTAAAGCAGAATGGCTGCAGAGCAGGGAAACAATGAGGAAAAACAAAACAAAATTGAATAAAAATATGAGGAGAAGGAGGGTTTAAAGACAGGACTAGGGAAAAAGCAACGGCAGCACAGGGAAAGGGGAAGGGGGGGAATTCCTGTGGAAATCATTAATACTCCAGGAACCTTCAGGACTAAACCTGAATACAGACACTTAAGCTCTCAGCTCTGCCATTAACGCTAGGGCCTAAATTATTGATCTTTTGCCTTTATCAGCATAACAGTCACGTCCTGGTATCAAGATCTAACTACACTGCGGTCCCTGTGCTGCAGCCACTGAAATAATTAGGAGAAATTCTCATTAAAGGAGAGTGAAAGGTTCAGAGATGGAGACAGAGAAAAGGGTCTGGGAGGGTGTTTAATGTCTTCCACAGGGTCGAGAGAGCACTCTGATCAAATCCCCGCGCGAGGCCGGGGGATGACAGCTTATCAAAAGGAGAAGTCCATAGCCCTGCCACACTGGTGTCCACCATGTGCTGGCCACAGGGCCAGTAGAGGGAGGTGGGGGCAAAAGACATGAAAAATAAATTTAAAAAATAGAATTAATAATGGAAGGGCTGCTGCAGGCTTGGTCGGAGTCCAAAAAATGCAGCCTGGGGTAGAGAGAAGGGGTGCAGGGAGGGGAGAAGAGGAGGAAGGAGCCCAGTGTCATCCCCAAGGCACATGGTCAGGGCTCTCCCTGTTCCATTCTGCACTGCACTGCTCAGGATCCAAAAGGAAACTGGGAAGCAAAAAGGGAGAGCAGCAACACTGAAGCAACACTGTGTGCACAGCCCAGAGGATGGAGGGAAGAAAGCAGGAGGACAGAGGGAAGAAGCCCAGCCTGGTGGTGGCACTGGCCCCAGCCCAAAAGCATAGTGGAAAATATTAAAAAATTTAAAAAATAAATGTCAATAAAAGGGGGAAATGCACCCCCACCAGTCTGAAAAACCAGAAAACGTTTCACAAAGCCTAGTGTAGAAAAACAATCCAGTCTGGTGGGCAACAGAAAGAAGTCGCTGGAGATTTCAGAGTGATTGGGGAGGGGGTGATGGAAAGATGAGGGGAGTGATGGAAGAGGGGGGAGAAGGACAGGGATGAATGTAGAGAGCCTGTCCCCTCCCCCTGCACACACAAAGTTTCCCTATATTTAACGTCAACGCGCTGTAATTTAAAAGAAAAATTCCATTTCACTCAGCTAATCAGAATGGTTAGAGAGACCATTACCACAAACACTGGGAACATCTGAAATTGATTATTTTTTACTTGGCGCAGTTAATGAAATCCTCCAGCGGCCGCGGGCGAGCGCGGCGCCGGGGCCAGGAGGGGCCGGCACCGCTGACCCCCGAGCCCGGAGCAGCCCAGCTCCCTGCCCAGCTCCCTGCCCACCATTTTGTGCAGGCTGGAGGTATTTAGCATGGGCGGCACATCCCGTAAGGAGCACCACATCATTAAATGTCTTGGGCTGGTGCGGCGGGGAAGAGAAATGCAGGATGTCACCGGCTGATAGGGAGAAGACTCGGAGGTTATTTATTAGCGGACACTTACCACAAACTGCATTTTCTCCATTTGCATTCGATACGCTGCAGCCGGCTTAGCGCCGGGAAAAGGAGGGTGGGATGGAGGGAGCAGCACTCCAGCCCTTCCCTGCTCTCTCCTGCTGCTCCTCA
Organism: Molothrus ater; assembly: GCF_012460135.2. Classification (NCBI taxonomy): domain Eukaryota; kingdom Metazoa; phylum Chordata; class Aves; order Passeriformes; family Icteridae; genus Molothrus; species Molothrus ater. Next base: position 2,411,812 of record NC_050486.2, read on the forward strand.
CCCACCTCAAGGCCTCCAGAGCCACACCAGTCCCACCAGAGCCACCTGTCCGTGGCAGCCACTCCCATGCTACAAAATAGATATTAATTCTATCTGCCTGCCTTGGCAGTCAACTTTCCCAAAGAAGCCACGAGGTTCCACGAGGCTCCCCATCACCATGGTTCAAAGTGATGCCTTGTGAAGGCTGACCTAGAACAGAGACTAGATGGAGCTAAAGAATAAAGCAGGTACTGGAAGGCCTCAATAGATCAACCTTGGGCAGCACAAGAGCCCAGCAAGGGCTACAGCCACGATGGGCCCAAAATGGTCACAAAATGCATGACCTGTCACGGGGTCCCTCACTTTTATAAGTTCTGCTCCATTTGCATATTGGAGTTAATTATCCAATTAGCTTTAGCCCATGCAGTCCCATCTTTCTTGTTTTTCTCTCTTCAGTCCATCGTTGTTTCTACTCTTGGGCCTGAGATTTGGATCATGTGTCCCTGGTTCCAGCTAGAGAAGGAATTGTTTTGTCTCCCTACTCTGTGCAGAGAGCTCACCATCCCCTAATATGAAGCCCAGATCAAGACACTAAAGCAGCACAGAATCTGAAAATTATAAATCTAAAACCTGAGGCATCAAAACAACCAAGCTGCAGTGTCCATCCAAGGTCCCCAGAGCTCCCCTGTGACCCTTTGGCACTGATGTAGGACAAACCTTTTCTGCAAGACCATCCAGAGCAAAACACCAAGCAGCTCACTGGACACTCGGTGTGTTGGACGCCCAGCCCACTGCAGCTGGGTAACAAATCCCTCCTGGAAGCATCATGAGGGCATCCCAACACATCCCTGCCTCAGATGTGGGCACATGCAGGGGGCCACACTCCCCTCCACCCTGTGGCCACAGCCTCTCTCCCACCTCCGAAAAGTGGCCGAGTGTAATTACGCAGAAAGCTCCTCTGGAGCTATATCAATAAGACAGACGTCTGTTGTATCATTCTCTCTCAGTAAGGCATTTCTTCTCCCCAATTGCTCATATAGAATCATAGCCTAATAGCATGCTATTAACATAATTGCCAACACAACTAGTGTTCCGTGTCTCACAGCCATTTGCTTATTTTGCCATAAAGAGTATCAAAAAGCAGCCCCCCAAAGCCGCGTGGCCGAGGGGGCACCGGCGGCGCCTGGCCCGGCTCGGAGCGGCGCGGCACCGGGGCCGGCCCCAGCTGCGGACCGCGGCACCGGCGGCGCGCGCCGGCCCGGCTCCCGAGCAGACGTGTGCGAAGATCTAAACAGATTCTGCCAGGCGAAATGAAATTCCCATTATTTTTAATTAATCCTTAATTAAAATATATTACTCCGCAGATTCCGCAAATCTCTCTTAATATGCAAATGCGGCCCATTCAAGGATATTTACATATCATTAATTAAAACGGCACATTCTTTCAGTCTAACAAGCTGAGAGCCGTGTCTGTTGCCACACTGGCAAGAAAGCTGGGCCTGGCACTGCCAAATTCGTCCATGAGAAAGATGTTCAGTGTCATGGCAGGGTGTGAAAGCACGGGACAGGGCTGGGGAAAGGAGACAGATCCCAAGGAGGAGACAGGTTTGGAGATCCCAGTCTGCAGCAGAAGAGCAGCCCTGAGCCTGGCTGGGGTGGGTGGACAGGAATGCATATCAGCACCACCACAACCTGAGGAGGAAGCTGGTGCTTCAGCAGAGCCAGGGGAACGGCCCAGGCTCTGATCACCAGTGCTCACCCACACACCTTGTTTGAGGTCAGCCAGTTCTCCATGGCCTCCACTGCCAGAGGCTGTGCTGTCCTACCAAGGTTTGTCACCAGAGCATACTTCTGCCCTTCCCTGTCTGCCTCAGATTCTGAGCATGGAGATCTCCCTGCTTCCAAACTAGGGGGTACATCACCTGCAACAGTCAAGTTCCCAGCTCCAAATTCCCTCTGGGCTGAGGAAGACAACCCACCCCACCAGAAATGTCAGACCCTGCAAGCCAAGCCAATGCTCCAGCCTTCCAATAGGTGAAAGCACAGAGGTGAGGATGAGCTGGCTTGAGGGAAGAAGGGCCTTGTGACCCCCAGCAATCTCCTCCATGGCTCTCCAAGAGGAGTCTGTGCCTCCTTCCCCAAGGTGGAAGGGACAGGTTTTTTGGGCAGCAGCACCAATGTGGACACAGCACCTGCAGCTCCCACCCCAACCGCCCGTCCAGCAGCGCTGCAGACTCTGCAACGCGCACGAATCCAGCCAGAGTGTGAGACAGCCCAGAGGTTCACTGCGGCTCCAGCACAGCTCTCACAGCTGCAGACAATGCTGTGTTTTAACACTCTGGAGAGGCTTATCAGGTCACTGAGCCAGGCACAAATCCAGCCTTCCAAAGAGCCATCAGTTTTGCACGCACAGTGTCAACTCCCTGTTTCTGCCAACAGACCTGTGCCTAAGTCTCCCATGGGCTGCTGTCAACACAAGTGTCAAGCACCCAAAACCCCGGCAGCAGCTCCAACCCAGAACAGGAAGGCCACCAACAGCCAAAAAATACCTGTCTCTTCATGGCTCCACAGGTACCTGAAAGGAAATGCTGGCCAAGTCTTCACAGTGCTGTGCCAGGACAGAGCCACGTCTCCCTTCACAACCTGGACATTCTGCTCCCAGAAACCTGGAGGTTTTCAGCCTTCAGGACCAATTTCTGTGAGAATGACAGCCCCACTCTCATCATCTCACTACTGTCACTACCTTCTGCTAGGAAGAGCAGACAGCAGAATTTCAGCCGGCAGCTCCTCACGTGGGACTGACAGATAATTCTCAACAACAATTAATAAGCCTCTGTCCTTCTCTGGTGCTTTTCATCAGAGGACTTAAAATTGCTCGACTGAACTGGTCTCCACTGCACTCCAGAGCAGAAGCAAATCCATACCAACCCCTTTGACGAGATGGGGAAACTGAGGCACGGTGCAGAGGGACATGTCCCCAGCCACAGAAGGAGGTTCACATACAGAGCAAAACAAAAGCCGCCCAAGCTGGGTGAGAGAATTAGTGCTGAGCATCACCAAACACATTGCTGGGATTTGGGAGGTACACCAGCAAAGGGGTACTTCACTCTGGCTCTCTCCTTTTTTTGGCTCTTCCCCAGGCAGCTGCCACCAGGCTTTGACACAGCTGTGTCCACCTTCAGCCTGGTGGCACAGCCACCCTGAGATACCCACACCACACAGGCACTTGCCATGCAACACCTTCAGGCTTTCCCTGAAAATGATGCTGTTCAGACCTCATGAGCCTTCTCCCTCCCAGGTCTTCAGAGGAGGAGACATTGCACCATTACCAGCCAGCTGAGAGGACATGATGTGAGCTACTCAAATCAAGATGACTTGGCTGCATTTCATGCCTCCTGTGGCCAGGAGAAGTGGCAATACCTCCATGACCAGGTTGATACTCATGCTGAGTCCAGTTTGGGCCACACTTACCCCTTTTGGCTGCACAGTAAAAAGGGGTATGTTCATCTGTGGCTGAGGCTTTAACCAGAGAGGCAAATCAGACTGAATGATTGCTTTTCTTTTCCTCTTGCCTTTTCTCAGGATAGTCCAGGGAAAACATTTTTGCTTTATCTCAGATTGCACCTTCTGCAAGTTTTCACATCACTCAACTCCTCTTCAGACCTTCAGTGCCATACCAGTCCAGGGAGCCTGCCAAGGCCCATGCTAACTAAACATGGCAAGCCAGGTGCTGCCAGAGGGGCTTGTCTGGCCTCCACAGCATCTTTGGTCCAAATCCTTCTCAAGAAGCAGGCATAGGGAGTCTGAGCTGGGCTTGAAAGATCCGTTCACCTCCTGCACCACCCTGCTGAAGAAGTGCCCAGTGTACCAGAAGCCACGGCCCAATCCATCCCAGAACACCTTCCTCACCAGCAGGCAGCTTTGGAGAACCTTCCACTGCCCTAAGCACCACGTGGTGGCCTCAGGAGCTGCCCAGGCCCACTGGCTTTGTCCTGCTTTCCTAAACAGCCTCAAAGCTCCCCAAAATGCTCCCCCTGGTCCAGAGCACCCGGACACTGCAGGGACAACACACCAAGAAGCGCCAAACAGTTGATGAATTATGCCAATTAATAGTCCCCTGGCATCTCCTGCTATGGAGAGGTGTTTGAACCCTGGTGGTCCTGGCCCAGGGCCAGCTGAGGTGATTAAATCGTGCCTCCCTCCGCTCTCCCTCTGCAGTTCCAATTGCACGTGAAATTGCTCCTCACCTCCCAGCACACCCAGCTGTGCCTGGACACCAGCTCAGGGTTAAAAGCCACTGCCACAAACCACAGCTCCAGGCCGTGGGTCCTGAGCCCACCAGTTCAAACAGTCCCGTGTCCAGCAGGCTGTGAGGACACAGAGACAGACACTTCTGCCTTCTCCCCACTCTGAGCCTTCTTCCTTTCATTCCTTTCACCCAAAATCTCCTGCTGTAGGCATTGGAGCAGGTCTGGGGTCCCTCCTCTGTTCTCCAGACTGGGGGACCAAGATCCAGGTTTCGCAGGCAGGCAGTGACAGTGCTCCACCCCATGCAGAGGGACAAACCTGCTGTCCCCTCTCACCATGTGCTCCCCTTCCAGCAAACAAGGCACAGCAGAAACAAACGCCACAGACTGTCACAGCTTCACACCCAGCGAGGGCACCAGGGCAGGAGGTCACTGGAGGGGCCCCAGGGCCACTTTGTCACCCAAGCTGGTGTTCTCCAAGCCAAACCCTCCCAGCAGCACCCACCAGTGGCCCTGAGAAGCCAAACCTGGGTTGCAAGAGAGTCCCAGCTATCCTAGAAAGGCCCTGTCCCCCTTGGCTCTTGCTCTGCTCCTCTGTGCCCAGCAGATCCCAGGCTCAGCACAGCCTGTGGTCACCCCAGTTTGGGGGGGACATCAGGAACAGTCACAGGGAGAGGGCTGTCCCTCCCTGCCCCTGCTGACACGCTCCACCATGGCACTAATCCCATATTAATGTGCTCCCCACAGCTGAAGCAGCAGACATAATGAGAAAGCCCATCCACGAGGAGATAATTATATTACAAAACTATTTTAAATCAATGAGAGCCAAGATGGATGGGGTTGGGGGGGTGCTGGGGACAGGCTGCCATCACTCCAGGGGTCCTCCATGGTCCAGTCATCTCCAAAGGGCTGGACTCCCTGGTTAGGGAGGGCAGGGAATCCCCAAGCTTTCTGTGCCAGGGGCTGGGCAAACCAGGGATGAGCAATACTAAAGAAAAGTGAAACATGACCCAGCAGAGAAACATGGCCTCAGAGCTGATGGGAGACTGCCAGTGTGGCTTTTAGTACCCCTACTCTCAAGGCAGACAGGAGCTCACTTCAAATCCACCAGCTCTCAGAGACAGCGGATGGCAGCTTTCATATACAGCCACTTGCAAAACTCATCCCAGCTTGAGGGCACAGCCCAGAAGGTGGAGCAGGAGCTGAGAAACAGCTTTTAAAACAGCACTCTGACACTCACTGCTTGTCTCCTGTGTGGACAAGACAGAGCAGGGGTTGAGGAATCCCCGAATGGTTTTGGCTGGAAGGGACCTTAAAGATCACCTCGTTCCAAGCCCCTGCCATGGGCAGGGACATGTTCCACTAGCCCAGGTTGCTCAAAGCCAAGATGTACTCTGCAGAGGAGGCCATCCCTCCTGCCACCCCCACAGAAGAGGAACTCAGGACCAAGGACAAAGTCACCACCTCTAGTGTGACAACACATCCAACCTCTAAGAGAAACCCCAGCTGCAAGGGAAGCAGCTTAAAAGGAAAGAATAGCTGGGAAAAGGGGAAACCCTGGAATCAAAGGAACCCCTAGAGCACACACCCTCCCCCCCTCCCCTCCTCCTTTTGCGCCTTGTTCCCTCTCTCCTTTCCCCGGCCAGGTTTAATTTGACACCTTGAGCTTTGGTAACGAGGTGGGGAGAGAGGAGCCACAGCGGAATTCATTAGGCTGAGCACTGCAGGGCCCGCTCTCGGCGCGCTAATGACATCGGAGGATAGGGAAACGAGACAGCCGCCACGCAGGATGAAATAAACATGAGCACTGTCAGCACTGACAGCAAAAGGGACAAAATAAGGCAGGTAGAGACCTTTCCCCAGCCGTGCAATGCAAAGCGACAGCTTCCCAAGCCCCCTGCCCGCGGATCCCCTCTGCCCTCAGCCCGGGAAAGGGGAGGGCGCCTCAGACGGGGATGGGAAAGAAAAGCAGCAATTAAACCACCCTTGCTATGATCAAATCACCCTTCCCGTGATTAAACCACCCTTCCCCAGGCAGCCACACCTCCTCCCAGCTGGCCTGCATGATCCCAAACTCCGTGCCTGGTCACTGGGTGGGGGTTCTGGGGGTGCCTTCTCCCTTCTCCCTCCTCCAGACAGCACAGGGAAGGGGGAGCAGGGTGGGACAAGTATGGCACAAATCCCCCAGGCTCATCACAGCAGCAGCCAAGGGGGAGAGGAGCACACTCCAGTGTGTCACGGGGTTGGTGTCCTGGCTACAGGAATCCATGGCTCTGGCACAGCTTCTGCCAACCCTCACTGCCCTCTTTGATCCTGGCAATGTGCAGGCAGCATTCAATATGCAATATGCAGGCAGCCATCAACACCTTACTTTGCTCACCTGCGAACCCTTATCCCAAGTCCATGAGTACTCAGGTACGTCATTCCTACCAAGACTGTCACGTTTGAGGGGCAGTATGGAAGCTGCAAAGGGCAGGAAAGCTGCAGGATCCTCTAGAAGAAGGATCTCTGTCTAGCTCAGGGCCCAGCACAGCTCCTCTTGGTGCCTTTGCTCTGCCCATGACTTCTCCAGCACAAGCCAGCCAGGTCAGACTCTCCTGCAGTGCCCCTGATGCTCTGCAAGCTGAAATACTTCTCGGCCCAAAAGCAACACCAGAGTTTCCTGTCCTCCAAAACACTGACCTGCCCCATCCCTCTGCATTCCCCATGAACAGACACACACAGCACAAGAGCTTAATGCCCAGCAGATCAGTTGGGTTGACAGATGCTCTCTTCCCATCAGGAATCTGAATTTTCTGCTTGGGTTTGGGGGCAAGTTTTTCTGGCTGGGCAAAGTTTCCAGAAGGCTCTTTTACAGCATTTTCACTCCACTGCTTTTAGTGCTCCCAGTTGTTGGCTCTGCTCCCAGGACACAGCAGCATGCAGGAGGGAAGGGCACACGAGGGAAAAAAGGCAAAATTCTGGAAAACAAGAGCACTGAGTACCACTCCTGTATTGGCCCTTGGTCTGTATCCAATCTGAACAAGTCACATGTGCACACCTGACTCAGTTTCCCCATCTATTAAAATATCCAGATCCTCCTATCTGTCCCTCTTCTCCTTCCATTCCACACCAAAAATGGCACTTACCAACACATGCACTGCAAGATTTGCTGCATCTTTGCCACCCTGATTTTCAGTCCAGCAAAAAACCCCCCACGTTGATGGGAATACAAGACCCATCATATGGTTTAAATGACCCAGGGCTGTTTCCCAAAGTCCACTTAAAGGCCAGGAACACTTCCAGGCTCAGCCACTGCTCCATCCTCTGCTTTTATTCCTTCTGCCCCTCCCTCCCCCAAGCATTCCTTGAAAGCGAATGGCAATTGAGTTTGTAAGTCCCTATTCATCAAGGAAATTAATTCCTTATGCATAATTCATTTCTTTTGTCAACTTCTTTTTTTCCCCCAAATGCTCCCGAAAGCATCAGGAGTGGAAGCAGCAATAGGAGAATGGGAACACAAGAGGCTGAGGAGGGGAAGAAACAGCCTTGCTTAGAGTTGACCAGCACATCACTCCCACTCCCAAAGTGTCTCAGGAGATGGCTGAGGAGGAGGGAGGCCACCACAAACTCTGAGCTACCAACAAGCAGTGAGTTTGCAGGTGGGATAAAGACCTTGTGGGCTGAAAGTCTTTGCTGTGTCTATGCTGTTGCCTGTACCTGGACGCAGTCAGGCTGAGCATGGTCTCAGTGTAGCTGGGCAGCATCCTGAGTAACAACTGAGAGCTCAAAGAATGCTCCAAGGCTGGCATGGAGCAGGGAAACCAGGATGCCCAAAAGATCAAAGACAGAGGGAACTTCAACAGTGAAATCACAGCATTCTGGTCTCAGTGGGGCTGGCAGCTCTGCTCAGGCTTTCTGCCCTCTCATGGCACGTTATGCCAGCTTTGTGATGTTCTGGAGGGACATGTCCCTTCTGCAGGTCCAGAGCCAGCTCTCCAGCCTTCACCACACGTCTGGTCTGTGGGGAGGCATCCGCCTGTCTGGGCTATTTATGGAGGAGAGCTCTGGAGCAGTGTCAGAGCCCTGCTGACTGCAGAAGCATTGCACATAGCTTTACCTTCTTGCAAGCTCAAGTCTGGAAGGAGGCCTGGAGGTAGCACTCACACCCTGCCAGCTCCTGAAAGCACAACGTAGGAAGATAAACCCAGCTGCAAAAGGAGAAGTTGGCTCGAGATGAGCCATGCCTGCACTCAGAGAAGACTCTGACCCCTAGAGTCAGGATGGGCCCATGCCACCAGCAGCACCAGATTATTTCTCTGCAGCATGGCAGGAATGGCACAACTCTCCCTGCCAGCTCCACCTTCCCAAGGCAAGGAGATGCCGGCTCACTCCAGCATTGGCACAGCCCAGCTCAGACACGGGGACACCACTGCTGAAACTCAAGCTGGAAGTGCTGCAGCCATGTCCATGGCCATAGTCCCAGAGGGATTGGGCACAGCAGCAGCTTGGCTTACAGGGCTCAGTTTACCACTGACCTATCAACATTTACACTCGCACACGGCCAGCAAACCACCCCCAGATACCTGACCAAAAAAGACTGTGGCACTTGGCCCGTGCTGCTAATCCCCAAACTTGAGGAGAAGTTCACACACACAGCACTCACACCCACGTAGCACCACTTCCCACCCGGCAAGCTGGGAAACCCCAGATAAATAAAGCTTAATTGCTGCTCCTCCGACACAGCACGCGCAGGCGAAACGCGCGGTAGCCGAACAAACAGCAAAGCCCTGGGATTTCCTGACTTCCCCCACACACCAGACCCACCAGTTAATGTTCTGCTGAAGCCAACAGGACCATTGCCTGCCTTACCTGCACACCTGGTATCGCTCATGAACCAATGTCTCCCTCTGCTAGGGAGGGGAAGGCATTTTTACAGTGAAGCAGGATTTGTTTATGGCTTCTGCGCTCCTGGCTCTCCGTGGCACTAAAGGAAAGGAGGAAATTAAGCCGTGTGCTGAGGTGCCACTGCCATCTCTGACTCTCTCCCTGGCTGCATCCCACCCCAGCCCACGGAGCAAAAGGCAGTGATCATGCTGTTCCCAGCCCTACATTTGGACACTAAGTAACGCCACCTTGTCACGGGGGTACAGAGAGAGTTTGCAACGCCCCATTTAACTGCACTGTACTCCTATCCACAGGCTTCATCAGCATATTTCAGCAGCGCCTTGATGGATGAAGATAGATGGGAGAACATCATCCTTGGTGAAATCACTGTTTTATCAAGGTTAAACCATCCTCATGCAGCACCACCTCCCTTTGTTGCTGCGTTTCCAATCACAAAATTAGCGGCAGACACAACACACATTTGCATGGACCTTGATTCTCACTGCCCAGCTCATCCCTTCCCTCTGCAGGATGGACAGGGAGGGGAAGCACAGGGAGACCTCTCCCACCTTCATGCCTACACCTGTCCAGCTCTGTAGGCTCTGAGGACCCAATGAAAGCCAAAATCTCTACAAATTTCATGAAGTTGAGTCTGCAGCATGGAACTACGTTGTACACCAGCGCTCTCCAACAGCTCCCACCAGAGCCAAAGGACCACCAGCCCCTCTCTCTTCACCTTGGCACACCACATCTGCTGTCAGTTTCTGTGGAATGAGTGCTAAAGCTGTGGCAAGCAGAGGATGAGGAAGGAAAGCAGGAGGCAGGTAGGCTTTTGGTAGAGCCAGACGGTCTCATGGTGAAGGTACCAGGGGAATGGGATGCAGAAGGGCAGCAGCACAAGAAGTCATCTTTTTCCATTGTAAGCCTAGAAGGATGTGGGTTGGAAAGCCTGGGCAATTTGAGGAAAAGGGCACAGGAGCCAGGGAGGGAGGGGAAGGGCTTTTATCTCCAGGTCAGAAGTTCAACCCCAGCCCGGGTCGGTGGCGACAGAAAGCTGTTGCCTCCTGACACCTCTCCAGCAGCCAGCTGGGCAGGGTGATGGATGTCCCTGCAGCTCCTAGCCCCAGCACTCCACACATCCACCTGGCAGCTGGGCACATCTCCTTCCAGCTCTTCCCCAGAGCTTACCCCTTCACACTCAGGGAACACGGCCTGCAGCAGCTGTGCTGGGCCACCAGGCAGAGTCAGCTCCCCTCCATACCCCAAGCACACTTCAGAGCACTGTCAAACCCTCTCCATGGGTCCCTCTGCCAAAGAAGGCTTGTTCCCCTACTCTGCTTTACCAAAAAGGAGAAATGTGTGGCCTTGAGCAACATCCCCCATGGATCACTCAATTTTTCCAAGATCACACCCAGTACACTTGCTGTAGAGAAGACCTTGTGTAGGGCCAAGACCCCTGTCCATCTTACACAAAATCATCCAAAGCCTGTCCCCTGCTGGAAACCCTAGACCACAAGTTCCCCAATCACTTGGACTCATTTTGGAAACCTTTTGAGGCTGAGTCATCCCTGCCTGGAGGCGAGGCCCCAGCAGAGGACAGCACCTGTTACCCCTGCGGCCCCGAGCCAGGCACTCGCTGGAGGAACATGATCCCAGTGGCTCGGGAATACGTAAGGACAGACTGCCAAGGTGGGCAGCATACAGCTTTTAAACAGTCCACAGGACCCCTCTCAGTAGCCCCAGGCTTCTAAATACCTTTTAAAAATCTGTACCCCCCTTTACAGCAGTGTTTGACTCTGCAGGGCGCTATTAAGTTACAAGAATATCTCTGGGCCCAGGGCCAGCTGCCGTGTTGTGTGGTCCCCATTAAACACAGATGGGTCGGACTGCCTCCTGCAGGGAGACCTGCTCCAGCAGTGGCTTTGCATCTCCATCAGGAAAAAGTCAGCCTTGGCAACCAGGCTTTCTACCTAGACCATCACTCATGGCTTACGTGTTGCACAGGCTCCCTTGGCGCTTTTCAACCAAGTCTCAGTGGTGTTTTGCACCAAGAAAAAGGGGTGAGTTGGCTTGCAATTGGCTTTACATTTGGGGAAACTGAGGCACGGGCAGCCCTGGGGGCCAGCTCAGGCTCGTGAAATGCTGCACTCACCAGTGTGATTGCTGCACAGCCACCCCCCTTCCCCAGCTCCTCTCACACCTCCTCTGGACCAGGTCCAGACACAGCCGGCCCGTGGGGGATGCCAGCCCTCCCCTCCTCCAGCAGGATCTCTCCTTTGCTCTTTCAGCAGCAGGGAAAAGCATCCCTGACATGCAGCTGAGCAGCCAAGTGACCCTGGCAGGCAGTGACCTGGGAGAAGGTCACTCACTGAGCGAGCTGATGCCCTTGGAGGGCCGTGGCTCTGTGCACACACACAGACACCCACAAACTTTCCAGGCAAGGTGTCTGGTTTCACACCCCAGCTCCTTCAGGGCTGCTTCCTACACCAGCAGCATCCAACAGGAGCAGGGCAAGCCTTGCCCTGACTCCCCATCCCCTCTGCCTGCTCCTGCCATCCCAGTCCTGGTGCAGGCAGCTCCCAGTTTGCACATGCCATCACAACAAGCCTGATGGAGAAGGAGCTTGGATGAGACGATCAGAGGGAAGTTTCTTCCAAGCTCGGCGTGCAGAGCTTGGCTCGCACTCCAAAGCACTCTGGTTTACAACCCTTATAAAAACATTTATATAGAAGCTGCCTGTTCTATGCATATAAGGCCAATGGCTTCAGACTTGGGCAGGCCCCAATGCCATATTCAGGTGCAGGAAATAGCCTGGCTTCCCAGTGAGCCTAGCACATCCAAAGCTGGACAGAAACCAGCCAGCATCACAGAAAGCCTCTCCAAGAGCTATATATGGATTCTGGTTTACCCTGGGAGAAGAGGGTGGGAGGGTTGTGCTGAGCAGCACTCTTGAGACACAGCTACAGGGGACATGCTACCAGAAAACTAGAGAATGGGTTTACAGCAGTTAAAAGCAAAAGCAAAAAGTGGAGATTTCCTCCACTTCACCCCATTCCAGAGCAGCAAAGTAAATGAGAGCACAGATTAAAGAGATGCAGCTTACACTAGATCCTCAAACAAAACAAAAGCAAGACTTTCTGCAGTATAAATATGTCACTGAACACCACAGCTCTCAGTAAGAGTACTGCAGCATCAGGCATTCCCAGCAGTCCAGATCTGGCTTAACACGAGACATCCCGGAAGGAAAAGAACCAGCACCCAAATCTTTCACTTTTGCAGTAATAACAATTCATGCACAGCACAGGACCAGTTTCCTTTCACTCATTTCATACTGGTTTCCTCCAAATCTCCTTGGGCATCCCATTGAGAGCAGCAGAAACATCAACCCTCAGCTGATAGCTCATATGCTGCCACCAAGGAAATGCCCTTTTCCCTAGTTTCCCCAGGACCCAAATAAAGAGCTCACTCCCGTGGCCATCCTGGCCTGGCACAGAGCCATCCCCCTAACAAACCTGCCCCCTCTTCCAGTAAAAACCAGTTTGTTCCAGACCCATGCAGCTTTCATTTGGAGCTCACTGATCACAATTGCCCCAAACTTCTCCCCCAACCCTGACCTGGGCTGTCCTCTGCCACCACAGTGGCAGCACCTCAGCCATGGGACACTTGGGCATCTGTCCAAAGCAAAAATGTTCTGCAAAGCTTTGCTCTCTCACAGGCACAGCCTCTTCCAAGACTCAGATGTGTGGATTTCGGTTCCTGGACACAATAAAGAGAAATAAATCTGGTTGCTTCAGCCTCTGCACTGGAGGGGGACTGATTTTCCCCAGCACTAATGAAGGTGCTTTTCTTTACATATATATCAGCTGAGATGATGTCAAGGCAGAACATTAAATTAGCCAGCCTCTATTAATTACAGCTCTCCTATAGCTCTTCCCATCTACCAAGTGCTTTACAAACAGCATTAATTCCTACACGTTATCTCTGTTCCAAAACCTCCCTGAGGAGCTGGCAAAGCCCCACAGCCTGGAGCAGCCTTGGAGCAACCAGTCCCCCACGCAGGCTCGTGGTGCCACCAAGCCTTTGCTCCATTGTTTGGAGTTGGAGTGGGAGCCTGGATAATTTAGAAGTCACCAGAAGAGCCAGGACTTGACAGAGAAGTCTGTCCCTGGCCAATCTCCCACGGGCTGGGGCTTACTGCTGTCCTCCCATCCCTGAGGGCTGCTGGCACTCCAAGTTCAGCATCTCTGCCTCGCCTCTCTCCCTGGCTGGAGAATTTCTCCCACCATTAAAATTAACGAGGTGGGTTTGAAGAGACGAGCTGGCTACAGAGCCCCCTCCTGTTCCTGGAGTTTGGGGCTGTTTTTAAATTAAGTTGCAGTCCTGTAAGTGCAAAGTTATACCAAGCACCATTGACTTTACAGCTCAGCAGTGAGGAGCAGGGAGGGGAGCAGGGCACTCCTCTCCAGGCACGCCGTAAAGCGCCCGGCGCGCGCAGATGCTGCTGCAGCTCTCCCTCCTCTGCTCCGGCCCTGCAGCGCTCCCCGTGCCAAGAGCTACAGCCTGGAAAATGGCACTTGTGCTAAAGTGCCCGCATTAATCAAATCTTCATTCCCACCAGCACTGAGAGAGAGAGAGGGGAAGAGGCAGAGGGAGATCCCACCAGCTCCCTGAGCCTGGCCTTGAGTGCAGCCAGGCTGGGAAGGAGCGCGCTCCGGTGCTTTGCCAGCCAGCAGCCTCTGCTTGGTGCCACGAGGGCTGAACAGAGCAGCAGAAACCTCTGTGTCTGTCACAGCCTGCACACACCTAAGTGTTCCCAGGGAAAGAGGAGAAATCACAACTTTCCAAACTAGATTGTAGCAACAGGGTATAAGGGACCCACAGCAGAAGAGCAATACGGAATTCCCAACAAGATCATGGAGCTCTGCTTTGATTTGGGAGACTGACGGCGACTTCCTAAATGGATCCCATCCCTCAGACTGCTGATCCATCATCCACACCATGCTATGGAGACAAGCCCAGCCATAGAAATCAAGATATTATGTGCTGGACCCCCAGACAATGAATCCAAAAGAGCAACCTCCAGACTTAGGATTACCCTTAACACCATCCAAATAAAGGGCAATCTCAGCATGTTACCCACAATTGGCAGGAGCAGAATGGATGGAAACCACATCAGCACCCACTTACTGGGAGGCTCAACACCCCACTGGCCCCTCACACCCCAAATCAGCAGAGGAAGGGCTGGGGCAGACACCTGCAGAATGATTCTTTATCTACCACTGGAACAGGAGCATCCTTGATGGATATTTTAAACTGTTATTAGACATCCACTAGAAAACTGAGTCTACCACCTTCCCGGATGGATTTACACCTGCACACAACCTGAAGAACAGGTTACTAAGGAGAGCAAGAACCATCTTGATTTTAGTCTGCCCAGAAACTTCACACACTCCCATCTAGGTGACTGTAAGACAAAGTCTTACCCAAGCTTGTGGCTATGTGGGCCTGGAAAAAAGTCAAATACAGACCATCTAAACCCCAAATGAGTGCTCTGTGAAACAAATCAGGGGGAAAAAAAGGCACTGAACAAAGTGCAGAAATGGGAAGGTGGAGGAGGGATTCCCCTCCTCCCATTTTAATAACCCAGTGCTGCAAGGACAGGAAGAGCTCTTCAAAATCACATTGAGCTGGGCACAGCAGCATCATGACCTTCACCGGTTTTCCGCTCATCGGAGAGGAAATGAATACAACGTGCTCCAGTTTCTTCCACTCTTCTGCCTTTTTCTCTTCCCCACTGACCCTTCAGACAACCAGAGAAGACAAATGTAATGCTCAACAGCAAAGCCAGCTGGAGCATTACCGCACCAACATCTTGAGAAATCAGCCAGACTTCAGGTTAGACCTGTCCTTTCCCTGCTCCAAAGGGATGGCAGGAAGCAGCACCTCGGTGACCAGAAATGAGCCATGAATTGTCACAAAACCCTTCCACCCTACGTGTGCCAGACACTCATGGCTTCAGCATCCCTGCACAGGAAATGGGAGGATGCCCTATGGGTATGCTGTGACCTTATTCTCCCAACACCAACAGCTGGGTTCAAGCCTCTTCCCCTCCACCCCATTAGGGGTCTGAGGCACAGGGCATCAGCAACAGCTCCTCCAGGCTTTACAAAGCAGCCTGGCAGCCAGCTCATAGAGAAGAAGGATCCAGTGCTCAACTGCCTGTCCCCTCCAAAGCCATCACCTCACAACAACATGACAAGCCAGCCAACACAGGTTTCCCTGAGCAGGGTGCACAACACCTTCACTCAGCACTCACAAGTGAGAAGAGGAAGAAGAGTCCACCTGAAGCCGCTTTGCGACCCGGCCTCAAAAAGTTCATGCAGAAACCCTCCCAAAGAGCCTGGCTGTAGGAGACACCGGTCTCCACTGAATCAAGATCTGTTATGTTGTAATATAATAGATGTAAATTAAAACAGAAAATCTATCATGCCTCTAATGTAGCCTGATAGCTGAGCGTGTGGATCCGTACAAGCAGAAGCACAGAGAGGAAGGGTGATATATGGCGAAGCTGGATGGAGGGTGAAAAGCGTGGCGAGACGAGCCGGAGAATGGCGCAGCCCGCTCTACGCTCCTCAGACCCAAGGGCAAGAGAGGAATAAATGTTGATTAGTGTTGATTTTGTCCGACGAACGCTTGTCGAGTGACAGTTGGACTAAGCTGCTCTGAAAGAGAAGCATTAATCTTGGTCTGGTTTAAGTAGAGTATATTAATTTGTGTCATTTTTACTAAGTCGTACTGAGAAAGGCTTCTTACTGCTTTGCATCTGACTGCTTTGGTGGTTTAGCCTACTTTATTTTTTTTTTCCTCCTTTTTTCCCCTCCTTCTCCCTTTTAAACAGATATGGCGGCAGCAGCAACATATTCAAATAGCTCAGCAGGAGAGCGGGGGACCAAACGCTTCAATCCTGGATTAAGAAAATAAACTCCCAGGGTGTTGGCATAGCAACAGCATTTCAGATGAACTGCTATATATTCCGTGATTAATAAATTAACATTTTTTTCATATGGTTGTTTCTCCTTTTCTTTCCCTCCTTACGATGGCAGGAGGGGGGGTTAGTGGGCAAGAAGAGGACAGGGGAGGTCAGATGATGTCCCCATGAGCTGCCCAAGAAGGGTGGCAGGGTCTCCTTTCTTCTCCATGTGCCTGGTCACAGAACAGAGCTTTTTACACCCTACAAAGGCACGGGAATACAAGAGGGACATGATGCTGCACGTGTTGGGGCCACGGAGAAATGGGCCTTGGGTGGATGGGGATGGAAATGCAGAACAGCCAAGGGGCAGGGCAGCCCCAACAAGGGTGGTTTCAACCCCCCTTTGAGGACTGAACAGCCCATTCCAGCTCTCAGCAGGACTGAGGGCTTGACAAACAGGTTTATGCCCCTTGCTGGTGGATCAGCCTTTTTGCAGCCACTTTCTCCTTTCCTCTCCACTGCCTGCCCTTTTTTTCTTTTACTTTTATGGAAGAGGGACTAGAGGGGGAAGCTAGCTAGAAAATGCCATGAATTAAGAGCAAAAGACTGTAAAGTTCCCCAGAGCAAAATGCATGCTCAGAGTTAATTTTCCATGGCTGGACCAGGTAACAAGAACTCCTGCACGTTTCTCAAGCCTTTCTGAACACAACCGGGCAATCCCACTCCTGTATGAACAGAAACCAGAGTCTCCCTGAGGAGCACTGGTGAGTGACTGACCCAAATTCAAACACTTTCTTCCTCCTGCCAGCACTGGCAAAGTGACCAGTGCTGAGCTGTAGCTGCCTTCAGGCCCTTGCTGTGCTGTGCTGATGAGAGCCTGAACACAGGAGGCAGAAACTCAACACTTGAGGGTTCACTACAGCCCCCCAGAATGAAAATGTGATGGGGTATGCTCAGCCAGGAGTGCCTTGCCAGGATGGCAGGCTCCCATCAGGGGTATAGGCAAGGGTGATCCATGCCATCTTTTCAAACATTCATCCCAAGCACTGCATGCCATGGGATCAACAGGATGAGAAGGTTTAGGCTTGGTCTGTGTCCTGCTCCTGCTGAACTCCAAAGGTTTGGGCTTTTTAAATAAACCTTACTGCACTCTACCATTTTTGCTTCTGCAAACATGCCCTGAACATCTCCATGCTGCTCACAGCCTCTTTGGCACTGCAGCAATCCACCACCCAAAGCTGCTTCGCCTCAGGCACCAACCAAAGTTGAAATGTTTCCTCTTCTTACCAAACTCCAAATTAGTCAAAGTTTTGTTAAAGCATGAAATCATTTTGACAAGTCTTGAGCTACATCCACCACAGCTGTCCATGCACATAGGCACACTGTAGGCACACACTCTGCACACCTCTGATCAGGAATAAAGATCCTGAAGAAACACCAACATTTGTAAAAGCAGTTGAGCTGTTCAAGACCCCAAACCTCCTTTTCAAAGCTGGCTAGGAATGCAGCTTCTCCAAAGAGCAAGTCTTGGGAAATCCAGGAACATTACCAAGGGGGTTTAAACATAAGCCAAACCCAGCAGTTCTGCGCTTGATGTCCCCGCATGCAGCTGTGGCCACATGGCAGAAAAACAAGATGAGTCCCAGCTAGTATAAATGGGTAGAGCTCCACCAGCAGCAGGAATAGCCTGGATTAAGTCCACTGTCAATCCCTCACTGTATTTTCCCCCCACCTCCTTTCCAGCATTGCCCCTCTGACCATTGCAAAGCTCCCACACAAGCTGGGCCGGGTTCTTTCATGTTCTCTATGCCACAGCAGGGTACAGCAAGGTACCATGCCCTGAGGTCACCTCCAATCCAGGAGACCTCTCTCTGCTGCCAGCAATCCTAAAGACATGGGAACCTTTAAAATTGGAGCTTTTGGGGAGAGGGAAGCAAGCAGGGCCCAGCAGCCCTTTCCTGCATTCAGTGCTGCTGCTGCTGGGGATGGCGGGAGAGCACAGCTCGTGTTCTCCCCTTAACGTTATCTCACACTCCAAAGCACAAAGGACTACTTAGAAAAGCCTCGCTGGAGCAATGCTGTTTCTCAATGACTTTCCTTATGGATCCTAGAGGATAAGCTGTATCAAAGCATTTCCACAGCTGCATACAGAGAGCTGGGGTAACCTAAGCCTTCTATTTAAGCAACTGCAGCCTCTAACCCAGTACTGGCAGTTTTTAGGGCGAAGACAAAAGTAAGCAAGGGCCTGTGGTTACAGGGATGCTTAGCACCAAACTTCAGAGGTGTCTTTGGCACATTCTTCATCTAGTCCTGCTTGAAAACACATGCTGAGTTTCAATGTGTTTATTAAACAGACCAACAATCAGTCTGCAAGTAAGGACTGAGTCCCACATCCCAAATACACAGAGCCTAGGATTTGTCTACACACCTCGAGATGGGAATATCCCTTACCCTCCCAAACACCTTTTGTGAGAGCTCACGTGGAGTCACTGCAGCATCTACACTCCCCAGTCCTCCACTAATGCCTTCCATCTAACCCAAGACATTTTTTAGAGTACATCAATCCATGAAAACACTGAGTCTGAGTGCCAGCCCTTTCACTCACGAGTAAAGGGCAAGACCCCATCAGGCAAAGTCTGCACACACACCACAGCTCATTCTCCCAGGGTTGAACTGAGGGAGCCAGCATGGGAATGAGGTGCAGCTCCTGTTCTCCAAGAGGAGAGAGGCAAGAGGGCACTGCTTGGCCACAAAGAACCAGTGCCATGACTCTGTTGGAAGAGGATCTTTGCCCTAAAGAGGCAGGGCAAAGATCCTGTTGGCCCTACCTTATTATCCCAACACTGCTGGACACAGAGGCTGCAAGCCTCCAGTGAAGAGCCTTGCCCACGTTAAATGATGAGTCCCTAAATTGCTCTGCTGGACCACATGGTTCTCAGCATCAAGCATGAGATCCCCTCTTAAAAATGTACAACCAGCCAAGAACGGGATGGGGAAATGCTCAAAGAAATTTAATTACAATTAAAAAAAAAAATTAAACAAAAAAACAAACTAACAGACCATCCTCCTGGGATATGTCCATCCATGGTGATCTGCACCAGATTATTCTGCTTCCCACCATTTCCCTAGTTTAAAATGAACCTTGCCAGGAACTGGGATCTTGACACAGAAGAGAAGCTATGTAGAACAGAGCCAACCACACAGCGTGCTGCAAAATATCTCCAGCCCCTCACAGCTTTTGCCCCCCACAGTATAATCCCCTGCAATTCTACTCAGACCCTGTTCCTGGCCCCATTTTTCAATCATTCTTTGTCCATCCAGAATTTCACCGCCCAGTTCCTAGTCCAGGGGTAGGTCTATGTTACTCATTCAGTAATTCCTCACCATCTGATACCCCCATCAAGTTCATTCAGGGACAAGTAAAGCAGCAGTATTTGCTCCTTAAACTTGGCAAAAGGGGGACTGCTTCTTTTTTTGGAAAAAAAAATTCTTTAAGCATCCCCAAAATGAAGGGGGAATTTTGGGTTCCAACTCAGATGGAGAATCCCAAATGGAGTACCAACTAGTGCATCATGCTTGTGCAGCTCCATGAACGTGCACTCAGAGACTCTCCATATTCTGCAGCCAAGACCATGAGAGAGAGATTGCTCTAGAAGGTCTTTTGGTGCTGTTACTCTTTTGTTTTCCCAAAAAATCCTACAAAACTCTGGTGCTGTGCAAAGAATCAGTACAAACAGGGAGACCATCATTTGTCCAACAAGCTTCTACTCAACATCCTGTTGCTC
Organism: Molothrus ater; assembly: GCF_012460135.2. Lineage (NCBI taxonomy): Eukaryota > Metazoa > Chordata > Aves > Passeriformes > Icteridae > Molothrus > Molothrus ater. The sequence goes on from NC_050486.2 coordinate 2,431,659, forward strand.
ATTAATTGATTTTCTTGTTTTCTCTTCATCCAGGTGTTTCCTACCATGTACAAGCACCTAACATCCCCTCAGAGAGTGGCTGCTGGTGGGTCTCCTGCTCTGCCATAGAAATTAATGAGGCTCCACCACAAAGGGAGAATTGCTCTCTGTAACTTCCTAGCTCTGATCCCACACATCTGGAGTTCTCAAAACTCCCTTCATTTCACCAGTATCATTGCATCAGTAAGATGTCTGGAGACACATGCTATACCCAGTAAGGGAAAGGAACTAAGATCTCTCCTGCTCTATCAAGTGTGGCCTCTGCAGCCCAGAAAGCCCACTGCTACCCTTTTTGCCAAACCACACTGCAAGTAACACATCTAATTTGCTCTCTGCTGTGCTCCTCAGGTCTTGTGCAACATTACTGATTTCCAAGGGCTTTCCTCCCACTGAATCTTTCCGGTTTGGATCGTGAGGGTAGTATTTTGCAATTCATTCCTCACACATTCATGAAGTGCTGCCGTTTGCCACTAAAAAGCCACTTGCTGGGCTCTCCCCCAAAGGCAGATGCATTGAGATGGTTGGGAGCTGATCATACACATTCCCACACGGCAGGGAGAGGCACGGACCCATGTGCCACAGGGAGAGGTTTCTGCAGAGGAGAATTTGGGGATGGAGGGAAGGAAGGAAGGCAGGGGAGCGAGCGGCAGCTCCCGATCAATAGGCCATCTGCAATAGGAGATCAATGGCTTCCATTTTGCAAGGTGTTAAGTGTGACGGGGATTGAATTAAAGCCAAGAATGTAAGAGTAGCTATAAGTTATGCCTTTCTCCTTCCCCCCCCACCTTTTTTTTTGCCTTTCAAGAAACAAACCCATAAAATGGTACTTTTTCCCCTTTCTTCTTCCCTGCCCCCTCCCTTTCCCCTCTAAGATTTTCAATTAGGTGAGTGGAAGGACGAATGGAGCAAATACATTTTGCTCGAGTTCTAAGTGCTTTTGAAACCCCCTGTCAAAGCATTTAGTAACACAAGATTTAAGATGCCCAATTAATTTTTCCCCAACAAGGAGCCAAAAGTAGATGCAGGAGGAGGTTAAAAGCTAAGTGTTTAATTAATATTAAATTTATATGATTCTTTATCACCGAAAGCATTGTAAAATTGAAAAAGCAGTTAATTTTATGGTCACTGTGTATTCCTCTGCTTTGATCTTTGATCCGTGGAATGAAATCGTGGAGTGTAAAGATTCTCCTGCTTTATTATACCTGTCTCGTGGCAGTAACGCTGGGCGAGGTGAGCTCATCTGAGCCTCAGCACTGACTAGGCAGGGGAGTCCTGGGGCACAAAACCCCCCTGGTGCAGAGTTGGCATTGTCCCCCAGAGGGGACTTGGTGGCATTTGGCCGAGGACGGCACGGAACTCTTCTGCTGTGTCGCTGCAGCTCCTGGCCTCCCCCGTGCCTATCTGCCAGCCAGACAAAGAGCTATTATGCAGAACGGATTGCACTGGAAAGAAAAAAAGGGGGGGAATAATTTCTGCAGGGGTTTTTATGTGGGTTTTTTTTTTTCTTTCCTTAATATTTTTAAATCCCACTGGGAGCCTCATTATAATTTAGTTATTAGCAGGGGGAAAAGAAACCAAATAAGTAAAAGAAATTTAACATCCTTTTGAAAAAATGTATTTTAAAGGGAGGAGAAAAATCAACAGGATGAAAGTTTTCTGAGCTTCAAAGTGGCTGTGAATTCTTAATTCAAATGTTTCAGGCAGCCCCATTGGCAGTAAGCTGCTCTGGGGTCAGATTCCCATCACAGATCCATCTATGCTCCTGGATGGAACAGGCAGTGTCCTCCAGACCACAGAGACACCTGGGATAGGAGCATGCCTCCACTCAGAGCAAGACCAAGTGATCCCACTCCTCTCACCCAGCCCTCCACTTGGAAACCCTCTGAAAGGCCATGCACATCTTCCCCTGTCCCTTCAGTTCAGCACCTCCTCCCAGAGAGAGGCACAGTGCATATATTCACATAATAAGAAAGTGAGAGTTTTAATGGGAATTTAATCTTATTAAAGTCTTGATTTTAGGGCAGGTACATAACTCATACATGTGAAGAGGCACAAAGTAATGAAACGGTGCAAGTCTCAGGATACAGCTGGGAAAACTGGGAAGTCATTAAGGACAGACAAAAATTAGGCTTGGTATCATGAAATAAGATCTAATAATTGGCACTGTTTCATAAGCAATGGGAATTAATACCGTTAACCCTTTGGCCCCATTGCTGTCAGACAAGGAGAGGCTCCAGCACAGCAGCAACACGAGATGCCGCAGGTCATCAGGCAGTGATGGAGCAGAGGCTAGGAGAGAAACCAGGTTTCACCTCTCCCATGGGATGCAGGAAGGCAGCTCCTTTTCTGCCAAGCAGAAGAGATGTCCAACACACAAAGAGGCAGCCTGCAACCTCAGGAAGTCTGCAGTGGGATGGGTAACAACCCCCCAGCTGCTGTCTCTGCTCCCATCCATGACATGGGAAGCAAGAGACACAGATTTGTGTTTTTCACATCCCCACTGGACAGACCCCATGAGATGCCACCAAATCACACCCTCCAGCTGGCACTTCTTCAAGACTATATCCAGACTGGCTTTTTTAAAGGTTCAAACTACCTTTGGTCCAGTCAAGAGTGAACTTCAGATCTCCAAACACTCAGCACTGGCCTTGAACCAGGCAAGCAGCTTTCAAAGCTTGCACAAAGCGCGTCAGCCAAAACCATCTGAGAAGTATCTGCACTGCCCATGGAGAGGTTTCTACAGCCAGACTACTCTCTCCACTGTTCAGGGAAGAGAAACAAGGAGCTCACCTCCTGCTGAGGTTTATATCAAAGGTGGTGCTTTCAGGACCCGCTTGACACAAGTCCTGCACAACTTGTGGGTCTCTCCCATAGCCCAATAGTCATATACCCTAAAGCACGGCTGTGTAACCATCTTGGGAAGAGCTGCCATTAATGAGATGTTCGGAGGGCACATTCAGCACACAAGATCTGCTCTGACAACTCTGCCTCCTCCAAAGTAGTGAAGAACCACAGCTCTGGCCACCCTCAGCGCAGACAGACCGACTGTATTTTATACGTATTCGTGCAGATATCGACAGATGGAGCGAGAAAATTACTGTGCCCATAAATTGAAGCTTTGGTCACGTCAGTTCAAGAAGCAGAATAGAAAATTTAGAGCCAAGAAACCAGCTTGTGTCAGTCAGGCTGACGAGCGCAGGCGCCAACAAACACACCCCTCAGCATGGGGAAGAGAGACGCAAGCACCCGCACGCATGCAGAGACCCCGCTCCTCTTCATCTATTCTCAGCAACTGTTTGTCTGAGGCCACATGCAACTGGATTTGTCAAGCCCCCTTTTAACAACTTCTTGTCACAGTCCATTACCAAATTGCATATAGTTATATATTCCACTAATTAGGCTTCTAAAATATCATTAACATGTCTCTTGATCATTAGCATAACGTATGAGGCGTCCTCGTTAGGCACGACTCGAGTTTGTTAATGCGGTAATGAAAGGCACGGGGCTGGTACTGCAGGAGCCGTGCAGAGATAGGAGGCTGGGAACATCAAAAGCATCAGTGCCAGGCTTAAAAAAAAAAAAAATAACAACAAGATCAGCGAGAAGCAGGGGCAGAAGCCAATTGCTGGGAAACCAGGGTGATGTGGAAGGTGAAACAAGCATTTCCAGGCAGGCAAATACTTCACACACACACTGCGTGTCTTTCACAGATTAAGGTAACATTCCCATGATCTGGATACAGCACAGGTACAGGGATGAGTCAGGATCACACACCTGAACCATTACCATCAGGATCTGGGTAAAATAGGAGCTATGGCCAGGGTCCACAGAAACCCCATAGCACAGATCTGTGGCCCCAGCTGAACCCTTCCAGTCTGGCTGACTCCAGGACACCCCTCATACCTATTCAGGCCAGCCTTGCTCCCTACAAAGATACCCTGTGCAAGACACCCATATTCCTCCCTCCTGAAACCAGCATTAAGCTCTCCTTCTCCCCAGCCCCAAGACAAAAGCAGTCTGAGGCAACGGCAAGCACCAGGCTCACCCCAGCAGCTCAGACTGCACAACACTGAGCATCCACCCCAGCTAACCTGAGGATGGAAAACCACCACCCACCAGCATCACACAGCAGGAGATGAAGGGTGCTGGACACAACAGCCTGGGATGGTACAACGCCACAGGACCTTGGTCAAGAACCTAAAAGAAAAGCCTGAGAGGTCTGCAGTACTCAGATGGGACAATATCTGCAGAGGTGCTCCACTGCATCCAGGGTAGAGATGTGAATTAACACGCAAAGCTTTGACCAGGACAGATGCTTCCATGCCCAAGCCAGCTCATGTATCAGTGGTTACCACCGTTGCTATAAATAAGCAGGGGCTTTTTTTTTTTCCCTTTGAGAGAATAACTCAATAAGTCACCGCATGAAAGATATTGTAAATAGCTCCAGCAGAGTGCAAGTCAGGGCTGCTTCCAATTAGCTTTCACTTACGCTCCCCCCGCCTGTGCCAAGTTTGCAGAGTTTGTTCCCAACACGCTGTCTGGGGAGAGGTGGGGATCAAACCCCTCTGCAATCCGGGCCACTGTTCCTCCACAGCAGAAATGATCTTTTCATTAAAGCTGAGAAGACACCGAAGCAAGTGCAAACAGCCCGCGTGTGCATTTATCTTTGTCCAGATGTTAATGCAAAGGTGGAGGGGGGGGAGGAAACAACCAAGAGCTTTTCTTCAGCTGCTGAGAGCAAACACCACCACCACCGCAGCAACAGCTTGGAAATGGGAAGCAGAACACAACTTTCATTAGAACAAAGACATAAAACAAACTCGGCAAAGGCAGCCTGGGGGCTTTTACGCACTCATCTGGAGAGACCCCCACAGGTCCCTAAGGAACGCGCAGAACGCATCCTTGTGGGCAACACCACTGCCAGAACAACAGGGGGAAGATGGATGATTTTGTGAGTCTTCATCAAAAAATTCCTCTTCCATGAGATACAGGCAGTGTTAAGACTCTTTCCAAGTTTTTACTCATTCATACACAGAACCTTTGCATCCCGCACATGCGCGCGCCTTCACGCGGCAGCTGGTCTCGATATCAGAGGAGCATCACAGCCAGGAAACTATCACCAAGAAGATAAAATACAGGGCAGCAGAGTGCAGGATGGTAGCCTATAGGAGCAGGAATCCTAGGGAAGGGGCTTAATTCCCTACCACTCAGGTCTGGGAATGGTTCTGGGGAAGTCTCAGGGTGTCCGTGCCCCATCTTTTGCCATCGGGAGAGTGTTAGAGGTGCCTGACCTTTGCTGGGAGATAGAAGGGCACCAGGGAACCAAGACTTGCTCATCTCATCATTTCAGCCAGATCTCCCTCCTGGGAGATGGAATGGCACCAGGGAACCAAGACTTGCTCATCTCATCATTTCAGCCAGATCTCCCTTCTTCAGTCACCACACAACTGGGTACCACCCACATCCAGGCATTTTGCAAGGAGGTCAGCAACACCCCAGAGAAGGACCAGGAGGTCTCCCTAAACAAGCAGATGTATTTGTTCAGACACTCTGCCCTGCCACCCCAACCCGAACACTGCACTCCAATACGGACACTGGAAAGCATCCACTGTTTTGGGGAGAGGGGGGTTATGGCAGTCAGCACAACACAAACTGCTTTTGTTGGCCTCCTGCCTTTCAAGCCAAGAGCAACAACCACAAAAAAGAAAAACCACGAACATTTGATAAAGCTGTTCAATTTGAATGAGGTCAGGAAAAAGTTCCAGGAAAGGGAAGAGAAACAACCTTCTTTAAAACCCTTTAATATGGTGAGAATCAGCTCTCACAGGTTACAGGTTTCTATTTTTTCCCCTCTAGTTTTCCAATCATCATTACCCCCCTTCTCCCACGCTTCCAAATGGCGGCAGCACTCCACTAAAATGGCCAGGGAGGAACCTCTCCCCTCCCTGTGCAGGAGGGCACTGGGTTGACCTCTCCACATCTGGACATGCCTGCAACCTCCGGCTCTCAAGGGCGAGCGCCGGCAGCGCGGCGACCTTCCCGGAATCCTGGTCCCCTGACCTCCCTTCTGCGACCCACCCATCTCCTGTCCCTCTGCTGAACTCCCTCCCAGCCACGCTAGGGACGTGGCACTGCCTCACAAGGGGTGCAGATCCTCCACACAGGCCTTGCCTTGACAGCTCCCACAGGCCCCAGCCCAGGGTGTTTTTGTTTGAGAGACTGAAGGGGGGTCAAGGAGAAGAGGATCCAGACTACAAACTGGCCAGCTATAAAATACAAATAACTAAAGCTAACGGCCTCAACACCAACAAATCCATTCAAATCCTACACCCATTTCACTTGCCATCCCCTGCAGACTGCCTTTATCAGTATATCCATCATGCAACCAGCCCAGAGAGGTTAGAGACCCATGACCATCTCTGCTGGAGCTCTGCAAAAGCCTTGGTGACTTCTCTTCCTTCTTGTGATGCACCAAGTCCACCAGATCTCACCAGGCTGTTGAGCAGAACACTGACACAGCCTCAGCGCTCCCCAGATAGTTCAGCATGAGATGCTCCATGCTCTGCCTTTTCCAAGCCATGCATGGGCCAAATCAGACGGTCACTGATATCCCATCATGTTCCTGCATATGGGGGTCCAAGTGCTCCCTCCCCATCTGCACCAGTTTCCCCACAATTCACACTGCCACATTTCTTCATAGGAACTGCCTCTCCCAAAACACCAACAATTTTAACACATTGCTGGAAGATTGCAGGGATGGTCTTGAGGAACAGGAGACCTTACTCCAGCAGGGCTCACAAACAACCACTGTACCCACTTGGGGGAAGGGAGGTTTCCTAACATCTTCCCACCCAGACCACAGCTGCTCCAGAGCTCCCCACATTTTGGAACCATCTCAGCTGGAAAGAGCAAACAGAAAGTTTAACTGATGCCCAGAATGCAAACCATGGCCAGGGCAGGCACCACACCAAGAAGCAAAACTGCTCACACCAGTAGCATCATTGGAACAGGCAGAGCTCTTGTTCATAGGACACAAACAGCTTTTCCCATCCCCACAACCAACCCTACTTTTTCAGCCCCTCAGCATCAAAGCTACTGATTTTTTTTTTCCCTCCCTGCTGGGTGAGTGTGGAGACCCCATCTTCACCCTCAGCAACACTGGGGGGATCACGTTGATAACAGGACACGAGCCTCCCTGCTGCCCGCAATCAACTCCGCTTGTTTATTTTTATTTAAGCTAAACTTTAGCTAGGCTAGGCTGGAAGAAGGCTGGGAGGGGGACAAACCCTTAGCAAGCTGGGCTGCCTGTTGGTCTCCAAAGGGACTGAATCTGGGGATGGGAGGAGGGGCCAGCTCTCCTTTCCAAAGGAGCTTTCAATAGGAAACAGATGTTGAGGGCCCAGTGACCAAAAGCAGGGTCTGCAGCGGGCTTCCCTGGCTCCACACTCCCAACAGAATCCGTTTCAATTAAAATATTTTAGCTTAAGCACGAGGAGAGGGGTAGGGGGAGTGGGGAAAAGTCTGGGGGTGATGTCCTTGTTACAGCAGTGTTTGAGGCAGGGCTAGAGGGGGTGTGGGGGTACAGGGTTGGGTCAGACACCCCATCCTGTACCCCCAGCCTGGGCTCCCTCCCTCCAGCAGGGCTTGACATAAATTCTGCTGACCTTGAGGGAAAAATTGCCTCGTTTTGGTACCGAAAAAATAACATTACATCATGTAGCTGTGTCAGGATCTATCAATGCCCCCTTCCCGCCCACCCCCAAAGTGAGGGGGATGTAACCCAACACTATGAAAACACCAGCCCTGAGAAGAAAAGGGGCCTTTGTCATGGACCATCAGCTTCCCGCTCCTGCCTGAGGTGAAGAAAGATCTCCAAAAATGTTCGGCTGGGAGGTGCAGACTCCAGACATGTCACCCCCCACAACCCCTCTGCTTCTCCATCCCCACTTTCAAAACTCTTGTTTCTCCCTTACTTATAAATTTTTGCCATTAGTAGGATTAAAAAAAAAAAAAAAAAAAAAAAAAAGAAAGAAAGAAAAAAAAGGTGGCAGGAAGCCTGAAAGCCCAGCCACTGGATCACTAAAGCCGGAGTTTAAGCCAGGATGAGTCAATGGTTTCCTCCCTCCAGGTGAGGATCCATCCTGGCTTTCTTCCCAAGGGTACCTCACTCCCTCACAGGAGGGGATGTGGAGCACAGGACACGCAGAGACGCACACCCAGCTCCTGCATGGATAAAAACAGAGGGAGCCCAGGATCTGAAGGGTGAGAAAGGAACCCGACAGGGGTTCTGCCAAGCCATGGACACTGAAGCCAGCCCCCACACCCCGAGGCAGAGAGTGTCTGCCCACCCCACAGGAAAAGGCAGGAGCTGAAGAATGGGAAGGAAATCAGGGTCTGGAGGATCTAATAACCAGCACAGCACCAGGCTCCCCCAGCCTGTGAGTGCAGCAGGGCCAGGCACAGGCTGTGGGGCTCTCCTACAGCACTCAGGGAATGCAGGGCCAGGTAGATGGGAGGCAGGCTGTGCCACTCACCCCACAGCCAGGGAACAAGCCCTAACCCACTCCATTTACTGTGAGAGAAAAACTGCAGGGACCTGAGGCAAGTGGGAGTGAAGGAGGCACAAATGGAGCTCCCCTGGACCACTAACACTGCAGGGTTGCTTTTTGCCTTCCTGCTGGGATAGTGCTTTCCCCTCTGAGCCAGAGACACAGGACAATGTACCCCAGCCAAGCATGCCTTGCCTGAACCCTGCCTCCTTGCAGCACTCTGGCTTGCTGAGCCACCCCATGGCAGAGGAGGAGGAGCTGCCACTGCCCCTGGGCAGCACAGCACCACCAGGCCACACAGGGGTCGAGGGGAGAGGAGGAGAACACCCAGCTTGCCCCAGGCCCTGGGCTCTCCGATGTATTTTCTCATTAACGTGTAATACGGTTTTATTGTCTCAAACAATGTCTGGTTTCGATCAGTTCCTTCATCCCAGACACTGCCGCGCGCAGAGACTGAACAGGCCAGATGGTTCATGTTGCAGGAGTCTTCCCGCTCTTCCCCACCCGCTCCCTAATTCCTTACAAATTCCTGGAATGCCTGCGCCCCGGAAAACCAGCCCAGGGCAGAGGCAGGCCTGGGCCCTGGGAGCAGGGGCTGGGGGCTCTCCCAGCCACCCCTCCTCACCCCTGGCAGCTCCCCAGAGACAAGCAGCAGCTCCTGGCTGTTGTCTCCTCCATGAGAGGAGCATTTGCCAACCAAACCTGTGGGTCTCCTCTGCTGAGGGAGGGATGTGCAGACCCCAAAAGCCCCAGCCCATCCCCAAAGAGCCAGCCAGCAGCAGGGATGCAGCCAGCAGGGAGGACTCCTGCCCCTAATCCCCACCACGTGCCCAAGGCCACCGGGCTGCTGCCACACCGCTCTCAGCTCCAGATTTCACCCACGCCTCCTGCTGCTAATCCCCGTGCCAGCAGCTGGACACAGAGGTTCGCTGAGTCCTTCCCAAAATCCAGGAGCCCATCCGAGCCCCAGCCAAGCCAAAGGGCTCACAGCAAGGAGCTTCTCCCCATCCCTGTGCTGGCTATCCACATTGGCAGCTTGGCCAGTGGCTCCCAGCCCACCCCAAAATACCCCTTGGAGGTCTGGCAAGGCTCATGCTCCTCCTTGTCATCCTTCCAGCACCCTTGCAACCTTCTCCATTCCTTGGGAGAAGGAGGAGGGAAAGCCACCAGGCCTGGGAAGCAGCCCTGCTGAGCACAGCCCAGCAGGGGAAAAATAAGGGATGCTGAAAGCGATCACTCAGCCTGGAAGAAGGCCAGGAGACTGGTGTTCACACTTTGAGCACCACAAGAGCACAGATCATCTCATCTGGGAAAAAAACAGAGTCTGGCAGAAAAGATGGCACTTTCTCCAAGGCACTCAGGCACCACATGGCATGGCCACACCACAGATCATGCATCCACTGCAGGATCCCAGAGTCTCTCTGACCCTGCAGACCTTGCTCTGTCTCCAAGGAGCTACAAGAGCTGCATTTTCCCCCTGTTCCCACTCCACAGCAGCCACTGCTCAGCAGAAGTTCCACTGAGGAATGACAGAGGGGACCCCTCTCCTGCAGCTCCGTGGGGCTGGCAGCCACTCTCCAGGGTTTGGCTGCCAAAATGTTGTGCGGGCTCCTCGGAGACCTGCGAGCAGACGAGTATCTGCTCCCAATTCAACTGAATTTTCATGAGGATGACACAAGACAGCCTTCCTGCCAAGTTTCCAAAGCTCTTTCAGAGAAGGGGTGCCAGAACCCAAGAGACACCTCCAAAAAAATCTCACCACAGCAAGGAGGACGCCTTCTTTTTTTTATCAGCATTTTTTTCCCAAAGCCACTTGGCTCATTTTAGCAAGCCCTATGCCTCCACCCAGAGAAATGCCAGGGCACACACTTAAAGTCCTGCCAAGTTCTGAGTGTTGAGGAAAAAAAAACTAAAGGGGGTGGGCGGTTTATAGCAGGTAGATTTATACCTGTATGGTCATGCCATCTCCTCCAACACCCATCCTACACCTTGCACATGAGCTCTGTGATGGAAGAAGCTGTTACTGCCAGGTCATGGTTAGATGCTCAAGAAGCAAAGCAGCAGAAGCTGAAGGGGTCTGAGATATTTGGGTTCAAACCAAAAAGCCCATGTGCTATAGGCCAGAACTGAGGAGTCCAGGGTATCCTCAGACCCCTGTCCTGAAATAGCCAGAAGGACACAAGTAGAGGATGTGCCCTTGGGACAGTGGAACAAGAGGGCTGGAAATAAGTGATGGCAGGAGGAATCCAAGCACTGTGGTGATTCTTTGCACTCCACAGCAGAGAAAATATCACCTGCCACCTTTTTGGCATTCCCAGCGCTCAACTTTGGCTCCATCCAGCAAGAAAAAAAAAACACAGCAGGAAAGAGCAAGCGAGCTGAAACCTGATCCCCTGAAAGGCCGGACTCGGTGTCTGGCTTTTCTTACCGGCTCGGCCGACCTGTACGTGCCAGCCTGGGAAGGCGTAATGGTTCCACCAACAGAACTTCATTAACTTTTTATACACTCGGCCGCTAATTTATAATCATTAGCGGACAAACAGCCAACAATTACACAAGCAGCACGTTAAGGAGAGAGGGAGAGAGCTTGAAGGAGCAGTGATGGAAACGTGCTCGTGGTGGGGAGGGAGCTGGAGCCAGGATGGCGCGTCCACGTCCCGGGGCTGGCACGTGGCAGGGCCAACCTCTCCCAGGATTTACTGGCACGTCATTTCCTCAGCTGCATTAAGGCACTGGGCAGCAGAAAGGCAAAAGGCACAGGTGAGCACAGGGTGGGGAAAAAAAAAGAATCTCACAAGCCTTCTCATTTTCAAATAAAAGGAGATGGGAAGAAGAAGAGCGTGCATACTCCATGTTTCCAATTCCTGGCACAGGCAAGGTGCCTGTTTGCAGAGGAATGTGAAACTGTACACAGAAACAGCTCTAAATTAATCCTGATTTAATGAAATCTTCAAACACAGATCACGTAACCCCAGTGCCCTTCCACACACCAGCTCCCCTCCTGCTGGAGCAGCTCTGTGTGGGAGGCAGGACACGGTGTTGCAATGTCCCTGCCGGCACCTGCAGGGAGCAATGCCTGCAAGTATCCAAATCCTCTGGATGTATCTACCTTGAGGATGGAGATGTGGAAGAGGGGAATGGGATCAGTGGTCTCTGTTTCCCTGAAGAAAACTCGAAACCAACTCCAGCAGTGCTCCCCTCTTGCCAGAAATCCCTCTCTGCACAAGGCAAGGCTGCAGGCAGAGGACAACAGGCGGGCTCCCTCCTCTGCAACAACCCGAGCTGCTGTAATCGATCAAGGAGCCCTAGGATCTGCAGATACAGATGTCCCTGCCGCACAGGCAGGCCAGCAGGGGAGCACAGTGACCTGACCAGCATCACTCAGCAGCACGGCATGCCCAGAAACCAAACCTACACCTCCTTTGGCTCCTGCACAAGGGCTGAGCCGCTCTCCTGCCCCGTAGCAGGCAGCCCAGCCAGTCCTTTTTGGAGACGTAAGCTTCCTGTTAAACAGGTCTGATAAACGCTGCCTGCACCTTGCAGAGCCTCTCCCCGGCACCTCCGAGCAGCCAGCGCAGCTCAGCACTGCTTGTGGAGAGGAAAGCTGCTTCCCAAACCTCCACGTGGCAGCAGGGAAAGAGCAGCCCCCCTTAAGGAAGGCTGAGAAGGGGGTGAGTGGCTGTGAGCTGCCCGCTCCCCTCCGAAGCCGGGAGAGGCTGCAGCGAGCGAGGCAGGCTGTGTGCAGGACCTGCCGTGCCCTGCAAGCCGTGGCTTGCTAGGCACGCTGAGGGCAGGCAGGCAGAGCCCCGTGCTCTGAGCACACAATCCTGGGCATGCTGGAAGCTGGAAGGAGCCGGCACAGCCCCCCCTCCTGCTCCCCGCACAGGCACAGGCGTGCGGAAAGGCTCACAAGCTGCTCTGGCTCACAGCGGGACCTTTCCCCTTCCACCCTTGCACTTGCAAAGAGAAAAGTGCAGATCTAACACATGCTGAGGCTTATCACATCAAGAGACCCAAGTGTTCAGGCCAGCAGAATGAATGCCTCCGAGATTAATGGGGGCTAAAACCAAATTTCTCGTGTGACGAGCTTCCTTCCCTCTAGAGAAGCTTAATAAGCATTCAGCATCCACGTAGGGAAGAAAACTTAAAATCTCTCCACCTAGAAGTGCAATTTAGGGGATCAAGCAGTAAAGATAATTTAGATGCAAATTTGGACCACTCATCCTACCAGGGATCTACCACCTGGGTACAGCTGCAAGATCACAGGACTTTTTAAGAAAGCTCCTATCTGATCCACTAAAAATCAGAGCATACTGTTTAGATTATTTTCCTGTAGCTGTTCAATATCCACAGTGTCATGGATAAAACCATCCATCTAAGAAAAACAGTGGAAGGGGCAGGAAAACTACAATGAGAAACTGTCACATAGTCCATGTGGGGTAACAAGCACAGATGGAATGGTGGGATATGCAGAGAGAAGTGGAAATTGTTTCTGCATCCCTGCCTTTGAGTAACTTTCCAACACAATTACCCAAATACCTGTTTTTTCAAGACTTTTTTTTTAACATTACCACTTGACAGCTGCATTTGTCATTAAAGGCATTTATAATTTAAAACTGAAGTCAAATTTTTAAAGAAATACTTCTAATAAAGAAGGCAAAGGCCTAATTTCAAATACATAAACATGAGACGTCTCCATCTTTTTCAATGCTTCTCAAAAGCAAAGCAGGAGATTCTTCTTTACTGAAACACATTGGGAAATTGAGCTGCACAAATTCGTACAACATTTCTGTCAACCCAAATGCACATTCTTATTTCTTTCCCTCCTTGAGACCTTTTAATTTGGAGGGGGGAGACAAAGACAGGGAGATGCCAATGCCTCTCAAGCCCCAAAGCAATAGCTGGTCCATACTCCATCCCACAGGGATGCAGCGTTGTATCTGCAACAGGCGAGAGGAAGGAGGGATTACCTCCCTCCAGACCCAGGTCAGCAGCCAGTCCAGGGGCAGGATGCAGGCACCAAACCTTGCACAGGAATTAATCACAGCCCTTAGGAGCTCTCTGCCTCCCCCACACCACCCAGGCCACAGGGAAGGCAGAGGAAGGCAGGAATTCCTCACCATGGGGTAGCACTGGGCTGGTGGGAAGTGCCAGCACCGAGGAACCCTTGCCACAGAGGGAATTAAAAGCAGCCACACCCCACAGGCAATAGGGAACTGTTACTACAGCCACCTGCTAAGTCCAGGTAGGCTCACAAGTAATGGATCCCAATGGTTTTTGGGAGATGTGACGAGATATCTGGGCTCATCCAGCCTGGAGATGCCTGCACAGGGTGGGAGGGTGAGCACAGCAACAGCCAGAGGGTGTGCAGCAGGACCCTCACTACCACAAGTGTGGAGGGCACAGCCTTTTCAAGGAAGGGCATGGAGAGCTGGGCAAAGGGAGTCTGACAAAGGGAGTCCGAGTTCTTAGTGCTAATTATTAACTTCCTCTATTTTTTCCCCTCCAGACCTGTATCAGAATTCCTGAAGTCCATCATGCTTTTCAAGCTAACCTGCTCCCAGCACCTCACTGCTCTCTGCCGAGGTCTTCATTCCTCATTGAGCTCTGCTACCTCAGTTGCTACCAAAGAAAAACCCATTCAGAGACCTCTCTCCTCGGATTTAATCTTTGAATGCGAGGCCAAATATGGTGCTCACAACTATCACCCACTGCCTGTTGCTCTGGAAAGAGGAAAAGCTATTTTATTTAGGTTTTTCCTGGCGGTTGTAGGTGTTGTGTGTCTGTGGAGGTGAATGAGAACATGGCAGAATGATTTGGACCTGATTGATTTCTGAATCTTTGTGGGATAACTAAAGGATCAGCAACATTGAGCTGCTCTTGGGGACCTCTCCTGGGGAGACCTTTGCACATATCCAGGGCTGCTCCTCTCCCTGCACAGTCAGGAGCTCTCCTTTTGGCATTCTCCAGCAAAGGAAACAGGACCAGCCGCAGCATGACTTGATGCCTCCCCACCAAGGGGCCAGCCCCATCCACCTCTGGCTCGGAGCTGCTGGAAGGGGAAAAGGAGGGGCTGGCAGAGAGCACCCCCTGTCCCAGCCAGCCCCACACAAACCCCATCCAAAGCCTTCCCTGGGGATGAGGGGCTGCAGAGCCAGTACTGCTGTGTGCAGCCCCCTCCCCCCGTCCCTCTCGGCCCCATCCTACTGAACAATCTCGCCACGGGCTGCTTTTGTGAGCCTCCAGCCCCAAAAGAAAAATGATGGGTTTGAACTCTTAACCCCGCCCCAGAAAAAGGCTGGAATTAAAAGGGGTTTATGACTAAGTATGCAGATGGGAATACTGTAATAACAACAGGCAAAATGTTTGCCTAGCAGTTCTGGGCTGGTTTCGGAGGGAGGGGGGGAGAGAGAGAGTGGGATGGGGCGGCTTCTGGCTGGAGGATGACGGCACGGAGAAAGAATTTGGCGGCTGGGAGGGAAGGGAGGTTGCTGATAAATGCTGGGGCAGAGGCGAGGAGTGGGGCCAGGACCCGAGCACGGCATGGCTGGCACTGGAGGGAGGCTGGCTGTGCGCTGCGGGCTCCTGGCCGCCTGACAAAGGCGAGGAGAGAGCGGGCAAGGGGGACACGGCAGCGCAGCTCAGCTCGGGGCTGGCTCAGCAGCCCGTCACACACGCCTCGGGGGACACTGCCACACTCACCGGGATGGGCAATCTATCGAGGCACACAGCAGTGCTCCCCTGCAATACCCCACATCCCATTCTGTACCCATGCACGCAGAATTCTGGCTAAGGGAGAGCCTGCAAACGCGAACAAGTGGCTAATTTTCACCAGCAGTGGGACTCCAGCTCTGCTGAAAAGGTGATAAAACCTCAATGCTTAAGTCAGCTAGGAGGGCATTTTCAGGACATCACCCTCCTCTTTTAGCAACAGGCTGCATCAAGGCCCCACAAGTAGGAAGCTCAGGCTAAGGGAGACCTAAACCTCAGCCACCATCCTAGAGGAGTGCACCCCACCACTGGCATAACCCCATTGCTAGAGGGGAGAGCACTGCTTCTCCCTCCTCCAATCCTGCACAGGCCTGCTCCCACTCCTCTGGCACCAGGGACATCCAGGACTCCCCTCTCTGTGAGGGATCAGTCAAATGAAGTCCCTCAATGTCCCCCTGTCATACAACAGGGAATCTCTAGACATGGTTTTCAAGACCCTAAAAATGCCTCCCTGCCACTGTAACCTGGACAGGCTGACCCCTGGAACCCATAGAGAGGTTTGCTCCATAGTTCAGTGGGGATGTGACTCCATGATTGTCCCAAACCAGCACCTTCCTGCTCTCCAGCTCCCCACGGAGTGCCTGCAAAGTTCACACGAGATGCAAACCAACCACTTGCACAACATCACACACAGCTTAGCAGCCACAGGCCACAAAGCCACCTAACACCCAAATCTTGCAACTCAGCAGGACCCAGGGGACAGAAACTCACGTGTAGCACATGCAAACAAGCCACAAACCCACAGACCTCCCCAAGCCCCCAGAGGAGCCACAAGATGGGACTATTTTGAGCGATGCTCCTGCCACAGGCATGAGAAGCTCACTGGGCACAGCCCAGCCTGACGCAACAGCAGCGCTTTGCCAACCCAAGCAGCTCACAGGGGCACAGCCTCAGATGGGAACGTGTCCCAGCTGCTTCCCTGGGAAGGTAAAGCTGCGTGCAAAGAGCCTCACAGCACCACTGGCAAGGCAGGAACTCCAGCAGACTGCCCAGCTTGCAAGGCAGGGGATTTGCAGGCGTCTCACACCCAGCTCTGCTCAATAGGGACCGCAGCATTTGCAGCACCAAACGTGGGAATTTTGACTCGATTGTGGTCACCTCCTGCTGACCCAGTGGCATTTACCAGGGATAGGGCATGCTGGAAGGAGCCTGTGGATACTAAAATCTCCCTCATTGCTACAATCCTCCTCTAAGTCCAACTTGTTGTCTTGATGAACAGGAAAGCAGCAGCCCTACAAAAACCAAGAGACGTGTGGACTCCACACACACACACACTCCCCTCTCCTAAAGGAGCAACAGGTCTTTCCTTTGACCTCTCAAGCAGAGCAAATGCCTCTCTAAAGACACCTAGGGACTGTCTGCGGGGTCAGGAAGATGGTCAGCACCGATGGGAAGGAGGGAGCAGTGCAGAGGGTGACAGGGCCAGCCAGGCTGTGGTCCCTGCCCACAGCAGCCTGAGGCAGACAGGAGCTGCACAAATGCACAGCTCCCTTCACGCCAGGAAGCACTCGGATCAGGTAATGGAGGGTGTAGGAGACTCGTGAGAGGATTCCTGTGAGTCAGCCTCGCTGGCCAGGACCCAGATCAGCAAGCTCTGCAACATCAAACAAAAGAGGGCAAACCCAGGACCACCCCGGCCCCTTCCTGCTGCCTCCAAGATGACCCCCACAAGTGTGGGCTTGAGGAGAGCAGCCAGAGGCATGTGGAATGCTGCAGCCAGGCTTGGGATGAAGGCTCAGCCTGCTATGCCTTGGGGCAAGGAGGTGGTCGCCTCACTTCCCTGGGGAGCACAGGAACACAGTCCTGGGGCTTGCTGAGCAGTTTTGTTTCTCCTCTGCCAAGAGAGGAAGGCAAGGTTAACCTTGCTCATGTAAGCCAAGAGCAGTCTCTCTCCACATGCAAACTGAACTCAGGAGAACCTCCTGTCACCCACAGCACTTCCCAGGATTTAAGGACCAAATGTAAATGGTCCTTTCAAAGTCCTTCTCTGACAGCAGTGTTTCCTCTCCCTCCCAATGACATACTCGTGCCTCATACCATGCAGCTGGTTTATGCAAGGGACATTCACATCTCCCTGACAAGAGGGTGGCCCCTGCACCAGCACATCTGCTGGATCTCAGCACCTCACAAGGAACACCCCTGAACAAAGGGTCACCACACCTTTTGTAGAGACCTCCTCTCCCTGGATGCCTTAAAGTCTTATCCTGCAAAACTCTGCCAGACCTGGGCTACAGCCAACCCAGCTTCCATAAAAGCCTCCACAAAATCTCTGCCATGAGGTGCTTCCACCCTTTCCTTGTGTGAGACTTGTCATTATTTTTCATTAAAAAAAAAAAAAAAAAGGTGAAGTCTGGGGAGGACATCTGGAAGAGGAATAAATACCTATCAGGAGTCATCCCAGTCCTGACAGCTGAATGAGTTAGACAAGTGCTAATGAACAAACAGGCTAAATTGCTCCTTTCCCTTCCTGGCAGGCCAAAGCAAGCCTCAGAGCACTCAGAACCCCAGGTCTGGCAGCAGGGAGAAGCCCACCCCGGGCAGCTACACCAGCCCAGCTCTCTGCCCCCTCAGGGGGTACCACCCAGCACACCCAGAGGAGAGCTCCATAGCCAGGGAAATGGAGATCCAGCCAGCCCTTAGGAACAGTCAGGCTGCACCCCCTCCTCCCTAGGGCTGCTCCTAGGGCAGAGAGGTGATGCAGGCAGGCCAGCAGCCTCCATCCCTCTGCTCCATAATGGCCTGTAGCCCCTTCCTTCCCCTGCTCCCAACGGGAGGCACACCCAGTGCTAAACACTCAGCCTAACTCCATCCGGTCCTCCTTCCCTATGTCTATTGTGGCTAAAAATTTATCCGGTTTCTGACAGAAGAAAAAAAAATAATAAAAAAAAATTATAAAAAACACTGCACCTCCCCTCTGCCCTTCAAAGTAAAAGTAGCTGTGGCCTTTCCCCAGGGAGGGGGAGAGGAGTTTAAACATGAGTCCCCCATCCAGGCAGCACTGCTCCACTCCTCCTCCTCCAAGGACTTTCACACAGCCCTGTCCCGTCAGCCTGTCTGTGGCATTTGATTCCTGTCTGTCACTAAGTGATGAGGACAAAGGGTGAGGAGTCAGGAAAAGGTCTGAGCTACTTTGTTCATCGTCTGGATACGAACTTTGGATGAACTCCGTGGGGAAAGAGAAAAGCCGCATGGAGCGGGACGCACCGTGCACAGCGCTCTCTCTCCTCAAAAAAAAAAAAAAAAAAAAAAGAAAAGGGAGGCTTGAACAAGGGGAAGGGGTGGGAGGGAAAGGGAGAGGAGAGCATTCCCCATCCCCATGGCGGCAGGCAGTCCTGAGAGCTCCCTGCTCCGAGGAGACAGAAGGATATTCAAAGCGCCTTCCCAGGAGGCATGTTCAATAAAGCAGGATGCCAACGCAGCCTTTTCTCAAACAAATCTGTTAGCGGCGGGCCAGGGGCCAGCCACAAGGGCTTGCTTTTTAAAGCAACCAAATGGGAATTTCCTAATAAAATAAAATTTTTTAAAAAGCCCCACCGTGGCACGGGTAAAGGGAAGCTTGCTGGCAGCAACATGAAGTATTTTGCACACACAGACCTCTCTGGGAAGCATGGGAAGATGAAATACAGTGCAGGGCAGGGAGTTTTGGGATGCAGCCAGGGCCAGGGCACCACAGCACCCGTGAGCTCCCCTGGCACCCACCCGGAGGAGCTGAGAGAGAACAGTGCCTACAGCACAGTCACGTACCAGGGTGAAGGCTTACAACCACGATTTCTGCTGCTCTGAGCAAGGGAGGAGGCTCAGGCTGTGTTGGGGCAGAAGGGATTTCCCTCGTGGTGACCTCAAAAAGCCACCACAGGGCACACTTGGCTCCTTTGCCTCACTCTGCTTTTCAGGGCTAAGCCAAACCAGTTTGCAACTGGAAAGCCCTGTGGTATTCTTGCAGACATTAGGTAAATCAGCCCCTCCTGGGCAGCAGAGCCACCACACAGCTTCTCCTGAATGGCTCCTGCCCAGCAACCAAGGTGCCTGCCCTGGGCTGGGACACAGCCTCTGTGGAGGATTACTGACCGGCAAAGCCTTGGCACAAGGTGTGCCAAGCCAGGCAGGAAAATGATTCCAACTGCACAGGCAACTCTGCAGCGCTCACGAGAGACCTGCTGAGCGCTGGGGTGAAGGGTGTCCCATCAAACCACCCCACCACGCTGCACCAGCATCACCCACTGCACACCAGAGGGGACTCCCAGCCCCACAAGGCTGGCTGGGAACAGCAGCTCTGCCACCTTGGAAGTCTCTGCCAGAGGCAAAGCAGTTGGGAATCTGAGGGATACACTGTTCACCACCAGCCTTCCCTGGAAATCCCAGCAGACTGGGTGAATGTACTCTCCATGATGAGATACATAAGACAGAGGCTATGTGGGTTACAAAACCCAGGAGAGCACTTGAAAGCAATATACTGGAACATGCTGGAGATCACCCTGGATGCCTTGTCTCTCAACTAAACACCAGCAAATAGAACAACACTTCTGCACAAGAAAGCTCTACCTGGAAAACAAACACAGCAGCCCAGCAGAAGGCACTGGTGGGATCTCCCCAAGCAGGCACAGGGCCCACATTCCATTCAAGGTGGGCAAAATCTCATCCCTTCTGTGGTGCCCAGCACAGGAGAGCTGCAGAGATGGTCACAGCAATCTCTAATCCCAGCTCCAGTCAGGCCTCTCTGTTTGGGAAGGTAATAACTCACCACCAGAGCCAGCAAGTGGAACAGATCAAAGGCTCAGCTTCACTGACTCACAGCTACGCACGGCCCCGGCCCTCCCAAGATCCACCAGCTCTGCACCAAGACAATGACCAGGGGAAAATGGAAGAAAAAGGGCAAGGCAGCACATTTCTCAGGGAAGGCAGCACATTTCTCAGGGAACCAACCTGCCTGTGAAGGCTGGGAAAGCAGGATCCTCCCTTGCAGCTACCACCACATCCCAGAGGAGCACATGTGAGGAGGTCACTCAAGCATCTCAGAGGCATTGCCCAAGACCTCTGATGGAGAAACTTTGATCTCCTCCAAGCACAGCCAGTCCCTGGGGACTGCCTCTAAAGCACACAGCAGAGCGTGCCAGGGCAGATCGACTCCACACAGAAAACCACAGCCCTTTTGGAAGAGTTTGTTCTCCTGCTCGCTTCAGAAAGTCCAAAAAGTTCATCTGGCAGTGGGAGGGACCTGCACCCAGCAGCTCAGCCAAGGTAGCCTGTCTCAAGGCAGTAAGTTCCCACCAGTGTGAACCAGACAGAAGGAGAGGGAAAAATGGACAGGATGTTGACTGGATTGGCCAGCAATCCAATTTGCAGAAAGTGGGAGCTTGGGAAGGAGATGATGGTGCTGCTGAATCCAGGGCTGTTTTGAGAAGAGAAGAGGAAGCAGAGGGAAAAAGTGGGGCCTGGGGAAAAGAAGGGAAAAGAAAACAAATCTGCTTTATTATTGCTTGAAACCCAAGGAGAGTGATTAAAGCAAACATCCCCCCTGCCCCTTCCAAGGGTTGTCTCGTCTGCTTCCTAAATCTGATTCCCATTTGTCTCTATATGGTTCTCATTTGTTCTTTGTTTAGGTCTCCTCCATGCTCCTTGCTGACTCTTAGGAGCCCTCCATGGAGCCATGAGGACTGGCTTCCCTCAGGAACCTGCAAGGGCAATCCCTGACCAGGGTCAGACCCAGCACTGGTGCCTGTGCACAGGGAGGAGATGCAGCAAGAGGAAGGCAGCAGGATACAACTACACACAATAGGCAAGAGGCCAAGGAAATCCTTGGAAAGCTCTACCCAATGGTGCTGATGAGCACCTGGGTGCCTCTGGGGTAGCATTCCCAAAGGATGAAGCAAAAGCAATTAAAAAAAGGAACCAGGAAGAGGGGATGCAGCACAAGCACAGACCCACCCAGCGTTTTCCTCTCTATTAGCAGACAGCCTTCTGATTAAACAGCAGCTTAAAAATTACCCTAATGGAGCTCCTTTCAAACACAAACCACAGGGACCTCTCCTAATTGCACAGCTCCTTTCCCAATCCCAGCCCAGGATGATGCAGCAGGTCCACGGGCTGCCCTTGCCCGCAGCACTGGCACGCTCTGCCAGCCGTGCCCACTGCTCCCAAAGGGGCCTGGGAGCACTGTGCCACCATGGGCTTCACTTTCTGTCCTGGCCCCTGGCTCTCAGAGCCCTGGATATGCTGCCTGTGCAGAAGGACATCTGCAAGGCCTAGCCAAAAACACCAGAAAAAGGGAAATAAAAACCTGCCCTTCTACCCATGTGGATTCACCACTGGCTCAGGACACATGGAAAGACCAAGGACACTTCCCCTACCACCACGCTCTGCTGTGCCTCACCTCCTTCCATACCACTTGTCAGTTTTTCATGGCAAACAATTTCAGTCTGCTCTAGGGATAGTCTTCTAAGCCTCCAGCCAAGCCATTGTGCTGCTGCACATCCTTATCCCCAAGAGCCCACAGGTGAGGATCCCATGACTTTCTAGACCTGGATGCTGAAGAGTTATTTCTATGGAAAACTCCCACCCCAGGCTGTGCACCTGCCAGACATGCACTGCAATCCTATCCAAAAGGAAGCACAGCCCCCTCGACCACAATAGAAACCAACCAGAAACCCACTGCCCATCCAATCCATCCACAAGAGCAAACCCAGCAGGGTCTGAGCTCCCTAGAGCCAGGGCCAAGCCTGCAGCCACCCAACATCAGAGCAGGTCCAGATGGTTGCACAGATATTGTGACATTACACGACACCATTTTCCCCTGCTGCTTGCTGCCTCTGGAGAGGACACAGCACCAGCAGCTGCTCTCCCTGCATCCTCCTGCCCGTAAGGAAAGCAGAGACCCCTGACCTTCTCCAACACATCCCCCCAGCCCCTGTGCAGCTTAAGCAGCCCAGGTGTGCAAATGTTACCCAATGCCCTCGCCAGGCAGAAAGTAAATTCCAGCAAACGGGGGAAATGCCAGCCGCAGTCAGACACTGGGATGTGCAAATAGCAGCCGGGGACCTTCGGGAGAGGAACAGCCCAGGCCCAGGCGCTCCTACCTATAATCCCTCTCAGGATGCCCCCTCCAGCAGCTCCTGTGGCAGAGGAGGGATGCTAATTTGACTATTTGAGGGAATGAAAAAAAATAAACGTTTGCTCTTGCGCTAAATGACCTTTTCAGCCACTTGGGGACAGAATTGTACCGGGGCTTTGGAGTGAGCTACAGCGGGCGCTGCTCGCTCCCTGCTCCCCCATGCTGGATGCTTTGTGCCTCCAGATGCATTTAAGGGGTCCATGCCTCCCAGCCACCTCTGTCCACCCAGCAACAGAGCCAAGAAAAAGCCTCTTTGGAAAAATCTGCATGAAGTAGGGAGGAAGAAGTGGTCTGCTACGAGCTCGCCGAGCAAAGCGCTTCAGACGGTTTCATTTCACATCGCCGAAAGCGTAAATCAGGGAATTGCTCCTCGGGTTCTTCTCCATTAGCAAAGTATATTGCAAGTGCCTTCCCACCGCCGATAGCGATCGACACTTCACATCTGCTGACCAGATCTAACAGCCAGGATTTTCCGGGGGAATAATACATTCAGTGAAAACACCATTCCTGCCACCTGCTCCCCCCAAACACGCAACCGCTCCGGGAGCGGCTCCTCGCTCGCTGCGGCACACGCACAGCACCACGCTGCACCCTCGTGAATCTGTATCAGAAATAAAGAGGTGACCCCTTCAAAGAAAGGCTCAAAAACCCCTCAAAACACACTTCCAACCATGCAGCGTGTCCCACTGCCTGTAACTTCCCTAAATGTGAACAAGCACTCTTCTGGAAAGCGCCAGCTCCACACTAAACCTACCGGGGGAAGGGCTGTGTCCTGTGCTACCAAGTCAGGATTGACAGCCACAACTCTTTCCAGCTAATTCCTTTTACCCTGTGAACTGCAATCTCTAGCCTTTTGTCTAGAGATTTGCAATAATCAGAGTATTGCAAATTCATCATGTTATCACAGTATTTGAAATAATATTTTTGCAATTTATTGCAATATTGCAATCAATCATACTATTGAAAATTCTTGCAATATTATTGTAATCAATCATATATTACAATAATAATTTTGCATATAAGCAGGCTCTTCCCAAACAAAATAAAAATACTAACCTAAAACACTTGCAGCCTTTTAAAATTAGAGACTATGGGGTTAAAAGCCAAATTTACAGCTGAAAGCCAGAGACCAATCCATGCAGAGGCTCCAGGTATTTTATCATTCCTAATGTTTCACCAGAGAATCACAGCACAAGGAAAAAAATCAAAAAAAGATGTGTGTAAACAAGCTAAGGTACACCCACCAGGAGCTTGGGTTTTGAAACATTAATGTTGAAATTAGAAAGGCACATTTAGTAGAGTTATGGGCAGATTCACTTTCAGTTTGGCTCCAGCCTTGTAAATATCAAATGTCAAAAGGAAACAACTGCACTGAGTTAAGAAAGAAAAATCTCCATGCTCTGGAGACATATCTGGGATCGGGACCGCTGGAGTTGGGAAAGAAGCAGCAACCAGCAAGGAACACTTCACAACTGGAAGGGTATTTTTGCTGGGTAACCTGCCACTGCTAATTCTGCTAATCGACATCACTCTGGAATTTGAAAATGTTATCCAACCAGGAGAGAAACTTGATTTTCCTCTTCTGGTAACGAGGATGGGCAGGCCAGCCAGGTTGTGTGAAACCAAAAATGGGACGTGGAAACGATGAACTGAGTTTCCAGGCTTCTACTTGGGTGAGAAACAAAAATCCAGGCACCAGCATTTAAGCAGGTTGATCCCACTTGCAAAGGCAGCTCTGCTCGTTTTTCAACAAGGCTGAAGTAAAATGGCAAAGTTATCATTTTAGATTAGAGCAGCTCCTCACAGCACTGGCTCTTCCGAGGGTTTTCCATTTATCAGTAGATTTAAAGGAAAAAAAAGGGCGGAGGAGGCTGGAAAGAGCCCATCAGCTTAGGGCAAGCAAAAAAGCTATTTTGGGTAAGGCTTCTCCTATAAATAAAAGGCTGGGAAGGGAGGGGATAGTGACAATGTATGGCTCCCTCAAGGTGTCACAGGGGATTTCTATTATCCGTGGTGGCTCCCCAAAATGCAGAGCATCACCAGCAGCACTCTGCTCCTCGGCAGGCACGGCTTCCCTGGCAGCCAAACCCTCCACTGGGCTGCCCATTCCCTGGCTGCCTTGCCTTCCTCACCAGGAAAAGGAGCCAGGAGAAGTGGCTTTCTGTTCCAGCTCAAAAAAAAAAAAAAAAAATATACATGCACACATACAGGGGCACAGCTCACAAACGCAAGGCCAAGAGATATTATTATTCCTTTTTTTTTTTTTTTTTTTACTTGACACAGTTGCAAATCAATAATTCCAGGCCAAGCAATTCCCAGCACTGGGAGAAAGCATCACCTGAGTCCCTCCTGAGCCTGGCCTGACAACACACACTAATGTATTCAGTCCACAGCCTCCTCAGGCCACAGCTTTCTGTAATTTATCCCTATAGCACCCGCCACCCTGGATTATTTAAGTCGCTGGGGGATGCAGCACCTCCGAGGCAGTTTTGAGCCGAAGCTGCCGACCACCCAGCCCACAAAACCATCAGCTTTGGTTTCCAAGGGAGTTCCCAGCAGATGCTCCCCCCAAAGGGAACGTGGATTTCACAGAAAAGCCCCCATATCAATGCCTCAAGGGCACACTGGGGAGGTGCTCCATCTGCAAAGCACCAT
The DNA here is from genome assembly GCF_012460135.2 of Molothrus ater. Taxonomy (NCBI): domain Eukaryota; kingdom Metazoa; phylum Chordata; class Aves; order Passeriformes; family Icteridae; genus Molothrus; species Molothrus ater. Next base: position 2,456,781 of record NC_050486.2, read on the forward strand.
GCACACCCAAAAATCTGGGGTGCTCACACAGCCTGGGCTCTGGCAGAGGGTGCAGCCTTGGGCTGCCACGTGTGACCCCAGGCTGGCAGCCCAGACGGCAGGCAGTGCTCAGAAACACCTTCTCCCACCATGGGGAACACTGGCCAGATCAGGACCCGATGGATGTTTGGGGGAAGCAAAGGATGCAGACTGAGGCTGGTTTATTAGATTAAGGACAGCCCCATGCAAATAGGGCCATATTGATCTGGTCTGCAAACACCTGGCTGGGAATACGAGCAGCCCCTGAGTATACAGAAGCTGCTGGAGATTATTAACCAGATCCATTGCTGTAAATCACATTACCTCCTTCCAAACCCTGACCCAGCACGGAGTCCCCCTGTGCTAGGCACTGATCAGGGCACATCCCTGCAGCACAAGGGAGCATCACTTCTCCCTGCACAGGCACCCAAACGCCTGAAGACTCAGCCCAAAAGTGTGGGCATCCTGCTCTGGGGGCCATGGAGCCAGTTTTGTGCAGCCCACCTTCCCCACAGCAACTCCCAAAGCAAAACATGTTACCAGAGAAACTCACTGCCATGGGAATGCAAAGCAGGAAGAAAAAAAAATTAGAAATAATAAAAAAGGTGGAAAATAAATAATATCACATCTTCAGGGGAAAACTCAGCCCCTCCTCTTATTGGGCTCCTCATATCTTGCATCAACTGCAAACCACCCCTGTAGTGCACAGAGCAGACAAGACAGGCTCTCCTGTCTCCCAAAGCACCCCAACTCCAAGCACAAGAAGGAAAAAAAAGGTAGCAGTAAAATGCTTCTCAGCACATTTCCAAGAGATCATGAAACCCTCTGCAGAGCTTCATTAGCAGAGAAAGCAGCAGTTCCAGGATTAAAGGAGGAACTGGGGAATAAGGTGCTGAACCAAAGGCAGATGAGGAATCCTGTCTTCCTCCCTTCTCCCTGCCAAAATCCACAGCTCTGATTCAGCAGAAGCACCAGCAGCAGCACAGCCTACTATATCTCACTGCAAACAAACCCATTTATGTTTAAACCACCACCCTACTCCCCTCAAGGATTGCTGCATGCAGTAATTTCCTTGTGACGGGGAAAAAAAAAAAACAAACCATGATGAAATTGTCTCAGAGTTTCTCTGTGTTTTGTTTACAACCGCTGCCCTCAAACCCAGGGCCGGCACGAGTCCTGCTAACAAGAATAAATCTCACATTTGAGAGCATTTAGAAAAGCTCTGCTTGCAGACACTCAGCGCTCCAAGGAGGAAATCCCTCTGCAGGTCTCAAATAAGGGAACTTGAACCACTTTTCCCTGGAGAAATTTAGGCCTGAAAGATCTTCTGAGTTTCTCATTTGGAGTTACAAGGCCCAATAACAGGATCTCTTTCCCTGGACTCACCCACAAACTGACTGCTGCCAGGATCATGCAGAGGGGAGATGGACTGGAGAAAGAGCCGTGGTAGCAGGGAAAACACCCAACATTTATGGAAGAGAACGCTCTGGTTAGCTGCTGTTTATGCCCACATCTGGTTAATACAGGTATTTTTACAGCTTGCATTAATAGTGAACACAGATTTGTTCTTCTCTGTGCCTTGTTCAGTGCTGTCAGCAGGAATTACCCAAAGAGTGGGCTGCTTCCAGGAATCCTCCTTCCCTGGACCCAAAGCCACCCAAAACCTGGGAGGCCAGTGCAAGCAAAGGCTTGGAAACTTGGGAGCATGGGGATCAAGAGCTGCAAGACTGGTTCATCCATCTCCCAGGAAAAACCAGACAGGGCTGGGAGCAGCAGGACACTGCAGACCCTCCAAGAGCACCTTCCTGCTCTGCTGCAATCACAAAAAAGTTTGCTCAACATCAGGCACCCATTATAAAACAATTCAATGGCTTGAAATAAAAAGCAAGCAGGTTTGCTCCCTTACACCCCAAACCTTGGGGAGACCCTCAGGAGCAGGAATGTTATGCCAGAGCAAGGCCTGGTTTCTCTGCTTTGACGGCAGGGCTGAGGGAGAGGAGGTGGGAAGAAGAGCCCACTGGCAGCTCTGTGCTTCCCACCTCCTCCCCTGGAGGATTGCAGGAGGCCAATTTTGATTAAACTAATTAAGCCTGCTCCATTCAAAGAGCTCCTACCACATGCTACCAGGGGAGAAGAAGAAAATATGAAATTAAAAGTAAAAACTAGAAGCCTGCCTGCAAGCACGCTCCTCCAAAGCTGCCCATCCCCAACAGAGCCCTGATGGACACCACCATACTGGAAGATAAAAGCCCAAAAATCTGACCTGTTTTAGGGACAGGTCCAGCCCTGAAGACCCTGCTCCTTCCAGCTGCCAGGACCTACTGGGACATGTCCCACCTCCCATCAGGATGGCTGGTTTTCAGTCCCAGAGGTAGCCACTCCTCCACCAAGACAAGGTCTACCAAACCATCCCTATCTTCCAGTCCCTTGCACCCTCCCTCCCCTCCTTTCCCTTGAAGACATCAGGTTTCTGGAAGCAATTTAATTGTGAGTTATAGCAAGGCTTCCTCAGGCAATGTGGATAGGGCTGGAGGCCCCGCTCTCCCAAAATGTTTCACTTCCCCCCAGGGCAGCCACACCAGGGACCCTGCAGACTCTGCCTGGCACTGAGAGAGAAACATCACTTTTGCCTTCAAAGCCTTTCAACTGGAAGGAAAAAAAAAAATCAGTAATAACAAATATCAAAGCAAAGGCTTCCTCCCTTTTGAAGGGCAGGAGGGAGAGCAGCCGGGCGAGGGCTGGACCTGCCCAGAGCTGAGCAAGCTGAGCAGGGACCCGGATCCTGCAGGGCTGGAGGACTGAGCACTTTCCTGATGAGCTTTCTTTCCAAGCAGCAGAATGATGCCTTAGGTGCAAGAATTGCATTGAAATTCAAATCGGGGTTTTGAACTCTCTCCTGCGCCTTGGGAAACCTCCTCAGTGGAAAGGCAGGATAAGGAGGAGGGCAGGATTTGATACCCTAGGGAAGGGCTGGGGGGAAGGAAAGCAAGCTGCCCCATCCTGCTGCGAGGAATGCTTGAGCCAAGGGGCACTGGGCTTGCCAGTGTAGCCCTGTTAAAGCTCTGCCCCACACCCCAAAAACCCCAGCACTGCACACACTCCATCTGCCCCTCTTCTCCCCATGCTCCTCCTGGTGGGGTTTTACTTGGGGCATGGGGAAAAGAGGGGAGGGAGGGAGGAAGAAAAAGAAACCCCATATCATAATTGCTATATTAAAGAGAAATAGCAGGCAAGAATAATAAGAGAGGTGTCAGAAGTGAAATACAGTAACAGACATTAAAAAAAAAAAAAAGACTACAGTTCTGCGATGGGGGTGTTAATTGAACACAGAGCTGGAGAGAACAAAGGGGTGTTAAGGAAGAGAAGAAGGGGAAAAATCCTACCTCCTCCAAAGATCTGATTTGAGTTAAGTTTGGTGAAGATAATGCACAGGGAAAGGTAGCTAAGAGGCACCTTATATAGCTATTATGTTCTAAAATTAAAAAAAAAGACAACAAACCCATTATTCAACAACAATTGCATGGCTAATCAGTGCTGTCTATAAATATTCCACTTTGTAAATCCCCCCCCATTGGTGCTATGTACATTTTTCTTTTAACCCCGAATTCCTTCAACACAGGAGGGAGAGGAGGCTAAGAAAATAAAAATGGTGGGATTTCAAATGCAAAGTCAGGATCTTCTTAAGAAGTAGAATTTGCCCGATGCTCTCACCTCCCCCAAATGAGCAGAGAAAGTGAAACGATGGGAAAAGCTCTTAAGGAGGAGGAATCAGATTAAATGGTCATATATCCTGTGCTCAGCCTCTCCCCACCGGTCCCTGCCGAACGAGATGGGAGTTGGGAAAGGCTCACAGCTGAAATAGATGCTGCTGCATTTTGACAGCAGATATTTTCCAGTTTGCCATCCAAGGACCCCACGTCTGCGTACGTCTTGCCTGATTCTTCTGCTTAGCTATTCTGCTCATGCAGAGAACAGCTTAAAAAAAAAACATACCAAGAGAGAAGGGGAAAAAAACAAGAGGAAAAAAAAAATAAACAGCCATAAAGACAGAGGCCCTACCCCTGCCTTCAAACTTTTTATAAATCAGGAATGCAATTTCCGATTTCAATCGCTATTGATGGAGGAATCAATTGTATTTAGGACAACAATGCCTCCCATTTCCATAATTATTATTCCAAAAAGCCAGCCAGCCAGCCATTTGAAGGCAGTCCTGCCCCTTCCCTCGCAACAAAGCGACCAACAGCAAGTGAAAACACACCAAATGAACGCCGACAACTTCGATGTATATTTAAGCAGCAATTTTTTTCCTTCCCCTACACACTCCTGCCTGGATCAGACCTCTCAACTTTTATTACTTTTAAACAGATATCACCACAAAGGTCTGCAGACAAAAAAAAAAAAAAAAGCTCAGGGGGTTGCCTTTTATCATTTTAATTTTTAAAAGTGATAACAAATACTTAAAAAAAACTGAAGAGCCCAAATGCAAAAGGCGACTCTTTGGCCAGTAGAGATGACCTATTTTTGTAAGAACTTTATGGACACTTTGGGTTTGCTCAAGACAAGGTTAACACTATGAAATAGTAGCCATAATGTTGCGAGAGATGGTGGTAAAGTCTCTGTAAGGCTCTGGAGTCACTTAAATCAGGCAGCGGGGTAACCGAACGCACATTTCTGCACATCATAACGCCGGGGGGAAGATGTACGCACGCACTTTCAAACACCCACCAGTGACCACAAACAATCACCAGGATTTCAAACGCCACACATGCAAAAATCTGGGAAGCTAAATGGAAAGTGGGAAACGAGAAGTTGGCTCAACTTTCACGCCGCTGCCCGCAAGGAAGGGGTAAGCAAACAGACGCAGGCGGTACCCTCGGCCCCAGAAAAAACAAGGCAAACTTCCTCCTAGCATTGGGCCCACAAAGCAATGATTAAAACAAAAATAATAAAAATAAACCAAAACCATCTGGCTGCTTGCTTTCTTATGAAGTGTGACTTTTGGGGATGCAGATGGGGGGGAGAGGAGAGGAGGTCTTTGAATTTGCAAAGTGAAAGAATTCACCGCAAACATATCCAAGGGTAGATAAACAACGCTCCAAAAGCCATCTCGAGTCAACCTCTTTGGAGACCTCCACAGCACAGCCCCATAAACCAAGTAATCCAAGCACAACACCAACAAACAACGTTTATAAAAATGTAAAATAGTCCCAGTTCACACCTGAATATCCTTATTTCAGCAGCATGCTTCGCCCTATACCATCTCTTTCCATTTTCCTTCGCAGATAGGAATTATCACACCCTGTCACTGTGGCTATGCACAGCACCTCATCCCTCTCCAGCTCACTGGGACCTCACAGCATCCCTGAGCTCACCTGGCTTTCCCCACCAAGTTTGGTCCCAGCAGATTCCTTGTTCCCTAACTTTGCCACTGCGCTGATAGAGAAGCTGAGCTGGGATTAAACAGTTACTCTGCCAAAAAGTGTCCCTGCACAGGCAACATATGGAGCATCAAATACAGCATCAAACACACTTAGGGAAGAGACAGGCAAAGGTTCCTCGGCTCACACAAAATTAAAGCAGAAAGAGAGAAGAGGGAAAGGAACTCGGTGGCTCCCTTTTTTTGCGGAGGCACGCGGGGGAGCGCTATAAAATCCCAAACCTTTCTCTCTACGTAGACTCTCTCACATTACAGCATAAGAAGAGTTTGGAGGTTCCCATAGCAAACCCACTGCTGGTTCTTATGGGAAGTCTGTAGGGAAGGACTCCTCGGGAAGGTCAGAGGCGGCCCCGCAGCCGGGAGGACTCGGGAGAGCCGAATGCCATCGGTAGGTGCTTTGTCTGGGCTACACGCTGCACAAACAACGCTTAACAAAGGGCCCTCTTAGTCATTTTATATATATTGCAGGAGTCAAGTAATTGTATTTTCAATCAGCTGCTCATGCTGGGAGGTTTTAGATATATATATTTAAGAACAGGGAAAAAAAAAATAAAAGACCCAGTTCAGGTTTCTGAAAGCTGCTCCCCTTTTATGTGTAACTATCAATGTATATCAACTGGGTGTGCAATCATATTTATTGTCACTTTCATTCATGTCATGCCCTTGCTTATATGGCTTAGATATGAATTATTGACTGTTTCAGTCCTTGTTGTAAAGAGGGGGGAAGGGGGGGAAAAGTCAAGTACTTTGCAGCGTGCTAAAACAAGGCAGCTACGGCGGCTTGGGAAAGCCCACAGATCAACTCTGGTCAGCTCAGAAAGCCAAGAGGACAGATTAACCACCCCCAAAGTTCCATCATTCACCCCACCTTTTTTTTTTTTTTACATTTATATTAAAAAAAAAAAAAAAGAGATTCCAACAAATACATAAATAAGTGGTGCATGTTGCTAAATGTCCTTCCCTGAGCATCTGTTGTTTAAGATCACCCTTGATTGATGACTGCTATTTTTTAATTGTTGCTTTTAAAATTTAAATGCCCCCCTGGGATGTGTTATAAGTGTGTTAGTACATGGTAGGAGGTCTGGAAAGTGGGAAACAGCAGAACCAACGCTCTCATGCCATTAGCTTCTAAAGAAGCCTGAGAACACCCCATGCCATAAAACAACAGTACCCTAAAGTAACTAACAATCTAATATATTGCTTTCACTAAAGGCAACTGACAACTCGCTCTTACATGAGCTAGCCTGGATGATTGGCAGACAAGAGCATTTTAACTCTTTATTTAAAAAAAAAAGTAAGAAACCTTTGTGTTTACCCGAATACTAATGGTAATAAAACCGCACAGTTTCATTTTGTTGGGATTATTTCCCACACACCCACTCTGCATTCAGATTTTTTTTGTTGTTTTTTAAGCAGTGCTGTGTCTTAAAGAAGAAACTTGAGCAAGACACAAATTGGAAGGGGGTTGATTTTTTTTTTTCCTCCCCAGAAAAAGCAATAAATAAAGAAAGGCCATACAATAGAAATTAAACCACGATATTTTCTCTTCTAGACACAAACCACATCATGCAAGTCCACTGCCAGAAGCATTAAATACCAACGCGTTATTTCTCCCCACTTAAATAGTGCTGGATTGAGGTGGGGGGGACACAAATTTGGGGAATAAAATCCCCAAAGAACAAAAGAAAACAATACAAAACCAACAGCATTGATGTCCTACCTGTTTTTTCTTTGATTTCACACAAGACATTAAAAAGCGCCGGCTTCATCCTGTGGCAGTTTAAAGCATGTTTCCTGGAGAGAAAAGAAAAGAGGGGAGGGTGAGCTCAGGATGTCACCACGAGGAGCAACTTTCCAAATTCAGGCTGGCTGGTGTTGGAAGGGCAGGTTTGAGCCCCCAGTGCTGCCCACAGCCACCTACCCAAGGCAGGAGAGGTCAATGTCACCAGTTTAGGAATGAAAAGCGCCTTTGCCACCGAGCAGCTCCACGGCCGGCGTGAGGCAGGTGATGCTCCACGGCACAGCCAGCAGCTTGTGGGAGCCAAGCTCAGATCAACTGCCTTGTTCAATACCCAGCACTGGGCTCTCCCTGTCCTCCACCTCCAACATTACACCAGGCCATGTGCTTTATTTGTGAGGCAGGGGGGAAATAAACTCCTCCTTGCCCCAGTGCTGGAAACATCCCCTGCTTAGAGCTGTCAATTCAGGGAATTTCAGCGCCCAAAGTGGAGCACAGGAAGACACATGGAGAGAGAACTCCATTCCTCTGCCTTCATGCTACTTACATCCAGCTTATTTGCAGGTGTTAAAATTTAATTCTTTACAATAGGGACAGTAAACACATTAAAAAATCACAGCCGGCTGCTTCTGGGAAGGGGAGGGAATGCTGTTCAACGCTGCTCCTTTCGGCTGCTGTTATTCCAGAGCTGACCGTTCTCCCGTGGGTTTTGAGGAGAGACTTTGGGGAGGGGGCGCTTTAACTGGCTGGTTTTAAAACCCACCACGCGCCCGCCGAGGCAAAGAAACAGCATGATTCAATTTTTTCTCCTGAGCCATGGGGTGATTTAGCCAAGGGTTCAGTTGCATACAGGGCTGTTGCTATCCGGCGCCGGTTACGGGGATTTCTGTTTACCAACCAAAATTACACGCGAAAGATGATGTGAACATCTGGCAAACATTCACACTACTTACCCCACCACCCACAACATGTTAAAAAGATTTATATATCTGATGAAGTCTCTCAAAGGTATATACCCTTGCAGAAGAACCACAGGGCTCCCTTATCAGCACACCCAGATGGGCGCAGACATTTGGGTATACGCAAATCACGTACATACGCTGTAAGGGCCCTCTTACAAATAATGCTGGCACTTTGCATCTTCCAAAAACTTAATTTAGAAAAAAAATAACCAAAGAAGAAAAAACAAACAAACAAAAAAAAAAAAAAGGCAGCAAAACAACCGTGCAATAGTAGGAGGGAAGGAGGAAATGCAAAGCCAAATGTTATTGATAAATACGGCATGTTTGCCAGCTCAGAATTAAAAATAATAATAATAATTTACCAAAAAAAAAAAAAACTAAAAAAAAGATGCACTGTGAGGAAGCAGCTGAAATAGACCAGCAAGGCAAACCCATAAAGCCTTCTCCTAGCTCTGTTCTGCTTTGGTTTTATTGATTTGATTAACTACACTAAATTATCCAGGCAGGAACACACACGATTCCTGCAACTTTCCAAAGGAAGAGCCCCTCACTGCCCCGGGTCTGGCCGGGGAGAAAGTGAATGATTTCCTCCTCCTCCTCCTCCCAGCTAATCTGCCCCTGCAAGAACATAAGAAAATGAGTAAGATCAACCCTACAACAAGCATTTTTAGAAAGGAGGAGGTCTAGAGAAGCTGTGGAGGCAGGGAGGATGGACACTGAGGTTTGGGGTACTTTTATCCTTCTTCAAGTTCTTCAGCGAGTTTTGGGGCTGTGCGGTGCGTTTTTCCAGGAACAATGTATTCTAGCAATCTGCTTCAACTCGGGGCATAAATATCAGGAGGAAGGACAACACACCAAGCAGCTTTGCAGCCCAGAAGAAATATCAAGTGTAACCCAGGCAATTCAGGGCAACTTTTTTGTTCTAATTCCTTCATTCGAGGGGTTTTTTTTTTCCTCCCCTCCCTGAACTTTTGGTAGTGCCTTTGAAGGTGCGCATTAGGTTTGCACTCTCCGAAGCTCAGGGCAATTCAGATACCGCTCTTACAGCCTTATTTTTTCCTTTTTAAATACATCTGCAGTTAAGGGGGGAAAAAAAAGAAAAAAGGCAGAGCTTCTATGAGCATCTTCAAGGCGCAGAAACGGCGCTGAAAAAATAACACCACTACAGGGGCCTAAGAAAGAACATTATTAGCAGTCCTAGAAGCGGGGCAGCACTTGGTGGCTCTTTCTGAGGAGCCCGGAGCGGAGCCCCAACCATGACCACCCTCCGCAGTTAAACCCCCCCACCCCAAAAAGGCTGGGAAAAGCCAGGCCCAGTTTGTGGATGGAGGCAGGGGGAGGCTGCGGGCGCGGCGACCCCTCGAAACCGCCCCGAAGTTGGGAGGTGGGAGAAAGATGGGAAATAATAAACGGGGAGGAGGGGGTATTAACCGGTCCCCTTTCTCTCCCCCGTCCTCCCTCGCCACATTTCTCCGCAGCAGGAGCAGCAGCACCCCCGTCCCCCGATGCTCCCGCGGCCGGGCGCGCTCCCCCCGCCGGACAACAAAGGCCGGGCCGGGGCGCGGGGGAAACTTCCCAGCACCTGCCCCCCCTCCGCTCCCCGCCGCTCTCACCTGGCCTGCGCCTCGTCCAAACTCTGGTCCGTGATGGTCATGATCTGCTGTAAGATGTCTCCGATGTCCTGCTTCCTGCCTGCCTCCCCCTCCGCCCCGCCTGGTCCATCCTGCATGTGCTGGGACAGGCCCGGGTGCCCCGGCATCCCCACCCCGCTGTGCGTGTGCATCAGCCGCGGCTGGTCATCCATCGCCGGCCGCCGGCCCCGCTCCGCCGCCGCCTCCTGCCCTGGCTGCCGGGAGCGGCGCGGCTGGGCTGGCCGCCTGGCTCCTCGCTTTCTTTTCTTGCTCGCTTTCTTCTTCTTCTTTCCTCCCCCCCCTTCTTCCTCCTCCTCCTCCTCCCCAGCCTCTTCCTCTTCGCTTTTTATTTATCCTTCACGCTGGCGCCCGGCTCCGCGGCGGGGAGGAAGAGGAGGAGGAGAAAAAATGAAAGGGGGGGGGGGGGGGAGAGAGAGGAAAAAAAAAAAAGAGAGAGAAAAAAGAAAGGGGAAAAAATCCCTTTGGCTGCTGGAGGAGGAGGAGGAGGAGGAGGGAGGAGGGAGGGAGGGAAGGAGGAGGGAGGGAAAGGGGGGGGTTCCGGGGAAGGGAGGGGAAACGGCGGCGACTCCAAAAGCAGGGCAGCTCAGCCTCGCGCCGGGGAGGCAGCGGGCGGGCCGGGGCCAGGGGCTGCGCCCGGGGAGGAGGCGGCGGCGGCGGCAGCGCTGGCCGCGGCGGGGCGGCCGCCCGCGATGGCAGCGCCGGAGCTACCGCGGCCGGAGCGCGGCGGAGCCCCCGCGCACCGGGGGAGGGCTCCAAACTTTCCCCCACCCTGGGGCCGCGTTCGGGGCTGGCTGGGCCCCCCCTGCGCCGGGCCTGCGCGCACCGCTCCGGCCCTCGCCGCCTGCTTTTGTTCGGCTCCGGACTCCTCAAACTGGCACGGAGGAGCCCGGGGGCGGGGGGAGGAAGGGGCAGCGGCGCCGCCCGCCCCCCCGGCCCCATTGGCGGCGGCGGCGGCGGGAGGGACGGCCCGCGGGCCGCGCCGCCCCCTGCGCGCCCGCCCGTCAATCTCCGGGTTCAGAGGTGGGACGGGGCCGCGCCCCGCCCGCGCCTTAAAGCGACCGAGCCCGGGCAAGCGCGGCGCCGCAGGGGGAAGGGGCGGCCCGGGCCGGGGATGCGGGGCCCCCCGCCGGCCCTCGGCCCCCGCCCGGGCCCCGGCCTGCGCTCCCCGCCCCTCCGAGCGCTGCCTCAGCCTTTCCGCCTTCCCTCGGGAGCACCGCGGCCCCCCGGCTGCTGCTCCGGCTCCTCTCTGCCCCCCACCTACCCTCAGCCATTCTGCCTCCCCTCAGCCTTCTCCATCTCCTCCCAGCCTCTCCTTCCTTACCTCCCCTTAGCCAGCCATCCCACCTCCCCTGAGCCTTCCTCCCCTCCTGTCGGCCTTCTCCATCCCCTCGGCCACCTGGTGCCCCCAGGCAGTCTCTGTGCCTCCCCACTGCCCCTCTGCCATCCGGCTGGCTGACTCCCCACGCTGTCCCCAAATCTCCCAGGAACGAGCAGGGTTCCCTGGCCACTGTGGCCCCAGGGAGATCTTTCATCTCAGCCACCAGCACATCTTCATGGTGCTGTTTCTCTCTCTAAACCTTGGATTGGATGAGCCACTGTGGTCCCTTCCAATTTAGGACTGCTTCTGTGATTGTCTCTCTTTCCCAGTGCAGAGCCTGTCCAAGCACATTACACAGGCCAGCGGTGCCACATCCCACACTTGATGGCCCCTGAACTGCCCAAACAGCACAGCAACACCCAGCAGAGATCCCAAGGCCACCAAGACCACCATTCCAACCTACATGTCACAGCACTCTGGCAAGGAGGGGCTTCCTCAGGCCCTTTCTTCATTTTCTAGCATCTGAGTCTGTCCTGTGTCTGGAAAGATCTCTGTAGGCACCAGCTGATTAGCAGGCATGGCCCTAGGACTGGGCTGGCCTGCAAATTTGCATTTAAAAATGAATAAATAAAACAGTTATAGTGATTCAAGAATTTCTTGCATGGCAAATGGCTACATCACATTGTCCCTTTCTCAGATCCAAGGCTGCCAGCTCCAGGCACCTTGTAACACAATGGAAGATGTGTCTAGTCCCAGCTCCTGACTTCACCATCAGTTGGGGAAAGACCCATCAGGTTCATTGGTGAGAAAAAAATATATAAGGCAATTGTTTTGCTTCCACTCTTCCTTTTTAATGAAACACTTTCTAGTGTTTTAAGCAAAACATGACTTTTCATTTTGAAATTTCCTTTCGAACCATTAAAATGTTTTAAAGCAGTTGAAGGCGCAGTGAGATGTTTTGATTTTTGTCGCTCTGAAATGTTTCACTCAACACATTCTTCATGTGTCTTGATTTGCCAAAATTTTTCAAAGGTTTCTGCTTTCTCGCCCAAGACATATCTGGATGTTTTTTACTTTTCTGAAAAGGGAAAAAAAAAATTAAAAAAAAAGGGAGAAAAAAATATTATCATCTCCATCGCTCTACAGGAAGCAGAACTGTATCCAAGAAATGAAGAGCCAAGGGACTCCTCTCCAAAGGTCCAAACTTTCAGACACTTAGTCATCCCTCCACTTGCTCGCTCACATACCAAGTCTAGACGTTTGCTGTCTCAAACCCTGGCAGGGTCTCTCCCACCCCCACAGGTCAGCCCAGGGTCTTTTGGGTTTGATTTTGAGCGGCTCCAAGGACAGGCAGTGCAGCAGAGCTGAGCATGCGCGGCGGGAAAGGGAGCGCGATGACACTGACGTTGGGGACTACAGGCTGCAGTGGCCTGTTGACCCTCCTGACTCTTGTTTTGAAGATCCTTCCCTATTTTCTGAGTCACAGTGTGATGCCTCAGCACATCAGGCTGGAGAAAGCAGGAGCCAGGAGACCTTTCAAGCTGCTCCAAGGGAAGCATCCCAGCACAGGACCTTGGAGGATCTATGTGCCAGTGCAGAAATGGCCAGATTCTGCCTCTGCTGTCTGCTGGAGTCTGTAAAATCCTTCCTGTCAGAGATAACTAATCCTGGGGCCTTTACAACACCTCTCCTGAAAAGCACATTTCATTCCTCTGTCTCCTCCTGCCTTCCAAGTGCATGAGATTGCAATAGGTATTACCAAAAATATTCCCCATGGGAGCCGACACTGGACTCCCTTAAAACCCAAACACCATCACCCCTCCTTCCCCAAGACACAAGTGAGCACTATGCTCTATTATCTCTACACCCACTAAATCTTTCTGAAATAAAGAATAAACATTTCCACCACACATAGTGTAAGTGTATGTGCCAAGCTGCCTCGCTTCCTCTCCTCTGTGGTTATTATAAAGTGGTTTTGTTTCAATGGCGTAGCAGATGGACAGCATCCAAGTCTGGCGTCCCCACTCCCCCCGAGTACGTCCAGCTATCTTTGGTTTATCACAGATTCCTGCAGAAAATGTTAATGGGAGCCTCTTGTTTAAAATCTTGGCCGCCTCACAGTGTAATTCCTATTATTTATTAAATGAAAATCAAGCTGTTGTTAATGCACCATTACTGTGGCAGAGTGGAGCCCTTGGAAATGAAGGCCAAACGCTCTCTCTCGTTCTCGGAGTGCAAGGGAAGCATCCCACTGTCACCATCGCTCAACACTCATGAAGCCACTGGGATGAGAAGCAATTTCCTGGCCTGGGACTCCTTAAACATTTCCTTTTTGCTGAAGAGAGACTCCTTTGCTTTGCTGCCCCAAACTTGACCTCCCAGAGCCAGCCAGTGCACAGATCATGCCTCACACCATCAGAGAGGCTCTAACCAAGACACCACTTTGGCCGTGCCCTTCTTCGTTCACCATGACCAAATTAATTTTTTTCTCGTCTGCAATTTTCCTCTAACAGAAAATTTCCATGGAAAACCCAAAGCCCTTTCTGTTTCCCAGAAATAGTCCCTGTAGCACAATGAGTGTTCTATGTCCCTGTAACACAATGAGTGCCGTAAAGATGGTCCCCTTTATATTGAAGTGTGGCAGTGTTTACATTCCTCATTGGTTTCCAGAGGAAATTCTAAAATTTTCCTGGAAATGTCTTGTTGCTTTGAACTGACTGTTTATTTGTCAATTTAGTCATTAACCTTCTTCCTTACTCCTCTGGCTTTTGATAAGACAGAAAATGTCAAAGGGACGGGAAATAGGCTCAGAATGATTTCCCCTGGTGAAGGATCCCAGTCCCCAGCAGCAAAGGGAGTTTTCTCATCAATTTGAGCAGAGACACAGCTTCACTCCAGGTGCCAGGTTAAATCAGCCTTCAGGTTTTTGCAGGGTTTGTGTGTTAGACTGTAGGTCTTCTGGAGGGATCTCAACCTGGGGATCTCAAAGCCCTTTCAAAATGAGCCAAATACCACTGATGCCAGTAAAGATGGGAAGAGCCAGGAATATATTCCCACTCATTCCATTCCCAGCCTCACCTTCAACCTGTGTGTCACACCAACTCTGCCATGGTCATGGTCTGTTCTATTAAGAAATACATGTCTTAATTAATACATTGCTTATTAATAATACCTATTCATGAAATTTTCATAAATAAACTGACCACAGGCAAAATCCTAAAACTGCAAGATAGGGGAACAAATTCTATTCACCCAAAAATTTGTGGTGTATAAATTGTTTGTTACTTATTCAAATACAAGTAACAAAATTCCTACCACCAGAAGTTTACCAAAAAGAAAAACGTCTTTTCCCAATAGCTGACATAAACATGTAAGTGCTACCAAACATATTTACATGTTTGAAATAGATGGTATAATTACAATGAGTTATAGCCAATATTCAGACTTTCCCTGGTTTAAATACTACCTCCTGATACAGCACAGCACATCCTTTAATTGTGGTCACGTGCTCCTTCTTAGAGACTGCTGCAATTTTTTCCCACAAAAATGTCTATAATTGAAAAGAAAATGGCATTGTTTAAAATAAATTGTCTACCCTCCTGGAAATAAACAGGTGACTTCCCCCACAGAATCTCCCATTTCTGGGACTTCTATATCACAGCAAGCCATCTGCAAAATAATTTTGGACATTTTTCCAGACCCCAAACTTGAATTTCAGCAAGAAAATGCAGTTTTTCAAGACAGAAAAAATAAAGCCTCCAAGAAGGGTTTTGAAAACAAGTCAGGTAAAAGCTGTCAGTGGAAATAGCAACAAAAGCAGTCATAGAGTCCTCCAATAAAAGCAGGTCCATTCCAGACTCAACAAAAAAGGTCTTTTACCCTCTTTCAACCAGTACTGATGTTCCTCAAAGGATACAAATAGCTGTTAAATTCACTTTTATCTAGAGAGTCTCACATTTGTGCAGTGCTTAAAAAAAGAGAAAAAGCCACATTAGAGGTATGAACACATGACTGTATTCCACAGCTTCTCCATGAGCTCCCACAAGTCAAGCCTCCTAATGAGACCTCCAGACCTCTTCACCACCAGCAGGATGGGCTCTCTTTTCAGGTGATTTACTGAGGAGGGTTATCCCCAGACTTCTTGTACAGACAGGGACATGGAGAGACAAGAGAAATTAAGGCCTCACCCCTGGGAACCACCAGCAAGAGCCGAGGTTCTCTCACTCCAAGGTCTCATGGAATTGCCTTGAGCACAGTGTCTGTAAAAGAAATCCCTGCTGCCCCATGTGAGCTAGAGCTAACCAGAATTACTTTTTTTGCATCTCAGATGCAGACTCATGGTTTTGGGGATATATTTTCCACCACACCATCATCTCCCTTCAAATGGTCTTTATGGAGTTCATCTGCAGACAGAAGTTAGGGTTTCCTCTCTTGAGTTTTCCATGGATTTCCCAGGCTGCTGTTGAAGAGGCTCAGCCACAGGTTTCTGGTATTACCTTCGTAAAAGGGGTGTCTGAGGCTGTCTCCAAAGACAGTTCTCACCAGCCCTGGGCTGAGGGATAGAACCAACACCTTTGGCCCATCTGCAGCACCACAGTTGGTGAGGAGTGTCCTCCCATGCAAAGGTCTGCCAAGGAGCCCCTTGCTGCTCCCTGAGTCAGGGCCCTACTACCCCGTGCTCCTCTCGAGCTGGCCATCAGCAGAGAAGAGAACTGAGCAAAGAGGTCACAGTGAGAGGCACAGCTCTCCGTGGGGGTAAGCAAGCCAACAGCTCCAATTTGCTGAAATGCTTTTCCATAAACCTCCCCCCGCCTCTGCTTGGCTTGTTCACAGACTCCTTCAGCCTCTCTCCTGGGGGGTTGACCCATTGTTCCTGCAGGCTTTCCTATTATCAGCTGTCCCATCCTTTTTGCACAACTGCTGTAGTTGGACCTTAGCCTTTCATTTCATTTTCATTTGGCTTCTTCCCCAATTTCCCATATTTGAGCATTTTGCTTATTATCAGTCAGGTCCCTCCTGTACTTTGCTCAGCTCCATTCCACTAATTGGTTTGAGTATGGACCCAGCATTCCCTAAAGGAGAGTCACCTCCCCTCACACACCAGCCACACATTCCACATCCTCCCCAGACTCCCAGAGGAGGAGTAGGAGCAACACCTCCTCCAAAAGGTGCTGCTGTCCTTGGACTGAACGGGCCTGAGACAGTGATCGATATAATCACTGATATATGATTGTGTCCCATATTGGTTTTTCACAGCCCAGGAAACACGTCCCCTGGCAGGCCCTGAAGGTTGTAGGACAGATAGGCTTCAAACCAGACATCCATTTTCACTATTGCTTTTATCAACAGCTTTCCCTGTAATATCCCTGTACTGCACACCACCTTGGGAAGCACCCACTTTGGAATACCCAGCAGCCTAAAAGTAGGATGTTCACTTTAATTCCTGTGAATTGAAAATATTTGGATTCTAGCATGGTCAGACGACCCAAAGCTGCTTGCACCAGCCTTTGTCAATGACCTTGTCTTTCCAGAACACAAGTCACCACTACTTCCCTGTGGCTCCCAGGTCATAAAGAGGTGTCAAAACCACTTGCCTCTCACTTGTGACTACGGAGGCAGTGCTGCGGAGAGAATAACCACAAATCACAGCAGTAGCTCTCCTGTCCCCAGACCCAGCCCAAGTTCACCAAGGACTTTTCTTTGCTTGGTCGACTGGGCAGAAAACCTGCAAAGCTTAATTTCTTGCCATGCTTTCCCAGGAGGAAAAAATCTCACCTCGAATTGCTGTCAAGTCACATATCGTATCTCACCCCAAAAAGACTTAGGCAGGTTAAGCCCGGAAGAAAGAGAAACTATCAAAGGCTGCTTGTTTGATAAGGACACACATACACTCCAGCAGCACCTGGTTACTGTGGGACATGTGGAGCTGGAAGCTGGGCTGGGGGAGCAGCTTGCCCTTCCTAGGCACTGTTC